>NC_085139.1:51138068-51738068 GCF_024139115.2 Armigeres subalbatus | reverse complement strand
CAAATCTAAAGTAGCCGAACATATATTTAACGAAGATCATCAATTAACCAAAGACAACATATCACTTCTTCAGAAGATTATGGTACCAACATAAAATGGCAGCATTTCATCATATGATCCACAGGATGCAGACGATACCCCTGAGCGAAGAAGGAAAAACGAAGGAACTACAATACATCTTGGAAACAGCGAAGATCAACGGATACCAGGGGAGGACTATACGAGCGATCATCAACAAGAAGGAAAGGACCCTACGACGAAATGGACATACAACGCTGACACCGGTAGAGGAGCCGCTGAAAAGAGTTTCGGTCCCATATGATAAACACATCACCAACCAGCTACGCCCTCGACTTAGGAAATTCGGCATCGATCTAGTATTATCCAGTAGAAGCAACCAACTCAAGTCTCTATTGGGTTCAACGAAGGATAAAGTAGAAATGTTGAATAAGGCAGGCGTTTATAAAATAAGTTGTTCCCAATGTGAAAAAATCTATGTAGGCCAAACAAAAAGATCATTAGATATAAGTTCTTCAAGTCGAGTCAAGTACGAGACACTGAAGACGTCCACACAGTTGTGTTCGAAATACGTATCTGCAAAGATAACGAAAATTAACTGGTGGAATTAAATGGAGAGTACTTAATTCGTCTCAGACGGTTGAATACATTCCACTAAAAGAGCTAATATATTTCCCTGATATTTAGATGATCGCGTAGTCATTCTGAGTGGTAGACAATACACGATCGGACAAACACTTGTTCATCTACTATTCAAATGATGCTCATAACATTATACATTTTTTGACACATATCACCAACAACTACATGAAATTAACTCATTCACCTTTCATTTCATTTAAAATACAGGAACATATTTGCTCTAAAGTTCATTATCATTGTTTCTATACATTCAAATATTCCTTTTTTATTTCAATTGATTTTATTTGCATTTTTACGCGTTATAAAAATTAAAGTAATAAATCATTTATAGGAAAGTTTCATACCGCAGAAACAGACAACGAACTACAAAGGTGTAATTGCCATTTTGGTGAAAAACGAGTTAATCATACTGCCACCAGAAATTAATAAATATCATGTTCTGCAATTATTTGCAACCCAAATTGTCATAAACATTTCGGATGAATATCCTGTGGAAATTCGGGAGAAAAAATCCCGTTAAAATTCGAAGCAACTTCCCCTGGAAATTTAAAGATGGACATCGAAACAATTTCTCGTGTTGAACAATCGCAAGTTCCATTTTTGAAATTTCGAAAGATTTTCTTTTGTAAATTGGAAGAATTTATCATGGAAATGATGAAATGATGGGATTCTCGATCAAATTTGTTGATTTATTAAGTATTAGCAATTATTTACACCATGACCTCACACGACTCTGTCAAAAAAGACTACCATTTGAAAATTTTGTCTTCTTAATTTGAAGGATTTTTTTTATATTTATGTGTTTTTTAATTCTAGATTAAGCTGAAGAGATTCATTTGCGGGCCAACCGTGGGTCCCGCCGATGTCAATGAAAAATCGAAAGATTAGAATCATCACTGGCAAAACATTTTAATTAGTAAAATTAAAAAAAAAATGTTCTGGAAATTGAAACCAGCTACAACTTATAGAAAACAAGTTAGAAGCAATATTAAAAGTTTTGTATAATTATTGTAATTCATGCAATGATTACAATTGATCAAAACACAGTCATGAGAGCGAAGAGCAACCAATAATATCAATATTTATACTGAAAATAATGGAAATGCTGAATATAAACAATAGGCGGTGTCGCTTAACACCCCTACGTTTTACATAATTATTCTTTTGCCATCTTCTATTATTTAAAATGAAAAGTAAAACGGCAAATCTAAAACAAAAATTAAATTTTGCGAAAGTAAATTCAAGTAAATTCCACTCACCTTATGGACTTATGGACTTACTGGTGTTCTCCATATAATTGCAACTCCGAGCAGACGTTGGTTTGCTGAGCAATGAGGAGAGAAGATTGTTCTTTTGGGTCAGCATTTCGTTGTGTCAATAGGCCTCCGTCTCCACAACCATCACCACGGTTGTTTCCCGTTTTCATCGTCGTCGTCGATGTCGCCGCTGTAGTCATCAACCTTCTACCGGAACTGCTTCATCCTTCGAAATCTTTATTTTAAATCAGCAAATTTGTTCTGCTCTGTGCGGTTGATAAGTCGATTAATTAGTGCGCGTTCGATTGTGTTTTTGTTCAAACTTCATCAAACTATACGCTTCACACGTCAAACTGTTTACAAAAACGACCCTTGTTACAATACCTACCCCATGTATCTTACATCTCAGTGATTTTTCGTGGAAGTGCAGATGACTCGTTGGCTTCCATCAAAGCGAGTATCACATTCTCCTACCCAATCCTTAATTGACCTTCATTCCGACACGGCCGGCGTTGGTATTGCTTAATATTTGGGTTACCAGTTCTTACACATTAAGGATGATGTTAGTCCTATACATCATCTGTTGGTTTTCTGCGTAATGACAGCTGACCTGGCAATAATGGAATAGCAACCGTGGGTGGTCAATCATGCTCATGCTCATGCTGGTCTGTCAATTTTTATTTGAATCTATGAAGATAGAAAAACATAATTTTGTATGGGAGAGACAGTCATATCAGGGCAAAACTATTCCAATTTATAGTTATGATCATATGTAAAGATCTTGAGACCAATGAATATGCGTAAACACCTTAACTTACATAATGATAAAAAAAACGAACAGTGGGTAATGTCTGTGACATAACCGCTAAGTGGACGTAGGTCTTGACTTGACCATGCCTTTAAGATACATAATATGTCCAAATTTCTCACATCAACTATTTTGGATAAATAATCGGCGTTGCACAGAAAAAGATAATGAAAAATAAACAGCGCGTAAAACTTGACGTGCGAAAATTTACGCCATTCTACGCTGAAATGCTCCTCTTGCTAACAAAATTGCTTACAACTTGTATGAAATATTGACGATTCACGTCGAATATTGTATACATTTAGGCTATATCCCGTATGAAATTACGCTAATAATGGCGTTCCATTTATGTGCATGATTTCCAGCGTAAATTTCAGTGGATTTTTCTATCTGTGTGCATACCATTCCTTGGCAAAATCTTCTCATAAAACCGACACAGAAATCAAATCTACCTCGAACAAAAATCATCAAAAAAAATTCAGGAAGTATCTGTCCTGTCACGAAATATTAACCTCGACAGTGGCAACCTTCCCACTGAAGGACTGCCTGAAATAAATCACAAGTTGGCTCAGCAGGGGATGTAGATTGTATCTCAGCCCTTCCACTGAAGGGCCTTTTAATCCGTGCGATAGCGACTGAAGGAGAACATTATTTTTAGCTCTTAGAGCCTTGTAAAAGGCTGTTTGCTTCAGCTAAGTGCAAAAAGTAAGAAAACGATCTTTTCAAATAACCGCGAATTTCTAGTGATGGTATAAAAAAGACTGAATGCTCTGCGAGCGAATGCACTTTTCTTTTATACTACTTTATTTTGAATATTCTCTGCTTCCCAATTGGTGGGCCAATTAGCTAGTGTCTTGTATTCCGCTTCTCTGTCAGCCAAAGCGTCATCATCATCAACGCGATCGAGAAGGGCTTCTTCTTTTTTACGCTTGTTGCTCGCTGCTGGCGTCTATTTCTTAACGGGACTTTTCGCTTGATACAGGCCAATAAGCCGGGCAAGCGAGCTTAGAATTGCAGTTCAGGTGGGGAGTAGGGTGTTCTTTTCTGAGACAACATTGTTAGTAGTGGAAGGAAGGAAACACCCGGACATGGGATTTCGGGTGATAAGATTTAGAATTCATAACATGGGACGATCATTCAGCCACGTTCGCTTTGTGTGCGGTCAGTATCAAACAATGTTTTCTACATATTTTTTTATCAATGCCAAAAAATCCAACATTTGATGAAAAATCGTTTGATAGTTTATTAATGTTTGAGCTGTTATCAGTGGTGTTTTATCCTAATAAGCAGGGTTCGGATTTCTCACTCACTCACGCGACAACTGATCACTCCACCATGCGTTTTATCCGGATAAATTACAGTGCGATAAACTCCGGCACAAGCGATAGTGCGAAAAATTGTTATCCTTCTTCCCATGTTTCGCGAAAATCAAATGCTGCTTACTTTGCCTCTCAAAGCTGATTGAACCTGACGATGCGCCACGATAAGTAGAAGCACAGACAAACAAACATAACACTCGTGAAATTCTCATCGTTCACTGATTTACTGGTCAATTTAAATAATCATTAGTTGGCCAATTGATCACTCGTGGCGCGCGCATAGGATTTGCTCGAATTTGACGTTTGCTCACTAACGCCATGTGGTGCGTGATTTGCCCAACTTAGTGAAAACTACAGATGTCGTTAGTGTGTGTACAACGATGAATTTGATGAGTGAATGTTCAATGTGTTATGTCTGTTTGTCTGTGGTAGAAGGTTCAATACAGCAGTTTTCCCTTCGATTTCGATCAAATTATGTGGTGGCGTGGTTATAGTGGGCGCTCTAAATATTTTAAAAGTGTTTTGGATTCGAATCCCGTTGCGGTCCTAAATTTTTGTAAACATGCTTGTAAAATTTATCTGGTGAGGCGACGAGAAGGAAAATTTGTGGATTATAATTAAATTATCCGGCGAGTCGGCACTCACGAATTTATCACCCGCCATTCTATCCGGATAAAAATGTTGTGTGAGAATACTTCCTCACAGGGCAACATGAAAAATCACACTCCGCTTAATGGATTAATCGCAGGTTTTTATTCATATGAGTGAGAATTCCGAAGCCTGCTAATAAGATTATGTGAAAGATTTGAACATCTTATGAATCTTTAAAGGCATGGTCAAGTGGACTATTTATGAACATCACGCATAAAATTGATTTGAAAAAAAAAAAATTGTTGAAAATTTTTGAAAATGTTTTCCCGGAAGAGTTTTTGCAGAGATTCCCGAGAAATTCCCGCAAGAATTCACGTTGCGATTTCCTTCGAAGTTTATTTAGCCATGATCACAAGAATTTCTGTGAAAAATCCTGAAAATTTAACAACAGATTTTTCGGAAGTTTTTCAGCAGGAAGTCACCAACCGATTTCTGTTAGAATTTCCCAAGCGATTTCTGTAAGAATTAATTAGGGGTGTCCACATACAGTTTCCGAAAATTTCCTGCATGTTGTTTTTGAGGAATTCACAAAAACTTATGAAAAAATGAAGTTCCGCATAAATTTCCGGGGAACCTTTTGCAAGAATGGGAAAATTTCCACAGATGTTCTCGGAGAAACACCCGCAGACAATTTTGGAGCGACTTCTTCAGAAATTCCAAGAAGGACCATCTAGATGAGTTGTTATATCAACTGCTTTTTCCTTAATCCTATTTTCAATTTTGTACAAACATGTGTAACGTTGAAGTTAAAACATATACTTAAAATCAGTAATATTATAAAAACGAACTAACGTTCACTAAACTGTTGTAATGTTCAGCGTAATATTCAACATTGATATTTAACGTGTAGGTATTTGCTTAGAATTTAGTTTTGTGTCGCGCGGATTTGGCGCAGAATGGATTTTCATGTCGCGCGGAAATGGCGTGGATTTGATTTTAGTCGGCGCGGATTTGGCGCGGAAAATATTTCAGGATCTCCGTAACAACCCTGCAATTTCTATTCCGAAGGGAATTGAAAGCTTTGATATTGATCTCTATCATTGGCTCTCTGAAGAACCGTTTGTTTTGTGGACATACATGCTGCATCATGTGGCTTTTCTTCAGCCTGTCTCGGCTCATCACCGATGCCGGCCGGTCTCGGCTCGACTCTGCGGCTGCTGCCAGTATCTGCTCAGCATTGCTGCTTTGTCGGGTCTGTAGGGTGGACTGCTGCTGTACTGGCTAGGTTTCGGCTGTTGATGGTGGCTTCGATGACTTCATTCCCTGCTAAAAGGTATGAGTGCTATTCAATCGATGATGCGGTTGCTTCGCTTGTCCCGGTCAGAATGAAAGGAAAAAATCGCTTTGCGCTATTTTATGGCTTCTCGGCAGACCCAGCGGCTGCTCATTCGCTGGTGTCTGCACCAATCAGAACGTGGTAATGGAATGATGCAAGAATTATGCGGTACCCATATTTATAGGTTCCCTTGATCTCAATGTGTTTCATTGAAAACAATTTCATGCCTATTGAAACAAGTTTTTCGGGTCTTATCAAGCATGGACATGAAAGGCATACTTGGAATCTGTCGATTAAGGGGCTTACCGCAGAAATTCG
Organism: Armigeres subalbatus; assembly: GCF_024139115.2. NCBI lineage: Eukaryota > Metazoa > Arthropoda > Insecta > Diptera > Culicidae > Armigeres > Armigeres subalbatus. The sequence goes on along the minus strand of NC_085139.1, from coordinate 51,731,780 downwards.
TCCACTGAGACGAACGCTATTAATGTTTAAAATCTTTCAACACAGCGTAACGCGGTCGATTTGAATATTTTGAAATGACACCCGGTATAGTAAAGAGAGACGTAAGTCCTACGTCAAAATGATTACATAAAGATGAATTTTACAACTACTACCACTATCGAAATGTAATTCAAACCTGCTTAAATGGACTTAAGCTGTTTTTTTTAATGTCTAGCACATAGGAAATAGTAACCTTTTTATTATGAGGAGGATAAAATACTAATAAACGTCTTTGTACTGGTATACATTATGGAGAAGCGTTTTACCCAGGCTTTTGTTGAAACTCATTTTTTTATGTTTTTTCATGAAAGCTTTATTAAGTGTTTTCTGTAATATTTTCATAAGACAACTCACAGGCAATGCATTTACGGCTTAACACAAAGTTTGCAGAAATTGTGTTGAAAAGTTATAAGTTATCAAAGTATTGGCTTAGGGGGGGGGGGATTGGGGCAGCAATTGCCTGACATTTTGCCGGGACTCCCGAATGATCAAAATGATGCAATTAGGCATATGGGAGTTGGAATTTTCGAACACTTTTGAAATGTGAAGTGCCCTAGGCGGCATATAATACCATCTTAACCTAGCTAGATAAAAATTCTCTTTCCCCTTTCCCCTCAGCAAATAATTTATCACTAAATCATTTAGAAACTCGGTCACTCTCTTTTCCCATTTCAAATCAGGCGGTAAAAAAGTAGAGTGCAATAAAATAGGGGGTCGGTTTCGGACCACTGCCACCCTGACTTTTTTCGGAAAATGACGCACTGTTCAACAATACCACCTCATACGACCTAACCTAACTGGCGTGCAACATAGCGAAGACCTTAAGCAATAAAGATAACTTATCGTTAAATTTCCCAATGCACGCTAAAAATATTTTACCAATATATCCAGCAGCTAAAAAATCAATTCGAACACAATATGGCTAGGAACCTCCAACAAACACAACCTTGGAAGATGGCTGCCTACGTCCAAATTAGTAGTGCTGCGGCAGTGTTCTACTGACAATATAAGCATACTCGCCGACAACGCCGTCTGTGAGATAGACCGGGGGCTTAGGACCAGGGGTCGGTTTGGGAACACTCTCCCCTATGGTTGTGGCTTCAGAATCAGACAATTTTCAGGTACGGTATATCTTGGGAATTGACCTAGACACTAATGACACAGACCACATTGCTCCAGAAAGCAAAAAACTGGTTGCATTAGTGAAAACGATAGCTCGAAATAAATTTTAATGTTTTTTGAGGCTAGTCGCTGTTAATTTGAAATTGTTCTTCTCGGTCTATAAGCCATTCAGTTTGATCTGGCAGACCCTACTCTCAATGTTTCGGGTCAATCGACCTGTTATCAAGCAAGAGCAGGAGACTATTCTTCGGACGAAGCTCATCAGTACTGTTCTAGACGATCTTCGGATGGGTAGCCATCTGTCAACGGCTCAACTATATCAACCTCCCTTGTTTGCTATTTTGCAATCGTACGTCACGTTTCTTTTCAATTTATGTGTACATTTGTTGTAGATCATCCTCATACCCGTAATGCTGGGTAGATACCTCTTCGTGGTGTGTTACGGAGTAAGTTCTACCATGGTCACATTGCCAGCTACAGGCACATCCTGACCCAACGAATACCTTCCCAATAGCCAAATCCGTGGTACTTATTCCTTCTCCCCCGGTACAGAAAACCGTGGCCAGGAATAGTAATTCTAATGATTTTGTCATTTTTGTCATAGATTGAAATTAAGGACTACCCCCACCTTGATTTCTGATAGCAATCTGGACAGTCAAAGGAAACATGAGTATCACTAGTTTCCAGTCCACGAAATATACCGTATCAATGCCATGCTTTCGTATTTTCATATATTCATATTATATGTATTTTCCATATTTCATTATACTTATTTTGCATATTTCATTATATTTATTTTTCATATTTTTACATTTTATTTTTTTGAATTTCCATATTTTTATAATTTCATATTTTTACATTTTAATATTTTTTTTATTTGCGTATTTTATACTGTCCTAATTTTACACTTTCATATTTAATATTTTTTGTTTTAATATTTTTAAACTATTATATTTCATATTTTTGTATTTTCATATTTATATAATTTCATGTTATTACATTTTCATATTATAATATTTTTATATTGTCATATTTTCCATATTATTATATTTTTCCTATTTTTATACGTATATCACATTATATGATGCTTTTATATTTTTATATTTTATATTTTTTATACCTGTATATGTTCATATTTTTAAACTTTTGTATTTTTTAATTTCAAATTCCACATTTAAATCCTTTGCATTTTCATATATGTGTATTTTCTTTTTCCATGCTATCATATTTTCATATTGTTATAATTTCTAATATTTAATTTTCATTTTTTTTGTCTTTCTTATATATTTATACTTTCATGTTGTTATTTATAATTTGGATATTTATATTTTCTATATTTTCAGGTTTTCGTTTTCATATTTTTGTATTTTTAAATTTTAATATTTTTATATTATCTTATTTTCAGATCTTCATATTGTCGTATTTTCAACATTTTATACTTTAACATCAATAACAAGATACAAAAATGTGAGTGCATAGAAGCATGGAGGTGTGCGATTGTGGAAATATTGAAAATTTTAAAATATAAAACTCTTCTTACTGGCATTACATCCCCACACTGGGACAGAGCCGCCTCGCAGCTTAGTGTTCCATTAAGCACTTCCACAGTTATTAACTGCGAGGTTTCTAAGCCAAGTTACCATTTTTGCATTCGTATATCATGAGGCCAACATGATGATACTTTTATGCCCAGGGAAGTCGAGATAATTTCCAATCCGAAAATTGCCCAGACCGGCACCGGGAATCGAACCCAGCCACCCTCAGCATGGTCTTGCTTTGTAGCCGCGCGTCTTACCGCACGGCTAAGGAGGGCCCTATTAATGTTATATTCTAGTTAATGTTATATTCTACAAATATATATAAAACTAGCGAAAGAAACCCAGCTTTGCCCGGGTGTTGCAAATGTCACAATGAACTACTTGCAGCACCGCACTCTAGATCAATTTCCGTGCGTTTGTTTTGTTTTCCTCAACAGCTGACCCAAAATTGTATTCCAATGATTTTTTTACATTTCCCCGTTAAATTCATCGACCTTTTGCATATACAAACCTTGCGGATCCCAAAACGAATCGATTAGGGAAAAAATCTTGCAAATCGGTCAACCCGTTTGCGAGATAAATCGTCAGGAAGGAAATCTCAACTCATTTTTATTATATAGATTTGATATAATTTCTTATCATAATATTATTCATTTCACCACATATTTATATAAAACTACCAAAATAAGAACTTAAAAAGAACGCGGTGCGTATGGTACGGTATGTCCACGCATCCTTCAACCCCTGTAGATTTGTAATATGTATCACGTTGAAGTGAATACTTGAACACGATACATCTCTATGAATCATCTCTGCGGCAAACACAACGCAGTGGGCCTGGCCGCTTTGAAGTTTATGTCATACCACTGGTATGCTGTGAGCCTCAATATTGACAAGAAAAATTATTGGGCGTCATCTAACTCAATGATTTTCCAGGATGCTTTCTTTGTACTGGCTGCGTTTGTGTTCGATTAGATTAGATTAGATTAGACATTTGTTGTAGATCATCCTCAGTTGCGGGATTGAGGGATATTCGATACCGTTTGCGACCAATTAAATCTAGTAAACGAAAGCTTGGGCAGAAAAATGGGTAATCTTGCATTGGTGCTTGGTGCGATTTGGCTGAACCTCGCCCAAGTTCAACGACGCGTGTAAATTGGAATAATTACAAAAATATATAAGTCTAATTTTTGGTGACAGAAAACTAAATCGGGCAGTTTCTGAGAATTTACAGATTTTGAGCTTTGAATATAACTTTCCAGCGGTTCCTCGGATAACTTTAAGAGATCCCCTGAAAAGGTGGTGTTTCTTCAATAATCCGAAATAAAGATAAAATTGTATTCACAAATTGTAAATAAAATGATAAAAATGAGTGGATATTTAAGTGCTCCATGTGCATAAGCTTGAACGATTTTACAAAAAAACCTACGTGTTCACATTTGCAATTTTTACTTTATTCATCCAATGTTACCCCATGCTGTTACAAATTAGCAGAAATAATATTTTCTCCATTTTCTCTCTCTGTTTTTTCCATTGCAGGTTTTTCCCGACTGCTCAACACCGGCTTGGCACTGCCGGTCACCATAGAATGTAGCGGCTCACACAGCTGACGTATTGCATACCGCCCACCGAGCTTACATAACTTGATTATCTTTCCGGTCTGTCGTCCGGGTGAGTTCCGGCTTTGCATGACGTTGTTGCGTTAAACGTCGACGAGGCGCGTGTGTTTGTTCCGAGCAGGATAACCACCCCGCTGTGCGTACTGGTGGCGAGAGTGCACAGAACAGCCGCGCTTGTGTAGGTGCTTCCGTGCACGTGTGAGCTGACCAACAGAGTGAAGAAGAAAAAATAGAATACATAATGGACGGGGTTAATTTCGTGTTTAATTAAAATCGTCACGCACAGGTGTGCAAACCAGAGCATAGGTTTCCAACTCTTAAGTGCCGTCAATGGGACTGCATTCAAATTTTAACGCGCTGTTTTTTGGAATATTATATAAAAACGTCCGTTTTTCATCTCAATGGCACTACGTTGCTACTTCAAACTTTGAAGCACTGTTATTGAAATTGAGTCAATCCTACACTGATGTTGATTATATATTATTAACATGATACTCAATATGTAACAAAAACGCGATGTATGATATTTCCCTTCATTTCATCTTGCAAATTGTTGGAAGTCTATGCTCGTAGGTATTGGAAAAAAAGATCTTAATGGTATGAAGTGCTTTTAACGGGTAATTGGATTCAGCGAAAAATTCAGATGGAAAAATAAGGATTTAAAAGAACGAATAACTTAATATTCAACATCCAATTTTGTTGTCGCTGAGTGGAAAAAAAAGGATGTAGTGGGAATGCTCGTATCATATGGCCGGTGCCAGCGTTTAATGCAACCACTTAACGCTACTTCCGAGAAACGAGTACCTTCCGGTGACAGTGGCACCGGCTCTCTGCGGGAGATTGTGCGGCTAACCCGCACTGATAATACGCACGAATAAGAAGCAGCAGAACGTCTCCACAGAAATAGTTAATAGTACCAGTGTAGTGTTGTCAGATTGTAACAACCAGCACCGACCAGTAATTATTAGGAACGACGGCTACGGTGACAACAGCGGGAGACCTTACGTGAGTTTTGTGCAGCGCTGAAAGTCAACCACGACAGCCACCTTTTTCGCAATTGTGGCTAAGACACGGTTTAGCTCGCTGGCGCTCGACCAAGAGTGAACGACAATGTCGGCGGAAGATCCGACTGAAGTGAATCACGTGGAAGAAAGCGTTTTGGTGACCAGCGGAGGTGGGGGTGGCGGCGCCAAAAGCGTCGTCGTCGTCAGTGGCAATCATAGTTATAACAATAGCAACAACAACAACAACAGCAGCAACAGTGAAAACGGCGACGATGATAATGCCGCGTTGGGTGAAGAAAATCCTTCGGCAAACCCACCACCACCTCCATCGGCGCCAACATCGCCATCATCGGTGGCTGCTTGGTAAAAATGGAACGGCGTGGGAAATAGCATGCAATATTATTTTATGCGTCGAGCTCTAGAGAGTGTTGTGTTCTATTCTGGGATTTATGTTTTCAGTGATTTGGCCCGGACATTGCATGGTTTTTGATTGGCTTGAAACATTGTCACTTTATCTTGAGGACCTGTTGTTTGAATGAGTAACACACGCACAGATGGTAGAACTACCTTCTTCATTTGTCCCCCATGAATACGCATTATTTGATTCATTTTCACATGTCTGACCTGTTTTTGCCCCAAAATTTTAATAATGTTTTTGATCAGGAACGAAATGCATTCTTGTTTGTTGACATTACATTCGTAACCGAGTTATTTCCATCTCGTCGCTTATTTATATTCATATTTCTGGGAACTAGATTTTTGAATTTCAACAGATTTTTTAAATTTGCTTCGGAAAAACATGGTGGAAGTTTCAATGGAATATTCCTCTAAAGGTATTTTTTTTATTGCACAAAATTCCTCTTCTGAGTCCTGGTTTCCTTTCGTAAAATTTTTAATAAGAAATCTTACAAAAACTCCGACGAAAATTCATGCTGAATTATGTCAATGGGAGTTCGTCTGTGGGAATTACTCAAAGTCCTGCAAAACTTACTCACTCATGTGTCTTGAGCATAATTAAGGGTGAATAAAGCCAACGTAAAAGTGCCTGGGTGGCTGCTCACTCAGCCTTGACCTTGTTGAGGCTGCGTCGCCATGAGCCCCTGGGTCTGCGCTTACTTCCAAATTTAATCTTCATTCTTTCGCAATGTGTGGTCGACCCACCTCCATTTACGCTCTCAAATTTCCAGTTATGAGGCCACTTTGTCCAAATTGTAGAACCTAGAAATCGTTTGATGAATAATTGCAGTTTCTGCGTGATCTTTGCTGATACACACCAAGTCTCACTGGCGTATAACAACACAGATTTCACGTTATAGTTGAATATACGAAATTTGGTGCGCTGACAACTCTGATTGGGGCTTCATATTTAACTGAAGGATTCCTAGCGTTCTTGATTCATACTCCTATGTCCATCTTGGTTTCACCGTCCAACGCTAACTGGCTGCCAAGACATTGAAAGTTTTCGACCTTCATTACTGTTTGGCCGACTACCGCAAAGTTGGAGGGGTTGTTTGTGTTAACATCCAACGATGTCTTGTTGACGTTGGTGGTGAAACCCACCCTAGAAGAGCGTTGGGCCAGGTCGTTCAGCTTACTCTGCATATCAAAGTACCGTTGAGCTGGTAGAGCCACATCGAAGTCGTTTAGATGCTCCAAAGTAATAGTTTACCTGAGTAATCCACGGTTTGGTAAACTTTGAATCCCACCCACCATGATCTTTTCGATTACGATGAGGAACAGTAGCGGAGATTGAATACATTCTTGCCTCACTTCAGCAACTACCCAGGTCTGACAAAACTCCGTTACGCAGGACTCTGAACGTAAAAGCTTCGTACTGCGCTTCGATGAGGCCGACAATTTTGTTAGGAATTCCTTAGCATCTAAGGGCTCCCTAAAAATTTCGTGGCTCAGACGATCGAAAGCTTTTTCGTAGTCAATGAATATCAAATAAATTGGAATACGGAGCGTGACAATACGGTCCACTCATGATCTTCTGGGGCGGAATCCTGCCTGCTGACCGTCGGAGAGTCGTGTATATTTTGCCCCGTATCCGATTTAGGATAACTTTACACAGAGCTTTTTCTGCAGAAACTTCACCTGGATTTCCCGCGAGAATGATTCCGGGAATTAACGTCAAGATTCCTAAGGAAGATCATGTGAAAGCACCTCCCTAAAATTGTGGTGAAATTCTGTCGAAAGCTCCTCCGAAAATTCCGTCGAAAGCTCCTTCAAAAATTTCAACGAAAGTTCCTTCAATAATTCCTCCATAAATTCTGCAAAGTTTTTTGAGAAAACTTCTACAGGAATATCTTTGAAACTGCTTTTTTTGGAATTTTTGCAGAGAGTTGACAACGTTCCTCCAATAATTCCTCCACAAATTCTGCAAAGTTTTTAGAGTTGACATTCCTCCATAAAGTCCTGGGACTTAAGCTTGAGTTCCTCCCAGAACTTCCTCCAGGCATTCCTGTGGAAATCCTCCAAGAAACTTCTGGGGATATTCCTTGGAAAACTGAAATTTAGAGGTGTGCACCGCCGCGCCACGCCGCCTACAGTTTTTAGCACGCCGCTGCCACCGCCGACATTTTTGCATCGGCGCGCCGCCGTTCAAAATTTGTCACGCCGCGTGTTGTAAAATGTCATTTGAAGAAGAATGCTATCAATTCATGAGATATGACAAACTTGTAACGCTTAAATGTGCCTACATTTTTGTCGAACAAGACATTGCTGTAAATATAACATAACATGTGAAATCTCTCCAAAATGTAACGTGTCATTTGACATAATGTCATTTGAATGACATTTTGCCTCCCACCCTACCCTTGGACAAAAATATAGCACTGCTCTAGCGTTATGAGTACATCTGAAATTATGAAGTGAATTTGGCTTCTAAAGAAAGTTATGAAGAAATTAGTCAAATGACATGCAGATTAGACCTCTTCATGTTTTCAAAAAGTATCAAAAATTCATCTGGTCAGACCAGCATCACAATTCTTATGCTAAAATAAGTCTCTTGTTCGCTAATTCGGATAAAATTTAGGGGTGGCTAAAGTCGATTTAGTGTTTTTGGGCCCTTTTCAATTGGAAAAAAGAGGAATATTAACATAATAAATTAACAATCATTTGCAATAAACTCAAAAATTTTGTAGAACAACGACTTGTGGGGGAAATAGTATTTTTATGCACTTAAAAGCTTAAAAATCACTTCAACATGGACAAAACGTGAACGGAATGAATCGCAATGTTCACAAGACTTGTAGAGCACACCAAAAGCTTCCGTATAGAGGTTGTTGCGATAGTTTTCGACGTTTATATCACTTGTTAATTTTTTTTCCAAAATTGAAAATAGCCCAAAAACACTAAATCGACTTGAGCCACCCCTAAATTTTATCCGAATTAGCGAACAAGAGACTTATTTTAGCATAAGAATTGTGATTCTGGGCTGACCTATTGAATTCTTGATACTTTTTGAAAACATGAAGAGGTCTAATGCAGATGACATTTTACAAGACTGCCTGGAGTGACTGGAAGGATGCTTCAACGTTGACTTTCTCAAACTAAATTAATTAAGACGACTACTTTGGTATAGCCAACGTTAGAACAGAAAATTCTTTGGAATATCCGTGGGAGACTCTGTGGAACTTTCATGAGAAATTTCCCTGAATTTCTACGGAAAATTCTCCAAGGTTTCCGCAGAAGGTTGTTCAAAATTTAGATTTCAAAAAAAAAATATTGATTTTCAACTCAACAATTTTTTAAGGATTTTCTTTCGATTTCTACTGGAAATGCTTTGCATTGTCCTGGAGAAATTCTTGGGAAATTCGATTGGCCGAAAGCACCAGACTGCAGAACTGGTACTTTGGCCGAAAATGCTGTTTGCTCTATCAAGTCATCTGGCCGAAAATGTTATTTGGAATACGGCCAAATGTTAATTACTGAATGGATAATACTGTTAAAAATGGGCACCCGTTTGGCGAAATGGCCTTTTTGTCAAATGATAATTGAGCAAAATTCCATAACCAGTCGATACTGGCCTTTAAGCCAAAAGTCATCTAGCCAAATTCCATTGAGCCTAGCCGAGCTGAACGTGTATCTGAAACTGTTATCAGGTCGAAAATGTTGTTTGGCCGAAAGCGATATACAGCCGAAAGGAACATTTGGCCGAACTGGTAATTTGGCCGAAAAAGTTGTTTGCCCTAACAGGTAATTTGACTGAAAATGCCGTTTCGCGGAAAAAGTCGTTTGACCGAATAGATCATTTGACCAAAATTGTAATTTGGTAAGAATGGTCATTTGGCAGAAAGAGCCATTTGGCACAGAATGTCCTTTCTGCATAACAACCATGTCGGCCAAATGGCATTTTCTGCGAAAAGGGTCGTTTGGCTGAATTGATCATTTTGCTACGAAGTCGTTTAACCAAATAGGACATTTCGCAGAAAATGCCGTTTGGTCGTCATTTTCGAAGAAAGAACATTTTCGGGCCAAATAGTTCTTTCTGCCAAATGAACATTCCTACCAAACGGCATTTCCGGTCAAATTACCTTTACGGTCTAACGATTTTTCCGGCCAAATTACCAGTCCGGTCGAATGTTTCTTTCGGCTGTATGTCGCTTTCGGCTAAACTACATTTGCGGACAAACCATTTTCGACTTGATAACAGTTTCAGATATACGTTCAATTGGGTCCTAAAATGAAGAATTGATATTTGATTTCCTTTCAGGGAACGATGAAGGTAATCATCCTGAACGTGTCAGTTTTTCTTTCGGCTCAAAAATCGAAAAGAACATTGTTGAATTTGGAATTGAAAAATAGAAGAAAAATACTTCCTCGACATTTTCGGTCTTGTTTGACGTACGGATTCAAACGCACTAGCAAAACACCACAGAGCACTTGACTCAACCTTTGACAGTTAATATATGGGGCTGACGTTTTGGGCTGATGGTTCATTCGTTCTGGAATGTTGCACAGCCCAAAATTTGCCTTAAAATGTCCTAAACACAAAAATATTATTTTTACTGACTTAGAATTTTACCAGAATTTTTATAACAACGGTTCAAGTATTCTTGACCGATGCACTATCGTTTGCAATCATAAACGAGGTAGGGCTTTAGGACCCAATTGGGCTTAATGGGATTTGGTTAGATGACTTTTGGCTTAAATCGACTTACAAAGTAGAGAGGCTACGAAATTTCGTTCAATGATCTTTTAACAATAAGGCCATTTCGCCGTAAATGTCATTTGGCCAAACGGGAGGGCATTTTTGACCGTGTTATCCGTTCAGTAATTGACATTTGTCATATGACCTGTTGGACCAAACAACATTATCGGCCAAATGGCCCATTCTGTCAAATGACTATTTCGGGAAACGGCATTTCAGGTTGATAACCTATTCGACCGAATGACCATTTCGGCCAAACTACCTGTTTGGAAAAACGATTTTTTCGGCCAAACTACCAGTTCGGCCCTATTTTGCTTTCAGCTAAAAGAATTTCTCAATTATTTCTTATGGACAATACACTAGTCGTTAGATAAGTGCAACATGTTTACGTTTTAGTTAGCGAATGCCGTTCGATAACTAGAACGCATTCTAGAAGGTTGTCAGTTGACATCCGACGCAATAGAGTGCACCTGATTGTGAAAAGCAATACAGCTATCATCCTGGGGCCCTCCTTAGCTGTGCGGTAAGATGCGCGGCTACAAAGCAAGACCACGCTGAGGGTGGCTGGGTTCGATTCCCGGTGCCGGCCTAGGAAATTTTCGGATTGGAAATTGTCTCGACTTCCCTGGGCATAAAGTATCATCGTGCTAGCCTCATGATATACGAATGCAAAAATGGTAACCTGGCTTAGAAACCTCGCAGTTAATAACTGTGGAAGTGCTTAATGAACACCATTGGCGTAGCCAGGATTTCGAGAAGGGGGGGGCCAACTTTTTTGGTCTTCCAAATCGTAGTTTTATAGTAGTTTTATAAAAACACATGAAACCAAATCCAAACCAAATCGAAACAATAATGGATTCAAAAATGCGTGATTTATTGCTCATCAGATATTTTTAAATAAAGTGAGAAAAATATTAACGAACTTAGTATTCTGAAAGAATATTAAATCGGCTATAACAATTATTATAAAAATCCTGCATTCTTCCATAAGTTTTAGAAAACTAGTACCATACATCTGAATTTCTAAACAAATCCTCTCTGAAATAATATTTATCATAAAATAGGCAGAAAAATCAATATGCAAGCTTTATCAATTGCAAGCTTTATCAATATGCAAGCTATCAGGGATTCTTTAGGAATGCCTCCAGCAACTTCTTCGGCAGTGTCTTCAGGAATTCCACCATAAATTTTGCCGGGAATTGATTCGAAAATTCCACCATTATTTACTCCAAGAAAATCTTCACGAACTTCTTTATAAGTTCTGCAGAATTCCCTGCAATAATTCAAATAATTTCGTGCTGTTTCCCATAATTTTTAAGAATAAGAATATTCCGTGGAAATTCCGCAGAAAACATTCCTAAGAAATTCACGAAAAATCTTTGAATTTCTTGTGTAAATTCCTTAAAATTTTCCGTGAATTGTTTCGAATAATTTCTTGTGAAAATTTCAAAGAATTTCTCCAGGAATTCCACCGGAAATTTATACAGAAATTATACCGAAAATGAAATCAACAATTGAATTTTCGGAGGAGTTCCCAAATTAATTCGCAATGAAATCCTGAAAGAATTCCGGTGGAAACTTCAAGATTTCCACTGGGAGATCCTCCAGGAGTTTCTCCGAAAATTCCTCCTGGAATTCTTCCAGGATTTCCACCGGCATTTCCACCAAGAATTTATCTAGGATTTCCTTCGAGAATTATTCCGGTAGTTCTATCGGCAGTTCCTCTGAAAATTCTTCCGGGAATTTTGGCAGAATTGGAATTTATTTAGGCTTCTTCAGGAATTTATATAGATTTTCCACCAGAAGCTCCTCCGAGAATTTCTCTGCGAGCTCCTCAGGGAGATCTCCGGGAAGTCCTCTGATGATGATGATGGTCCAGCTACAAACCCCAACAAAGGTTTCAGCTAGACGAGATTTGTCTATAAGATGAATTCTTTTGTTTCCGAGAATGCTTCTGGTAGTTTCCCCGGGGTTCCTTTGAAAATTCTCCCGGGAGTTTCTTCAGAAATTCTTCCAGAAAATTCCTTCGAGAGTTCCTCCGGGAATTCCACCAGCAATTCATCCGAGAGTTTCTCCGGAAATTCCTCCGGGAGTTCCACCAGAAGCTATTCCAGGAAATTATTCAGGCTTTTTTCAAGAAATCATTTAGGCTTTCTTCAGAAATTAAGCTGGACATTCCTCCCGAAGTTCTTCCGATAGTTTCTCTGGGAGCTCATCCGGGAGGTCCTCTAGGAATTCTTCTAGGAGTTCCTCCTGAAATTCCTCCGGGAGTTCTTACAGGAGATCTTACGGGAGCTCCTCCGGCAGCTCCTTCGGGAATTCCTCCGGAAGATCCACCAGCAGTTTCTACGAGAATCCCTCCGGGAGTTTCTCCTGCAGTTTCTCCGGGTGTTTCTCTGAAAAGGAACTCCCGGAGGAACTCCCAGAGTAATTTCCGGAGGAACTCCCGGGGGATTTTCTATAAGAATTTCGGGAGAAATTTTCAGAGGAATTCTCGGAGGAACTGCCGGTGGAACTTTTGGAGGAATTCATTGAAGAACTACAGGAAGAATTTCCGTAGGAAATCCTGGAGGAACTCTCGTAAGAATTCTAGGATGAACTCCCAAAGGAACTTCCGTAAGAATTCCAGGAGGAACTCCTGGAGGAATTCTTAAGAGAACCTCCCGGAGGAATTCCTGTGAGAACTCCCAGAGAAATTCTCCGAGGAACTTCTGGAGGAATTTGTAGATAAATGCCTAAAGAAATGCTAAATAAATTCCTGGAAGAAAGCCTGATTGAATTCCCGAAGGAACTACTGGTGGAACTTCAGAGGAACATCCGGTGGAATACCCTAGAGGAACAGAAAAAATATTTCTGAAGGAACTTCCAAAATCCCATTTCCCGTGCAATTCCTGCCAAATATCGTCCAGGAATTCCCTGTAAAGTTCCTGGAGGTATTACCGGAGAATTTCTTAGAAAAACTCCTGGAAGAACTCCCATAAGCACTTCCGGAGGAATTTCCACATGGAAGTCCTGAAATAATTCTTAGAGAAGTTCCTAAAGGAATTTCCGAAAAAATATCTGAAGGAATTCCCAGAAAAATACCAGGAGGAATTAATGCAGTATTCCCGGATTAATTGCTGAAGAAAATCTCTGCGGATTGTTCCGAAGAAATTTCTGGAAGAACTCGTGGCAGATATCCGAGTAAATTCCGAGTACATTTCCGCGGAAAATCTTCCGGAGAAATTCCAGAAGGAATTCCTGGAGAAGTACCTGAAGAAACTCCCGAAAATATACCTGTAAGAATTTCTGGGGAAATACTTGGACGAATTCCAGGAGAAATTCATGAAGATATTTCTAGAGGATTACTTGAAGGATATTCTGAAGTAATTGCCAAAAGAATTCCAGAATGGAATGCTAGATGATTTCGCTATTGAATGTTTGGAGATATTCCCGGAAAATTTCCTGGAAGTAATCCCGTAGGAATTAAAGGAAGAGTTCCGAGAGGAATGCCCGGAGAAGTTCCTAGAAGAATTTCCGAAGGAATTTCTTATAGATTTACAAGTGAAATTATGGAGCTAAATCGGAGGATTTCCGTCAGAAATTTTTGAATAAACTTCTGGTAGAATTTTGGGAAAAAATTTCGTATGTATTGTTGCGGGAGCTATTGGCTGGTGGCTTCGAACCGATGCTTACAGCAAATAAAATACATATTTGTAATTCATTAGCTAAAAAGCTGAAATAATATATTTATTAATAGTTATTTGCATAATTAGAAATAATGTATAACTCACAATTTCGTTGATTTGTCTGAAGCCGATTGCCGTCTTGCCAACAGAACCTCCACACTCGCTAAACAAGAGGTTTTGTTGTTATTCCTTACACATCTGAATTGGTTGATTTATAGCTAGGGGTGAGTATTATGCAATGAGGTGCGAATGGAACATGTATTCTTGACGGAACTCTCGAATGCATGCGTGAAGGAAATGCCGGATTCTTCCTGAAGAGAGAATAGCCGAAGAAATATCTAGAAGTAAATCTTGGAGAGAAGAAAAGATATCTTCAAGGAATTTCCTCGTGAATTTCCCTAAAAAAAATAGTGGGGGGTTTCTAGATAAGAAGGAATTACAATTACATGAGAAGGATTTTCGAACGATTTTCAGAGGAATTTGTGGATAACTTTCCGGAGGAACTTAGAAGTTCCCAGGGGAGCTTCTAGAAGGATTTCAAGGAGAATTTTTGAGCCCGAAATGTTTCGAAATGTTTTGAACTTTCATATATTATGGATCCTGGATGCCCTAATAAGTTTTGGGAATTTTTTGAATTTCAACCACCTATTTCTGTATATGATTGAATCGTAAAGTGCACGTGTTTGAGGGAATTCATTTCAGTACCCGTTCAATCTTTCCACAATTTAGGGGGGGGGGCGACGGCCCCCCCTGCCCCCCCTTGGCTACGCCCATGATGAACACTAAGCTTGCGAGGCGGCTCTGTCCCAGTGTGAGGATGTAATGCCAATAAAAAGAAGAAGAAAAAGAAGAAGTCGATCATTTGAAAGTAAATTTAAAACAAAATTCGAAAAAGTGCTTTTTTTTCAAGATTGGCCCGCTTTTGAACGAACAACGGGTGAATTTTTCAGACCGATTCACTCGTGCAGCACTTTTTTGGTTTTTGTTTTGTAAAAATAGTTAGAGGCTTAAAAAAATATGGGTTCCATGGGAAAGTTGACCATAAATAAGCCAAAGAATCGACTGAGACAATAACACGAAATACAATTTTTGACGGGAAAGGCCAATTGCCAATGGAATCGCTCCCGGATTGCCGGTGGAGTTGTTTGAAAATTTCCGGAAAAATTGCTTCTAGCTTACTAGAGGACTTTTCTTAAATTTCCAGAGGAATCGTTGTGGATCGCCGGAGGAACCTTTCCAAAATTGTCGGAGGAATCGTTCGCAGATTGAAGAAGGAATCGTTCGTGACATGCCGGTGGAATCGCTCCTGGATTGCCGAAGGAATGGTATTAAAATCAGTTTAACCGCTATAAAACCCCAAATCAGTGCAAGTTATTTGCAGGAGATAATCTTTTTACCTTATACTGCATTCATCATCATTACTTTTCTCTAAATTGCCCCCATTTTTGATATATTTGATTTTTCTATGGTTGTATGGTTGTTGGTTTCCAACTACCATTCTTCTATGAGGTCAGTAAAAATTTCAAACCATGTAGTAGCAGGTTCAATAAAACAGAAAGAAACGTCTGTATTGCCACTCGGTGTCGAACACCATAAACTTGTGGAGTACCAAGGTTGTTGTCGAGACTTTTTACTACTGCTCCCAACTGGAAGAGATTTTCATCGAAGTAAACAGTCGGTACCTCATTGCCGGAAACTCGCTCCTGGATTACCAGAGAAATCTTTTCAAAATTATCGGATGAATCTTTCATAGATTGCCGGATGAATCATTCCCGAATAGCCAGAAGAATCCTTCGTGAATTGCTGGAAAAAATATTCAGAATTGATGTATTGCCGGAGGAATTGTTCGCCGATTGCCGGAGGTATCATTCGCAAATTACTGGGAAAATCATTCCTGGATTGCAAGAGGTTTTATTCTCGAATTGCCGGAGGGACGTTTGTGGCCTGTCGGAAGAATTGTTCCCGGAATTCTGGGGAAAATATTCCAGGATTTCCGGAGGAATTGTTCGTAAGTTGCTGGTGCAGTCGTTTGTAGGAATCGTTCTCAAATTCTCATAGAAATACATCCTGGATTATTCAACGAACCATTCCTGGATTCTCAAACGAGTCCACAGTGAGATTTCCAACGATTCTACTCTGCATTTTCGAACGAATGCTCCATGGATTCCGAAACGAATTTTCCCCGGATTCCCGTAAGAATCCTCCCCTTGAACTACTGCTCCGGCAATCCTCGAACGATCCACGGTAATCCCAAAACAATTCCTCAGCAATCCGGGAACTATTTCCCCGGAAATAAGCAATCCAGACACAATTCCGCCAACAATGCGGAAATGATTTTTCCGATAATACGCGACCGATTCTTTGGACAAAACGAGAACCATTCCTTCGGAAATACGAGAACGATTCCTGCGGCAAATCGAGAACGATTCCTCCAGAAATTCAAAAACGATTTCTCCGGAAATTAGCGAAAGACTCCTCCGGCAATCCGTGGAAGATTTTTCCGGAAATACGCGAACGATTCCTGTGGAAAATCGGTAACGATTCTTCTTGCACCTCCGACAATCCGAAAACTTATCCTCTGGCATTCCGGGAACGGTTCCTCCCGCAACCCGCGAACGATTACTCCCGCAATATGGTAAAGATTCCTCCGGCAATCCGCGAACAATTCCTATGGCAATCTGGAACGATTCCTCCGGAAATTCGCGTGCAATTTGGGAACGATTTCTGCGGTAATTCTGGTACAATTAATCTGGGAACAATTCCTCTGGCAATATGTCAACGATTTTTTTGTCAATTCGCAAACAATTACTTCCGCAATCTGCAAACAATTCCTCCGGCAGTTTTCCAACGGTTCCTCCGGAAATCCTGAAGCGATTTTTTCGGCCACCTAGGGATGATTCCTTTGGCCATCCACAAACGATTTCTCCGAAAACGATTCGTACTTGAACCATTACCACGGATGACATCTGCTGCAGCAGCGCATGCAAAGATTTTGCATCCACAAGCAGCACAAGTTAAGTGAAAAGGGTTGTAGCAATCTAATTGTGACTGAATCTGGTCACAGATAAGTTATTGTGATATATGTGCAACTTGTGTGCTGCTCGGGTCGTTTCATAAATCTGTGAAAATCTTTGCATCTTTTCAAAAAAAGATGCAGCGTGAGAAATCTGATAAAAACACACCGATCTAAAACTTCTCATTAATCTTGATGGTCACCCAGATGTGTCACACCCCACCGTTCAGCCAGTTCGTTTAAGTCACACCAGTCACACAAAAAATTGCTCTGGGATGGTTTTCTGAACATTTCTATTCCGAAAAAAAAATTTCTTTTAAAAATGTTGTCACGAAGTACGAATCGTACGCTACGGCACTGAATCACACACTTAACCTTATTTACAGGACTCGATTACTAGATTACAGATTTCTTCGTGAAATAGTTCAGCTGATTACCGGGGTCAAGAAGCATATAGGGTTACTGCTCCTGGACTTCATCCCATAGCTCCGATATTGGTCTCACGAAAAACAAAGCAATGAAAAGGTATTTGGTTTGTTTATTATTTTTGTGATTTTTTTCAGCAGTAAGCACGCATGTTAGCAAAAAGAAGCGACGAAATTGGTGCCGTATTTCTTTGTTTTGCGATGAGATGAATATATGTTCAGTGAGATGGAAAATGGAACAGTTCCCCTACTACTAGGTATTCCAATCTACAAAATTCACGATTCATCCATCTTGGAATTTTACTATGGGAGAGCCAGCGAGTTTATTTACGTTTTGCCCTGAAAATTATTTTTTCACCCCCACCTTTTTCTCCTCCATAAAATTGTCAGATTGGAACACCGAGTAGTGTATTCATCTTGACCGGGGTCTTGGTGACGAAATGTCTGAACTGAACTTTAGCAAATATAAGGCATTTAGCCTAAAATACCGAGGAATCTGCAAAAGTACCTACTTCGGTGATAAAAATCCCGAACAACAGCGATTAAAATTAATTAAACTTTATTTTACAATTGCATTTTTTAAGGGAAATTCAATAAGACATTACCTTTCGAAAAATGTTATTGTGTTCTGCCATTGATTGGGCAAATGATCTTTTCGGGCGAATAGAATTCAAGCACATATTATTTCGGGCGTTTGTCATCCAGGCTAGTGCCATTCGAGCATTTGTAACACAATTTTGCGGCCATATGAACAGTTTGGGCTGATAAAATTATCGGCCGCTCGACTAGCTCAACAATGAAGCATATCCGGCTAAATGACATGTTCAGCTATATAAATGCATTCCTCGGCCAAACGTCATATTGCGCCAACTAGTGTTCGGAATATAAATCTTTTCGGAAAAACATCAATTTTGGCTATATGACTTTCGGTCTAACGGTTTATTCGGCTAAGTGGTATTCGGCTTAATGGCTTTCGGCCATTTCGAATTTTTATAAGTTTTCTCAGATATTCCCTAAAGAATTTCCGGAGAATTTTTTGAATATATTTTCACAAAGATTCCCAATGGATTTTCGGCGATTTTTTTTGTCGAGGAATTTCCGCTTTGATTTTTGTACGAATTTCCGTAGAACTATGGGAAGATGTTCCCTAGTTATTCCCGAGAATTTTGTTAGAAACTCCTGTGCAAATATCTGTGAAAATCCCCAGATAAAATTGCTGCAAAGATTATCGTAGGATTTTCCGCAGAAATTTCACAGGAGAATTTTTAAGAGAAATGAAACGTCTTAAATTAAAATGAAAGCTTTCCGCTTTTTGCACTTAACATCAGCAGTTTGAGGGCTACTATTTTACAAAAGATCAACATAATCTCCGGGAATTTACATTACAAATTATTCTGGATAAAATGAATTGAAATCTCAAAAAATGTGCAACACTTTTGCAAAAGGTACGCTTCTCGTTCAAAACAGAGACGTGACTGCGTGAGCGAACCAATACCCTGCGAATCTCGGAAGGTTGTTAACAAAAATTTCCAGCAAAAACATTCCCAATCACCCTCAGTGGAGGCGAAAAAGGCGAATTTTTTATATATTATAATTTCTTCGATTGCCTCGAGCTCATCGGTTTGAAAAAAAAAATCTGACTTTGTGTCCGGGATGCTGAAGTGATGGTAGTTGTAATGATTGGCAGCAAAGGTCCCGTTTGCTTACGGCGAAGTCAAACTCGGTAGATGGCACTACTATACACACTTAGAATATTATACCGAACTCGGTTGTATTTGAACCGAGTTTTTATCTGCTGAACGCTCGGTTGTCTGCTCGGTTCAACAAAGAGTAACCGATCGCTCGGTAATCATTTTGTCGATACTGAAACGTCAAACTAACCGAAATAACTCGGTTCGTACATCCTTCTTTAACCGAGTGTCGGTTACCAAATTAAACCGAAAGCTGTCAAAACAACCGAGCTTACTGTTCAGTAACAACGGAGATCGGTTCTTTTTGTTAGTTAAAATTAAATAAATTCATATCAGTATTAATATTTATATTTGATTTTATTTGCTATACTCATTTTGTGAAGCGTACATTTAGATATACGGAAAAATTTCGGCACGTAAAAAACTTGCTGCAAATGCTGGCAAAAGTGTCAGCGCAAATATGTGGCAGACAGAATTTTCCAGCAATAATTTTCTAGATAATGATAAACGTAATTATACATATAATCAATTCTCAAGAGAACTTACATCTCACATATAACAATCGCTCCAAGATTTTCTTACAAAAAAAAGGTGAATCAGCATGCAGTGATTAAATGAAAAACAGCCATGAAGCACACACGGAAAGCGTTCTCTCAACTTTAATTGTTTCTATGTACGTCAAAATAAATATTTACCGACTGTTCAGTTCCTGTTACCGAACGTCGTACCGAACTTGTACATAAAAATGTATTACCGAAACGATCGGTTTATTTCTGTCAAATTTATTTAGGTGAAACCGATCATACGTTTATAATTTGAAAACATTCGGTTAAGAACTTATTTTCAAACGAGTTGTTCGGTTCTTTACTAGGTTCTGAGTGATAACCGATCGACTTCGTTAGAAACTGAAACCGAGTTCGGTCAATTTTTTTAAGTGTGTAGGCATTGGCTTATTGCTACGGGATTGTTTGTTGCAAGCTTGTTGGCCATGATTTTTTACCTTCGCAGGATGGATAGCGAAACACCTTATTCATGGCTATGCCTTTCTTACTGAGACATGGGTGCAAAACTTGAATTTCAATATCACTTTCAATTTGCGGTACATACCGTACATCGGAAACAACATGTTTTACAAACAAAAAAGTTCTGAGTTGAATCTTAACAGATGAATACGTAGAATGCGTGTTAAAACGGACCAATATCTTAATGAGCATTTGAGTTGCAACGCTTCGAAAGTTGTTAACTTATTTTCGATACAGTCTTTACTTCTGGGAATCTTGTTGTGCACATTAGTAGGCTACGAAATTGTTCGACTTAACTAGTCAACGTGCACCACTCCAATCAGTAGAATCATAAGTACTAGACGCTAGTGGCGCTGTAGTCATTTAAATTATTTTGCCAAATTATGCTTCAACAAGCATCAATTGGCCATAAGTTATGCATCATGTTGTAGTACATGTTGAATTCCATCATAAACATCGGGTTGACACTTGTAGTGCCGGTACTTTGGCTGCCAGGTCAAAGTAGTCTAGATGTTAGTCACGCGAACAGGAACGACATAAGCAATCTTATACTTTTGAATCAACTCTACAATCAATTCCAAAACTTGCATTATGGACAACACCATTTTCATGTCCGTTCTGTGTAAATTTTTTTCAAGGTCCCAGTCCAACTTTTTTACAAATTCAGTTAATGAAATCGCAACTGTACTTTTACCGAACCCTGCATCACAGACAAACAGACGTAACAGCTAGAACAATTGCATAAAAAAAACTATCGCACAGCTACTTTACCACCACCTTGGTAAGCAACTTTACCACCACATTGGTAAGCTACTTTACCTCGTGCCAGAGGTTCATCTGAAAACGAGAACGCTTGTTCATGTTCAAAACGGTGTCAGGCCATTAGGCCGAAGGACATTTGGCCGAAAGTCATTAGGCCGAATGGTCATTAGGTCGAACGGTCATTACGCCGAATGGCCATTGAGCCGAATTAACAAAAAGAAGCAAAAAGTGAAAAATGAGAAGTTCTCTCTTCACTTTACCCATTCTTCTTTCTCCCTTCTTGCCCCTAGTAGCACAAATCAGATCGATTTGGTTGCAGCAACTCCAATGTGACTGGATTCGATCGCATACGAGTCACAGTGACTGATATGTGACAAGAGTGCTACTTGGGGCATCTCCCTTCATTTATCTGTCTTCTTTCTTTTCCTTCTTCTTTCTTCTCCTTCCTTGTTCCTTTTTCCTTCTTTCTTCTTTCTTCTTCCTTCTTCTTTCTTTTTTCTTCCTTCTTCCTTCTTCCTTCTTCTTTCTTCCTTCTTCCTTCTTCATTCTTCATTCTTTCTTTTTCCTTCTTCATTCTTCCTTCTCCCTTCCTCCTTCTTCCTTCTTCCTTCTTCCTTCTTCCTTCTTCCTCCTTCCTTCTTCTTTCTTTTTTCTTCCTTCTTTCTTCTTCCATCTTCCTTCTTTATCCCGTCTTCCTTCTTCCTTCTGCTTTCTTCTTTCATCCTTCTTTTCTCTTCCCCTTCCTTCTTCCTTCTTCTTTCTTTCTTCTTTCTTCTTCTTTCTTCTTTCTTCCTTCTTACTTCTTACTTCTTTCTTCTTCCCTCTTCCTTTTTTCTTCTTCTTTCTTCTTCTTTTTTAATTCTTTATTCTTCCCTCTTCCTTCTTTCTCCCGTCTTCTTTCTTCCTTCTTCCTTTTTCCTTTTTTCTTCTTTCTTCTTCTTTCTTCTTCCTTCCTTCTTCCTTCTTCCTTCTTTCTCCCGACTTCCTTCTTCTTCCTTCCTTCTTCTTCCTTCCTTCTTCTTCCTTCCTTCTTCTTTCTTTTTTCTTTCTTCTTTCTTCCTTCTTCTTTCTTCCTTCTTCGTTCTTCCTTCATCCTTCTTCATTCATCCTTCTTCCTTCATCTTTCTTCCTTCTTCTTTCTTCTTTCTTCCTTCTTCGTTCTTCCTTCATCTTTCTTCCTTCATCTTTCTTCCTTCTTCTTTCTTCCCTCTTCCTTCTTCCTTCTTCCTTCTTCTTTCTTCTATCTTCCTTCTTCTTTCTTCTTTCTTCCGTTTTCTTTCTTCTTTCTTCCGTTTTCTTACTTCTTTCTCGCGTCTTGCTTCTTTCTTCCTTCTTCCTTCTTCCGTCTTCCTTCTTCCTTCTTCCTCCTTTTTCCTTATTCTTCTTCCGTTCTACTTCTTCCTCAATTCACACTACTCACTTCTCACTCCCCAGTTCTCATTCGGCCTAATGACCGTTCGGCCTAATGACCCAGCATCGTTCAAAACGTTCTGAACACTGCACAATGTTCAAGAGCACTGACCTTACTTAGAAACTTGTATCCTAGCAAAACAAATTCAAGCGACGGCATGCTACACATTTTTCAGCTTGTAATGGAACACGTGGGCATCTGACGGATAGAAATCAAGCATGCTGGTATGTTTTTGCATAGTTCCAAATCTAAGGAATCTTAGTTACCATGATCGTTTTGCTTGCGTACCAACCCAGTGCACTCTGAACTGTGTTCAGAGCTCAAAACTAACAACACCAAGGCACGCTCTTGGCTCATGTTCTGTTCAGGATGCATCTCTGCCTCGTGCATGTTGCACGAAATCAAGTTTAGTAAGACACTGCCAACAGAAGGCGCTAGTGTGAGATGTCAAATATATTATAGTAAAGGTATTCGATGCATGTGCCTCTGGATGTGAAACTCAGTTGAATCTCATGATCAATGGGAATTTCAAAAAGATATTTTAGTTACTACATAATGTTTGTCGCCTCAGTTCCCTTTGTTCTGCTGTCCGAGACATGGTACTAAACCGAGTGTGGTACTAAACTGTCAAATCGTATGTAATTTTCCTTCATTGACAGCGACGGCAGCGACAATCTTTATCTAGTAACTCAAATATCTTTTGAATTTCCTTAGTGTTACTTCTGTTTGTCTGTTCCTTTCAGTAGTTCTATTTTCAAAGTTCAGTTTTCAAAGCTAGATGACGCTTTGAAATTTCAAGAGAGCATCCAAGTAACATTTTAATTTTTATAACGCTCTTGAAGACCATAATTGACTCTACAAGAGTGTGATAAAACCAGAATAAAACTAAAATGCTACTAGGGCAAGGAGCTTTCGTATAAAGTACATTTTTACCAGAGTGTTTTGGTTTAAATATTTTCGTTTCGAAAAAGGGTTTGGTAACGGAAACGTTGAGGAATTTTGAAAAACAGTCTTATTTTTTGGTTCCCGCACAAATCAGGAATTCCTAATGCAATGCTTTCTGCATAATTTCCGAAGTAAAGCTTAGCGAAATTTCCCAAGGATCTAAATAAACAGGGATAGTTCTGAATGAATTTTGCGCAAAGATTGTTTAGTTTTTCCGAAGTATGAGAATGAAATTTAGAAGTGAGTCCTGAAGAAATTCTTCGACAAATTCCCAGAGATGTCTGCTAAGGAAATCCCAGAAACATTTTTTATAAAGAATTTCCTGAAGTAATTTCCGTAGAATTAAAAAAAAATCCCGGTAGAATTTAACAATAAAATCCCAAAAAGGTTGCAAAAGCTTATCAATATTTGGGTGTAAAATAGGTCAGATATGCAAAAGTCTATGGAAAAAACCTATACACATTGAGATATAAAGTAGAATGTGTGAAGTACACTTTTTTCCCCTCCGTGTTACCCTTTCTGCTAATTATTTTTTATGAACCAATGCATTTATAAGTAAACCATTTGTCCCTATTTTATAAAATATGATTTGAATATCAATTTATTTTAGAAGTATAACATATAAAGGGGTTATTCAAAGTAACGGATGTAAGATATAATACGTGTAACTGTAATAAACTCCTTTTAGCAAAAAATAACTCATCTTTATTCTGAATATAATTATGGGACAAATTTGATTTCCATTCACATGTCAGGCACTTACTGTCCATTAATCCACTACCTTTTTTTCAATCATCAGACGCTGTTTTGAAACCTCAGGCAGCTAAATGAGCTTCAATAGTAATATTCGTGCAAGTCTGAACTGTTTGTAAAATCTCACTTGTCATAAGACGATTCGTACTATCCCTTTTAATTCCACCACATGGTTGTTACTTTATCGGATACGTATTTCGACCTCAGCAGTCAGTGTCTCTTACTTGACTCGACTGGAGTCTCATAAAACATCGGACGTCTGTTTTGAATCACCCCTTACGCATGTTGTTTGAATCGTGCCCTGGATGAAGCATTTTTTTCTAATAAACTGCACTTGTTTCAATTGATACAGGGACCAACCTGAGAATACAATAGAATTGTTTACCAAAAAACTAAAAATGTTTCAATGCTCGGAATGCCGTGAGTCCTCACTTAATGTCTATATTAGTGACTATTGGGGCACACCCGGTAACCTATCCATTGTACTCTCAACGGATTGTCAATTTTGGTGAGTCTTTCTGTTAGACCCACGTGTGTAGCATTTGCCGAAAGTACCCCCACGACGGTACAACCGAGTATTTGTCAACCATGTTTCACCCCCTATCTCACTAGAGCAACTTTGTGTGCATCCGCAAACCGTTCCATTCTCACCGGACGCCGGTTTCTTCGATTTCCTTTTCCCCAGCCAAGAATCACCAGTCGCCATCAATAACAATAACCACAGTAACAGCACAACCCCAACCGGCGAGAACTGCTGTGCCATTCCGAAGCTATCCTCCCAGTGTGAAAATGGTGAAGTAAGTGAAGTTAATTACGGCTTAATTAGGAGCAATTCTAGGCCCTCCACCGGTGAGGGAAGTGTTTTTTCTGGCACAGCCGCAGAAGACCTCAACCTTCTGTCGCCGAACAACTCCCAGCGGTCCAGCATGAGCCAGCTGCAATCGCCGACACATTTGTCACCGGTGCGCCAGGCCGTCGGATGTTCCCAGGAGGAGCTGGACGAGGTGGGCACCTTCTTCGACGAGCACTCGAGTGCCATCGAGCGTTGGTTCCGCGAACGGGCACCACCCGAAGTTATCGCCAGATTGCAGTCCGCTAGCGGTGGGGGCGAAATGTGCAAATCGTCACCCCGCTCACCACACCGAGCTTCCGTTACGTCGGATTTGTTCCAGCAGTGGCTCGCATCGTCCCCGGTTAAGGTGAGTCTATTTTATGTCTATCATTCTTGAGTTGGTATTTTAATCGGTGTCAATTAGAGCCGCTTGCGTTAAGATGGATTATAGTATAAATTGATGGCGCGTGTTAATAGGAGAATTGTCTTTTTTATGAGCGAATGGAGCTTGAGAATTTGTGCTTGTGGCTTGTGACAAACAATACATCTTTTCGGTCTAGAGTTTAGTCAAAATAGTCCACTCTTTATTGGCAGCGATTGAAGCCATGTTTCATGCATACGTACAATAATTTAATAATCGCTCTTCTTGACCACTAATTGGTTTCTCGCTCGGATTCATTGAATCACCGTGACAATATTGGCGATTCCGGGAAAACGACTATTTTCCGTTCAACCTGCACTGACGCAAATATTACATTGTACCGAATATGCCATTCAAAGGCAATCTATGAGACCATGGAAACCTACCATTGATGCAGCTTACCTTCCCACAATCGCTCTCGTAACCACCATCGTCAAACACGCAGCTTGTCCGACGACGCCAATCAATACCATCAGCGGGAGAGGTGCATAAAACACGTGAAGATACCCGGGCAACCAACAACGAACAAACGGTACGACCGATGACCGCGGGGAACGATTTGGAACATAAGCTCCCGGCAACCACCAGCGAGCGACCAAATTCAACCGCAAATGGAAGCCAATTCCGCCCTCCCGGTCAAAACCGTACACTGCATACACACCCACGCAAGCTTGACTTGATGGATGGAATGTAACACGGTAGGATGTGACGTTTAATTAAAGTACATTTTTGTGGTCCATGCATGAGCAAATTTGCCCGCCGGCTCGCGGGTTGTTCGATGCTACGATGAGGATGCAGTTCTGTCTGTTGGCGTCCGTCAGGGACAATGAATTTTTCAAGGGACCTCCGGGGAGATGCAAGCTTCTGTCATGGTTCTATAAGCTGCATGCAATTTTGCTTTTTGTAAAACAATTGGTCTGTATTTATCATGATTTTGAGTTATGGTAAAACAAAACTGTTTCAATGCAACATATTGTTTAAAAAAAAGTTGGTTCTAGAACTGGGCCTATGAGTATTGAGCGGATATATTGTCACTTCGACAGAATTTGTTTTTTATTTCACTTTATACTCAACTTCATTCATTTAGCTTTTCACAAGTACAATATGATTAAGGGACGTTTGTCCATTCAAATACAACCTTTAATTAAATTGTTAATGCTTCTGTCAATTCGTTTCGCAACATTTTTACACCCTGCGGGATGATATACAGGTCGCTGATTCGAGGATGGTCCATAACAGCCGGTTCTGGGCCACGTAGAGTTCTTTTTGTTCATTTCTTCACAAGTGCCTGATATCAGCTTGGCGTAGTTAATAAACCATGTTTTCCACCCGGTTGAGCTGATTAACGGTAGAGTGCTCCTGAGAATGCTAAGCTGAATCGATGCATCGCGGTGTGATGGTGATGTTTTCATCAAAGTGGATGATTAACCCCTGGAGGATTAGTCACGCAAACAGTTCAAATACTGCCGGCAGTAAGTTGCCAAGGCAGTAGAGTTCATCCCTGGTTTCAGAATAGGTATGTGTTTCCCCATCTTCAACATTGTCAGAAACAATAAATACTGCAAACCATTGAAGCATTTGCTGTCAGAAATTTGTACTTCTACGTCACGTGGCCAGCGAATATGTGTGCTTCGACTGTGTAAAGCTGGTTGATCGTTGCATCGAGTCGTGACGTCTGGTTGACATTGCTGGAAAACTGGAATATATACGGAATAAAGGCAAATTTATTTGAAACTCAGCGATCGCTTCAACATCTGGTTAGATTAAAAACTATGAAAAACGTTATGAGGGTAAACATAATTCAACGGCAACATGGCGAAAGCGAACATTTTCCGATTTTCTGATCAAAATACAGTAAACTCTCTCTAACTCGATATTTTTCCTTACTCGATGAATTTCAAAGTGTCTTGAATCTACAATACTGCGTTCCCTCCGTAAGTCGATATCTCTCTTACTCGATATTTATTCTTTATAAAGAAGTAATTTTTTTAATGCATTTTCACCTCGCGAACTCGATGTTGTCAAAAACAATTACATGCACGATATTGTTAGAAGTTGGATGTGAAAAGTGCTAAGCGAGAAGTGAGAAGTGAGATATAAGAAGTAACAAATGAGAAATGAGAAGTGATGAAAAGTTAGAAGTAAGAAGTGAAAAATGAGTAGTGAGAAGTGCGAATCCAAAATTTTATTTAAAAAAATCTCACAATGTGAGTAGTGGGAAGTGAGAAATGAGAAGAGAGAGATTAGAAGTGAGAAGCGAAAAGTAAAAAATACAAAATTGAATAGTGAGAAAAGAAAAGTAGGAAGTGAAACGTTAGAAAAGTTGAAAGCGAGAAATGAGACGTAAGTGGTGAGATAAAAGAAGTTATAAGTGAGAAGTGAGGAGTTAAAAGTGAAACATGAGAAGTGCCAAGTGAGAAGTATGATGTGCGAAGTGAGAAGTGAGAAATGAATAATGAGAAGTGAAAAAAAAGTCAGAAGTGTGATATAAGAAGTTATAAGCGGGAAGTACAAAGTGAAAAAGGAGGAGTGAGATGTGCGAAGTGAGAAGGGAGAAGAAAGAAGTATGAAGTTAAAAATAAAAAGTGAGAAATTTGAAGTAAGAAGTGAAAAGTGCGAAGTGAGTAGTGAGAAATAAAAAAAAATGGATTTGGATTGGATTTGGATTGGATTTGGATTGGATTTGGATTGGATTTGGATTGGATTTGGATTGGATTTGGATTGGATTTGGATTGGATTTGGATTGGATTTGGATTGGATTTGGATTGGATTTGGATTGGATTTGGATTGGTTTGGATTGGTTTGGATTGGTTTGGATTGGTTGGATTGGTTTGGATTGGTTTGGATTGGATTTGGATTGGTTTGGATTGGATTTGGATTGGTTTGGATTGGTTTGGTTGGTTTGGATTGGTTTGGATTGGTTTGGATTGGTTTGGATTGGTTTGGTTGGTTTGGATTGGTTTGGATTGGTTTGGTTGGTTTGGTTGGTTTGGATTGGTTTGGATTGGTTTGGTTGGTTTGGATTGGTTTGGATTGGTTTGGTTGGTTTGGATTGGTTTGGATTGGTTTGGATTGGTTTGGATTGGTTTGGATTGGTTTGGATTGGTTTGGATTGGTTTGGATTGGTTTGGATTGGTTTGGATTGGTTTGGATTGGTTTGGTTGGTTTGGATTGGTTTGGATTGGTTTGGATTGGTTTGGATTGGTTTGGATTGGTTTGGATTGGTTTGGATTGGTTTGGATTGGTTTGGATTGGTTTGGATTGGTTTGGATTGGTTTGGATTGGTTTGGATTGGTTTGGATTGGTTTGGATTGGTTTGGATTGGTTTGGATTGGTTTGGATTGGTTTGGATTGGTTTGGATTGGTTTGGATTGGTTGGATTGGATTTGGTTTGATTTTTGGATTGGTTTGGATTGGTTTGGATTGGTTTGGATTGGATTGGTTTGGATTGGTTTGGATTGGTTTGGATTGGTTTGGATTGGTTTGAATTGGATTGGTTTGGATTGGTTTGGATTGGTTTGGATTGGTTTGGATTGGTTTGGATTGGTTTGGATTGGTTTGGATTGGTTTGGATTGGTTTGGATTGGTTTGGATTGGTTTGGATTGGTTTGGATTGGTTTGGATTGGTTTGGATTGGTTTGGATTGGTTTGGATTGGTTTGGATTGGTTTGGATTGGTTTGGTTGGTTTGGATTGGTTTGGATTGGTTTGGATTGGTTTGGATTGGTTTGGATTGGTTTGGATTGGTTTGGATTGGTTTGGATTGGTTTGGATTGGTTTGGATTGGTTTGGTTGGTTTGGATTGGTTTGGATTGGTTTGGATTGGTTTGGATTGGTTTGGATTGGTTTGGTTGGTTTGGATTGGTTTGGATTGGTTTGGATTGGTTGGATTGGTTTGGATTGGATTGGTTTGGATTGGTTTGGATTGGTTTGGATTGGTTTGGATTGGTTTGGATTGGTTTGGATTGGTTTGGATTGGTTTGGATTGGTTTGGATTGGTTTGGATTGATTTGGATTGGTTTGGATTGGTTTGGTTGGTTTGGATTGGATTGGTTTGGATTGGTTTGGATTGGTTTGGATTGGTTTGGATTGGTTTGGATTGGTTTGGATTGGTTTGGATTGGTTTGGATTGGTTTGGATTGGTTTGGATTGGTTTGGATTGGTTTGGATTGCGTTTGGATTGGTTTGGATTGGTTTGGATTGGTTTGGATTGGTTTGGATTGGTTTGGATTGGTTTGGATTGGTTTGGATTGGTTTGGATTGGTTTGGATTGGTTTGGATTGGTTTGGATTGGTTTGGATTGGTTTGGATTGGTTTGGATTGGTTTGGATTGGTTTGGATTGGTTTGGATTGGTTTGGATTGGTTTGGATTGGTTTGGTTGGTTTGGATTGGTTTGGATTGGTTTGGATTGGTTTGGATTGGTTTGGATTGGTTTGGATTGGTTTGGATTGGTTTGGATTGGTTTGGATTGGTTTGGATTGGTTTGGATTGGTTTGGATTGGTTTGGATTGGTTTGGATTGGTTTGGATTGGATTTGGATTGGTTTGGATTGGTTTGGATTGGTTTGGATTGGTTTGGATTGGTTTGGATTGGTTTGGATTGGTTTGGATTGGTTTGGATTGGTTTGGATTGGTTTGGATTGGTTTGGATTGGTTTGGATTGGTTTGGATTGGTTTGGATTGGTTTGGATTGGTTTGGATTGGTTTGGATTGGATTGGTTTGGATTGGTTTGGATTGGATTTGGATTGGTTTGGATTGGTTTGGATTGGTTTGGATTGGTTGGATTGGTTTGGATTGGTTTGGATTGGTTTGGATTGGTTTGGATTGGTTTGGATTGGTTTGGATTGGTTTGGATTGGATTTGGATTGGTTTGGATTGGTTTGGATTGGTTTGGATTGGTTTGGATTGGTTTGGATTGGTTTGGATTGGTTTGGATTGGTTTGGATTGGTTTGGTTTGATTTGGATTGGTTTGGATTGGTTTGGATTGGTTTGGATTGGTTTGGATTGGTTTGGTTTGATTTGGATTGGTTTGGATTGGTTTGGATTGGTTTGGATTGGATTGGGATTGGATTGGATTGGGTTTGGATTGGATTTGGATTGGATTTGGATTGGTTTGGATTGGATTTGGATTGGATTTGGATTGGACTTGGATTGGATTTGGATTGGATTTGGATTGGATTTGGATTGGATTTGGATTGGATTTGGATTGGATTTGGATTGGATTTGGATTGGATTTGGATTGGATTTGGATTGGATTTGGATTGTCCTTCAACAATATCATCGTTTTGGGTGCAAAATGGTTTCAGATGGTTTAGAGGAAATTTATCAATTATTATGGTAGATTTAATCTTGACCACGAAAGTGAATATCAAAAGTATTAATAACTGAAATGTTTATCTCAAAAGTTCTTTTCTATGCCCACAATGCTCGGCACTCAAGACATCAAATTGTAAAAATGGTGACTCAAATAAGGATTTCTGCAGATTATTCGAATAATAAATCAGAGCTAGGAATAAATAAATGTACACGAGCGCCATCCTTGTTAGTGAGAATAGAAAATCCCGTCTTGTACGTTACAAGCCGTTCTTATGTATATGTTTTTGTAATGTTTGGATAAAGCAGCTTGCCTTTCTTTCATGCGCTTAAAATAGCATCATATATGCTTCACGTTAGCATTGAAGAGTGTTTACCGTAATGCTCCGCCGTTTCCTCCGTTATCTGAACAACCCACGCACCAAACTTGACCCATCCCCAATGGGTGGCCTTCCACAGGCGATGGCAAAGCATGGAAGCATGCATTGAAGCAACAACCGTTTAGCTGATGAGCTCCGCCGACCGACCTAAGACCCAGGTGGCGCTGAGACTCAAGTGTTGATACTCATCTTCGTCATTTACCCACTCAGCTACTTAGTCTTAATGGGTGGAAGAGATATGATACCGGATTTGTGCCACTGCTGCTCCTTGTGGTGGCCGGCTTGCTTGCTGCAGCTGGAGGACTGCACACTATCCAGTACGTTCTTTAATGAGGGAAGAAGCCCTAGGTTTCGCTAGAATAAGAGTAGATGCTACAGAAGTAGCGACATGAGAATGCCACGTCGCATCCAAGTGGCATGTTCAACGTCCTTCATGGAGCTACTTGCTCTAAAATGTTTCTAATATTTGCTTGGGACAAATGTGTCAAGGACATCGAAGTGAATCAACTGGATCTCATCTTCGGAATAGTGTAGACTTCAGTGACTGTGCAATTTTGTGTGTTGTCCAAAGGAAAACAACACTGCTGTTGGATAATTTGTTCAGCATGGATAGGAATTTAAATGTATCGTGTGTTTCACATTTAAGAGTAGTTATGAGGAAAGCCAATAATTGGACAGTTTAATAGAGGAAGAATAACTCAAGTATATCGATTAACCGTAGAACCCTGCCGGTTATTTACATTCGATGTTCAAATCAAAGCATCTATCGACTACATCAACGGCTATCACAGCACGAATTTGAAATTATGACGAAAATATTATATAAGGTCGAAAACTTACCACTTTTTTATCGACGTCATTCTAAAGGTATTTCCCGCTGCTATTTTGACGCTCCTTTTATCGTATAATCCATAGCGCCAATCTGCTGTTGACTGCCAAAAAAACGTTGAAACCAAATAAAATACGAACCCGTTAGCGATAAATAAAGTAAAAATAAAACGTCGGAACAGAACTTGGCAACCCAGGGAGACAAACACCGGAACAACGCCAACGTTGCCGCCAATGATGTAACTTTCCCGTTCAAACACACCACACTTTTGGTGGAAAATAGAAAAAAAAACGAAAGTTTCCGATTTCTGTTTTCGAGAATGCGGCTGGATTATGGATGATTTTTTTCGGATGGTCTCATGTTTCGCGGTAAAGGCAAAAAGGGTGTGGATGGCATTGGATGGCGGATGTGAATTTATGGGAAAACTTGTCGCAGAGTACAGTGGCTGACATCCGTAGAAAATCTAACAAGGCGACAAACATTTAAACTACATTTTAATTTGAATCTGTCTACGACAATATTTAATTCAGTTTATTAGGTGAAGGATTCAGAAGGCATGTTCAGCAGTACGTAACAAACCGAAACAATTGAGTTCGAATTGTCAAATAAATAAATCAATCGAATCAACACTTGTGTGAGACAGAATCGACCACGCAAATCAAATTCAAACTCTCGTCAAGCGTTACTTAACTCTACTTGTTAAATTATAATTATGACAATTATAATAAAAAGATTGTTATTATTATTATTAAAAAAAAAGTTGGTAAACAGAAATGACGTAGGTTTGTTTGGCGGAGAATGCTCTTTTTTTAAATTCCACAGGAGATTTATCCTGCTTTCGGCCACTACGCGCCACTCATATCGGGGCTCAGTAATCTGACGATGATATTGGTACTCGGTCTGTCTGAGCGCCCAATCTGAAATTGAACTACGGACTAACCGTAAACTGAAGCTGGGTTGTAAAATTTACAGACCAACTTCCAAGTGCATATAGCGGTACTAATCCGAGAGGAAAGGAACAATCGTTTAGATAGCTAACTTGGAACCGCTCCCAAACTTTACAGCAATATCTTAAGGGCTCGTATGGATGCCTTTTGCGTTCAAAGTCTGTCGATACCAGCACAGCACATCCGCTTCTCGTTCAAATCCGGACGGTGGCGGGCAAAACTTTGGAAATAAATTCAATTAAATTATCACACTTGAAATAGAACGCACCATTCCAGTTCTCATGCCGGAAAAAGGCATCGTATCGTTAATCGTTTCAATCCAAAAAGCGGTAAAAGTATTGTTTGGACTCGTGGCGCGTTCATGGCCTCTGGGGCTCGCAGGAAACACAGCCAGTCGGTGTTATATTGTTCAACGCTCAGCTGGGGTCGGCACTGTAATTGCGTTTGATCGTGGGCCGACTTGCAGCACCACAAGCAGCAGCGAGGAAATGGACAAACTTTTTTTGGGATTAATCAAGTTTTCAGTCGTCTTTTTTGTACTATAGTGTTCAAGCGAAATCCGTTTCTATATATAATAGTGCTTCCCCTGATTGGAAGGAAGTTTTGTGTAACAGGGCGGTTGAAACCAAGGCAGTGAAGATTGAGGTAGTTCTATTATGGAAGCCTTTCTCGGTGATGGCTGTTGGAGAAAATGGATATGGAACGATGAGGGATATTATAATGAGATTATGGATAAGCAAGCATGTAGTTGAGCTTTTAATCTGCCCGTTATTCTCGAACTTGAAACTTTCGGTGGTAGTATATTAAATGTGTGCTTGGAACACAGGTGACGTGTGCGGGCTTTTCTATTCATCGGATTTAATACATTCAAATTTTGATTGTTGACAAGGAATCATACAAGGCTCGGTATCGCCAGGAGAGATACTAAACGAATGCCAGCTATGACCTTGATTTGTTAACCTCACTACAATGCCAAATTCTAAAAATTACTTTCCGTTTCTGTGATCAAAGCTTTAAACGTCGATTTGACGAATCTGATAGCAAATCCACGCCAATCAACACCATCAACAGCTAGTAGACGCCTTCACCTACCCATTGATGGTGTTGGTTTGCGTGGGATTAAATCAATGTTTTTATCTCTGTTTACAAAAGCGAATAAGTCCTTTTGAAAATTGTTCCTATACAATCTTGACTGTTTGAGAGCAGTGATCTTTCTCGCTGGTACTATTCTCAGCACTAGTCCTTCTCCAGTCAGAGAGATTTTGTGATGGGGAATGGTTTCGATCCCTTATCACCAGGCCTTGGAAAATTCGTTCAAAAACGAACGAATGCTTCGTTTTTAGCCCACAGTGAGGGTTTAATTTCGGTGCATTGATTGATTTTCGTTCGATTACGTGCTGCTTGCTGCACGAACAAGGGAAGAGGCAAATACAAAGCATTCGTTTTATACATTGAAAATGGGGAGTTTTGAACGTGGCATCTTCACAAGCCGGGTAGTGCCGAGGAGGCATCGTTCAGTAGGGCAGCGTGAAATGAGAATGCTTCGTTCGTTCATCGGCTCGGCAGTGTTTCAGATGTGAGTGAGTGTTGTGTAAATACAAAACCATATTAGCGAGAAAGAGAGAGCCTGCATTATATACCTCTCTTTTACACATTCATTCCAACAGAAATGCGCAACTGAGTATAAGTGAGGCAAGAGAGTTTATTATTCTCTGCACTAGCGGGTGCTTGATTTCACTCTCCAACTGTTTCGTACTGCAGTGCCGTATGGAGCGAGGAAGCATTGGCATTGGGTTATAACGTGTGGTTTTAGAGAAATATGTGTATTTAGAGAGAAAGGGTCGTTTACCCAAAACCCATTCGGCCGAATGCCATTAGGCCGAAACCGATCTGGCCAAAAGGGTCGTTTGCCCGAAAGGGTAATTTGGCCAGAAGGGTCATTTGGCCGAAAGGATCATTAGGCCGAAAGGGTCATTAGGCCGAAAGGGTCATTTGGCCGAAAGGGTAATTTAGCCGAAAGGGTGGTTTGGCCGAAAGAGTCGTTTGGCCGAAAGGGTCATTTGGCCGAATAGGACATTTGAAAAGTGAGAATTTAGGAATGAAAAGAGAAACGTCTCATTTATAACTCTTCATTTCTCTCTTCTCACTGTAAAAACTGCGTAGCGCGAAGTGACTGCATGTTGAACTGACTTGCGGTTGTTGACGATAACCATCTCCGTCTTATGTTGAGCAAGCTCCAGGCCTCTAGCATTCATCCAATCCGCCACAGTGCTGATCCCGTGTGCTGCGGTCATTTCTATCTCGGGCATTGACTCCCCGTAGACCTCCATGGTTACGTTATCGGCGAAACCGGCTGGCATCGGTCTCGTATAATACCCTTGCGATAACCGAAGAGGTCTTCTCGACCTCTGTACCGCACTGGTCTCTGACGGCAGAGACGACGTCGTTCGCGTTCGTGACCTCGTCCAGTTGCTTGCACTGGAGGGTCACTTACGCCCCCAACGCCCTCACCTCGGCATCGTCACCCAAGACCTCTTGGGTCAGCTTTCTGTAGTCAGTCCCACTTGCCTGCGCTTCACTTTTCAAAACCAAGATCATTCCAGCGGTCTTGGTGCGTCTTACGCTTCGCACGTCCTGACCTAGCGCCGAAAGCTTTTCGGCCGCCCGCATCGATTTGCGGACTTCAGCGTACTTTTTCTTATCGGTTTTCACTAACAAGGCCTCGCCTCTGTCCTTAGCTTTCTTTGCGGGTCGAGATGCGTTCAACTTCAGCTTTGCTCTACTGACCAGCTGCCAGAGATTTTCGGTCCCTTGTGTTGATGGCACAGGCTGGCTGGTACCCTCTTGCGACCTGGCGACATGCGGCTGGTTGGTGCCTTTCGCCTTTTCGGCCGAGAAGCCACCTTCTCGGGTCGACGCCCTTCGGGCTCCTCTTCAAGGAGAAGGCATTGGTTTGGGCACCTTTGTCGGCCTTCTCACTTCCCACCACCAGCCTAACGAACGCATTCTGTTCTTGTCTTGCGATTCGAACAGCCTGGCGGAGCATCCGAAGGTTCTGTTTCAGTTCCTTACTTATGTTCTGCCTTGCGTTCGCGAACTCGATGATATCATCGAGTTGCTCGGCGACCATCCGCATCCTGGGTAGTGGCCCGCCGAGCGTGCTGATAGGGCTATACCCCGTCACTGCTGGGGAGGCTCCGGTGCTGCTAGTTGCAGCCTCCGTCATTCCGCTCTCCGCCTCCCCAAGAGGAGACCTTACCAAACCCCCCTTGGCAAAAGGGTTTACCACCTCCATGCCTAAGGGGGCCCACATACGTTCCGACATGTTGTACAACTTTGGCTCCACCCCCAGGAAATTTGGCTCGGTCGGAGTAAAGTCGGACTGTCTGTGGGCAAGTTATACGACTGTTGAACAGTAGAACTTGCCCACAGACGGTCCGACTTTGCTGCGACCGAACCAAATTTCCCGGGGGTGGAGTCAAAGTTGTACAACATCTCAGAACGTGTATGGGGCCCCTAACGTGATGAGTATTACTATTCATATTTAATTTATTA
Source organism: Armigeres subalbatus (assembly GCF_024139115.2). NCBI lineage: Eukaryota > Metazoa > Arthropoda > Insecta > Diptera > Culicidae > Armigeres > Armigeres subalbatus. Next base: position 51,695,335 of record NC_085139.1, on the reverse strand, counting down.
CTTTTGAAAAATAATTAATTTTAGTTCATTTGAGATCATTTTAGAAATACGCTCTTTTCAACCTGCTTAAGAACTGATAGAGGTAATATGAGTTAGGGCAATTTGGGCAAGTGTGAATTTTCAATCAAACCTTTTTTAATATTCTACAGTCATGAAGTTATTTCTTAATAAAATAAAATAAGTATTCTGTTGCGCTTAATATTTTGAGTTTATTCACCACTGCTGTTGAGAGAATAACGTGTTGCGAACATCTTTCAAGTAGCGATTCATCTTTTGGCTTAGAACCATTGGTAGAACGCCGTGTTCTATCGCAACTCTGTTGACCCATGACCCATGGCGATTTATGGTTTTAATCGCTGTTGATAAACCACTGCTTCTGATAACCTACACAATTGTAACACCAAACAATATTTTTTTAGTCATATTACACTTATGGTGAAACCCTAAAACCTATTTCAAATCTATCTCTCGCTTCTATAGGCACAATTCTTAAAAATCATGATACAGCAACCACAAAACCCTTTCTTCCAATTCTGGAAATGTAAATAAACTTAAATTTGTTCATTTAAACATGCCGATGTCACCCCTCTCATCGATGCTCATGTTACCCCAACGAGTGAGTAGTTGAAATTGACGTGGTGTTACAACAATTTTTTTAATTACATGGAAATCAAATACTTTCAATATGCAAATAATGAATAGACAAAGTTAACTTAACTTCGAAAATAAGCACAATAAGACATAAAGTAGACTTAATCCTTATTTAGGATGGTCCAACTCTTATAATTTTCATAATATTCATTCCGTTATTAATGATTTAATATTTTGAGATGTTGTACGATCTCCAAATTGTCCTGGAGTATGAGTAAAATGGTCTATCGAATCAACCAAGGTTTCCATGAAGTCTCTAGCTTGTCTTTCACTTGCGCTCAAATCCAGGCATAGTAGATGTTGTAAGATCTCCAAATTGCCCTGGAGTTTGAGTAAAATGGTCTACCGAATCAACCAAGGCTTCCATGACGTTCCCAGCCGCGGTATCAACACTTTTATGTCCGCCGAGTATTTGCATTTCACTTGCGCCTCAAATCCAGGCATAGTAGATGTTGTAAGATCTCCAAATTGTCCTGGGGTCTATCGAATCAACCAAGGTTTCCATGAAGTCCCCAGCCGCGGCATCAACTCAATTATGTCTTTTGAATATTTGTCTTTCACTTGCGCCGCAGTTTCAGGCAATTGAGATGTTGTCATGTACCAAACATGTGCATGAGCTCGGAGGATTGGATAAAAACATCTGCTGGAGGACTACATGGAAGCTTTGGTAGATTCGGTAGACCATTTGATTCAAACTCAAGGACAATTTGGAGATCTTACAACATCTTAATTGCCTGAAACTGCGACGCAAGTGAAAGACAAATATTTAGAAGACGTAATTGGGTTGATGTCACGGCTGGGGACTTCATGTAAGCCTTGGTTAATTCGTTAGACCATTTGATTCAAACTTCAAGACAATTTGGAGATTTTACAACACTCTATATGCCTGGATTTGAGACGCAAGTAAAAGACAAATACCCGGAGTACATAATTGGGGTGATACCACTGCAGAGGACATCGTGGAAGTCTTAGTTGATTCGATAGACCATTTTACTCATACTCCAGGACAATTTGGAGATCTTACAACAACTCAAATGCCTGGATTTGAGACGCAAGTAAAAGATAAACACTAGGAGGACATAATTGGGTTGATACCGCGGCTGGGGGCATCATGGAAGCCTTGGTTGATTCGGTAGAAAAATTTGATTCAAATTCCAGTACAGTTCGGAGATACTAGAACATCATAATTTATTATCACACATGTTTCGTATATAGATTACATTTATTTTAACAAGTTCACAGTAGATAACATGGGGGTCGTACACATATTATGTAAGCACTTATCGGGGGAGTGGGGTCGGTCAATATCTTATGGTCCCTATAAATAAAATTTCATTTGTTTGAAAGAAATCTTACATGAGGGGAAGGATTGGTCGAAAACCCCAGAAAAAATGCTTACGTAATAAGTGTACGACCCCATGCTTGAAAACATTTTCTGAAGCTTCATACATCCTGTAGTATAAAGTGGTTCCTAAAAGCACCGAATTATCATCGTATGCATAGTAGGGATGCTCAATATGTGTTCTTATGTTCCAGGTGATGTCTTTTGTGTGTTGTTTTATCATTTCCATCATGAAATATAAGTATATCTGCAAAATCGCATTTTCCTAGATCCGTTGCTTTACTCCCACAGCTCTGGTGAAAAATTAAACTCCCCTAGATACAATATTTTGCAATATCCAGAAACTAGAAGAGATGGCTAAGAGGTTGGTTAAAAAACTGAGAAAATCGGTTGAAAAACCACTGAGATATAGCCATTTGAAAATTTAGTTACAACGATTTTCTGAACGAATGAATCCTAGTGTTAATGGACTATCCGCATTCCCAGCACTGAAAAAATATATTCTAATACCTATGTCATGCATATTTTGGAGCATGAAAATAGGCGTAGTAGGGACACGGCATGTATTTCCGTCTATCGTCGTAGGTGCTAAAACCAACGAAAGCAACGTACATTTGCTAGAATTCCACTATAGCAGAACGTTTCTCCTGAGCTTACGATTTGGTACGTATGAGTTTTACAAAAAAGCGTCCCTTTTATTGGTTTTCGAGACTATGACGAACAAACGAAAATACCTGCTGTGTCCCTATTCAAATGAATCTGGAATTTGCATTCAAATAGTGTTTGATATGAATGGAGTTATCTTTTAAATCTCAAGATTTAGATGATTTCTAGTATCTACAGTTTTGCTAAGGTTTTGCTGTATAGAAATTGTTTAGGAACGTGTCCATGTGGTGACAATATTTTTTTAGGATCATTTTTCCCCCTTGACTAAGATTCTATTTGAACCGTTTGTTTGAGGAACTGAATATGTAACATTTTTTGACAAAATGAGATTTTTATATATTCTGAATCCTCGTCCAAAAATACGTTTTCTGGCAAAAAATACAAAAAAAAATTTTTGTTCAGGAGTGTATGAAAAAAATTCGTTTGTTTGAGAAACTTCATATGTCCACGTTTAAATTTTTTGCACTGAAAGTCCCCCAGGGTGTTGAGTTTTGCCAAAATCTATTGATCTGTATCGAAGAAATCGAAAGATTCGGTGCAAATTTGTTCAAAAACAGGTTTTTGTTGTTTTCTCGAAATAGTGTAAAATGGACTTATGCAGTTTCTCAAACAAATGATTCATTTATTCATTGATAACTTGGATTTTAACTTAATTTATGGTCCGATTCCTTCTTCAAAGGCAATCTTATTATTGATTAGAACATTAAAGGATCGTTTGACCGAAAGTCATTGGGTTTGCCCCCTGGCTGAATAACACGTAAGACCAAAATTTATCTGGTCGAATTCCATTTGGCCGAATGTTGGACCGAAAACCAGTTTGGCCGTACAAGTCATTTAGCGGAAAATGACATACGGCCAAACTGGTCAATTGGCCGTGAGCCTTCACCGGTTTGACCGAAATGGTCATTGGGCATAAACGGCCTTGGACCGAAAAGGTCATTTGGCTACCATATGGCTGAAAATATCGCCTGGCCAAACAAGCCATACGACCGAAAATGTGGTTTTGTCGAACAGGTCATATCAAGCTCTATCTGGAATAAGGGCGAATGTCGCAAGAGAAGATTCTCTTCGTCGACTTCCCCTATTTGTGAATTATCACATCAGAACGATAGAAAACAATGCGAAGCAGCGTTTTGAGGTGTTATTCTGCAAAGAAATCATCTGCTTGTCTCTTTTATTCAAAAGAGGGAAAGTCTACGAAGAGAATTCTCTCTTGCAACATTCGCCCTTTTACCAGATAGAGCTTGATATGGTAAAAAGTGCCAAGAGATTTATAATATTTGAGAAGTGAAACATAAGGAATGAGAAGTATCAAATGAGACTTACACAGTACGAACAAAACCTGTAAATTTCCGTTCAAGTAGATGTAACAAATCTGCTCCGTGTAAAACGACAGAAAGTTATAGGTTGTTTTATATTTACACGTGCTGGAATTTTACAGTTCTTATTTTTATTTGAAAACAAAAAAAAGGAGCAGAGCATGGGAATCGAACATTGGTCTGCAGAGTGAGAGCCGAACTTGTTATCGTCTCGGGTATTACCGCTTCTTGATATCGAGTCGATCAAGGTGTAACAGGTTAAACGTTTTGGTGATTCGATAATTCTTCATTAGGCTGAACGATAGCTTAAATTTACATGACACGGAAACTCCATCGAGACAGAATCATTTGAGACTCAGTATGCTGAATGCATCACAGATTTCTCGCCGGAAGAAGCAAAAAACAAAGAGTTGCAGCGATGAAATGCAGCGTCATAAATGCTGCTTTATTTTCATATGCGAAGATATCCGTTTAGGTTGATTCTGTATATGAGTAAAATAGGTGCCAGCTGCGGTTTGCATGAAATGCAGTGAAGTTTGTTTTGATTTGTTTTGACAGCCACGTGCTCGCTCACCAAGGTTTCCGGTAGAGTCATGTAAAATTAGGATATATTCAATTGAAATTTCAGTGGTTTTATCATTTACATCACAGAATCTTAAAATTATGATCTGGTATACATTCTGTTTCCGAATTTTACATTCATTTATGAATTCCGTCGTGGCTAATTTTCATAATATTTTACTGTGTAGTATTTGGCATATTCGGCCAAACAACATTGTGGCCAGCTGCCAAATGATTTATGAACAAACGGCCCTTGCCAGATTTGGAATATCCCTTAAGAATCCATTAATCGGTCTGGTTAAATCTCAAAGATATAATGAGACCAAATTCCGCAAAGAACAATAATGTGACATAATTATGTTTTGTCCCATAGAAAGATCACGTGCATGCAATTGATTACCTATAGATTAAATATCTTGGCATATGCACAGCACATGTTTCGAAATGAAATTTGCGAAAAAGAATCCACGTGTCTTGGAGGGACTAAAAACTCAACCTCCTACTCACTAGATAGGCATATGCACAGCCAATATATTTAACAAAAAAATGATTTTCGTACGGCCGAGTTGCCGAATAATATGCAAATAATTGATTTTAGAGTTAATATGAGTATATTACTGCACATTAGTTCAATGTTTGAGTCAAATACATAGGCCTGTACGTGGATGGCAGAAGGTATTATTTGATCAAAAATCATCCATCTCATTTGAAAAGTACATTAGTCTTCCTTTCGCTACATTGAATTTACTCTTACATGTAATCAACTCAGACCCCGAAATTTGCCTCTCCATCAAATCTGATACATTGAAAAACCACAAACTCTTTCAGGCGCACATTCTTAACGGCAAATGCTCTCTGTGTTATTCAAATCTTTCGAGTGCAGACGATGTCAAGTGAGAAAAAAAGTAAACACAGCATTTTCCCTGGGGCTTCGACCGTACTGTTGCGTGTGGTAAATTTATGAAGTTTTCCAAATTGATCCGCACAGCGAGCTCGACGGGTTACAATGTCAATTGATCCAGGGCACCAACCCGAATCCTTATCCTTTATCCTCAACTTCGCCATTTGAGCACCAATCTAAATCTGTGCGATTCAAGATTTGTAGTAAATCCAATTTGAATAAAATATCGATTTATGAAGGCGAACGAAATCCTCTTGGAAGCAGAGTAGGACCCGTTACTTGTTACCTGTTACGGCGAACCCTGATGGCAAGAAAACCAATCACGTAGTATCTGATTTACAAGGGGTTAAAGTGATTCTGCAGCACCATTCCGGACATCAAGAGGCACCTGAATGAAGACCGGCAAAGTCTCGTTTGTGCGTTCTCTGTAATTGGCATTTACAGAAGTGTGTACAACTCACCGGATAAGCTAAGCCAGGTGATGTCCCCACGGCTGCCGGTGTGGTGGCACGCCGGTGTGAAAAATGGTTCTTCTGAAGTGCCGGTCTACCGACAGAAACATTAACTACAATAGGGCACAGGCAGAGAATCCATTCAGGCTTCGTTATCTCTGAAAGGATATATGTGAGTATGTATGTATGTATATTTACTCGTTCGAGTGTAGATACGTGGTGGTGCTCGTACAGCATTCACAACGAGAGCTAAACGATAGGGTTGAGTACACTCTATCATGCCCTCTGGGGGTGTTTCCGAATGGGTCTGTGCTCCATCGTTTTTTTTTTTGCATATTTATTGTCGTTGGAAGAGATCTTCACACTATGGTCGGTTTGCTACACACATATCAGTGAGTGTGGTGCTTTTGTAGGAGCCAGTGTGGCACAGAGACTTACCAAACAGGTGTATGATATCACCCGACATGAATAGAACGGATGTATCGTACATCAGTGCACCCTTGGTGGAAGGGAACCAATCAGTGATGAGGGTCATAAAGCTAGTCATGATTGGCTTAACGATGTTTTCTTAGATTGTGTTACGTTAGGTCGTTAAACTAGTTGGCTGTTTCGATTAAGGAAGCAAGGATCAATTGTGAATTAGGTATTTTGTCGATTTTCGCATGGTTACTATCAACTCAAAGCTGACTATAGGCCACAGCAACAGAACCTTTGGTTTTGGTTCTATATAGCTTTTCAATGTTCAGAATCAATTTTAGAGATAAATCAATGTTTTTTTTCGATTCATGGCCAATGATGGTTAGCGGATCTATGGCTGATAAGACTGGAACAATTCTTTGACTCACAGCGAGCCACCAAATGGATGCAAGCAAACTCAACAGTTTGGGAACAGCATCAGGATAGATTTTTGAGCAAACACCTACTACACACCACACGCATCCAGAAGATCCATTACTGCTCTCACGCTCGCAATGGGCAGGTCGACAAGCCGTGGTTGTACTTTTTATCCACTTTTATACTTATACTGGGGTGACATTGCGCATCTCGAATCGAATCACTCGATTCGTACGTTTTTGCATTCGTTTCGAAAAAATTGCGGCATTATGTATTTCGTTCGACTTCATTCAGTCGCAGTACAAGATTTCGAATGGTGCTGTACTAGCTCAATCGAGTATGTTCTGTCAAACGAAATGTAAACAGAGAGAATAAGAGAAAGCTGTCTCCGTGTTTATCATGCCGCCCGCTGAAGAGACAACCTTCAGCGCATTGCGAATGTGAGTAAACAAAGAGAATAAGAGTAATTTCATCTGCGTGTAGCATGTTGCCTGTTGGAAAGGCATCCTTCATGGCATGAATTGGCAGTTAATTAATAAACAAGCAAATCGTGCTCAATGACTATAAAAGCAATATTATTTATTGAGCAGTTGAAACCGATTAAAACATTATGCCGATACGACATGTTTTATAAATTGAGATATAGTTACGACACAAATTATAAGTTATAATATATTATAAGCAACTCGGCCGTACGAAAACTATTTTGTTTTGCCTTTCTCGTATACTGAGTATACGGTAAAGGCTATATGATCGCTCCAAAAACAAACTTTTTATAGAAGGCCCGGAGACCCATAGTGTTATATACCAATCGACTCAGTTCGACGAATTGAGGTGATGTCTGTGTGTGTGTGTGTGTGTGTGTGTGTATGTGTGTGTGTATGTGTGTGTGTGTGTGTGCGCAAAACTACTCATTAAAATGTCACTCATTTTTCGGGCACTTATCCTTAACCGATTTGCTCGCAACAAGTTGCATTCGACGCAGAATCCTGTCCCATTGTTTCCTATTTGAAATTGGCCAGATCGGACTATGGGATCGAAAGTTATGGCCAAAATACAAATTCATACGAAAAAATCGCGTAAAAAAAGTCACTCATTTTTCGGGCACTTATCTTCAACCGATTTGCGCGCAACAAGTTGCATTCGACGCAGAATCTTGTCCCATTGTTTCCTATTTGGAATTGGCCAGATCGGACTATGGGATCGAAAGTTATGGCCAAAATACAAATTCATACGAAAAAATCGCGTAAAAATCACTAATTTTTCGGGCACTTTTCCTTAACCGATTTGCTCGCAACAAGTTGCATTCGACGCAGAATCCTTTCCCATTGTTTTCTATTGAAAATTGGCTATTGAACATTGGACTATGGGATCGAAAGTTATGGCCAAAATACAAATTCATACGAAAAAATCGCGTAAAAAATGTTACTCATTTTTCGGGCACTTATCTTCAACCGATTTGCACGCAACAAGTTGCACTCGACGCAGAATCCTGTTCAATTGTTTCCTATTTGAAATTGGCCAGATCGGACTATGGGATCGAAAGTTATGGCCAAAATACAAATTCATACGAAAAAATGTCACTCATTTTTCGGGCACTTATTCTCAACGGATTTGCTCGCAACAAATTGTATTCGCAGAATCCTGTCCCATTGTTTCCTATTTGAAATTGGCCAGATCGGACTATGGGATCGAAAGTTATGGCCAAAATACAAATTCATACGAAAAAATCGCGTAAAATATGTCACTCATTTTTGGGCACTTATCTTCAACCGATTTGCTCGCAAAGAAATGCATTCACCGCAGAATCCTGTTCCATTGTTTCCTATTTGAAATTGGCCACATCGGACTATGGGATCGAAGTTATGGCCAAAATACAAATTCATACGAAAAAATCGCGTAAAAAATGTCACTAATTTTTCGGGCACTTATCCTTAACCGATTTGCTCACAACAAGTTGCATTCGACGTAGAATCCTGTCCCGTTGTTTCTTATTGAAAATTGGCCAGATCGGACTATGGGCTTAGAAGTTATGGTAAAATTACTATTTATTGTGAAAAAGAGTTCAAAAAAGTCTAGCTCAATTTTTTAGCACTTAGACTTCATCTATTCCCCAAGCAACACAAGTTCAACAAATCTGGTTGCAGTAACCATATTGTGATTGAATCCGGTCATATATAAGTTACTGTGATAGATGTGCAATATGTGTGCTTCTCATGTCGCTCGCAACAGATTGCATTCGACGCAGAATCTTGTACCATTGTTTCCTCTAGAAACTTGGCCGGATCGTACAATTGGGTCAAAAGTTATGGCGAAAATACTAATTTTAAAACTACAAAATAAAATGCCATTTTTTGCTCTTATGCTCATCCGATTTGTTTGCAACAAATTGCGTTTAGCGAGATTTTTTTTTATGCATATAAACAAATATGAAAAATGAGACCAATCCACAAATTAATGTTATTTTAGATTTTTCCAAACCTTTTGAACAAACGAGAAAGGCACCATCACCGCTAGGTGGATTAATCTGGGTTTTGTTAAATGACTTGGCTGTGCATGTCTTTTCTAAAGCATTTGTTTAGTTTGATTGCTCTAATTGTAAGTGTCGGTCTTCCACCGTCATTAGTCGTCTGAGTACACGCGACCGCATGCGTGGAGCAATCAAACTCATCAAATGCTTTAGCATTTATTATATTTTTTCGATATGTACGTTTTTACGCAGATTTTCCCCATAGATTTTTCACGCGGTTTATCGAAATTGTCAAGAAATACGTGAAAACTGCAAAAAAAAAAACGATTTAAGTTGAAGTCGTTTTTACGAGGTTTTAAGGATAATTAGAGATTGCATAATGTCTGGAAACTATAAAAGTAGGTATCCTAATGACATTCTTTCCTTCAAGATACAATAATGAAACATTTATACTCTTCCCGTAGAGAAATAATATCAAATATAATGAAAAACTTTCAACAAGAAATGACTCTCGAACAACATTCGAAAGCTATAAAGGTGACGAGTGATTTTCATTCGACTTGAGTCGTTTCTCAGTGTGCTATCGAGTCTCCATAATGCCAAAACATCTCGTTATTCTTGTACCTCCTCGAGCATACTCGAACGATGAGTCGTTTTCGAGATCGAATCGAAAGCTGTAATGCCAAACATGTTCGACTCGATAGAATTACGTTCGAATCGAGATGCACAATGCCACCCCTGTTTTACCGTCATGTGTGGATTAACGGAAGACGAAAAGCTTGTGCATCTGCCGGGAACCTAAAACCTAAAGGGAAGGGCCTATGAAGCTGTGAAGTACAGATTAATGCACCCGGGAAATGATCAAAGAAAAATAAGCACAATAAAGAAGCTCTACGGCCAACCAGAAGTCATCTAACACTGATTGGAAGAATCAGCGCTGTACCGCGCATTCGTGTAAACCATTTCTGAATTTCTGAACCACAGACAGTTGATTCATGCGGTCTGGAGGAGTACTCAGCTTCTCTTCAAATTTAAAAAGTCATCGTTTACGCGGCCTTCCACGAAGCCACGACCTCTTCCGTGTTCTCTACTGAATATTATCTTAGCTTGACACTCTTCCGGCATACGAACAATGTGTACAACCCACCGCAGTCTACTGTGTTATATAAGCTTTATTATCCGAGCCCATGATTCATGCGACGCAGACAGATGTCATTCTCCTCTCCTCTCACCGCCGAGTATTGTCTGTAGCGCCTTACACGCTTAAAATCAATAACACAGAGTTATGTTTGCTTCTCACAAAACGGACCTAATGCAGAACAACACCTAGATGAGCGACAGTTACACAGCCACAAAAATAGCTCGTGTGGTTTTATTGAAGTTTGGATTTCAATATTTTCAACAGTATTTGGTTCCTCATGAAACAAGGAATCTGTACAAACGTTCACCGTCGCTGGTGTTGTTCTCTATTAGGTTCGTTTTGTGTGAAGCAATCACATCTCTGTTTTATTGATTTTAAGCGTGTACGCTCAAATGCTCCGAAAGCTCTCCGGTCAGCCTTTTTTAACGTCCATGTTCATAGTCATATAAAGCCAATATCGTTTTCATTCGCAAACTACGCGACTTAAGCTAGTTACGAAGTCCGTAATAAGCCGCGGTTACATCATCATCACTAGAGTTTCAAGGTACAAAAATTCTTCTACACCTTCTAATTTTGTACCATCCAGCACCACCATGATTGCTAGGGGCCATGTACATACTTCGTTTTGCTGGTATTAATCGTGAATCCATTCTTCGCTATTTCCCTCTTAAAAGGCACAAAAGCCTCTTCCACGGCACGGCGATCAGTTCTGATAAACTTGATGAACCGGACTATATTGTATGATGTTCTATGTTCGTCTTTAATACGTCGGTAAAATTGTGTATGTTATTGTGCAAAAAATGTATGATTTTGTGCCAAACAGTGTAGTGCAGTTGGTCTATTCAGCTGATGTTTATCATACCAACTCATTAACATAAACCAACGCATTTTTTTTGATGGAATCATGTCAACTATGCTCAAGTCCTCTAGATTCAAGTCGAGCAATTAATTGTGGCCGAACAAGCGGAGGGACGTTCCATTTCGCTTGTGGGGGACTGTTCAAATTAAATTTTGCATCTTGGTGTGCAAAAACTGGTCCGTTTTTGTTTTGCGATTCATGCCGTTTGGCTTGAACTTTGAACCAGCCGTGTATGACCGTGAGAAAACCATCATGCAGGCCTTCCGAGAATTGCTCATTCGCACAGATTCGATGGATACTCGCCAAGGGATCTATGGCGAAAATATTCGTAAAATCAATCTATTAATGTTTGGAGCTCAACCAGAATCTAGGCCGGCTAATAACTCGTTACACCAGACCTTGTTTTCGCAATGCTTTGATGAGCTAAATTTGGACGACACTGCTGAAGACCCTATCAACCGCTCCGTGATGACACTTCGCTCTTTGAAGTCTTGGATGAGGTAAACAGTTCTCCTGCACAACTTTTGGATAAGTTATTGGTGGAGTCAAACGAACGTGTGCAAATCGTTACAAATCGAATTGACCCCGGAAACAATGAAACAAACCCTTGCTTCAATATTTCAACACGGGCTGCATTTGACAAGGCACGAACACAGCAAGCAACAAAACATATCGTCAACAGATCACTAGAATATTAAAAAAATCCGACAGAAATGAAGACCAGTTGGCTAATCATCGAGGCACTCGCGGTGATACTAGCAAACATAATTCAATTCCATTGGAAGTGGCAAACGTTTTGCAGCCTATCATAGATTTTGAATCCTTTTACGTGACTCCTTTCTCGCCTGACCAGGATGAACAAGAAATGAAACATTATGTAGCTGAAATACCGAACATCGACTCAACCATGGTAAAAGCAGTCAAGTTAGTCCCTCGCGGCAAGAACGTAGATGAATGGTCCTTTGTACCCCTCTAAATGACAGTCTGCAAAACTGTTTCAAATGTTGTTGGCAATTCCGTACGAGAGTTTGAGCTAAATCCAAAAAAAACGGCTCGCTGGTAGGACTCCCAGTAATCCTACAGTCCATAAAATAAGTCGAAAAGCAAGTTTTTTTTTAAATGCTGTTGTGCATATGACACAGCGGGACTCAAACAACTAAATGCAGTGCTTATTTGCAACAATCGGGCGCTGAATTTGTGTGATGCCTGTTAAGATCTGTGGCGCGCTTGTGTCGACATGCCTGCACATCCCCCACTCGTGAAAGAAGCAGACATCAACCCCCTCTGCTTATAACATTGGATGCCAGGACTCAATTGCTGTTCAAGGATACCTCCAACAGTACTATTACGACTTCCGTAAGGCTGACTTAAATAGGATGAATGACTTTCTGCAGAGCTTGAACTGGACAGAGATACTCCACGGCACGGATGCCAATCAAACTGCTTCATCATTGTCGAACGTTCTGTTTCCAAATTGCCAAAGTTAGCAAGTTAGATGAAGTTGCAGTGAAGAAAGTTTGTGGAAGAAGACTAGGCGTATGGGTGAATTCGTTGATAGTTGATACTGCATCTTCTAGAACATTGGAACTTTTAAAAACGTTCATCGATTCATTGGCAGCCATATTTTTACGTGCTCTGGGGTACCTTATATTAATATTGATTATATCCAGGAACTTTTTTTTCAAATGCCCGTAATAGAATCCGACCTTGATTATTGGAACGGCGTTTCTGCTCTTCATTCAAACTATTTTAGTGAACTTATGTACCTAATAGAAAGAATAGACTCCTATCTATCTGGCAGTAATGTCAGTTGCACAAAATATGCTAAACTGAAAGATTATTGTCCGTTTCAAAGTTCAAGGTCAAATACAGTCGCGCCTATATGAAAAAAGTTTCTGGATATCTACAATCTTACAATAACGACCGTTTCACTTTTCACAGTAATTCGCACACCTCTATGTGAACAAAACAAGCGGCCCATGTATTTTATATCACAATTAAATATAATGTACCGGGAAACACATAAAAATTTAAATGAAGTAAATTGAAACTTATCTTTGGACCGTCCTTTGTGATTACCCGCAGATCCGTACCGTACAAAATGTTGCACTCAACACTGGCTAGTCTCCTCACAATTTGTCATGAATCTGCTGATCGATGCGCACACGTTTTCCTTAAGGTGATTATACAATCAAGCCATGTGGTGAATTTCAAATTCACCACACGTTTTGTTACTCCTATTATCAAAAGTTCAAATCTAGCGTAATAATTTTCGTACAATGCTGAAACTAAAGTCGATTGTTTAGCACAAGTAAGCAAACGATCTACTGATGTTTCACCCCCATGGGCATTGTGGTTCTCTCAATTCGTGCCCTTGAAAAATCACAAGAAAAAGCACGTGGTTTCCAAGATGGCCGATTTGTGACTTTGTTGTATAACCACCTTAACACCACACGGCCTACGAAATCCGATTCTGCCGAATCTATCGAACACGAAAGAACCTGGGGTGGCATTGTGCATCCCGATTCGAACGTAATTCTATCGAGTCGAACATGTTTGGCATTACAGCTTTCGATTCGATCTCGAAAACGACTCATCGTTCGAGTATGCTCGAGGAGGTACAAGAATAACGAGATGTTTTGGCATTATGGAGACTCGATAGCACACTGAGAAACGACTCAAGTCGAATGAAAATCACTCGTCACCTTTATAGCTTTCGAATGTTGTTCGAGAGTCATTTCTTGTTGAAAGTTTTTCATTATATTTGATATTATTTCTCTACGGGAAGAGTATAAATGTTTCATTATTGTATCTTGAAGGAAAGAATGTCATTAGGATACCTACTTTTATAGTTTTCAGACATTATGCAATCTCTAATTATCCTTAAAACCTCGTAAAAGCGACTTCAACTTAAATCGTTTTTTTTTTTGCAGTTTTCACGTATTTCTTGACAATTTCGATAAACCGCGTGAAAAATCTATGGGGAAAATCTGCGTAAAAACGTACATATCGAAAAAATATAATAAATGCTAAAGCATTTGATGAGTTTGATTGCTCCACGCATGCGGTCGCGTGTACTCAGACGACTAATGACGGTGGAAGACCGACACTTACAATTAGAGCAATCAAACTAAACAAATGCTTTAGAAAAGACATGCACAGCCAAGTCATTTAACAAAAACAAAATAGTTTTCGTACGGCCGAGTTGCTTATAATATATTATAACTTATAATTTGTGTCGTAACTATATCTCAATTTATAAAACATGTCGTATCGGCATAATGTTTTAATCGGTTTCAACTGCTCAATAAATAATATTGCTTTTATAGTCATTGAGCACGATTTGCTTGTTTATTAATTAACTGCCAATTCATGCCATGAAGGATGCCTTTCCAACAGGCAACATGCTACACGCAGATGAAATTACTCTTATTCTCTTTGTTTACTCACATTCGCAATGCGCTGAAGGTTGTCTCTTCAGCGGGCGGCATGATAAACACGGAGACAGCTTTCTCTTATTCTCTCTGTTTACATTTCGTTTGACAGAACATACTCGATTGAGCTAGTACAGCACCATTCGAAATCTTGTACTGCGACTGAATGAAGTCGAACGAAATACATAATGCCGCAATTTTTTCGAAACGAATGCAAAAACGTACGAATCGAGTGATTCGATTCGAGATGCGCAATGTCACCCCTGGTTATTTTTCTGCCATAACCATCCGAAACGATTTTGAAGCGAGGATGAAAAGGTGCGGATGAAAAATTTTCAACGTCTGTATATGAGCGCGGTCTACTACGATCCTCCCAAAAGTTTGGGTTCACCCTCGAAAAATATAGGCAAAAGTTTTTGGTCGTATTTTGGCCGTCGTAGAGTGAAATCAGTAGTGATTCAGTTTCATTCTAAATTTTCAACCACTATTCTAGTTTGAATCTGGAGCAAAATAGAACAAACTCGCTGGTTTCCCCAGCAGTGTTCCATTCATGTTTTTCAAATTTTTAATCTAATGAAATCACTATGTTGCTGCCTAGAAAGGCGCCGTAACTGCAAAGTGGATTGATCCGTAGATAAAAAGACACGTTCATAAACCAAAACAATTGAAAAATATTTGAATCTCGTGATTCATTCGTGGTTCAAATCTGCAGAAAATAGAACGGAGCGTTATACCAGTTTTATTTTTTGTAAAGATGACTGGTATAAAAAATAAATCTAGAACAGCTGCTGGTAAAATTATTGTTTCAGATTCATATTCAAACTGACAGCCCCGAACGATTTGAATCACTGCTGATTTTACTCTTACATCCGATTTCGGGTATTGTTAGGTCGATACAAAAAATATTGCATCGTAGGTATTTTAAACTAACAATTTCCATAAGATATATAGTATGCACTCAGGGCCGGATTTAGCCGGAAGGGGGCCCTGGGGCCGACAGCTTGTGGGGGACCAAAAATGTGCAAAAAGGTTGGTTTTGGTACATAAGATTTGTGGGGGCCCGGGGCCACGGTCCCCCCCTTCCTAAATCCGGCACTGTATACACTTTTTTCATATCTGTGTTGTAAAAATATTTTGATTTTTCTTAAAATTGAGCCCACAAAATATCGAAATGAAAAGTGAAATGAAACAAAATTTAAATAATTTTTAATGGGCATTGATGATTTTTCGTCGGAAAAATTCAGTTTTATTTTTAAAAATCAAAATGTTTACTCAAATGCATAGTATGAATCGGCCAAAGTTTTTGTTAACCTACTAGATGGTGATCAAAAACTCACGTGACGCCATATTCCTGCAGCAGCAACTAGAAATTTTTGGAGACTTGTGTCGTCCCAATCGCAAGGTACTTAATGTAACTAAATGCTCCATAATATCATTCGGTCGGAGGCAATCCCTTTATCAACATAACTATTATTTAAACAATACGGAACTGCGCCGAGAAACTACTATTAAAGATTTGGAGGCAATGTTGGATTCCTCTGACTTTCAAGAACCATATCTCATTCCGTGCCGATAGTTCGAACGAGCCAGATGTGTGTGGTGTGTCTCATCGCGGGTTTTGTTCGGTAGTGCGAGTCTATTGTGTGGTGCCTACCTACGGATCCAAGGCGATCACTGTCGGCGAGCGAAGTAGCTGCTTCTGGCGACACCAGTGAAGCAGGCTATTGTTTCTGCTGCTACCTACAGCAGCAGCGCAGATAAGTGGCAGATTTAGTTTTATTGTTCTGCCTTTTGGAACGGGACTGATTTAAATCAATTGAATTAGTTTTTTTTTTCATTTTTTTTTCTGATTTGCTAATAGTTTTAAGTTAGTATAAGCAAGAATTGTCCTTCCACCTTTCGGGGTGAGAATGGAAGCAGAGACTGTGGGAGGTGATGTGCCACCAAAAGAGGTTCGCACACGATTTTACCAGGCATCTTCGCCTGGCCCTTGGGTTGTTTACTTTCGGCAGAAAGCGAAAAGCCTAGATTTTCTCGGAATCAAACGAGACTTGACGCGTCGTTTTACGAAGCTTGATTTCAATCAAATCAACAGAAACAAACTACGCATCACCGCACCTACATACCAGGTGGCGAATGAAATTGCTGGCGACAGGGCGTACAATATTGAATATTTAGTTTATGTCCCCTCACGGGAGGTCGAAATAGAAGGTGTGATCAACGCAGCGAGCCTGACTTGCAAGGATGTACTTGCGGGAAAAGGCCGTTTGAAGAACGAAATGGAGTCTACCGTGGATATTCTGGATTGCAAGGAATTGCATTCAGCAGCCATGGTAGATGGCAAAAAGGTATATTCTAAGTCAGGCTCGCTTCGGGTGACGTTCGCCGGTTCGATGCTCCCAAAATATGTAGATATCGAGAATATGTTGTTTCCGGTGCGTTTGTTTGTACCAAGGGTATTTAATTGTACCAACTGCAAACAATTAGGTCACACTGCCGAGTTTTGTGACAACAAACCACTTTGTGGTAAATGTTTCCTAGACATCGGGAGGATACCTGCCAGCAACAAGCCACAAAATGTGCTTATTGTGGTTTGGATCCTGCCCATGGTTTGCAAGATTGCCCGGTGTACAGAAAGCGCACCCAAAAAGTGAAGCGCTCGTTGGTACAGCGCTCCAAGCAGTCTTATGCGGAAATGGTTAAAGCACAAGACACATCCGCCACTGCCACCGCAAAGACTGCTTTTTCAGCTACCGTTCAAGTAAGTGACTATTATGATTCCATCTCCATTGATGAATCGGACTCTGACGCAGCCGATATGGATGATTCTTCGGAGGTACACGCGCCCGAAAAGAGGAAGCAACCGTCTTCCCCGGGATCGCGCCGAAAGAAAACAAAAGTCATCCATAAAGGCTTGGCAAAATCTGAAGGTAATGGGGGATTATTTAAAATCCCGAAGCAACCAGTCTTCAATGCAGATCCTTGCTGCACTAAGACATTCCCGCCATTGCCTAAAACCGATGTTCCTAAGAAACATCCGGCTAGGATCATCAATGAAAAGGAAAATGCTACTCGCACTTCCGAAAAGAGAATCTCGTCCAAGCGAGGATTGATATCCTTTAAGGACCTCGTGGACCGCTTTTTGAATCTATTCAATATTCCGGATTCATTGAGGCCAATCATTGACCTTTTTATTCCAACAGTAGAAAGTTATCTGAAGCAATTGACTGTTTCATGGCCCCTTCTTGCAGAAATTGTATCTTTCGATGGATAATACGGCCATACAAGATACAATCACTGTGCTGCAGTGGAACTGTCATAGTCTAAAAAATAAATTGGACGTGTTCAAGTTTTTGATTCGCAATTCCGATTGTGATGTATTTGCTCTCTGTGAAACATGGCTTTCTTCTGAAGATGAAATCAACTTCCACGATTTTAACATTATTCGCCAAGATCGGGATGACCACTATGGTGGCGTTCTTTTGGGGATCAAAAAATGCTACTCCTTCTACAGAATTCCCATTCCGGTTGTTAATGGCTTAGAAATCGTCGCTTGCCAAGTAGATGCAAAGAATAAAGATCTTTGCATAGCTTCAGTTTATATTCCACCGAACGCATCTCTTAATCGTCGACAGCTTTGGAGCGCAGTCTCCCTTCTATCATATGTATTGATATTGGGTGATATGAACGCACATGGCTTGGATGGGGCGAAACGTATGACGATTATAGAGCGCCTATTTTCTATGATTTGTGTGACGATTTCAATTTGAATATTTTGAACACAGGTGAAGTAACTCGAATAGGACCAAATGGTCAACAAAGCCGTATTGATCTGTCTTTATGTTCAAATTCACTATCATTAGATTGCACGTGGAAGGTAATTCAAGATCCCCATGGTAGTGACCATATGCCGATAGTCACCACAATTAAAAATGGCTATCAAGAATCTGAGCCAGTTAATGTTCCTTTCGATCTCACGAAGAACATTGACTGGCATAAATTTGCATCGGCGGTGAAAATTGGTATTGAATCAACTGATATTCTTCCTCCACTGGATGAGTATCGATTCCTTACCGAATTGATTCATAAAAGCGCACTGGAAGCTCAGAAACGACGCGTTCCAAGTACATCTGTCATAAGAAGACCAGTCACTCCTGGATGGGATTATGAATGTACTAAATTGTATTCTGAGAAATCTGATGCCTTCAAGGCCTTCCGTAAACACGGAAGGTCCGAGCTTTTTGAAGAGTATTTGAGGCTTGAAAGAAAGCTCAAAAATCGTCTCAAGGCAAAAAAACGTAGCTACTGGCGACGTTTTGTCGAGGGACTATCACGAGAAACCTCAATGACAACACTTTGGAAAACGGCCCGCAACATGCGGAACCGCATTTCCACCAACGAGAGTGAAGAATACTCCAATCGATGGATATTCAACTTCGCAAAAAAGGTCTGCCCAGATTCCGTACCAGCAGAACCGCTATTTCGAGAATCAGTCACTGATCCCAATTCTTTGGGTGGACCATTCTCAATGCTGGAACTTTCTATGTCTCTTCTTTCATCGAATAACTCTGCTCCGGGATGCGATAACATCAAATTCAATCTTCTTAAAAACCTCCCAGATATCGCAAAAAGACGATTACTTGACCTGTACAACTGTTTCATGGAGTACAACATTGTGCCACCTGAATGGCGACAGGTGAAAGTAATAGCTATTCAAAAGCCTGGGAAACCAGCGTCTAATTACAACTCCTACCGACCGATTGCCATGCTTTCATGCATGAGAAAATTATTGGAAAAAATGATCCTTTCAAGAATCGACCATTGGGTTGAACATAATGCATTACTCTCAAATACTCAGTTTGGATTTCGTAAGGGTAAAGGAACAAACGATTGTCTAGCGTTGCTCTCTTCAGATATACAGCTGGCCTTTGCGCACAAGGAGCAATTGGCTTCAGTATTCTTGGATATTAAGGGCGCTTTTGATTCAGTTTCCATAGAAGTACTGTCAGACAATCTGCACAGTAGTGGATTACCCGTTGTTTTGAATAATTTCTTGTACAATTTGTTGTCAGAAAAACAAATGAACTTCACACTCGGCACTCTGACAACTTCCAGAACTAGCTACATGGGCCTTCCCCAAGGATCATGTTTAAGTCCCTTGCTTTATAATTTCTATGTTAAGAATATTGACAATTGTTTGGAAGGACAATGCACGCTCAGACAACTTGCAGATGATGGCGTGGTATCTCTAAGAGGCCCATGTGCAGCTGTCTTGCAAGGACCATTGCAAAGTACCCTGGATAATCTGACTGTTTGGGCCAGACATTTAGGGATCGAGTTTTCACCGCAAAAAACTCAGTTGGTTGTGTTTACTAAGAAGCGGTATCCTGCTCAACTGAAACTCAAGCTGTTGAATGATGACATCAACCAATCTTTATCTTCTAAAAACCTTAGGGTCGTGTTTGATTCTAAATGCACCTGGAGACTTCATATTGAGTATTTGATAGAGAAATGCCGGAAAAGGATCCATTTCCTACGTTCTATCTCCGGAACATGGTGGGGTGCTCACCCAGAAGACCTCATCAAACTATATAGAACGACTATTCTCTTTGTTTTAGAGTACGGCTCCTTCTGCTTCCTCTCAGCAGCTGATTGCCACCTAATTAAATTGGAACGAATTCAATATCGTTCAGTACATTCAAAGTTAATTGCCTATATGCCGGGTATTAAGCCACCCGGAGTGGAAATTAATTACTATGTCTGAAACTTGATTATGCATATGTACAACATGTGATAGATTTAGTTCGGAAAAGGTATTGGAGGGTAACCGCCCCTTCGGTGGGGTTTGATCCCACGACCCCAGTTCGCATGACAGGTGCTTTCCCTACTAAGCTACGAAGGACCTCCGTCGTCCACCGCAGCTTAGCGGGTACTGATGAAACCAAATTCCCAGCACCAGGTACCAGCCGATCTCTCGCAATACATTTTCAGAACTAACTCTCTCAAATGTATTTTTGTACACATCATGTCAACCAAGTAGGATGAGTATTTAGTATTGTCCGGCTCCTACACACTTGCTTCATCAGCAACGGCGCTCAATGAAGTAGGGTTGTGTGAGGTTGTGCCAGTTTGGTCGTCAGATCCCAACACGACCACACAAGCGAAGAGAGATCGCCACTCGAGATCAGTACATTCAAAGTTAATTGCCTATATGCCGGGTATCAAACCCCACCGAAGGGGCGGTTACCCTCCAATACCTTTTCCGAACTAAATCTATCACATGTTGTACATATGCATAATCAAGTTTCAGACATAGTAATTAATTTCCACTCCGGGTGGCTTAATACCCGGCATATAGGCAATTAACTTTGAATGTACTGATCTCGAGTGGCGATCTCTCTTCGCTTGTGTGGTCGTGTTGGGATCTGACGACCAAACTGGCACAACCTCACACAACCCTACTTCATTGAGCGCCGTTGCTGATGAAGCAAGTGTGTAGGAGCCGGACAATACTAAATACTCATCCTACTTGGTTGACATGATGTGTACAAAAATACATTTGAGAGAGTTAGTTCTGAAAATGTATTGCGAGAGATCGGCTGGTACCTGGTGCTGGGAATTTGGTTTCATCAGTACCCGCTAAGCTGCGGTGGACGACGGAGGTCCTTCGTAGCTTAGTAGGGAAAGCACCTGTCATGCGAACTGGGGTCGTGGGATCAAACCCCACCGAAGGGGCGGTTACCCTCCAATACCTTTTCCGAACTAAATCTATCACATGTTGTACATATGCATAATCAAGTTTCAGACATAGTAATCAATATCGTTGTTTGCGTATTGCTCTTGGCTGTACGCATTCAACGCATAACATGAGCCTGGAGGTGCTTGCTGGAGTCACTCCTTTAAAGCACCGTTACTGGGAGCTCTTATTAAGAATACTAATCAAATGTGGAACAAGTAACAAACTTGTCTTACATAACTTCGATAATATGCTTGAACTGATTCATCGGTCAAGATTCCTAAGAGTTTATAGTCCATGAAACATGCCATTCAAGGAATACCAGATCATCTTCGAAATATTTCAATTCCCTCCATTTTTTCTGAAAAATATGAACATGTCAATTGCAACAACAGATATTTCACTGATGGTTCTCGCATCAACGGATCCACTGGCTTCGGTGTTTTCAATGTAACTTCAACCACCTTCCGAAAACTTCAGGAACCGTGTTCGGTTTATGTTGCTGAGCTGGCAGCAATTAACTTCGCTTTGGGGATAATTTCCGATCAGCCCGTAGACCATTATTTCATCTTCTCGGATAGTCTTAGTTCTATCGAGGCACTCCGGTCGATGAAACCTGTTAAGCACGCATCTTACTTTCTTACAAACATAAGAGAGCAGATGCGTGGTTTGGTCGAAAGATCATTCAAGATTACCTTTGTTTGGGTCCCTTCTCACTGCTCAATCTACGGCAATGAGAAGGCAGACTCGCTGGCAAAGGTGGGCGCACAGGAAGGTGAGGTTTATGATAGACAATTCTCGAGCAACGAGTTTTTCCCATTAGTCCGTCAGAGTACTCTTCAAAGTTGGCAAAGAAATTGGACACACAGCGAACTTGGATGGTGGCTATTTTCCATAATTCCAAAAGTTTCTGGGCGAGCGTGGTTCAGAGGTGAGGACTTAAGTCGAGGCTTCATTCGCGTGATGTCGAGACTTATGTCTAATCACTATTCACTAAACGCACATTTGTACAGAATAAACCTTGTCGACAGCAACTTATGTAGGTGCGGAGCCGGTTATGATGACATCGATCACGTAGTTTGGTTCTGCTCGGAAAACGACGCCTCCAGAGAGCAATTATTGGATACCCTAGTGGCCCGAGGTAAACAACCCTTCCAGGAGATAAGAGGTGTTTTGGGGGATCGTGATGTGGTCTATATGCAAGCCATTTATAGTTTTCTTTGTTCCTCTGACATAAAAGTCTAATACTTTTGTTTTTTTCTTTCCTTCAAAGTTTTTTTTTTGTTTTGTCTCTGTCTTTCTGTCCCGTAGAGCGCCGTAGCTCTGGCCGTCCGGAAGATGCTCCTATGCGAACCATTCTTCGAGCACGACGACACACCACATCGTCCCCTACGCCAAATGACCGGATGAGCTGCTGAAATTCCTTGATTATGATGATTCCCTGATTCCCAAGTCCTAATCTCCATCCATCCTTAAACATTGTAAACCTAACCTCGAGTTACCACGAGTACGTTGGCTTATTTCCCTTTCTTACTAATTTAATAATAAGATTATGTCGATTGTACATATCACAAAGAAACGTGGCTCCGTAAAGTGTTATACACGCCTGAGCCTACCAAATAAACGAACTTAGAAAAAAAAAAAAAAGAACCATATCTCCTATTTCGTGGCAAAGGCCTCTTCACAATCACAATCACAATCGTTTTTTGTATTCTAGCATTTCAAGAACCAATTACGGTTTAAATGAATCAATTAAGAATATATGTCGTGTGTACAATAGATGTTACGAAGAGTTCGATTTCCATGTTTCTTGTGAGGAAGAATCGAATTGAGATTATTTTGTGTAAGATTTAGATAATTTAGTTTTAAGTTTGTCATTAGGGTGTTTTTTGGCCTGATGATTGTATAGAATAAATAAATAAATATCGATATCGTCTGCAAAGCCCAGAAGCATACGTGATTTTCTTATAATGATACCGCTTCTTTGCCCACCAGTTTCCTCGAGCGCTATATTGAGCAGTATATTCGAAAATGCATCACCCTGCTTCAAACCCTCTAATATTACACATTATGTCGAAATTTCATCCGCAACCCTTGCACTTAACTTCTATCCGTCCAACGTTCAACGAATCAGCCGTATCACTTTTGCCGGAAAACCATGTTCTAGCATAATTTGCCATAATTCATTTCGTTTCATCGAATCGTACGCTGCTTTGAAATCAATTAACAAATGATGTACTCCCGAATGTATCAAGAATTTGTCTCAAGCTAAACATTTGATCCGTCGTTGATCGGCCCTCACGTAAACCTTCCTGGTATTCTTAGACGAAGGACTAGGAATTATGGATCATATTACTAAAATTATGGATCATATTACAGAAATTATGGATCATCATCACAATAAAAAATGCGCAAATTTGAAGTTTTATGGATCAAAATATAGTTTTTATGGATCATTTTCCATAGATTTATGAATCATTTGTCATACGTTCATCGGAAAATAGCAAGAATTGTATTGTTTTTCTTGACCATGTTAATGGAACATATTTCCCTATTAATTGCTAAATTTTAGCTTAGTTATGGATCGCAAAAATATTCTTTATGGAATCTCCTGAACTATTTTATGGATTTAGGGTAGCGTTTTATGGAACATTCAGATGTTATTTATGAATCGTTTTGAATTTTTTTATGGATCCGTCTTAATTGTTTATATGCAAAAGTATGTTTTGCCCTATATGGCAAATTTGGATGCTCCTTCAGATAACACGAGTTTCTTCATAATGAACAGAAGGTGAAACGCTAAACTAAACCGATAAAGTCAATTCATACTTAAGTCTTCCTGGGCGAAGTTTCAGGAACTACGCTGCTGAATCTGAACCAAGCCCAATATGCCTTCGGTGGATTGATATTACTGAGCGGTATGAGAAAAACTTGTGCATGGTTCGCCTACCGAGAAGTTTAATCTGGAAGGCGTACCAATGCACTATGTCCCAGGATACAGATTTACGCGGAAAGATGCATTTTACGCCAAAACTATACTTTTCAGAAAAAAATATTGTTCTACAAAATTGTTCATTGCCATCGTTATGGTGCTACAAAAAATAGGGTGGCCCATCATATAAAAGAATAGAAAACTATTTTTTTCATTTTTCGGAATACTGACATTTTATGTTCAACAAAGTTGTATCGTAGCTTATTCCAATAAATTTAGCTTAAAAGCTTTTTCCGTAGCTCTTAAGTTGGCTGATTTAGAGCAGTTTCACCTACTTAGATTAGGGTGTACCTCAAAAAATAGTATTTTTGATCTATTTTTTTTTTAGATTTCTCGAAAATATCGTCTTTGGGTGACTTTTAGAGCTAAAAAAATGCAGATTTTGATGGGCGAATATGCTTAACATCGTTTCCGTTGTTTGCTTTGCTTTGTAGAACATAACATGTAAGAATTCCGAGAAATAAAACAAATATTTTTTTTTTTTTTTACATGATGGGCCACCCTATTTTTTGATAGCACCGTAATGAGGGCCTTACTATTTCTAACAAATTTGTAGTTTTTTCCTAAAAAATATAGTTTTGGCGTAAAATGCATCTTTCCGCGTAAAACTGTATCCTGAACCATAGTGCAATGGTCGACGACAGACATTAGATTTCAATGATCTAAAGAAATTGTATCCAATTCCTTTATCTCACAGGATTATCAGTCAAATCGTACAATGATGTTCGTCCTCGTATCCTAATCGTCCCAAAATATAAACAGCTGAGGTTAGCTTTGAAGAGTCGTGAAGGAGAATTCGGTCAGCCGATTGTAACTAAGACACGATTAGGTTGGACAGTAGAGTGATTCAAATTTTGACTTTTGTGCTTCCCTATGCTTAAACGACAGCATTTATTCGTCAAATAAACAGGCTGATGAAGCCCCAATGATATTTGATATGTAGTGTAAATTAACAAAACACCATTTGAAAAGAATACTTTTTAGCAATTTAACATAGAATACAAAGCAACATTTATTGGCGAACATATAAAAAGTAACACATAACGAGGTTAATTTTTCACGGAATTAGTAATTACGGGGTTGTCGCCAGGTTTCATTGAGACGATTCTTGAACTCACGACAGTAAATTCCCAGCTGTATTTAAGTGGTGTTGAAAAAGCATTCCTTACGATGACTTTGTACGACACGTAATCCAGTGACAACTTTTCCTTCCACGACGAGATATAGCATCATCCACTCCAATTGTTGCATGTATCATCAGGTTTACTTCTTCTTCTGTCACGTCGTTGGCTATGTTGGAAACAAACAGCGATTTGCAACACCCTGGATCGTCATGAATATTTGGTGCGATCCTTGAAGACGTTAGCATCGATGAATTATATCGCACAGCATAACATGTACTTGCTTCCACATTTTGATTAACAGTATGCGAAGATGGGCTGATGACTTCGAAGCGTTGAACAAGTGTATCCTATGAAGATTATATTTGATTGAATTATTAGTTTGAAGCTTGTATGAAAATTACTATGAAAACAGTAAATTTTGTGAAAACCGTTCCGCATCATTGCCCATTAAGCTCTGAAGATGTTTGAATATGTTAGCAGCATAGGAAATTTAACAAGGAAAAATATAGTCGTTATTGCTCAACGATTTGATGGCAACAACAAAACTTATTAGGGAAATACTGAAATGTGGGAAATTCAATTTAACACGTAAAAGAATAACATCAATATCAATAATGAACATTTCTGTTTTCTTTATAATTTTGCTCACAAAAGTCAGATTTCTTCACAACACCAACTGACTTTCAGCTTAGGATCTATTCTGTGATGGCGATGCGATAAATATATTCAAATAGATTCTGAGCTGCTTCACGAAACGATCCTTTGCATAAGTGGCAATTCTCATAGTAATATTCATATTACCTTCAAATGGCACGTGCACAATCAAATTGCATCCGAATCAGCTAAAAATTGTGGATGACTATTAAAATAGCATCAACAATCGTTTAAGCACAGGGGAGAGAAATAATCAAAATTTGAATCATTCACAGTTTATGGCAACATAGGGTCAGCGCCACTACTGCTTTTACGTATTTCATCGAAAGAAATATCCTATTACGACTTGTATCAGGCAATTAAAAAGAAATTTTCCATTGTTAGTTAAGGAGCGACCAGCCCAGCAAGCTACTCTTATACTCCGAAGATGAGCAAGCGGAGGCACTTCTCAGGTCATTCACACGCTTCTCAGAAGGCCGCTTCAAGACCAGATATCATTTTTTACAAGAAAGGAATGCTTTTTGCACTGACCGAGCATGTGCTATAGTAGTTGCCAGCCTACAACACGGAAGTTTGCCAGAGTGTGGGACTTCTCTAGC
The DNA here is from genome assembly GCF_024139115.2 of Armigeres subalbatus. NCBI lineage: Eukaryota > Metazoa > Arthropoda > Insecta > Diptera > Culicidae > Armigeres > Armigeres subalbatus. The sequence goes on along the minus strand of NC_085139.1, from coordinate 51,668,600 downwards.
CGTTATTGGTCATACCCACTAAGTCCACCTTGGACGTCAACCTCATGATTCCCCCTGGGATTGCCTTACAGTATTACTTCTGGGGGATAGGCAGTATTTAACTCTCTGTGGGGCTGGAATAGTACTTCAACTGCCTTATTAGACATCACTCAGGACCTCGGAAGTAGCCAGTGTTCCTTTTGTTTTGGCCATTACCACTCGATAGGCATCTTCCCATGGGTTCAAGTTCGTGCTCTGGCATAGTCTGGCAAAGCAGGCTTTATTGCTCCCTTCGACGGTTTTGTTTAGTGCCAGCCTCTCCGCTCTAAATAGCCCCATGCGTTCCTTCTTCTTTTCCACCGAGCGGGCCCTTTCTCATCTTCTTCTAGCCCTGCGGCATGTTGCTCGAAGGGCTGTCATTTGCTCACTCTACCTGCCTGCAATTCCGCGGTCGCGTCTTCTTCGACATAGTATCATAATACGCTCGTAACTTCGTGTGTTTTCCTTCAGACCCATAGTTTCACTGGAGGATCCAAGCTCGGGGTGTTGGAGTAGTTCACCGGCCTTCTCCCATTTCCTCGCTGCTTTTCCTGTACCGGATAGCCAAATGGTCACTTTGGATGTAACTATCGTGAACCCTTCACTGCATATCACCGGCTAAACTTGGGCATCAGAGCGTTACGTCTATTATCGATTTCACTTGGTTTCGCTGGAAGGTATTTCTCAAGCCGTCGTTGCCCAGCACGATGTCCAGCTTGGCGAAGGCCTGTAGTAGCGATTGCGCATTCCGGTTAGTATAGCGTCTTTCCCACTCTGTCGTTCTAGCGTCTCCTGCAATGACTACTGGCTTGCGACCCAACAGGGCTGATGTCAGCCGCCGGACCATTGGAGTTAACTGGTCCTGAATGCTCGCACATAACGTGCATTATGGCCATCTTCGCCGAATCGTCTACACATCTTCCCATGATCACTTATTTGCAACATTTGCATTTTGGTTGATTTTGTGAATCGTTTGTCAATCCTCCCCACAAATTCAATCACTTCCAGCTTACCACATATAAGCAGGATAAGATATTAAAGCCTATTTTACTGTTGTGGGATTAGATGCAGTAAATTGAGCTCTCTGAACGATCCACAGGCTTTTTTCAAAATGAATGTTTTGACATTTAAACGCTCACGATTTGTGTCCCGCTTCGAGGCAGCTACTGGTGGTACAGACTGACTGGACTTACTGACCAGCCTTAAAATTTCTGCTTACCAACTTTGATCACCTTGTTGGTGTCGGTGGCCGATAACTTCACTAGGGCACTCTGCGTCGCTGCTTCACCGGTGGATAGACGCCTTTGCTACTGCTTTGTGGAGTACCTTGGTCCTTGATGGCCAGCTGCTTAGATTTACTGCACCCTCGCCTAGAACTTCCTGGGATAGCACTCCATATGAGGATCATTTCACCCCGCTCTCATCTGCCTTATTCTGCGAACCTCTTAACTGAAGTTCTCAGCGCTGCACATCGCCTAGAGCACGTCGGCGTTGCGCTCTTTCTCTGTATCAAAAGGCAGCGCTTCTCACTGGGAGTTGGCAGTAGCTATCGAAAGTAAGCACAGCGCGAGTTCTGGTCGTCGCGAAAACAATAAAATATCTATTTGGTGTTCGGTGGCCCATGCGCATTGCGCATGTATTGCGCTTTGCTCCGGTCAAAATAAGCGCGATCTCCAATAGTTTGTAGTAGCCATCGAGCAAGTAAGTACAGTGCGGAGTTCATGAATAAACGTGTTTTGTATCGGACGTGGATTCGTTTAATTTTGTGCGGTCGAATAGTAAATCGGCAGAGAATCCCCTTCGCCTGATCCGAGATATTTTGTTCTGATCTGTACGGTTCGAAGAGTAAATCAATTATTGCGCATTTTTATTTGCATTTCCTATAATCCCCTCCCATAGATCGCATCACTCACCAAAGTGAATCCAGGTAAAATATTCCATGCAACTTACACAATACCGCATCCCAAGACAATCGTGGAGATGCTGAGGCGTTCTCGGTCTCTAGTAGAAACGAGAGTCGAACTAACAATCCTTTATTAACTTGAAATACGTAAGCTTCTGAAAACTGTACATTAAAGCGCATTTTACACCTCCCGTGAACGTGAACGTGAACAAACTGTTTTTCGATAATAACTTCTTGATACATACTCAAATCGTGAGGGAATCATGTTCAAATGAAAGGCAGATGCTGCATTTAGTAGTGAGATGCATAAAAACATGAAAAACATCAATAATATCAGATTTATGAGCATTCCACGGTCATGCCTGTGAAATCATCGTGAAATCGTATCTGCGGTGAACTCATCGCAAGTGTAAACGCGACGGTGAACAAGAACGTGGAGCTGTGGTGAATTCAAAAATACAAAGAGAATAGATTGATTTGGATTGGGAGTTCACACCGACCGAGAGTGTTTACTGTTCTCGTTGAATCGGTTTCGGTGGGTTCCTGCTTTGTGTGTCGCTGTCGCTCATTTTAATACTCGTAAGGGTTTGGTCAGAAGAAAACTAACTCAGTAGTTTCTCGTAAATGAATTGTGTTTCTTTTTTATTATTTGGTAATATTATTTTTTCTTTTTAAATATTTATTTTAGTACTTCAATCATTCGTATATTCAATCGAAAAATTTATATTTTCATAGATAGATTACTTCAATCATAAAAAATTAATTCATTCTTCTTCTTCTTCTTCCTCTTCAATGGCTCTATATTACCACTGAATCTTGGCCTGCTTCTTTACTCAATATTCCATTAACATTTCCACAGTTATTATTTGATGTTTCTATTCTGTACCCGTCCATTGCATGGATATGTGTCTTATGTTGCAAGTACAAAGATACGCTATGCCCAGTGAGTCGAGATTGCCGAAAACCCGAAAAAAATCTTTTAGACCACAACGAAAATCGAGAATACTCCGCCTTTGCTGGCAAGGCTAACTAGAAACCATTGTATTTATTCATGATTTTATTTTTTTTATTTTATGATTTATATTTGATGTAATAGTTAATTTATGTACAAAAGAAATACGACTGGAAGATTTGGTTTTTTATTAGTGTTTTATTTTTATTAAATTATATTAATTTATACGGGTCTCCAGTTAGCCTTGCGAGCAAAGGCGTAGGATTCCCAACACAAATTCCAACGAGTTTTCATATTTTTTCTATATTTTATCTTTAGGAAATTTCTCTAAAATTGTGTTCATCTCTTCACTGTGGATCCATAGAGGTGCACTAAATATGACAATAGTTAGAAATTTAAGGGATTTAGGGGTCAAATAGGCATCAAAGTGCGTTTTATGTGAATTTTTCATGAATTCTGTAAAAATAAATAATATTTACAGATAATTGTTAATATTAATTTCCAAAAATGTTGTACAGACATTGATAAATGTTTGTGAAACAATAGCTAATGGAGTAAATCATTTCGCAAATGTTTTGTTTTGTGATTTATTGGATAAAATACGATTTTTAAATACTTCTTGATAGAGCCGATGTCGAACATTTCCAAACCATACCCGATCGCACAACCAGACAAGAGTTATCATATTATTTGAGAGTCGATGTGACAATAGATAGGATGAGATCGGAAATATTCTTTTCTCATGCCTTTTCGCCCAAATTCCTCTATGCAATCATATAGCTTAATAATTTGTCAATTATACTATGAAAATAACAAATACTCTTATATTGCATTGACAAAATTGATTCGAGGGGTTTTTGAGATCAACAAGCTCAGAAGCTTATTTTATATTAAAAATAAATTCACAAAAATGCGCTTTGATGATTATTTTACCCCGAAAAACACTTTAATTTTCAACTTTTGCCAACAAAGTATGTATAGTGCTTTTTGAGGATCCACAATGAAGAGGAAAACACAATTTTAGTACAATATTTTAAAGATAAAAGGACGACAAATATGAAAAAAAAATTATTTATGTGACATTGGAGTAAAACGAGCTCAATAACTACATACAGTAGTATCCCGCGTCTATAAAAAATCACTTACTGAATTTCTTTGAAAATTTTCTTTTGAATAAGCTCTCATTCTCCTCTGTCGTCCGTGAAAAAAGTTATCCCATTTTGTAAAAAAAATATATTTAATGAGCTTTTAGACTTGTATGACCCCAAAGTCCCCTATATTTCAATACATTCAATGAAATATATGATTATTTGTTATTTTCATTATATCATTGGAAAATATCATTTAAATTAATAGTATTTTCAGTTTCGCTGGTAACAAATCGCGTCGATCACTTTTTATGCACCTTTAAAATCGTCGCGAATATCTTTATTTTAAATCTGTGTTAATGCAAAGCCAAATCATTAAAACATGCAAAAAAAGTACTCAACTTCTGGAAATAATCTGTTTATTGAAATCAAACAATTTTGTTCTTAGTTGATCTGACAGATCTTATGGCCATGTTTGCTGGCGACAATTTGCTTTGCTACGATTTCAAATTGACGCGGCCGGAACATTCAAATAAAATGCATTTTGACGCTTATTAAACACCAAAATCCCTGAAATTTTCAACTTTTTCCAGCAAAATATATGTAGTGCCCTTCAGTCGATCCACAGTGAAGAGATAAACACAATTTTAGAGCAATGTCCTAAAGATAAAATGACAAAAAATATGTACAGAAGTGTTCCACGTCCTTGATTCTTAAATTCTTTGAAAAATTTATTTTTGAATAAGCCCTTAATCTCTTCTGTGTGTTGTCGGTAAAGAAAGTTATTATTTTTTCCTTTTTTAAAGCGGATTACCTAATGTGCAATGAAGGAAAAAATATTATTTTTTTTGTGTATTTTTTACAACACCATCATTATTGTTCATTAATTATAATTTGTTCATTCGCTTATTTATTGAGTCCCTGATTTACTAGGTTTCAAAATAAATTTATTGATTTATTATTTTTTGTTGTTGATATATTAGATTTTTGAGTGATTAGTTTATTAATTTCTTTTTAATTTATTAATTTATTGTTCATAAAAGCACAACTTTTCCATATAGATAGCAAATCATGTAAATATTGGACAGTTATGCTTGCAGCGGCAGTTTAGTAATTTATTAATTATTAATTGATTAATTAATCATTTTTTTTATTCATCAATTTATTAATTTATTATTTCATTGATTTATAAATTTATAAATTTGTTTATTTATCAATTTGGTAATTTAATAATTTATTTACATACCTTTATAAACTTATTATGAAATATTTTTTATTATTTTACTATTTTATTTTTGATTATTTTATTATATTTATTTTTTTTATTCGATAATTTATAAATTCATTCATTTCTGAATTTATTAATCTAAAAAATTATCCATTTATTACGTTTTCAAATCAATAATTTTGTAATTTAATCGATTGTTCATTTTTTTAATTTATCAGCCCATTAATTTGAAGTCATTTATTTATTTATTAATTCTTTTGTTTATTCAAAGTCTTAGCTATATTAGTTATAAATGCTTGGCATACTTTTTCTGCTTTGCTACTACTGAATCATTTGATATGCTTCCGATATGCTTGTGAATCGTCTCTGTCGTTCACGGTGAACAGATTTTCAGAATGCTTTTGCCATTCGAACGTGAACGAGCTTCGTGGAATTTTTTTACCTGAGTTACCAGAGAAAGCTTCTCTTCTCTCTGATATATACACCATATACGCCATATATCCACCACAGCAATACAGGGAGAATGAAGATTCTAATAAGATGTGTAGATTGCCTCTCTGTCGTTTTCATCCTGCCTGTCTGTCTGCCCTCGTTTTTTTGGTACACACATGCTCGTATGCTCTTTGCGTTATGACCATCCACGAGGTACAGATATTAATATTAATTATCATTCAGAATGTTTGTGATTAGGTATACCTATATTAGTTTATTCAATAAAGTTGTTTATTTGAAACAGTTTATGTGAGTAATTTACATAATTTGGATAATGACTATCAAAAAAATCTTAGCACAGCAAAAATTATTGAATACATATTAAGACTTTCAAAAGTAAACACAACAATTGAATACGGTACGGATATACGATACGTGATCAATTGAATTTAATATACGAAAACTTGAGCAAAAATTGTTTTTTTTTATTGGTGAACTGGTCAAATATTCAAACAGTAATTAACACTATTCGAACAAATGAATTTTTTTTTTTTAAATGAGATGAAGAAAAGTATTACCTAAACAAATGTAAGCCAAAATAGAAAGTCAAAAATGATATCTAGCAAAAGTAAAAAAAAAATTAAAAAACTCCTCATCAAATTAAACTTGTTACTACATGTCAAAATCAATCGTTCAAATGGGATAGAAGTCACTAGATAGAAAATTAGAAGAAATTACTTCTCTTTTCGTAAATTCGTATTTTCTTAACTATAATTGCATAATGGAACATTATTGTATTAATGTGTGGAACAGAATGAATCATGTGAATTACATGCTTCGTGGGTAGTTTTGCCAGAACTCCTTTGATGCGAACCAATCGAAAGATAATATTTGGATTCAGCTTTGAACGGTGCAAAATGTATACATTTGGTGGCACAGTTGAAAATTTCCCATTTAGAAATCATTAAGTACATGTACCTACTGGCTTTTCATAACAAAATTCCCGAACATTTAAACGAAAAGATGATTAAAATTAATCAACTTGATCAATATCGTTCCGTAGATTACCCACTCAAATAATTCATATACATATATGCGACAATATGTTTCATTTTTATTTTCTTCGTTTACTACTGCACACTTACTTGCTGCCTGCATTCGTGGGCAATAATTCAACACTTCCAACTAGACTCGATTGTCCACGACGATGTTCACTGTGAAATTATCGCTCTTTCTCACCTCTTGTTCATGTTCATGTTCACGGGAGGTGTACAGAGGGCTTAAGAATGGGTTGCAAATCCCATGCTCCATTCACATGGTTCTCTGTGGAATTTCATAAGTTCCAGTGAAGCGCGTGGTTACCGCTTCTCCTTCGATTTCTTGACCACCATTTACCGTCCGACCGTTGGTTCTCTTGGTCGGGTTGGCATCCCTCTTCCGGTGGCCGACTGGCTTGTTTCGCCCTTGCTTTCTTCTTACGACGTTCTCCCTTGCTTGCAATATTCGTGAGCCTGCTCTCTTGGTTAGCGCTCTTCCGACGCCTTTTTGCGTCCGGTGAGTAGCGCTTATTGCCGGGCGAGTCCCTGGCGCATAAGTCTGTCCTACTTTCTGTCGCTCTATCGCTGAGTGCGAAATCTAGCGTCTTCTTTACCATGGTTGTGGTACTATAGAGGTAGAATGAAGCAGTCTGTGTGCTCTTCTTTGCCTTGCCAGATCCTTCCAGTCTAGCCGCAAGCACTTCATGTTCCTGCTTTGCAGCAAGAACCTAATTCCGAAGATTAAGCGACTCAGCTTCAGGTCTCTCGACATATTGCCCCGTCCATTGGTGACGGGGCACCATGACGATGGTCAAGCTCGGTAGGATTGAGACGGCATTCCCCAAGGCCTGCTACGATTTTTACGAAACGGAAGGCATTTGTGACATTGGTCGCCATTTCAAGATGGTGCTATCCTACCCGTTTTTATTCATGGAGTCGAATGACACAACTGCCAGCCCTTGGGGCTCTCAGAGGGTAATCTCTGTGTTTGCGGCGAAAACTATCAGGATATCGATCATGTCGTGTGGGCGTGCGAAGAGTATCGTGGCCCCAGATCTGCTTTAACTGAACATCTCCGGGTCCGAGGAAAACAACCAAAGCCTATTAGGGAAATGTTGGCGGGTCTTGACCTCGAATACATGTCCCTTGTCTACCAATTCTTGAAAGTTGCTGATGTTAGACTGTAACGATTGTCCACCCATTCCTTTTGCTATCGTAATCCCTCAAGAATGTCTTCATCTTGTCGTCACTCCCCATGCCTGCCGTTTAACCCCATCCGTATGTCTTCCTCTCGTTGTTGTCTCCCCAAGGAAATGTGTCTTTGTCCCGTTACAGATGTGAAACATCACCAAGAATGCCAACCATGTGAACATCAGCATTGTAATTAATTAAGCACCCTAAATTCCTTTCCTTTCCTACTGTATTATTGTATTCCCTAACCTCGACTAAACCGGGAGTCTTTCGGTTCCCCAAAACTAACCCTATATATAAGAATCATAAAATGTATAGAAAAATATGATTTCGGCTCCGTAACGCTTCATGGCAAATGAGCCTACCAAATAAACGAAAGATTAATAAAAAAACTGCCAGCCCTTGTTCATTATATCCATCACGATTTCCACTTGTGTCCGTTGACGATGCCGGTGACGAAGCTCCTCAGCTGGGCTAGTGTGCTTTGAGCGGCACATGAGGCCACCGCATCCTAGGCATCTCTAAACGCTACTACCTCTATGATTGAAAAAGATAAAAATATATTTAACTGCTGGGTGGCTTATAAATTAATATTAATTTGTTTGTCCTCCAGTATTTTAGAAAGCTGAATTCTGTATTAAACTAAGCACAGCCCGCATCATAAACTAATGGGAAAACCACTTTAATCATACACGTCCCGGAAAAGGATGAAGTTGAGTCTAAGAATAATTATTCCTTCCTCACTGATCAACCCGGATAGCGTTAGTCAGCAATATATGCCTGCAAAAGTTTAGCATACACTGAGAACGCTTTTAACGCAAATTTTTTTTTTGACTACATAAATTTTCTCAACTTTTTGAATACCACTTGAATTTTCTTCGACTTTTCGTGAGGTCAACCCAATGTTTTGTTAAATCCAAATAACCAAAAACAAACCGTGTGAAAAACGACCCCAGTGTACACTCGATAAACAGCTGCATATGCTTCGAAGCATGAAAAATCTACACGTGTTCACGATTCCATGATAACGAATCTCGTACGGGTTTTCACCAGAATTGTCCATTCCGCAGGTGATGCTTATGGTGTGCAAGTTCAGGACTGAGGCTGACCATGCTTCCTATCGTCCATCCTGCAGCATTCGGGCCGTTTATCAAACATACACAAGAGAAATGCCGCACCGCTGGCTGGTGTGATGGTACTGGACTGCAGAATTTGTTCACTCGGTACCTGATTCGATCCAGTACGACGACATTCTGATGGGTAGGATAAACGGTTGCTGTCTAATGCTTGGCTTCCTGTTTGCATCCTATCACAGATATAATTCCAATGTTCACCATACTAGTCTTTGCTTTGCTACCAGTGCACAGTGTTTTATTTCGTCATTTTCACGATCGAAATACAAAAACTCGAAAAGTGTTGATTTTTGATATAAGGTTTGTTCACAGAAGTTTCAAGATATTCAGGAGCGCAACTTTCGATAAAAACAGTTTGATGATTAATCCCCCTAAAAGTTAGTTGAGAAAATTATTTTTCCACCAAAATGAGATAGACACGTAGTGTCCTCCGCAAAGTTGTAGCAAATTGTAATACGAGCAACTTTGCTGAACATGCCGAGTCTCTATCTCTTATATATAACAAACTTAAGACGTTTTATGTGAAAACCCCTTTAAAATCCTATTTTTCATTCTAACTATTTCCAATGATTTTTTCCATTTTTCGTCTCTTCTACAAAGTTGTTAAGCAAGCAAAATAACATGTTTTTGCTGAACATTGTAACTTTCCATCTCACATACAACAAAAGTTATCTTTAAATTATACATATATTTAGAGGTATTTCCACTTATTATTACTCTCTTAATTGCAAAAAGTCGCAAATTTCTTTACGATATGCTGAAAGTCGCCCATTTCATCTTCCTACTAACATTGAAAACTTTTGTCGACAAGAGTCTTCTTGATTGATGAGTTGAAAATTTGTGAACCCAAAAAAATCATAATATTTGAATAACTTTGGTTTTATAAGAGATAGGAAGTTACAATGTTCAGCAAAAACATGTATTTTTGCTGATTTGACAACTTTGTAGAAGAGACGAAATATGTGAAAAATCATTGGAATTAGTTAAAGTGAAGAGAATGATTTTAAGAGGGTTTCCACATAAAACATGTTAATTTCGTTATACCAAAAATATAGAAACTCGGCTTCATCGCCTTCAACATTCTTTTAGCTAAAACTAATTCCAATGATTTTTCACATTTTCCGTCTCTTCTACAAAGTTTGTCAAATCAACAAAAATACATGTTTTGCTGAACATTGTAACCTCATATTTCTTATTAAACCAAAGTTATTCAAATATTATGAAATTTCATGGGCTTACAAGTTTTTAACACATCAACCAAGAAGACTCTTGTCGACAAAAGTTTTCAATGTCAGTAGGAAGATGAAATGGGCGACTTTCAGCATATCGTAAAGAAATTTGCGACTTTTTGCAATTAAGCGAGTAATAATAAGTGGAAATACCTCTAAAAATATGTATAATTTGAAGATAAGTTTTGTTGTATGTGAGATGGAAAGTTACAATGTTCAGCAAAAACATGTTATTTTGCTTGCTTAACAACTTTGTAGAAGAGATGGAAAATGGGAAAAATCATTGGAAATAGTTAGAATGAAAAATAGGATTTTAAAGGGGTTTTCACATAAAACGTCTTAAGTTTGTTATATATAAGAGATAGAGACTCGGCATGTTCAGCAAAGTTGCTCGTATTACAATTTGCTACAACTTTGCGGAGGACACTACGTGTCTATCTCATTTCGGTGGAATAATAATTTTCTCAACTAACTTTTAGGGGGATTAATCATCAAACTGTTTTTATCGAAAGATGCGCTCCTGAATATCTTGAAACTTCTGTGAACAAACCCTATATCAAAAATCAACACTTTTCGAGTTCTTGTATTTCGATCGTGAAAATGACGCAATAAAACACTGTGCAGTGATATGATTGCTTTCAATGTAGGAACGTATCCCCAGGATGCTGTTGTTGTTGGTTAACTCTGTTCACACCTTGCAGCTTCGTTCGATTCACAACAAGAAAACAGTATTTTTTCAGAATCGAGCAGTAAATTTTGATACGTGGTGTTGTGATTTATTATGTCAAAGCGGTCAAAATATGTAGGACAAAGATTGCTATTAATATTATAACCATATGCATAATACGGTTCACACATACTAAAATGTGGACAATTCTTGGACTGCAAACATAGTTTCATTTGGCTCTGTTAACATGGCTAATATTGGGCTTCCAGTACACCTTAAATGTTTATGTTTACGATTAGTCTGAATAACTGTTACACAGTTCCTAGGGGAGTTTCAAATAGTGCACACACACACAGCTCTGTTTGATGTTAGTTTGTTTTACAATGAACATGCATGTAGCGAAGGAAGCGCGAGTTTTACTTTTTTTTTTTTCTTTTTTTTTTTTTTTTAACTAATTTTATTTGCTAATTATCTAATACATGCATTTATCTCTTAGACTAGGTGTTCCGTGTTTTCTTAACACTATCATCCTTATTTGCTATGTTACGCTTTTAGATATTATTAATACATTTCAATTGCCTCTGGCAGTTACGATATTTCCTCTGGTTGAATTAAACCATGTAGGAATTACAATGTTTTCTACTTAAACTAAACTTAACCTAATTTATACTAAGGGTACAAGGAGCTAATCGTTGCAATAGAAGATTGCAACGATTTTTGTCTAAAATTGAAATTATTTTGTTGGACATTTGTTGCAATGTCTCAATATTAGAAATTCTATGAAGTTCATTGGTACTATACCACGGAGGCAACTTCAGAATCATTTTCAAAATTTTATTTTGAATCCTCTGAAGTGCCTTCTTTCTGGTATTGCAGCAACTAGTCCATATTGGCACAGCATACAACATGGCTGGTCTAAAATTTTGTTTGTAAATCAAAAGTTTGTTCTTAAGACAAAGTTTTGATTTTCTGTTTATAAGTGGATATAGACACTTAATATATTTGTTACATTTGGCTTGAAGGCCTTCAATGTGATTTTTAAAAGTTAATTTTTGATCTAGCAGAAGTCCTAAATATTTAGCTTCGCTAGACCAATTAATTGGAACCCCATTCATAGTGACAATATGTCTGCTAGAAGGTTTCAAATAAGAAGCTCTCGGCTTATGTGGGAAAATTATAAGCTGAGTTTTGGAAGCATTCGGGGAAATTTTCCATTTTTGCAAGTAAGTGGAGAAAATATCCAAACTTTTTTGCAATCTACTACAAATGACACGAAGGCTTCGCCCTTTGGCTGAGAGACCTGTGTCATCTGCAAACAAAGATTTTGACACCCTGGTGGTAAATCAGGTAAGTCAGAAGTAAAATGTTATACAATATGGGCCCCAGTATGCTGCCTTGGGGAACACCAGCTCTAACAGGTAATCTATCAGATTTAGAATTCTGATAGTTTACCTGCAGTGAGCGATCTGATAAATAATTTTGGATCAGTTTAATAATGTACAGAGGAAAATTAAAATTCATCAATTTTACAATCAAACCTTCATGCCAAACACTATCAAATGCTTTCTCTATATCAAGAAGAGCAACTCCAGTCGAATATCCTTCAGATTTGTTGAGCCGAATTAAGTTCGTAACTCTTAATAACTGATGAGTGGTTGAATGCCCATGGCGAAAACCAAATTGCTCATCAGCAAAAATAGAATTGTCATTAATATGAACCATCATTCTATTTAAAATAATCTTTTCAAACAGTTTGCTTATTGAAGAAAGCAAACTGATTGAGCGATAACTAGAAGCCTCAGCTGGATTTTTGTCCGGCTTCAAAATTGGAACAACTTTGGCGTTTTTCCATTTATCTGGGAAGTATGCCAATTGAAAACATTTGTTAAATAAATTAACCAAAAAGGATAAAGAGCTCTCAGGAAGTTTTTTGATAAGTATGTAGAAAATACCATCATCACCCGGGGCTTTCATATTTTAAATTTTCTAGTAATAGATCTCACTTCATCCAAATTAGTTCCCAACGAAGGGTCAAAACATTATCTTGGTTGAGAATGTCTTCGAAGCTTCGTGTAACCTGATCCTCAATTGGACTAGTGAGACCTAGACTAAAATTATGGGCACTCTCGAACTGCTGAGCAAGTTTTTGAGCCTTTTCGCCATTTGTTAATAAAATTTTATTTCCCTCTTTAAGCGCTGGAATTGGCTTTTGAGGTTTTTTAAGAATTTTCGTTAATTTCCAAAAGGGTTTCGAACTGGGATCCAACTTCGAGACATTATTCTCAAAGTTGGTATTTCTCAGAATAGCGAAACGTTTTTTAATTTCATTTTGCAAATCTCGCCAAATAACTTTTAAAGTAGGATCGCGAGTTCTTTGGTATTGCCTTCGCCTCACATTTTAAGACGGATCAGTAGCTGAAGATCGTCGTCAATAATAATGGAGTTGAATTTAATTTCACATTTAGGAATTGCAATGCCTCTGGCTTCGACAATTAAATTTGTCAAAGATACGAGAGCATTATCAATATCACTTTTGGTATCGAGAGGAATATCAACATCAAAATTCCTATCGATATACGTTTTATAAATCCCAATCAGCTCTATGATAATTAAAAGTAGAGCTGATTGGATTATAAATGGCTTCTTGTGAGATTTCAAATGTCACAGGAAGGTGATCAGAGTCAAAGTCAGCATGAGTTACCAATTGGCCACACAGCTGACTTGAATCCGTTAAAACTAAATCAATTGTAGAAGGATTTCGACTGGAAGAAAAACAAGTTGGTGCATTGGGATATTGAATAGTATAATATCCCGCAGAACAATCTTCAAATAAAATTTTACCATTGGAATTGCTTTGAGCATTATTCCATGAACGGTGTTTGGCATTGAAGTCACCAATTACGAAGAATTTAGATTTGTTGCGAGTCAGAATTTGAAGATCAGCTTTCAACAAATTCTTTTGCTGCCCATTGCATTGAAAAGGCAAGTAAGCTGCAATGAAGGAAAATTTTCCAAAATTTGTTTCAACAGAAACTCCCAAGGTTTCAAAAACTTTGGTTTTGAATGAAGAAAATAATTTATGTTTGATACGTCTATTGATGACAATGGCGACCCCACCACAGGCGCTGTCAAGACGATCATTTCTGTAGATAAAATAATTTGGATCTCTTTTAATGGAGAGTCCTGGTTTTAAATAGGTTTCTGTTATAATGGCAATATGCACATTATGAACTGTTAGGAAGTTGAATAATTCATCTTCCTTACCCTTTAGAGAGCGGGCATTCCAATTTAGAACTTTCACACAATTATTTGGATCCATTGAAACGGAGTCCGATAACAATTTTTTTGTGTGTACTTTATACCAACCTGAACAGCTTCAGGAATGGTATTTGCTTTGAACATTGCATCAATCATGTGATGCAATTGTTCAGTTAAAAAATCAAAATCGGAAGCAGTCATGCTACCTGAATCGGCAACATGACCATTATTTTCCGTTGGGACATGGGTATAAACCTCATTTTGAGAAGAGAAATTTTGTCTACCAGCAGCGATGTTTGCATACGTAGGTACATTCGGATTTACTGAAGTGCTTGCTACCCGTTGACGAGCGGCAAAATTTGTTTGTGAATTGTGGTGGGTATGAATTGCTCGACCGGTAACTGGTTTCGAAATTTGAGCGTTTGAAAAATTTCTACCCGTCGAATCTGGGATCCGATTGGAATTTCCGTCATCAATTTTGCACGGGAATTCAAAACTTTTGCGTGAAGGGCATTCCCAGAAATTGGATTTATGATTGCCCCACAATTTGCACACTTAAATTTATTGGAATCTTCTCTCACAGGACAGGCGTCCTTGGCGTGAGAGGTTCCACCACAAATCATGCATTTAGCATCCATGTGGCAATGTTTGGTTCCGTGACCCCACTTACGGGACTGAGTGGGGTTTTCGAAATTCCCCCAGGCCTGCGGAAATGTTCCCATGTAACACGGACATGGGACATAATACAGCCCTTTTCCAAACTTTTCATATTATTTAGTTCACTTTTGTTAAAATGAACTAAATAAAATTCTTGAGAAATGCCCTTTGGGAAGTACCAGAGTGGGATTTCTTTTCATCTTAATTACTTGGACTGGTGAAAATCCAAGTAATTCAGAAATTTCAATTTTAATCTCATCCAGTGATTTGTCATCACTGGGCAGACCTTTCAAGACGACTTTGAACAATCGCTCAGTTTTGTCGTCGTATGTGAAGAATTTATGGCGCTTCTCAGTTAAATACTGGAGAAGACGTTTGCGATCGTCAAAGCGATCCCGGCAAAACGCGGCAGTCACCCTTCCTAGCAATCTGAAATGAAACCTTGATCCCCTGAAGGTTACTCAAGATTTCATTCCGAAAGCCAGAAAACTCGGCAACAGATACCACAATTGGCGGAATCCGTTGTTTCTTCGCATGAATCGAATCACCTGGGCTAGAGGTAGATTCGATTTCCTCAAATTCGTTATTAATCAAATCGAACTGATTGCTCAGTTCGATGGGAGAAGAAATAATGTCAACGTTAGATTTAGAAGGAATATCTGAAGTCTCCAGCTTCCTTCTATTTTTTCCGCGCTTGGGCAGGACGGTCTTGAAACCTTGTTTCTTTGAAGGAAGTGGAGAATTCAGAGACTCCCCTTTCCTCTTGTTTTTATTAATACTCATTGCTGAGCGTGGAGACGTGACCTTCTTAGAGGTTTTTTCCCAGAACGGTGTCCCTGCAGGATTACCACCGCTTGTCGGAATTTTACTTCCGCAAACGGGTCCAACGTAAAACGAAGGCACGGGTCCTTGCAAAGATCGTAACGGGATCAGTGGGTAGAAATAGCGCTAAGAAGCACCGTTGAAATTAAAATAGCTTCGGGTAGTATTAAAAACTTCCTTCCGCAAAGAGAAAGAACCGCACAGCACGAAAGCACGATGCGGTCTGATGCATGAGCGCGCGCGCGAGTTTTACTCATTTCGGCGAACATTTACCGCTTTGTTTTAAACATAGTTTTCAAACTGTTCGTTGTTTGATCATCAATTAGCGCGTCAAATGAGTACTGCTACAATAACTAATGCAACAGGAGTAGAACCTGTAAGCATTTATTAGTTATACGCAAGGGGATACAGGTATAGCATATTCAAACAATGCTACACATTATATTTCGAAATGCAGTTTCTAAAATGAGTTAAAACTTGTGCCTTTGTCATCCTACCACTGAAAACATAAAATTTGATGGTACCAATAGTTCCGACTAATAAAATCCCAGATTAATCCACCTAGCGATGATGGAGCCTTTCTCGTGTGTTATAAAAATAGTATTTTGGCCATAATTTTTGAGACCATAGTCCGATAAGGCCAATTTTCAATAGAAACAAATGGGAAAGGACTTCGCTTCGAATGCAACTTGTTGCGAGCAAATCGGTTAATGATAAGTACCTTAAAAATGAATGAGATTTGTCTGTCCACAGACATACACACATACAGACAGAACCTCAATTCGTCGAGCTGAGTCGATCGGTGTATAACACTGTCGGATACGCCGGAGTCCTGAAGTACATGCGAGGTGCCGAAGGTCTTTCGGCATTGGATGAGGACGTTGCGATAGACATACTAGGGCAGGTGAACTGATTCTGGTGCTAAATCGTGGAGCACAAGCGAGCGGTACAGTCTACAAAAGGCTGGTCTAGGAGGTCCTGTGTGACAGAGTGCAGGTGAGGTCCCGGGCACCGAGGTAACTCTCCGATGTTAGCAGCTGGATGAAGTTACTGAGGCAGAGGATCTCATCATGGCGATAAAGATACGGTGCGGGACAGAAGTTAGGCGAACTTCTGTACGAATGGGAGGGGGACCTTTGGCACGCAGATAGATTGGTTCAAATAACCAGTCGCGGACGCCAAAAAGGTCCTTTCGGTCGGTAAACTGAAGGTCGGATGGTCAATATGCCCAGTAAGCATAATCCAACCACCTTCAATCGAAAAGTGTTTTAGGTGCTTCGAATCCAGTCACAAATCATGGGAGTGCAAGGGACCGGATCGTAGCAACCTTTGTGTACGTTGCGGTGAGGCAGGACATTTTGCGCAGACCTGCGATAAGGCCCAAAGGTTCCTTAGGAAGCAAGCCCGTAGCCATGTTATGGGCGTACCTACTTGTCCGTATGGTGGTGGCAATAAGAAGACGCAGTGCGGGTAGCACAGCTGAATCTTAACCATTGCGCAACTGCACAGCAGCTGCTGTGGCAGTTCGGTTTTGGAGTCGGAGATCGACGTCGCTGTTCTTGCAGATCCGTACCGTATCCCTGACAACAATGGCAACTGGGTCGGTCGCGGACGGGTCGAAGATGGGGGGTTTTGCACAACGGGCCGGTTTCTGGCCCAAGAGGTCATACACACACCTATCTAAGGTGTTGCCATAGCTAAGATCAATGGAGTATTCTATACGCAAAGAGGTGAGCCAGCCAAGGGCTGAAAACCTCTTAAATAAAGACGATAATAATAAGTATTCTATTGTAACTGCTATGCCACCCCCATTTCAGCCAAATGGCCAACAGGCTATCGCCGATCTTGTAGGTTGTCATCGCGGATGACTTCAATACTTGGGCAGTGGAGTTGGGTAGCCGCTGTACCAACCACAGAGCATAGGCTTTGCTGGAGGCTCTAGCAAAACTGGAGGTAGTGTTGGTCAATAACCAACCAGCCAGCATATTCTGCCGGAATGGGGTCGAGTCGTTCATTGACGTAACATTCTGGAGCCCTAGCTTGGCCAGGGGACTGAACTGTAGAGTTGACGAGGGCTACACCCATAGTGACCATTAGGGTGGTTCAAAAAATCGATTTTGCTCCATAGTGCTTATCTGGTTCTTTATCATGTTCTGAGTGTCCCCTGAAAATTTGAGCTCATTTGGATTAAAACTGATTTAGCACAAGCCGTTTCAAGTTTGCATGTAAATTAGTATGGGGAAATTTATTTTTTCATTATACTGTTAATGATGCTTCCCCATTGAACGCAGGTGAAAAGAAAACCTACATAGCTAGAAGGAATACTCAACAGCTTTCACCCAACGGAAACTGTATGTTGATTAATTGCCCCAATAATTAGTAATCGATTTTAAGACAGGATGCGAATCTTTAGTCATGATCGTTAAACTTCTTTGAGGGCATCACTGAAATGTGCAGTGCAACATAGTAGCCTGAATTTGTGTATGCTATCTTTCGCGCCACGAGCAGCAATGTTGCCTGTTTAGGAGTTACGCAATAAGCTACAGAAATCCACTGTATAGATTAAATTCGATTACTAATTATTAGAACAATTAATTAAGATGCGGTTTTCGCTTAGTGAAAGCTCTTGAGTATTCCTTCTAGCTATGTAGGTTTTCTTTTAACCTGCGCCTAATGAGGAAGCGTCTTTATCAGTATAATGAAAAAATAAATTTCCCCATACTAATTTGCATGCAAACTTGAAACGGCTTGTGCTAAATCAGTTTTAATCCAAATGAGCTCAAATTTTCAGAGAACACTCAGAACATGATAAAGAATCAGATAAGCACTGTGGAGCAAAATCGATTTTTTGAACCACCCTAGTGACCATCTAGCAATCCGCTACGTGGTCAGCCATGGTGTTCAGCATCCTAGGTCGACAAATCCCCGTCAGATTCGTGGGTGGAAGGCCACAAGCTTCGACAGCAAAGCTTTCACCACGGCTCTGGAACTGGAGGCTTATACCGAAAGTCTAACCAAGGATGTGCAGACAGCTGTTCTGTCACCCGCCAGAGATGCCAGTATACAGAAGAGGGCTCCATCGAGGAACGGTAGACCTCTAGGTGGAGCGCTGCGATCGCAGACCTTCGGTCAACCTGCCTTAGAGCCAGACCAAGGACGCAACGAGCTCGCTCATAGCATGACAGGTATGAACGCAGCTTAACGCCCAAAGCTGCGAAATTGGGCCTGGCGAACCCTGACATGTTCAGGACAGCCATGCAGAGATGCCGGGACAAATGTAGTTTCCCCGATAGATAGAAGAGACAGAAACTAGTGCTATTGCCGGAGCTGGAGAAGCCACCCGGTGAACCCTTGACGTATAGACCTATTTGTCCGCTGGACAGCACGCGGAAGTAGCTTGAGAGGATCATCCTCAACAGGCAAACCCCGTACGTTTTATAAGGGTAGGTCCACGGTGAATGCTATTAACTCTGTGGTGAAAACTGCGCGGAGGTAGCAATACAACGCAAGCGGAGGGGGACCCGGTTCTGTGCGGTCGAGAAGCTGCACGTCAAGAATGCATTCAATAGCGCAAGCTGGAAGACTGAAGATTCTTCCTGGTGTTCAGATCTGCGGTAGAGGTTTACGGAAGGTCGATTGTTAAAGTGGAATTGACGGCGGCCCACGCGATCGCCTTTGTAGAGGAATGGATGTGGTAGACCCCTAGAAGCCTAGTAGAAGCCTAGAGGCAGCTGGGCCTAGCACACTATAAAACAGAGGTGGTTGTTGTTAACAATCGTATGTCGGTACAAGAGGAGGAGGTTCGCGTGGGAGACTGTGCGATCAATTCTAAGCGGGAGGTGAAGCTCCTTGGGGTGATAATCAACGATAGACTGCATACTCAGTTTTTATTTTTGCAGCTGGGCAAAATTCGCACAGCCGTGTGCCCAGCAAAATAAAAATTGATGTCCTGTCAAAATTTAGATTTGTTAGCTGGGTTTCGGAAAATTATTTGCTGATTTTCAGCAGACTTTCTAAGGGCAACGGGACTGGGATAACTCCTCTAAGGAAAGATGGACCCATCAGCTGATCCGAGCGTATCAAGATGGGTGAGTAGGCAACATTGGTAAGTTCACTTCCATCTGACACAATTTCTGTCAGGCCACAGCTGTTTCAGGTGGTACCTACACACAGGTTCCGGCATACGGACACTCTCGTCTGTCTTGGTGGCTGGCAGAGAACGGTGTTGGTCTCGAGGTGGAAATGGAAGGGATTCTATTAGTGGTTGTCGACGAATTCACATATTTTAGAACATTTGTTACATGTGATAATGACGTTAGCCGCGAGGTGAAAATCCATCCGTGTCGAAGTTACTACTTTTGTCTGCACAATCACGCTCGTCGCAGCGTACTACCCGGTAGTGGCGAAAGTGAGCTGCTCGGTCAATCGGCATCAGCAGTCCCGAAGAAACTAACATCGTGTCGAGTGGGGCCGATTCCAAAAGTGTGTAAACAACAACATCGACGACTGGAGGAAATTGACGAGCAGCTCTACTCCATCCAAGAGGCGATCTCCCTGGCTCGTGAACAACATGTGCCAAAAGTTTATGCAGACCAGAATGGTCGACTCCAGGAATAGTGATTTCTCCAATCAGATCCACGCTCTTCCGGACTGTGTTAAGCCGTTATGGAAATTGACCAAAATTCTAAAATCCAAACCTCGGCGCATTCCACCTTTGATCTCATTAGACAGCAATGGCTCTAAGGATCGCTCCTGCAGAGAAGGTCGCCGAAATAGGTCGTCACTTTGTCAGCTCACACAATCTTGGACAGAACATCGTCAATCCACACGAAGCAGCCGTTAACGAGCATGCTAACAACATCCATCTTATTCACAACGACTTCTTGGAGGAGTTGGAGATCACAACTGGCGAATTGATGGCCTATATCAAATCATCGAAAAACATAAAGGCCCCAGGATTCGATAGCATCCTGAATCTCAAACTCAAGCATATAAGTGCTCCGCTTTCGCTGATCTTTAATCGGTGTCTCCTTCTCAGCTACTTCCTGTCATTCTGGAAGTCAGCCAAAACCATCCCCATCCGGAAGCCTGGGAAGGATCCTTCATCTCCGAAAAGTTATCGCCTCATCAGCCTTCTTTCAAAGTTATCCAAGCTGTTTGAAAAGGCGATTCACAGCCGGTTACTTGAGTCTGCCGAACACCATAACATCATGCTCGAGGAACAGTTTGGTTTCCGACGCGGTCGGTCAACCGTAAACTAACTGACCGGAGTTACCAGCGTCATCAGACGGAACGAGTTTACTCAAAATCATTCGCTATGGCCATACTCGATGTTGAGAAGGCATTCGACAATGTATGGCATGATGGTCTGGTGGACAAACTACAACGCTACAATCTTTCCAGGTACCTGGTGAAAATCATTAACAATCACCTATCGGCAAGCACATTCCGGGTCTGTATCAGCGGAGTGAGTTCCAATGCGCACATCATCCTCGCAGGCGTTCCCTAGGGCAGTATTCTCGAGCCCCTGCTTTTTAATCCGTTTACCTCCGACATGCCAGAGCCTCCAGAAGGCGGCATTATGTATCTGTTCGCAGATGACACCTCCATCGTCTACAATGATAGAGTGATCAGAGCGTTAGTGGCAAAACTCCAACGAGGCCTGGGTACCCTTACAGAATACCTCACCAGCTGGAAGATCTGTATCAACGCGGCGAAGACCCAGGTAGAACATAGAAGATATAAAGCATTCATTCTCTGATTAGCTCTCGAGTTATGTCGAAATATCTGTTTCTTTTGTACCGTGGGGCATCGAAATCCGTGCACTTAAGATCCTCAGTATGTGAAAAAGGCTCTAAAAATAGGCAACGAATGCAAATGAAACGTTTACCGCTGATACAGGAGCACAAGGGCTCTACTTCCAAAGTGTTGTGCATTTACACATTAGAAACTACCAAAAATATGGTAAAATAATGAATTAAATCTACACCTCGTGAACCGAAACCACCGTGGACAGATTTAGAATCAAAAGATCAAAATCCGTACAGCTATTTTTGAGCACGCAATTTAAATTGTAGCAGACTGATTAACGAAACTGTAAAAAGATAAATGCGTACCTTGAGGAGTGATGCCTTTGATTTGTATTCCGCTTAGATTACTTTATTAATCGCAATTTGCAATTAAAACACACTTGTGATGCAATCATGATCCACACACTTAAATATGGTGTCAGAAACTTTGCGTTTGGTGGGTGGCGATTTGTTTTTGATTGTTTTAATTTCAAAGCCTACTTTCCATCTCAATGGCCTAAAAGCTTACTGTCAAGTATATAAACTGGATGAAATAAATTATTTGTAAATAATTACTTTAAATCTGATTCAACTTAATGATATTTCTTTATGTGGACGGATTTTAGTGCTGTACGGATTTTGGTCCCCCACGGTGTGCGCCCCCCCCCCCCTCCACCTCACCAGAAGCAGAAGGGGTTTCGAATCACCAGCACCACAGAAACATATCTTCCCTTCCAAACCTCCACATGCCATAGTTGGTTCAATTTGCTTGATTAGTTCTCGAGTTATGAAGAAATTGGTGTTTCATTTATATGCGAGACCCCCTGTCCAAAGGTCTCGAATCATCTCAAGAACCTTCCCCGGAACCAAAAATCTCTTTACACTAATCGGTTTAGTAGTTTCCCAGTATATAAGGGTCAGACAGAAAAGGCAATCCATTGCTATGCAAAATATTTGACAGTACTTCTATGGAAACGGATTCAAATTCGCGTATAACATTCATGAATACTGAAGCCAATCGCTCGTTGTGCGCAAAGACCAGCTGAATATCTGAAGAGAGCACCGACAATCGCCCTTGAAAACGCGAGTACTTTGAAATTTGGATTCCGTGATGCTTGTCCTTAACCTTTCGTAAACCAAATTGAGTATTTGACAGTAATGCATTTTGTTCAACCCAATGGTCGATTCTTGAAAGGATCATTTTTTTCAATAATTTTCTTATGCACGATAGCATGACAATCGGTCGGTATGAATTATGATCAGACGCTGGTTTCCCAGGCTTTTGAATAACCTGTCGCCATTCTGAACCGAAACCCGACCATCTCTAGTCTGCCCGGTATAAGGCGAAATGAGTGAATAATGTCTTTATTAAAAGAAGGCGTCTGCCCGGTATAAAGCGAAGGGAGGAGTAATGCTTTCTTTGAATGGATGCATCTGCCTGGTGTAAGGCGAGAGAAGTTGATAATGTCTTCTTTAAAAGAACGCGTCTGCCCGGTTTAAGGCGAAAGGAGGGGTAACGCCTGCTTTAAATGGATGCATCTGCCCGGTATTAGACCTGTGCGCCGAAGTATTTGTGAACGGCGGCGGCGTAAGACCATTTTTACAACGGCGCGGCGGCGTTGGCAACGTCACGCCGTGAGAAATGTTCGGTGGCGGCGGCGTGAATTGACGTGAAGAATTTTGTGCTAAGAAAAAAAAAATCACGTGGCAAGGAAGATCTTGCTTTTTATGAATTTTAAGGGTTTTTGTACAATTGCAAACTATGTACTGTCAGACTGATGGTGAACATCCTTATAGCTACAGGTTGTATCTTCACAGCAAAAGCTTACAATACATCCTCCACTAAGCCATTGTCACATCACAGCACATAAGTTCGTTGAAAAGTACTTCGGAATTCTAAGAATTAATCGAGAATTTCCCTCAAATAAAATTCCTTCAGAATTTCCGCGTAGACTTCCCTGGAAAATTTATTTGGATATTTCTTCGTAAATAAGCATTAGCAATGTTACGGTGTAATTCGTAGATTGGACTCTAGTAATATTCATGTTTTACTTTTGAGATCCTTATCTAGAATGCTATCAGAAATCAAGAAGGGGAGTGGTCCTTGATTCCAGTCTTGGAGAAACAGTATTTCTTCGTAAATTGTTTCCGAGGGAGCGAGCCATTTGGCATAAAGTCATTTGGCATAACACCATTTGGCATAAGGTCATTTGGCATAAAGGCCATTTGGCATAACGGTCATTTGGCATAACGGACATTTGGCATAATTGTAACTAACGTCAAAAGTGAGGGTCTTTTGGCATAACGGACATTTGGCATAATTTTTCTTTCCGTTCGCTAAATGGTGACTAAGTGGTGCGGGAAACACTTCGGAATAGTGAATATAACACCTGTCAATAACAATATTAAAAAGACATTATCCTCTTGTGCAAAGAATGTATTCGTAAAAGTAGGTGCATGCTCGGATTAGAGCAGTGATGGATGTAATCCCCTCTTTAAAAGTAGGCGTGTGGACGGATTATGGCAATGAAGGATATGATACCTTCTTTAAAAGCAGGTCATATTAGGGGAATGAAGGATGTGATCCCTTCTTTAAAAGTAGGTGCTTGCTCGGATTATGGCAATGGAAAATATGATCTCTTCTTTAAAAGTAGGCGCTTGCCCGGATTAAGGTAATGGTGGATGCGATCCCTTCTTAAAAGGTAGGCGTTTGCATGGATTATGGCAATGGATGATGTGATCCCTTCTTTAAAAGTAGGCGCTTGACCGGATTATCGTAATGGTGGATGTGATTCCTTCTTTAAAAGAAAGCGCTTGCCCGGATTGAGGCAATGGTGGAAGTGATCCCTTCTTTAAAAGTAGGCGCATGCCCGGATTAAGGCCATGGTGGATGCGTTCCCTTCTTCAAAAGTAGGCGCTTGTCCGGATTATGACAATGGCGGATGTGATTCCTTCTTTAAAAGAAGGTGCTTGTCCGGATTGAGGTAATGGTGGATGTGATCCCTTCTTTAAAAATTGGCGCTTGCACGGATTATGGCAATGGAAGATTTGATTTGTTCTTGAGAAGAAGGCGCTTGTCCGGATTGAAGCAATGGTGGATGTAATCCCTTCTTTAAAATTAGGTGTGTGGCCTGAATTGTGGCAATGCAATGGTGGATGTGATCCCTTCTTTAAAAGTAGGCCCTGCTCGGATTATGGCAATGGTAGATGTGACTCCTTCTTTATAAGTAGGCGCTTGTTGGGAATAAATCAATGGTAGATGTGATCTCTTACCCGAGTAGCACAATTCAGATTGATTTGGTTGCAATAACTCATATGTGACTTAATTGGTTTTAGTAATTCGTCTACGACAAGTGTGTTGCTTTAGTTTTTAAAGTTAAGCGCTTGCCCGGATTAAGGCAATGGTGGATTTGATCCGGTCTTAAGGCGCATGCCCGGATTGAAGCAATGGTGAATGTTATTTATTTATTTATTTATCATCAGACTAAGGCCGGAGTGGCCTGTGCTGCACATAAAAGACTTCTCCATTCAGCTCGGTTCAAGGCTGCACTTCGCCAACCACGCAGTCTGCGGAGGGTCCGCAAGTCGTCCTCCACCTGATCGATCCACCTTGCCCGCTGTGCACCTCGCCTTCTTGTTCCCGTCGGATCGTTGTCGAGAACCATTTTCACCGGATTACTGTCCGACATTCTGGCTACGTGCCCGGCCCACCGCAGTCTTCCGATTTTCGCGGTGTGAACGATGGATGGTTCTCCCAACAGCTGATGCAACTCGTGGTTCATTCGCCTCCTCCACGTACCGTCCACCATCTGGTGAATGTAATCCCTACTTTAAAAGTAGGCATGTGGCCGGAATAAGTCAATGATGGATGTGATCCCTCTCTCCGAAGTAATTCTGCCGTTTTGTTATTTGTTTTTCCGAAAAATGTCAACCATCAGTCTAAATTTATCAGAAAACAGCCTCGACCTACTTTATCTACGCTAAACATTACATGAAATATCCCTTTCGCTTTCACAATTCGAAATTATGCCAAATGTCCGTTATGCCAAATGACCCACTCTATTCTTGCAGTTCAAAATTATGCCAAATGTCCGGTATGCCAAATGACCATTATGCCAAATGACCTTATGCCAAATGGCGTTATGCCAAATGACTTTATGCCAAATGACCCAGACCCTGTTTCCGAAATATCTCCAAAAGGTCCATAAGGGATTTCCTTGAAAATTACTTTAGGGATTGCCTCAGGAATTCTTTTACGGAGTCTTTTAGAAATTTTAAAAAATCTTAGGAATTCCTTAGAAAATACCAATGGAAAATCCTTCAAGAATTGAATTTCTATAAGAATACCTACGGACACTATTTTAGGAACCCATACGGTAATCCCTTTAGAAGAAATCCTTCGGAATTTGATTTGTGATATTCTTTCATGAATTTCTAATAGAAATTCTTAAGTAATTGCTCGAAGAATTTCTTTGGAAACTCTAGGAAGATATGTTTAGTATACTTTCGAAATTTCCTTCAAGAATTTATTTAGAACTTTCTCCAGGAATACTTTAACAACGCTCAACACAACTCAAATTCCTGTCCTTCGTATATTTCTTTTAAAATTTCTTCAAGAATTCTTTCGGGAATCCCTTCAGAATTTTTTTGGGAAATCTTCGGAAATTTCGTTTGTAAATTCCTTTTTTTTAACCATTGTTTTTTTTTTAATTGAAAATAAGTTTAAGACTCAAATATCTTTGGAAATTACTTCGATAGCTCCTTTAAAAATTCCTCCAAATTATTGTTTTCCGTAATTATTCCTGCATTAATTTTGTATGGTTTACAAAAGGATTTTACTAAGGAGGCAGTTCCAAAGGAAATTCTGAAAAAAAAAATACAAAAGCTTTTCCGGAGGGTTTTTTGAAGGAATCCCTGCATGAATATCCAAATTAATTCCTGGTGGCTTTTGCGAAGAGATTTTCGAAGATATTCCTGTAGGAATTTCGGACTCAATTCTGGAAGCAATAACCAAAAGTGAACCTGAATAGATTTTCTAACAAAATTGTTAAATCAATTTCAGAATATCAGAAGGAATTCTAAAAGGAATTTTCATAGAAATTTCTATATTTATCAAAGAATTTCTTCGAAAGTCCGGAGAGTAGTAAAACAAATTCAGTTCGACTCTAGAATGAAGAAAACATGTCAAGAAAAACTCCCAAAATATCAAGATTTCAGATATTCCGAAATTCTCAAGATTTTATTGTGAAATTACTGTAGAAGTTCCTTCGAAAATTTTAACAGATTTTTTTACGTAAATACTTTAAATAACTCCCTAGGAAATACATTCACGAATTATTTTGGGTAAGTCATCAAGAAACTCATTCTAGTATAACTTCAAAAATTCCGTCTAGAATCCGATCGGGAATTTCTCCAAGGATTCTTCAAAAAAGCACAAATGAAACAAAGTTTTTCTCTGAAATTTCGATCAAGAATTGCTTCGAAACTTCCTAGGACCTTAGCAAATTTCTTAAGGAATTCTTCTGGAAATTCCTTCAAAAATTCTTCTCAGATTAATTCTGTCAATTCCATCAGGAATTCCTTCATAACTTCTTCTTTGAATACTTTTAAATATTTCGACCCATGTAGATGGGTATACACTTCTCCACAGTTGTAATGGATTTGACGCGCCCTTCCTCAATTAACCATCCCTCGGAAAGCTCGGAAAGGATTGCGAATCTATTTATTAGTCTGTTGGATTACACTGTTGAAATTAGTTCCTCTCTATCCCGCGGGCTTCGCGTAAGTGTCTCTGCTTACGGGTCCGCCACCTCCGTTTTTTCCCTCCACACAGCAGTGCATTGAAAGCAGAATGGTTAATAAATTCGACTATACTATTAGGTAGATCCGTATGTAGAGCAAGACTTAAGCCAGGATGGTGGATAACTACATACATACATACAAACATACATATTTTTAAAAATTTCATCGAAATTCCTTCGGAAATTATTTTAACAATTCCACTAGGGTAACGGTACCAATAGTGGAGGTATTAGTAGATCAACAAAAGAAAATATTTTTCAAAAATTGATAATTATGAGAAATTCAAAGCTTTAATATCTTATTCAATAGATAAACTAATAAATTTGCAAACAAAAATGAGTACATTCAAAGTTAATTGCCTATATGCCGGGTATTAAGTCACCCGGAGTGGAAATTAATTACTATGTCTGAAACTTGATTATGCATTGCATATGTACAACATGTGATAGATTTAGTTCGGAAAAGGTATTGGAGGGAAAGGGGAAAGCACCTGTCATGCGAACTGGGGTCGTGGGATCAAACCCCACCGAAGGGGCGGTTACCCTCCAATACCTTTTCCAAACTAAATCTATCACATGTTGTACATATGTATGCATAATCAAGTTTCAGACATAACAAAAATGAGATAGATGTCATTTAACATCAACAATTACCAAATATTGCTTGCACCACTATGGGTAAGCTGTTCCTTTAGTGGCGGTAAAAAATAATTTTGGTTCCCATAGTGGTGCTATCCATTGGTTTTTTATGAGATTCGCCACTATTGGTACAGTTGCACCACTATAGGTGCAAGGGAGTCAATTTTGTTAAGGAAAATCATTGTTTTCAATAGTTTTTCAAGCGAAATCTTAAGATAAGTTGCATTTAACAGGATATTTAAAGCACGACGCATCAACTGAAACCATCGTAAAGTGTATAAATATGCTAAATTTCATTAAAACCCCACTACCTCCACTATTGGTGCTAACTCCACTAAGGGTACGGTTACCCTATATTTTTTCCAGATATTACATAAGGCATTCCATTTCCTCGAAAATTCATCTGGTAATTCCTTCGGAATTTCCTTCCAAAATTCTAGGACGAATTTTCTGATATCTCCGTACGAATTCCTAGAGCAATTTCCAAAGGAACTCCTTAAGGAATCACTTACATTCTTAAATGTTTTAATTAATTTCTTTGGACATTTCTCCACGAATTCCTTCAGAATTTTCTCCAGCGATTTCTTCAGAAAATCCTCCAAAAGTTACTACGGAGATAAATCCATAAATTCCTCAAGACTCTAAGAATTTTATTCAGGTATTCCTCCAGAACTTCCTCCAGGACTTCCTTCGGGAATTAAACCAAGACAACCAAGAAATTTCTTTGGAGTTGCTTATTAAAATAAATCGTTTCTTAGAACAATTCTGGCAATTTAAGTACAATAAGGAGTGAAGGAAATGTTCAATTTGGTTGGTCACGTGCCCCATCACCAGAAGCCAAGTTACCATTTTTGTATTCGCCTTTCTACGAGGCTATATACAATGCTATATAATGATACTCCATGCCCAGGGTAGTTAAAAAAATCCTACCAGACTGGGAATCCAATTCCAACATTCATTATAGTGTTGACTTGTAGCCGCGTATATAAGCACTAGAACAAGTAACTACTAAACCTGTGTTTAAACCTTCAAGAAGATGATGAACCACCCAATGTGACCATAATGAGGTTATTCCACATGAAGTTACATACATGAGATTAGAAGTTCATCTCTACGCTCGTTGAGTCTTTACTCTTGCTTCCGCCATTGGAGTGACATCGTGCGGAAGACTAGACTCAGCTAGGCCATCGTATTGGCTGGTCGCGACAATTTGGTTCTTGATTCTTTGTTTTTGAAAAGACGAACATATAAGCTATGAGATGAAGAACTGGAGCACTAGTCTAGCAGGGATTATTGAAAAAAAGAAATTTCAACTGTTCTAAATTTCCATGTTAATTAAACAAATTGAGGTTTTTGATACAAAAATGATGCTTTCCTCGAACGTACGCTTTTCTAAAGCTTCTGTGAGAAAAGACAATCACTGGTAAAGTACCATGGTATTATCTTATTCAGAAAATTTAATAACCCTCCTGTGAATAGACCACCTTCCCCAAACTCGAAACATTCTAGTTCTAAGAGAAGCCTAAGCTAGCGGTGACTATTTTCATTTTGTATTAGACTTAAATAAAAATCCAACGACATCAAGTTATCGGAAATCCATACTCATCATTTCATTTTTCTAAATCTTTTAGTATGAAACACGTTATTTATTTGTTTCCTATATATAGTGCACCAGTACAACGTTGATTCTTTTGAAAGTTTCTTGGGAGATTACTCCCAAACGGAACATAAATCGGTTGACACTTGTTCCAAGGTGCAGGTAGCACCTCCCCAGAAGGAAAAAGATCACCCAACGAAGCAATTAACATAAAATCCAATGCTCCCGGCGTTTTATTGTAGTTTTGTATGCAGAGGAGCAAAACTTCTGCCTTTGTGACGCTAAGAGGATTGTTTACCGTGGGGGGGGGGGGGGAGAGTGCAAATTATTATTATGTCGCAATGTTTTATTTACGCTTGAGCCCTTCTGAAGAATTCTCAACTCTGGCAGAGCGGAAGAAAACTTGAATCATGGGATACAAAAGCGAATAAGCTCCAGCAATCCATGACTGCAAAAGTTCTCATTTTAATGATGCACTTTATAAAGAACTAGGGCATGTGTTCCCCCGTCAAAATTATGAACTTTCCTCATTAGCATTACTGTACTGTTTGTTCATGTTTTGAAAGTGATTTGCTTCTGAAATGTTTTCTTACAAGTATAAGTTAAAACATGTCCAGAAAAAAAAAAACCTTCATTGTTTTCCTCTGTTTCTTTGAATTTTCAGAAATGCCGATCTCCCACCTCCCGCGGTTCCGTTTCGTACCGCAACCACCTGGCCGAGTTGGACGAAGGCGAACTCTTCATGGAGCTGATACGGGACGTGGCAAACGAACTGGACATTGACGTTCTTTGTCACAAAATTCTAGTCAACGTCAGTCTGCTGACGCACGCCGACCGCGGCTCACTGTTTCTAGTCAAAGGGCCTCCCAGTGGAAAGTACCTGGTGGCCAAGCTGTTCGACGTCACACAAACTACGCGTAAGTATCACAGCTTTTACAGCGATTCACATTCGGGATATGCCCAGGGAATGACCTTGGCCTGTTTGCTGATAGTATCTACTCCGTTTTCCCACCATTTCGTTGCCTGACAAATGACTTTTATTTTCACGGTCGAGCGAGCCACATCACACGATGAATAGGCTGGCGCCCGAACGGAGGCCGGTCCAACGTCACTGGGTTCCTTTCGAACCTATGTATACAGGGACCATGGTTATATTTGTGAAAGTGTCTACAGCCGGAGCTCAAAGGGGCAATTAATCATCAATTAAGGGAATATGTGTGTCATTTTCATTTAGTCTGAAAGCATAGACCGGGCACCCTGGCCAGTGGTGGTGTTTGGTGCTTTTGCTCATGCCAGGCAGAACCTCAATTTTTAATGATACGGTCAAATGGGCGAGTTGGGATGTTTTGATGTTCATTGCTTATGCACAGGTCTATGTTCAATATTTCTCCATCCCTTCGACTCGAATCGTTTTACGGGGGAAACGTTTGTTTTTAAGTGTGCTGAGATTTACTCTGAAGTATGTTTTATCCAATTTTTTTATCAAGACATTATTATCATCAGTATAGGGGAAATGTTCCGATCTTTAACTCAAACCAATAAATACGGCACCAATTTTTTCTTTTTGTAAACATGCGTGCTCACTGCTGAAAAAAATAACAAATAATAAGAAATAAAACAATTTCTTTTCAATGCTTTGTTTTTGATGAGGTGAACATCGGAGCCATGAGACGAAATCCAGGAGCAGTTCCCCTAATTGTCAGACTGCATCAAACTGTGGTGCTATCCATTGAATCCTTTATGTTTCTTTTTGCACCCCACAGCATTGGATGAAGCAGTTCGCCTAGCCAAACAGGACGAACTGTTGATCCCGTTCGGTGTGGGCATTGCCGGTACCGTCGCTCAAACCAACGAAACCATTAATATCAAAGATGCCTACAAGGATCCTCGGTTCAACAGTGAAATCGACCAGAAGACCGGCTACAAAACTCACATCATCCTATCGATGCCGATCTGTAACTACGAGGGTCAAGTGATTGGTGTAGCGCAAATCATCAACAAAACTAATGGTAAGCCGCACGATTTGCTATGTCCTACAGCACTACCCAACCAACAATCTACTCGTACTCCCAACAGGATCACCCGAGTTCACCGAACGGGATATAGAGATCTTCCGACGTTATCTCACGTTCTGTGGCATCGGGATTCAGAATGCTCAACTGTTTGAAATGTCCGTCCAGGAATATCGTCGTAATCAGATCCTGCTGAATCTGGCACGAAACATCTTCGCCGAACAGAACAATCTGGAGTGCTTGGTCACGAAGATCATGACCGAGGCTCGCGAACTGCTCAAATGTGAACGCTGTGCCGTATTCCTGCTAGATCTGGATTGCTGCGAAGCGGTGAGTTCTGTCGTCCGTTGCTTGCCTTTTGCAAAATTACATCGAATCGATAACTCATAGATGCATCTTTATTCTTTACCCCATCCTCGCGTATGTGCCACCATCCTACCTCGATCACTCTATTTTAATCAACTCCAATTACTTCAAACATACCCTTCGTAGAGTGCATGTCTTGATCTGGAACATAATCGATATCGGTTCAAGGTAATGCCTATGTTTGATAACTGAATCAGAACGACGGCACGGCGAAAGTCAATGACTGGAATCACTCTCGTATGAACGCACCTCCAACCAGCATCACAATCAGCCAGAATTGTTTAGCTTTGTGCACACATTAGCACCAATTTCACGTTTTCCAAGGAACCGGGGGGTTGGTAGTTGACTGTCGGGCATTGGTCGGTCAAATATGCAGCACAACACTGACCAAGGCACGTTCAGTCCATCGAGCGTGTTAAGACTTCCGGGGGGGTAGAGAGAGAGCTGCAAAAAGTTGCTGCCGGCGTTCGCCTTTTCGCGTGTTCATCACCATTAGATGGACCATTTGGCGTAGATTATATTTCCCGAGGTTTTTCTGCCTCACAGTTCTCTCGTCGTTGCTGTTTTGATGGAGGAACAAATCAAAAAGTTTATTGTACATTTATGGCTGTGGGAAATTAGGTGTATGGCTGAGAGGAGAAATTTTCATACTTACTTCAAAAGCAACGTTATGGTTCGCAGGTAACGTCGTAAACTTTTCCAATTTAAATGCGACTAGGTGGCAAAGCTTTTTTTTGCTTTCCTATTATTCTAACGAAGACTTCATAAGTGATACACATTTTGTCCATAATAGCATAGGATTACGGAAGCAACAAAACATCATTAGTTTAAATAAACAGTTGGCCCGACTGTCCAGAGATTTGTTTTCCTGAATCTTAAGTATTTATGTATTCAGAAACAGATGACCATTTTATTTGGGTATTTAAAAATGCGGAAAAAATTATTTCTTGATTTACGAATGATCTAAAATAATTCAATCAGTGGGTGAAAAATACTCACAGCGATTGTTCATAAGAAGTCTCATATTCACGCATTTAATTATAAACTCCATACATAAGAGACACAATTTTCAAACGGTCATGTTAGTTTCCCTTCAGCATTTTTTTTTTCTCAAATAGTTTTTCCAAAATCTGCAGCAAATTTGTGAATCCCAATATGTAATTAAAGCAAAATGGTCTACTGGACCGCAATTTTAATTGCACAAGTCTTCAATTCTATTTTGCCTCTATCGTACACATTATAAGGTTCTATCACTCAAAACGCGAAACTTCAGTGCTCGGTTCAGTTCGACGAAATGAGGCAATGTCCGTATGTATGTGCGTGCGTTGAGTGTAATAATCCATTTTTCAATTTATGATGTTTCCACAACCAAATTCTGGCATGCCGTTGATGACAAGTGTCCGAGCATATATTTTCCATCGTTCATTTATGCATCCGCAGCACATTCAGTCAAATAACCCGCATAGTTTCTTGCATGGGCGGCACAATAGTTGACGTGGGTGATGGCAGGACAATATTTGATTAATAAATAATTGCAAATTTACGGCCAATAACCATCGTTGAGCGAATGCACGTGGGAAGCAAGCAAATATGGTTTATGCTGCCCCATTATTGCTCGGAAACCGATAGCCTCGCTTCCTGATCGAACAGGATGGAATTTTTCGCTCAGCTGGTTCGTAGCGTTACAATTTAAGTATGAAAATATTATTTCAATCATGCCTTGTATAGTGCAATGTATAAAATGAGATGCGGACGGGAAAATGTGATTTTCTGACCGCAAATCAATTGAAATTTAATCATTTTAAACAATGATGCTAAATGCGAAAGAAAAACTCGTTTGTGTTGAAAATCCTGCTTTGACAAATCACCATAAAATGTCATGGAGAACATGTCTCTCTTTCGTGGCACTATTATAATCTTCGAAAATTGTATCATTTTAACAATAAATATGCTACTACGGAGTTAATGGACGCTTCGCGAAATCTGAATACACTACCAGATGGACCAATTCCTCCGCTATATTGCATTCGGATTATATGCCATACTTGAATCACGCTCCGATAAATATTGATTAATAATACCAATAAAAGCACCGGTGCTTTTCTGCCTAGGGTATTTTGTCAATCTCCATCGAATATAATAAAGTGCCACCTTAATCTGTATAAGTGGCGATAGTGTATCATAATCGGAAAAGGATATCCAATCATGGTTTGATGTATATGTCCCATTATCCACACTTATTATTGGTATTCATATTTACTTTGTTATGCCAGATTTGGCCACTGTGTCAAAATAGAGTAGTCAACTCCAAAACCGAAAAATAGAGCAGAATTCTCCATCGAATCTAACTGCGGTAAATAGGACCACCAATAATACTGAAAAGCTCTTGAAAGGAGGATTCCGAGACTCTTGAAAGGAGGCTTCCGAGCCTCTTGAAAGGAGGCTTCCGAGGCTCTTGAAACGAGGCTTTCGAGCCGCTTGAAAGGAGGCTTCCGAGCCGCTTGAAAGGAGGCTCCCGAGCCTCTTGGAAGGAGGCTTCCGAGCCTCTTGGAAGGAGGCTTCCGAGCCTCTTGAAAGGAGGCTTCCGAGCCGCTTGAAAGGAGGCTTTCGAGCCGCTTGAAAGGAGGCTTTCGAGCCGCTTGAAAGGAGGCTTTCGAGCCGCTTGAAAGGAGGCTTCCGAGCCGCTTGAAAGGAGGCTTCCGAGCCTCTTGGAAGGAGGCTTCCGAGCCTCTTGGAAGGAGGCTTCCGAGCCTCTTGGAAGGAGGCTTCCGAGCCTCTTGAAAGGAGGCTTCCGAGCCTCTTGAAAGGAGGCTTCCGAGCCTCTTGAAAGGAGGCTTCCGAGCCTCTTGAAAGGAGGCTTCCGAGCCTCTTGAAAGGAGGCTTCCGAGCCTCTTGAAAGGAGGCTTCCGAGCCTCTTGAAAGGAGGCTTCTGAGCCTCTTGAAAGGAGGCTTCTGAGCCTCTTGAAAGGAGGCTTCCGAGCCTCTTGAAGGAGGCTTCCAGGCCTCTTGAAAGGGAGGCTTCCGGGCCTCTTGAAAGGAGGCTTCCAGGCCTCTTGAAAGGAGGCCTGAGCCTCTTGAAAGGAGGCTTCCGAGCCTCTTGAAAGGAGGCTCTGAGCCTCTTGAAAGGAGGCTTGAGCCTCTTGAAAGGAGGCTTCTGAGCCTCTTGAAAGGAGGCTTCGAGCCTCTTGAAAGGAGGCTTCCAGCCTCTTGAAAGGAGGCCTGAGCCTCTTGAAAGGAGGCTTCCGAGCCTCTTGAAAGGAGGCTTCCAGGCCTCTTGAAAGGAGGCTTCCAGGCCTCTTGAAAGGAGGCTTCCAGGCCTCTTGAAAGGAGGCTCTGAGCCTCTTGAAAGGAGGCTTCAGGCCTCTTGAAAGGAGGCTTCGAGCCTCTTGAAAGGAGGCTTCCAGGCCTCTTGAAAGGAGGCTTCCGAGCCTCTTGAAAGGAGGCCTGAGCCTCTTGAAAGGAGGCTTCCAGGCCTCTTGAAAGGAGGCTTCCAGGCCTCTTGAAAGGAGGCTTCCAGGCCTCTTGAAAGGAGGCTTCGAGCCTCTTGAAAGGAGGCTTCGAGCCCTCTTGAAGGGAGGCATCGGAGCCTCTTGGAGGGAGGCTTCCAGGCCTCTTGAAAGGAGGCTTCCAGGCCTCTTGAAAGGAGGCTTCCAGGCCTCTTGAAAGGAGGCTTCCAGGCCTCTTGAAAGGAGGCTTCCTGAGCCTCTTGAAAGGAGGCTTCTGAGCCTCTTGAAAGGAGGCTTCTGAGCCTCTTGAAAGGAGGCTTCTGAGCCTCTTGAAAGGAGGCTTCCTGAGCCTCTTGAAAGGAGGCTTCCGAGGCTCTTGAAAGAAGGCGTCTGAGCTTCATGAAAGGAGGCTTCCAAGCCTCTTGAAAGGAGGCTTCTGAGCCTCTTGAAAGGAGGTTTTCGAGCCTCTTGAAAGGAGGCTTCCGAGCCTCTTGAAAGGAGGCTTCCGGGCCTCTTGAAAGGAGGCTTCCAGGCCTCATGAAACACGGCTTCCGAGCCTCTCGACAGCAGGCTTCCGAGGCCTCTTGAAAGGAGGCTTGAGCCTCTTGGAAAGGAGGCTTCTGAGCCTCTTGAAAGGAGGCTTCTATGCCGCTTGAAAGGAGGCTTCCGGGCCTCTTG
Organism: Armigeres subalbatus; assembly: GCF_024139115.2. NCBI lineage: Eukaryota > Metazoa > Arthropoda > Insecta > Diptera > Culicidae > Armigeres > Armigeres subalbatus. The sequence goes on along the minus strand of NC_085139.1, from coordinate 51,632,657 downwards.
AAAGGAGGCTTCCGGGCCTCTTGAAAGGAGGCTTCTGAGCCTCTTGAAAGGAGGCTTGAGCCTCTTGAAAGGAGGCTTCCTGAGCCTCTTGAAAGGAGGCTTCCGAGCCTCTTGAAAGGAGGCTTCCGAGCCTCTTGAAAGGAGGCTTGAGCCTCTTGAAAGGAGGCTTGAGCCTCTTGAAAGGAGGCTTCCAGGCCTCTTGAAAGGAGGCTTCTGAGCCTCTTGAAAGGAGGCTTCCAGGCCTCTTGAAAGGAGGCTTCCTGAGCCTCTTGAAAGGAGGCTTGAGCCTCTTGAAAGGAGGCTTCTGAGCCTCTTGAAAGGAGGCTTCCGAGCCTCTTGAAAGGAGGCTTCCAGCCTCTTGAAAGGAGGCTTCTGAGCCTCTTGAAAGGAGGCTTCCTGAGCCTCTTGAAAGGAGGCTTCCAGGCCTCTTGAAAGGAGGCTTCCGGGCCTCTTGAAAGGAGGCTTCCGAGCCTCTTGAAAGGAGGCTCTCGAGCCTCTTGAAAGGAGGCTTCAGGCCTCTTGAAAGGAGGCTTCCAGGCCTCTTGAAAGGAGGCTTCCTGGCCTCTTGAAGGAGGCTTCCAGGCCTCTTGAAGGAGGCTTCTGAGCCTCTCTTGAAGGAGGCTTCCAGGCCTCTTGAAAGGAGGCTTGAGGCCTCTTGAAAGGAGGCTTCCAGGCCTCTTGAAAGGAGGCTTCAGGCCTCTTGAAAGGAGGCTTCCAGGCCTCTTGAAAGGAGGCTTCCTGAGCCTCTTGAAAGGAGGCCTGAGCCTCTTGAAAGGAGGCTTCCAGGCCTCTTGAAAGGAGGCTTCCAGGCCTCTTGAAAGGAGGCTTGAGGCCTCTTGAAAGGAGGCTTCCAGGCCTCTTGAAAGGAGGCTTCCAGGCCTCTTGAAAGGAGGCTTCCGAGCCTCTTGAAAGGAGGCTTCAGGCCTCTTGAAAGGAGGCTTCCAGGCCTCTTGAAAGGAGGCTTCCGAGGCCTCTTGAAAGGAGGCTTCTGAGCCTCTTGAAAGGAGGCTCTGAGCCTCTTGAAAGGAGGCTTCCAGGCCTCTTGAAAGGAGGCTTTCGAGCTTCTTGAAAGGAGGCTTTCGAGCCCCTTGAAAGGAGGCTTACAGGACTCTTGACAGGAGGCTTCCAGGCCTCTTGAAAGGAGGCTTCCAGGCCTCTTGAAAGGAGGCTTCCGAGCCTCTTGAAAGGAGGCCTGAGCCTCTTGAAAGGAGGCTTCTGAGCTTCTTGAAAGGAGGCTTCTGAGCCTCTTGAAAGGAGGCTTCAGGCCTCTTGAAGGAGGCTTCCGAGCCTCTTGAAAGGAGGCTTCCAGGCCTCTTGAAAGGAGGCATCCGAGCCTCTTGAAAGGAGGCTTCCGAGCCTCTTGAAAGGAGGCTTCCGAGCCTCTTGAAAGGAGGCTTCCAAGCCTCTTGAAAGGAGGCTTCCGAGCCTCTTGAAAGGAGGCTTCCGAGCCTCTTGAAAGGAGGCTTCCGAGCCTCTTGAAAGGAGGCCTCCGAGCCTCTTGAAAGGAGGCTTCCGAGCCTCTTGAAAGGAGGCTTCCGAGCCTCTTGAAAGGAGGCTTCCGAGCCTCTTGAAAGGAGGCTTCCGAGCCTCTTGAAAGGAGGCTTCCGAGCCTCTTGCATGGAGGCTTCCGAGCCTCTTGCATGGAGGCATCCGAGCCTTTTGAAAGAAGAGTTTTGAGCCACTTGAAAAGAGGCTTCCCAGCCTCTGAAATGGTGGGTTCCTCGTAAAAAGAGGCTAATAATCCTCGTGCAATAAAGCAATTCACTTTATCGAAAAAAAAAAAGCCTTCATGTCTCTCAAATGGTGGCTTCAGAACCTTTAGACTCTAGATTTTAGTTCAGAAGCATATTCTTAACATATCATTCATTATTTTGTTTCGAAAGTAGAATATTTTTAAAACATATTCATTCGACGTTTCATCCTGTTGATATTTCGTCCAGTAGCCCTTCATACACTGTGCTGGTTGTGAAGGGCAGGATTCAATTGACTTTAATTTACTGAACGCCATGCTTATTATTATGTACAAGACACATTTTGAAATAAAAAATTATTCAATTGTCAACACTTTATCAATAAGATTGATTAATAATTGTAATACATCCGCCATTACGCACTTTTGTCCGAGGTACCCCCTGGGGCCAGCGATGCGATGGTACCCCCAGGGTGTACCCCAGGTTGAGAACCGCTGCGTTAGTGGATGATTAAAAAGTTGAAGCATTCAGATGATTAAAATGATGAACTGGTTAATAAATTACCATATTTATTTCTGTTCCACTATTGAATGCTGATTCCTTGATATTCATCTAATTTTTTGTAGGCACGAGTTTGTTTGGATTGTCTTTCAGTCCATGCAACCTAAAAATTGAAAGGTCACTTTGGAATTAACCCAACCTCTCCAGATAAACCCGGGACTGTTTGTTAAATCCTTTCCGAAAACTAAGCCACATTCTACCCGTGGGCTCCTGTAATCAATCGCCTTCAATTAATTCAGCCTCATCATAAAGAAGCAATCAATTAAATTTAATCCTTGACTGGAACCAAAATCTTGGAATCATCGAACAAAAAGATTTCCCGCACTGCACACCATTTGGATCAGCGATCCTTTTTGTACTATATTTAGCATCCAGCAAAGTGGGTCGGATTTCCACACTTTCAATCTATCCGTTTATTCACCGATTGCTTTTTTTTCTTACATTCAATAAATCCACCTCGTTTTAATATAAATCACCACCCACCGCTTCTCCCAGTCACCCACACGCTCCACCTCGCTTCGGATAAAACCATTTTATTTTCTCACCATCATATCGTCGCGCCACGGTCACCGGGTTTTAATCAAAGTCCATTTTCTTCTGGTTTTTCCCGCTTTTTTCCCCGACCGTATAGAATCACCTCGAAAGAATGCTGGACCGTCCGGAACATCAAGTGCTCTCCAGGCGAACCAGTCACAACGTGGACATCGAGGATGTCGTTCACCAGCAGGTCAGTGAATCGCACAGGAAAGGTGTATGAGAAAAGGGGCCAACTTTACCATGACAGGATATATTATCGAAGAAGATCTAAGGTTTTTACCAGAAAAACTTAATTCTATTTTTTTTTCTATGGATATTGCTTTATTCAATACAAGATTGGATTTACTGGGTTTAAATTTAGCATCCTTCTTTTTCTTCTTCTTGGCATTACATCCTCCACTGGAACAATGTCGCCTCGCAGCTTATTGTTTGTTAAGCACTTGCCTAGTAGGTTACTGCGAGGTTTCTAAGCCAAGTTATCATTTTTGCATTAGTATATCATGAGACTAACACGATGATACATTTATGCCCAGGAAAGTCGAGAAAAATTCCAATCCGAAAATTTCCTAGATCGGACCGGGAATCGCACCCAACCAACTTCAGCATGGTATTGCTTTGTTGTAGCCATGCATCTTACCGCACGGCTTAGGAAGTCCCTCAACCACAACCAGTAATTTATACATTAGCATGTACCTTAAGAATGTTTCGCAATTGCTAAGATAACGGAATGAAATCCGTCGTTTCGCTATTTCTACCAGTCTTCCAGAGCAGAGAAACTAATTGATTCACTTATTTTCCATAATTTGCTTCTCCTAAGCTCCCGTCGGGTTATCTCTCAGAGGATGCATTGCGTGTTTCCATCTTCTTTCGCCTCAATGGTTATGTAAAATAGGCTTCCCAAAAAGGATGGAATTCTCACATCTATCCGCTGCTATTCGTTATTCCAGGGAATTCTCCAAGAATCTTCCAGTGACTTAGCGACAACGACTCAATTCCCATCTGCAATTCATTGAATGACGTTGAGAAGGGAATGGGGTTGATAACACTTGACTTGCTCTTCGTTTGTCGTGTAGAACAGTATGTGACGTTGTCAGAACGGATTTTATGATACCGTAAAAGTTTGATACCTATGTCGGTAGATATAGGTTGCGGTTTCAATAATTGGAAATCGTTGTTGGATAATGTGCTTATGTTAATATGACTACCCTTATTGGGATGTAGGTTACTTTTGACGTTGATTGTCTGTTTTTGCTTTCGACTCATTTACAGAAGTCCTCCGCTCGATTCACGATGATTTTTGAGCTGGGTAGCAGTAGCTCTTCGGCGGCCAACATCTGCCGCCCTTCGGTCAACGATCTGAACAGCTCAACGTTGGCCCAGATAGCCGAGTATGTGGCATCCACCGGCGAAACGCTCAACATCAACGACGTCAACGAGTGGCTCAAAGACAAACCCATTTATCATCCCCAGCAGCAGCAGCAGCATCCGCCACCGCATCATCAGTCGACGGGCGAGGGTCAACCGCATGGTTCTTCCGATGACCTCAGCGCCAAAACCATCCTCTGCATGCCGATCATCAACGGACAGAAGACTGTGATTGGAGTCGCTCAATTAATTAATAAGGTTCGTCTGGGAGCAGGGGAGGCGTCTACATACCACAGCCGAAGCTAATTGCCAATTTTCCTTTGCTTCTCCCATCGACGTCGACAGGAAAACGATCTACAATTTACAAGCTGTGATATTTCAATCTTCGAGGCGTTTGCCATCTTCTGTGGGCTGGGAATTCATAACACGCAGATGTACGAAAGCGCCTGCAAACTGATGGCCAAACAGAAGGTGGCCCTGGAGTGTTTGTCCTACCATGCCACGGCGGCGCAGGATCACACCCTGAAGCTAGTCAACGATACGATTCCCTCGGCCGATGAGTACAAACTGTACAGTTTCAAGTTTATCGGTGAGTACTGGGGGAAGGAAATGAACTTTTAATTGCATCATGGTTTACCTGTCAAAATAGACCTTTTAATATGAGGACCAGGGAGGTTCAATTATTCAAGTATATTAAGCTGCAAAAATAATTATTTGGACTACCGAATGGGAAGTTACCCAGTTGTGGGCCCAGTTAGCTTTTGTAGCCATAGCTTTGTTGATTTCAATATTTATATAGACATATGCGTATCAACGAAAAGCTTAAGATCTTAGCTAACTAGGTACTGATGGAAAAAATGTTATCAATCATAGAAAACTCAAAGGTGCAGTCCTTGGTGCAGTCCAACCGGGTTGTATGCAAAGGTGACGTAGGACTATGTTTGTGTCTCTTTATTAAGGCTCCCCCAGACCTAAGCGATTTCATCGCCGCGACGGCGACAACTAGTCGCCGCGATTCTATCGTTGGGTCGCTGCAGGCAATGTTCTATTTACGCTTCCATACCAACGGCGACAGAATCGCTGTCGCCAAGCGATAGAATCGCGTCGCGACTGTCGCGTCGCGTGTGTTTGGGGGAACCTTTAACATTGAGCGAACTGCTCGGAGGTCAACCGAATCAAGAAGCCAAATAGCAAACCCCCGTTGGATGGACTTCTATTCTCCAACCGTGGAAAAGGGATTAACACGACTCATCGGCCGTATCGCCACTGAAGCCACTCGCCATTTGCAACACTTGACTTCCGACTGCGATGGAAGCATACGTGTAGCGTTTCATGTGACGGCGGTGGATAGTTGGAGGAAGTTCAAGAATTAATTACACACAATCCATTTCAGCACTAAAATCCAAGAAGAGGTATTGACCGTTGGGAAAAATTTTCCCCCAGACAAACAGAGTTTAAGTCCGTTTAAAGCACAATGATGATCCTAGAAAGATCCTTTAATTTCAACAATGCGATTTTCAAATACTAAAGCAGCTAAACGAAATTTTCCACTAAGGTGGCGTCTTCATCGATGTGACAGTCGTCGGCAGAAACTGAAATTTTCTGGCAAGATTCTTTGATTTTGTTTCTGTTAGTAACTGAAAATGAAATAGTTTTCTTCCGAGCCACCATTTTATACAATAAAAGGTTGATTCGAGATGAATTTTCTTTAAAGTGCAAAACTGAATTGTTTGGCGACGACAGGCAGTTGCCCTTCGGCAGCAGAATCACAAATTTCTTCGAATTGATGAAGACCACCACCGATGCCGACTGCTCTCTGCGAAATCCCGATCAAAATGACTCGTGCTCGCCGGAATGCAGCTTAATTGTATTCTATAAAGTAGGCACATTAGCCCCGCCCCTTTGTGATCTATTATGGGTGTAAATATTATGTGCAATCATAACGATTAACTAGGGGGCATAGCTAATAGGATTACTTCATTAAAGTAAGCTGCTTTCTGGCGCGCGCGAGTCATTTTGATCGGGATTCCGCAGAAAGTGATCCCGAAGCATAGGAGAGACTGGCAAATTTGAAGCATTCCGTGTTCGCATTCAACTATTTCGCAAGATTCTGAATTTGGTTATAAGTTGTTAGTTATTCAAAATGCGTTTTGTAGAAAAAGTACAAACAGAAATTTGAATTGTCTCTTTGGTATCTGTCAGCCCGAGCGACGGTCAGCAATGGGTACTTTCACCAAGGTGGCGTCTTCATCGATTTGGCTGTCGTCGGCAGAAAAGTCACTTCTCTGGCAAATTGGTTTGGTTTTGTTGCTGTTAGTCTTTGGAAATGAAATCGATTTTTTTCCGGGCCACCATTTTATACAAAAGAAGGTTGACCCGAGATTAATTCTCTTCAAAGTGCAAAACTCAATCGTAACTAGCAAATTTGATTGGAGGGAAATGATGCAATAAGTTTGAATATATGGAATCACTAACAGCAACCAAGCTATCACGCCAAACGCCGAGACCACCGAAACAATTCAATTTTGCAATCAGTCGCTCCGATGCGTGCGCTCTGCCGTATCCACTCTGCGTGCAATTTTGATGTCTGTGCATGTACGTAATAGGTTGGTTTACCAATTTCCAGACAATTTATCAATTATTGATAAAAGAAAAAATTAAAATTAGTATTATCAAATAAATACAAAGAAGCGTGGACTCATCCTCGATTGAATGGTCCCAGCAAATTGGAAATCTATCAAGAAACGGCTACGATATCAACGTTCATAGTCTATCATATTTTCGAGACGGTCTCCGATTTTCGCAATCACAAATCTAATATACAAAAGACAGATGTAGTCATATGTCAAAATGATGAAGTCCATTCTGACCACGACCGTAAATGTGAATGTCGTTTGGCCCAACAAAATGTGACAGTGTTTATTGAATCATACTTGAGAAGTGCAAAGTGACAAGTAAAAAATTAGAACATTTCACAGCTTTCACTCTCCATTTCTCGGTTATCACTTCTCATTGTAAAAAAAGAAGTGTGAAGTAAGATATGATAAATGTGATGTAAGAAATAAGAAATGAGAAGTGAGGACTGCACTGTCTCACTTCTCACTCCTCTTTTGTCAATTCTCTTTCCTCACTTCTTACATCGCACTTCATATTATTCGATTTGATGTTTATAATGTATCAATCGCCGCAAAATTGCTGGTTGGGATTCTCATCGATTTGTTTTCGGCGAAAATGACAAAACAAAACTTTGCCAGACTTTTCGGACGTTTCGGTGGATTTACTGGCCTTCGACCATCTTCTGCGGACAAATCTTCCAGTCACTTATTTTCTAACATACAGCCATTACTACCTGCGATTTGATAAGTGACAAGTGATTCTGATTTCTCACTTCTCACTTCATGCTTCACACTTTTCGTAGGGCTAAATGAGAAGCGAAAAATTAGGGAGAAAGAAGTGAGAAATGAGTAATGAGAAGTGAGATGCTCGCTTTGTAATAATTAATTCTCACTTCTCATATGTCATTGGTCTTCTCAATTATCATTAATCACTTGACACTTTTCACATTCACTATAATTTGCCAAACAACATTTTTGCCCATATGACCCTTCCTGCACACTAAGCAAGGACTTCGCTGTTCGGTAATTATTTTTACAGTTTTAGTTCGGTAAATCATGATTTTACTGAGATAATTGTAAAACTACTGTAAATGGATATTTTTACCGATGACTCAGTAAATGGTGAAAAATATTACTGTACACCGTGTAGAACGAAATTACCGGCTCTTTCGGTAACTCATTAGTTTATTGGCTGTTCGGTAATAAAATACTGGTACTGACAGTAAAACATATAACTTTACCGAACATTTCATCAAATATACTTAAAAAATTACCGGAGACAACTGTTAACAAACAATTGAAATTAAATAGAAAAGAAACAGACGCCATTTGAATTACCCTTCGTTTCGCGATTTTGCTTCAAGGAGATTTTGTGAGTTCACAAATTTTAGTTTTGTTTAATCATTTGCATGTGATGTAAAAAGCATTAGTGGTCTCATATCGTTTTGAACTATGCAATTCTTTTTGTGCCGGCGTTCACAAGTTATTTTATCGAATCAAACTATTTTACTGTTAGACTTCACGGTTCGGCTTGTGTTCTGCTAGAATCCATTCTAGTCGTGAAGTCCACTGATGAATATGGTTTTGTTGACCGCCAGTATAACAAGAAAAGCATCGCACAAAAATTGTATATGGGATCAGTATGCTTGAGATTGCAACTGAAAATATAAATAATCAAATAAACTGATGCGATGGAGGAAAAAACTTTCAGTAAGAACAAATTGAAAATGAGGCAGTAAAATATAACAAAAATATCGAAAATAAGAATACATAATTCCAATTGTTGTTTGGAGGGCAAAAAGTAAAACATGATTTCTTAAATATTACAATGTATTTTTTGTCTTCCTTTTTACATTCTTTTCTTTTTTCCAAAAAAAAATTCTTCAAACTATTTACTGATCGAACCGTAAAATCAATAAAATTCTACCGAAAGAAATGTTAATGTTTTACCGACATCCTGTGGTTTTATTGACATATCCGTTAGTAAAATTACTGATAACATCGTCAATTTTTTGCCGAACAAACTGCAATTTTTAACAGTTCAGATTAATTTTTATATGCTGAGCGTGCGGTAATCAAAAAAAAATAACGGGCTCCCGGTCAAATTTTACCGACTCCAGTGATCTGAGATTACTGTGCGGATGTTTCGATCAAACCGCATTTTCGACCAAACAACTAATTCACCCAAATAATCTGTTCGGCTAATCGACAGTTTCGGCCGTTTGACTCGTTTCGACCAAATGGTCAATTCTGCCAGACGACAATTTCAGCCAAATGACCAGTTCGTTCGCATAACACTTCCAGCCAACTGACATTTTTTGCTTAGTTACCGTTTTGGCCAGTGTTTTCTGGATGTACCAATGTACCATTCTTTATTGCATCGAAAGCAAGTGCTTTATGGAGCAGTGCCAGGAAACGTGGTACTGGACGTGATCTGGCAGGGGTTAGAGGAAGTTTGAGTCAAATTGAAGTATTTCCAGGTGGAAAAAGATAGCGGGGTGAGGAATTTGTCATACTGTTATACACACTTAATATTTTTCGCCGAGATCTCAGCATTTTTTGCTTATTTTCCCGAGGTTGGCACCGCCAAATTTCAGCAAACATTTTTTTTTTCTTTTTTAAGGAGACTTTTAGCCCGAGGCTGGCTCGTCTCCGATTTCAGCAAACATGATTTTTGAAGTTAGAGTGTAGTTAGTTTTGAAGTTAGTGTGTAGTTTCGCATCACAGCTATTCACAATAAAAGCCTATATACGCTTTTAACTTTGGGCTGCTATTTCAATGCAAGATAATCGCCTCCAAAATACTGCTACTGAGGCTCCTTCCACACTAAAGGCACAGAAAATTCATTATCTACGGGTTGATGTTAAGGGTGAAGTCGCTCAACGCATTGAGTCGATTGGAGTCAATGCGACCTGGGATGCTCTTGTCAACCGTTATGCAAATGCATACCTTCTGAACTGATCTTGAACTGTCCGAAGACGAAGCAGGAGTCTGCATCCGATATGCGAGCAACAGTTAGCGATTTCAAAAATAATTTGTAAGGTTTGCTAGAAACGTCACCATGCGCCTTTGTAGACAATTTCATCAGATCCAAGACCCCTTTTTCGTCTTTATCGAATATTTCCAAGTCTTTTGTGCAAATCAACGTAGTCAACGCCAAATCAGTTCCTCTAGTATCTGCTTTCAACGTTAGCTGAACCTAAAAATCAAGAGGGCAATGTCCTGATGCAAGGTTGTGGAAGAAACGTCTTCTTGCTGCCACTGACAGACAAACAAAATATTAATTCTTCAGGGTTGTGTGACAGTCAAGCAGCATTGAATGCTTTGAAATCAGCAACATGCACATCCAAACTCGTTTGGGAATGTGTTCAGTCACTCCAAACCTTGGGTAGTCGTAACAAAGTGAACCTGTATTGGGTTCCTGGTCATTTTGGCATTGAAGGCAATGAACAAGCTGATATGCTGGCCAGACTTGGTTCATCTCGACAATTCATAGGTCCCGAACCATTTTGTGGTGTATCTGCGTGTTCTCTTAGAATGGAACTCAAATCTTGGGAACATTCTAAAATAGAGGACATCTGGAAAAACACCTTGATTGCGAGGCAATCTAAACGTTTCATCGCACCAAACGCATTTATCACTCGCAAAATTTTAGATCTTTCAAAAAAAGATCTTAACACATATACAGGTCTTATAACAGGCCATTGCCCGAGCCGATATCACTTGAATCTGTTAGGAAAACTTCAAGATGATGTATGTCGTTTCTGCGGCACACATGTAGAAGACTCGGAACATCTGTTATGCCATTGTCCGGCAATTTTTAGAAAGAGATTACAGTTCTTCAATAGGGGGCTTATAGAACCCTCAGAAGTTTGGAGAACAAGTCCCAATATGGTAGTACGATTCATCAGAACCATAATACCGCATTGGGATAACGCTGGTAGTCAAGGAAATGCAATTGCTCTAAATAGTAATGATGCGTCAACTTGACAAAGCTAGATCAAATGGGGCATATATCACAATAGATCTAACAAATGGTCGCAGTGATTAAGATACCCAACAGGGAAAAAAAAATTCTTCAGGGTTACCCTAACATTGTTATTTGAAATTTAAATGAGGAACAACTTTCTAGATTATCGTACAATGCTAAAATTAGAAATACAAAGATCTCTCCCTTACTCGATATTGAAGGGACCATCGAGTTAAAGAGGTAGAATTTGTTTGTGAATATCAAGAATTGAGAAGGGAAAAATGAGATGATCGAAATAAGCACAAAGAAGTGAGAAGCAAGTACTGAAAAACGGAAGTGAATATTGAGTAGTAAGATGTGTGCAGTAACATGTGAAAAGTGGAATGTGAGAAATGATAAGTCAGTGGTGAAAAGTGAGAAGTGATAGTTGCGAAGTGAGAATTAGGATGTGAGATTGACATAAACAGATACAAGAAGTGAGAAATGAGAGATGATGATTGGAAAGTTAGATGTTGAGTAGTGATAAGTAAGTTGAGAGATATGACAGAATAAAGAAGAAAGGTATACAAAGGATGGAGAAAAAATGAAACGTTTCTCGCTCCTCATTCCTCACTTCTTCCTACTCCCTTCTCACAACTCACTTCTCACTCCACATTTCTCACTTCTCATTTTTCACTTTTCACTTCTCCCTTCTCACTTATAACTTCCTATATCTCACTTCTCAGTTATGACCTCTCATTTCTCACTTATTACTTCTATCTTTTTAATTCTCACTACTACTGCGCATTTCGAACTTCTGACCTTTAACTTCTTACTTCTCACCTTTAATTTCTCACTTCTCATTTTTACTTTATTCTTGTCACTGCTCATTTCTCACTTCCCACTTTTCACTTCACACTTCGAATTACTCACTTCTTACTTTTCACCTCTTACTTGTTTCTAATTATTTCTCACTTCTTATTTTTCACTTATCACTTCTCACTTCTCATTTCTTAATTCACACTACTCACTACTTACTTCACACTGCTCAATTCCCATACTTCTTATTCCCATACTCACTTATAACTTCTTATATGTCACTTCTGACTCCTCATTTCGTGCTAATCACTTTTCATTTTTAACTTCTAAATTCTCACTACTTACTACTATCACACTTCGGATTTCTCCCTTTTAACTTCTTTCTTCTCACTTCTCATTTCTCACTTCTCTATTCTTACTTCGCACTTCTCACTTCTCACTTTCCACTTCACACTTAGAATTTTTCACTTCTCATTTCTCTCTATTTATTCCTCATTCACTTTTTATTTCTCACTTCACAGTTATTACTTCTTATATCTCACTTCTAGTTTCTTATTTCTCACTTTTCATTTTTCACTTCTTTTTCACTATCTTCTAACTTTCCATTTCTAACTTCTGACTTCTCATTTCTCATCACTTTTTATTTCTAACTTCTAACTTTTAACTCCAACATAAGTGACTTTTCGTTTTTCACTTATTACTTTTCACTTCTAACTACTACTAACTAGTGATATCCCAGATCATCTTCCGTCGTCTATCACCATTAGTGAATGAGTTCGTGAGAAGTTATCAAGCCGGCTTCGTTGACGGCCGCTCCACAACGGACCAGATCTTTACTGTACGGCAAATCCTTCAAAAATGCCGTGAATACCAGGTCCCAACGCACCATCTGTTCGTTGATTTCAAGGCTGCATACGACAGTATAGACCGCGTAGAGCTATGGAAAATTATGGACGAGAACAGCTTCCCTGGGAAACTTACCAGACTGATCAAAGCAACGGTGGATGGTGTGCAAAACTGTGTGAAGATTTCGGGCGAACACTCCAATTCGTTCGAATCGCGCCGGGGACTAAGACAAGGTGATGGACTTTTGTGCCTGTTGTTCAACATTGCGCTAGAAGGTGTCATGCGGAAGAGCCGGGTGTAACAGCCTAGGTACGATTTTCAACAGATCCAGTCAATTTATTTGTTTCGCGGATGACATGGACATTGTCGGCCGAACATTTGCAAAGGTGGCATAACTGTACACCCGCCTGAAACGTGAAGCAATAAAAGTTGGACTGGTGGTGAATGCGCCAAAGACAAAGTACATGCTTGTGGGCGGAACCGAGCGCGACAGGGCCCACCTGGGAAGCAGTGTTACGATAGACGGGGATACCTTCGAGGTGGTCGAGGAATTCGTCTAACTCGGATCCTTGCTAACGGCTGACAACAACGTTAGTCGTGAAATATGAAGGCGCATCATCTGTGGAAGTCGGGCCTACTACGGGCTCCAGAAGATACTGCGGTCGAAAAAGATTCGCAACCGCACCAAATGTGTCATGTACAAAACGCTAATAAGACCAGTTGTCCTCTACGGACATTAAACGTGGGCAATGCTCGATGAGGACTTGCAAGCACTCGGAGTATTCGAGAGATGGATGCTTAGGACCACCGCCAAAGGTGTGCAAGAAGACGGTGTGTGGCGGTGAAGAATGAACCATGAGCTCGCCCAGCTCTACGGCGAACCCAGTATCCAGAAGCTGGAAGGGTACGATGGGCAGGGCATGTTGCAAGAATGCCGGACAGCAACCCTGCAAAGATGGTGTTCGCTTCCGATCCGAGACGACGTGGAGCGCAGCGAGCGAGATGAGCAGACCAGGTGCAAATCGACTTGGCGAGCGTGGGCGTATTCGAGGATGCAGAGATGCGGCCTCGAACCGTGTATTGTGGCGTCAAATTGTTGATTCAGTGTTATCTGTTTAGATGTAGACTAAATAAATGAAATGAATCTAACTACTTACTTCGCATTCCAAGTTTTCCACTTATTTCTCACTACTACTCACTTCTCACTTCTAACTGCGCACTTCTTACTTCTCACTTCGAATTTCTCACTTCTCACTTCTGACTTTTCACTTCTAACTTCTCATTTATCATTTCTCACTTTTAACTTATTATTTCTCACTTCTCATTTCTTACTTCTAATTTCTCACTTCTCGCTTATCACTTTGCAATTCTAACTTCTAACTATATCGTGCAAGTAACTGTTTCTGACAACATCGAGTTAGCGAGGTGAAAATGTTGAGTTAGGACATATCGACTTACGGAGGGAACGCAGTATGTTAGATTCAAGGGACTTTAAATTTAATCGAGTAAGGGAAAATATCGAGTTGAAGAGAGTTCACTGTATAGAAGTTAAAAATTTTATCTCAAAATATAGTGGGACCACCCTATTGCAACAAACTTCAAAATAAAGCTTAAATAATAACACTTTGTTCCTAAAATATCATCATCAAGGCGAAAAATTTTTTTCTCATAATTTCCCGGCGTGGCCCATCGTGCGTCGTTAATTGTTATAACCAACAACATCAAGAAAGGGCACCGTGGAACTGCATACGTCGCATCTGAACATCATTTCCGAGAACGTGCTGCAGATATTAAGATTGATTAATGATACAGGCCGGACTCGATTATCCGGAGTGTTGAAAAAAAAATTTACTCCGGATAATCGAGCCATTTTTTTGTTGTTGCTGAAATTTTAACTTTTGCTCAAATAATCTTTATTTTGGTTATATATCATCTAAAAAAATATCCCGTTGGTTCGTTCATGGACTCTGAGTACCGTTAGAGGTCAGCGCCGATCCGAAAATCGTCGGCGGCAACGTTTGTCATACTTTTGGTCGGCGATGGCTTGGCGATTTTTTTATTACGTTCGTAACGTAAAGTTTTTTTTCAGTATATTTTAAGACATTAACGGGAGAATCCAGAATCCAAGAAGATTCTTACTAGTTTTTCGAATTTTCAACAGGAATTGCTCTAAAGTTTTCACGGGAATTTCTTTGAAATTTTCACGAGAAATCGTTTAGGAGTTTGCCTATGCCACTGCATGGCATGCATGCTTCGAATTTAACAGAAATTCACAACAAGTTTCACAAAAACTGTTTCCAACGGAATTTCAACTGGATTTTTTACGAGATTTCTTTGGATTTCTACGTGAAATTCCTTATGTTGTTTATTAGTAGTCCTACGGAAATTCTACGGGAATTTTTTTAAAAGACGAAGGGTCATTTGCTTGAAAGGCATTTGACCGAATACCACATGGCCGAATAATACGTTAAGCCGAAAGCTATCTAGCCGTATTCCATTTGTCCGATACGGTTATTATGTGGAAAATGGTTTGGCGGTACGTATGCCCTAACATGTCGTTTGGTCAAATAGGCCTTGTCATAGAAAATTTCATTTGATCGAAACGGTAGTTTAGCAGGAAGGGCAATTTGGCCGAAAATGTTATTAAGCTGATTGGATTATACGGCTAAAAACAATTTAAAAGCAATTATCGAACAATTGAGCTATCGGAGCAAACGTATTTTTCAGCCAAATTATCAGTTCGGTCGTATGATCTTCACCCGTACGTCGCAAACCGTTTTCGGCCTTATGTTACCTCGTCCGGCCAAGCAGCATTTTCGGTCAAACGATTTTTTTTTTTTTGGCGGCTCGGGCAAACAACACCATATGTTCATTTCGGCCAAATGGCCCTTTTCTAACAAACGACCTATTCGATTAGACGACTTTTCAGTCAAATGACCTGTTCGACCGAGCGACATTATCGGCCATAAGTCTATTTCGGCCAAATGATTTTATGCCAGTCGAGTTTCGGATTAATGACATATTCGGCCAAACAACGGTCCGTTCGTTCCCTGTCAAAGCATTTGATTTCAACGTGAAATTCTGTGGATTTCAACAGGAAATCCTTGGAAATTAACGCAGGTAATTCTTCGAGATTCCCAAAGGAAATTCATTATAATTTTCCCCGAAAATTTCTGGAATTTGCATTGTTAGTGGCGTCAGTCGTCTAAGCGTATTTGCAAGTCACGGAGTGTGAGTTTGATTCCCGCCCTAGTAAGGAGAAAACATTTCATGAAGCGGAAAACGCTCCACTTGTTCACTAGGTGCTGCGTGAATGTCCTGACCGATGTCTAATGCTAAGTGTTAAGTATTCAATCTGTGCGAGTTCTGGTCCAAGTTGGTGATCCTGTCTTTTTTCTTTTAAATTTTACAAAAAGATCCTCCTAATTTTTAAGGAAATTTACTCAGAATTTCAACGGTAGTGTTTTCAAGATTTCGAAGGATATTCTTCAGAATTTTCATTAAAAGTTCTTACTTAGTCGATTTTTAATCGAAAAAAATTAAAGAATTTTTAAGACAAATAGCCTTTTCACGAGAAATCCTCTGGAGTTTCAACGGGATTGCCATAAACTGCCGTCGGCGTCGACGGCGCACAACTTTAACCACCGTGTGGTCTTCCGGGAAATCTGGAGGATCCCAAAAAATTAAAAATCTAATTTTATCGCACCAAGATTTTTTTGACGCATTTTTTCTTGTATTATGAGTATGCACTTAATATTGTGGCTTATACATGTTGTGGCCTTCCGAAAATTCCGGAACATCCGTGAAATAAAACAAAAAATAATGAATTTCATTGCATAGCACCATTTGAGATTCTAACAAAGGAATTTATTTCATTTGATTTATTCAAACTAAGGCCTCTGCAGTACATAACATTCGTCTACATTCAGCTCGGTCAGTATTTGCGGAGGGACTTCAAATCGAACCACCTTGCTCTCTACGCACCTTCTTGTCCCCTGCGGTTCCCTATCAGGAACCATTTTCACCGGGTTATTGTCCGACATTCTGAGCATGACATTGTGCATGGATCACCTTGGCCACCGAGCGACTCTTTAGAAAATGAAAATATTCATTTCATAATTAAGGGAAGATCCAAAAAAAAGGGCATTTTCAATTTTTTGTTGTTACTATGCGTACACCAGTTCCAGTGTTTGAATCTATACATGGACCACCGTTACCGAAATAATCATTTTTTCATATAAATATTGAGGCTGTTCACAAATTACGAAACGCTGGAAGGAGAGGCAGCCGGTCAGACCGTGCGTTACGATTCATACAAACCAATTAAACCTTCCATACAAAAAGCGTTACGAGGGGGAGGATGGAGGTTCAAAATCGTCAAATTTAGCGTTACGTAATTTGTGAACGAACCCATTCCGGATATTCCGGAAGACCATTTGGTAGCATGAGTCACAATGTCAAAGCTGTACTCAGAATGTACATACGAATATCGGTGCTTTGAACTGAAATTCATAAATTAGCCATTTTTATGAATGTTCTTGATTTCCGTCCCCTTAGGGTTCTTTCACAAAATTCGTAACGCTGAATTTGATAATTTTGATACACCACTCTCCCTCTCGCAACCCTTTTTTATGGCAGGTTTATTTTTTTTTGTACGTACCGTTACGCTTGGTCTGACTTCCTCCCTCCCCCTAAAGTGCTACGTAATTTGTGAACAGTCCCTTAGGAAAGCGAGAAAGGCACTATCATTACTAGGTGTCTTGCATATATTGGATACGTTACGATTACACACAGATAATACATATTTCTATTTTTGTAAGATGGGTAAAAATATTACTCCGGATAATCGAGCCCTTTTCTCCGGATAATCGAGCCCCGGATAATCGAGCCTCCGGTTAATCGAGCCTCCGGATAATCGAGTCCGGCCTGTAGTAGTAAAAAAAGCAACAAGCTTTAAATTCGTTTCGAATCCAGATTGGCTCCCGAAAAGAAGAATTTACTGACAACGTAAATTTTGTGGTCCTTGAAAATGTCACCCGAACTCCCCACGCCACAAACTCTCTTGCAATTGGCGTTAGTCAGCGGCATAAAATTTGGGAGAGTACCTTGTAGGCGGCGTTCAGCAATGTGATTGTGCGGTAGTTGCTATAATCCAACATATCGCCCGTTTTGTAGATGGGACACATGACACCTTCCATCCACTCCTGCGGCAGAACCTCATCCTCCCAAACCTTGGTAATGACCCAGTGCAGCGCTCTAGCCAGTGCTTCACCACCGTGGTTAAACAGCTCTCCTGGTAGTTGGTCAATTCCAAAAGCTTTGTTGTTTTTCAGCCGGCCGATCTCCTCCTGGATTTCCTGGAGATTCGAAGCCGGAAGTCGCATGTCCTGCGCGCGTGCTCCTAGGTTCATTACCATACCGCCACCGTTGTCTGCCACATCGCCATTCAGGTGCTCTTCATATTGCTGCCGCCACCTTTGGATCACCTCACGCTCGTTTGTAAGAAGGTTTGTAGCCGCCCAATTTTAAGCCGAGGTGTTCGGCTTCGACCCGTGTTGCACACCGTCGAGAGTTTTGAGCGCATGCATACCGAAACGAGTTATTGGTCGGATTCAATATTCGCACTGCGATAAGTGCGGACGTTCGTGATGTCGGAGAAGAATTTTCCGTCGAAAAGAACGTGGTCGATTTGGTTTTCCGTTACTTGATATGGTGATTTCCATGTGGCCTTGTGGATATTTTTGCGGGGATAGAAGGTGCTTCGGACTACCATTCCGCGGGAGGCTGCGAAGTTTATGCATCGTTGGCCGTTGTCATTCGATACGGTGTGCAGACTATCTGGTCCGATGACCGGTCTATACATTTCCTCCCTTCCTACCTGTGCGTTCATGTCACCTATGACGATTTTGACGTCCCGCAGTGGGCATCCATCGTATGTCTGCTCCAGCTGTGCATAGAACGCTTCTTTCTCGTCGTCGGGTCTCCCTTCGTGTGGGCAGTGCATGTTGATTATGCTATAGTTGAAAACGGCCTTTTATCCTCAGCTTGCACACCTTGCGTTGATTGGCTGCCACCCAACCACGCGTTGGCTCATCTTTCCCAGCACTATGAAGCCGGTTCTCAGCTCGTTTGTGGTGCCATAGCTTTGGTTGAAGCTAGCCGCTCGATGCCCGCTTTTCCACACTTTCTGTCCTGTCCAGCAGATTTCCAGCAGCGCTATGACATCAAAGCTGCGGGGATGTAATTCATCGTAGAATATCCTGTCACAACCTGCGAAGCCTAGCGACTTGCAGTTCCATGTTCCAAGCTTCCAATCGTGATCCTTTATTCGTCGACAAGATCGTTGCCGATTATATCGAGTCGCATTATTCTCTATGTCGTTCGAAATGGTTGTTTTTAAAGGCAGCTTGTTGGGCCCGGAGGGCCGTCGTGTCAGGTCTGTTTAGCGTCCTACCTAACACCAAGAATTGGGCTTGTGTGCTTGAATGATAGATACGAGCCAAGTTAGCAGAACAATGACACACACCGTGGGCCAAAACAGAAAGCATGTGTTTAAGAAAAAAGAGTATGCATGAGAGCCCCATTCCTGTAGACATTCAGAAGAATTTCCCTGATAGTTAAAAAAAGGGGTCCCGTAGTTGGCTACACGTTAGCCTTATATTGGGGTACGTGTCTCACCGACACGGCTGCCCGATGACGACTGATAAAATTGTTCTTCTCGGAGGCATTCCTCCAACGTTACCCGGATAAATGGAAAAAGAACAATGCAACGAGCAATTGGATACACGATATGGACAAAAGGACACAATGGACTCACGATGAGATGGACCGGGCAATGATAACAATAATGAATGTCTAAAAATAGATTCTGTGTGGATTCTGTACAGCAGAGTACCACAGTAGATCACGGCACAGTGGCGGTTAAGAAACACAGAGTGCCTGCCAAATAAAATATGGAAAAAAATAAGGAAAAAAAATTCCTGTAAATTTGGAAACTAAATCCGTTAAAATTAAAAAAATTGGCAATTTTACAATAGCAAAGTTAGAATAATTTATCGGGGAGTTCAAAGGAATTTCAACTTCTTGTAAAGCTTAGTAGAACCCCGCTCTGTTGACGATTTTCAGACCCACGCACATCATTAGATACAACTTGTTTCGAACGAGTTATTCAATACTATGTTCAAAAGAGTATACCTCACTTTTTATCACTCATAACAAACACCGAGGACCTTGGTAGTCATATGGCTACTGCTTCTGCCTCATACGCAGGAGGTCGTGGGTTCAATCCCAGGTCCGTTCCATTCTCCTACTTTGTATCTTTCTCTATATTTCTCATGTTCTAGCAATCGCTAGAACTGGAAATGGACTTCCATACCGTTTCCATCTCAATTCCTATACCTTCAACTTGAATATTCTAACAGTAATCTGCTAGAATTGGAAATGAACTATAAAGCGCGTTTCCAAACATCCAATTAGAAATTCCATCAGTTGCTTTCTCCTATCTATCACATTGCCAGCTCGTTAACCAAGACGGACCTCTGCCTCTCGAACCTAACCTAAAAATTCCAACAAATTCCGCATGAACTCGTGGCAAGTGCAGAGGTATATTTGGCTTGCAGTGGGAGAGCGATTGCATCATCATTTCCTCCCCCTTCCCTACATTGACTTGCATTCTGACGTGGCAGGCGCCAGTATGACCTAACAAATGAGATCACCAGTACTTGTACATTGAAGATGTGAGCTAGTTCCAAGCAAACATCTGTTGGTTCCCCTGTGCAAGAACAGCTGATCTGGTCATAATGGAGTAGCAACTACGAGCAGTCAATCAAGCTCAAGCTCAAGCTCAAGCTCATAACAAACACCGAGGACCTTCGGAATGCATATCAAGAATTAATTTTTAGTGATTCTATATTCTTATACACTCAAAAAATTGAATTTCGAGGTCTCAGATGAAATGACGTTTGAGTGGATTTTCCATTTATGATTTGCAAAATGTCGATTTGATTAATATCATGGCATTTTGCCTTTGGCAGTGTTTACTGGAAACTCGACTGAATAATAATCCTAAAGCCTCTTTAATAAAGATTTTAAAAAATAATAATAATCGACAAAACTTGCAAAATTGATTAGATCCTAGCAAAGAAGCCTTGTGAACCCATGGTTGTTCAACAACACTTAACGATATTGTATATGTAACGAAGTCAAACATGATACTTATAAAACCATCAGCAAACCAACAGGGTTAGAGCTCCAAATAGTAAACACCTATGAAAATAAGTATGTTCTATATATTTTGTATAACAATGTGATTGTCAATCTATTGCCGTTGCTGTCCGCTAATAGAATCCTTCAATAAAACTGAATTGTTCATTATTTTGCTCCGCATCGAACACTATAATCCAATTAAACGGTGGTTGTCTATTTCATCTGGAACAATGTATGATACACTTTCCACGGTCGGTAGATAGAAAACCAATTAAACAATACTCGAAAGTTGTTGATTCAGTATGCTTCATCCAACGAAAAAACAGGTCTGAATAGACAACTGTGCAACCGATTCAATTAGGTTGAAAAATAGAACAGCTTTTTCAAACCATGAACATGTACACCTCCCGGATGAGTATGAAAAGCTATCAACAACTCAAATGGATGTCAGTTGTAGTCGCACAAATTGCATTCCGATCCCAACAAGCTTCCCACTCACCTGTCTGACACCAGCATAGAAGATTATTGGAATAAGCCGGAATACTACTAGAATAGGAATGTATGTTTCCTCTTTGATTTATACTGTTCTGGGGAAAAATATGCCATAGCTTGAACATCGGTCATGATCAGTTTATTCACAGAGTGTTTTACCACGGAATGTCACTCGGCAAAATGGTACACAGTTCAATTCACAGAACATCTGCTGAGCGAATCACGGTTTTTAATTAATCTTTATCTAGCAAATTCAGAGTAGTTTTTTAAAGCCGCGCATTTTACTTGTGAAAAAGTTTAAAAGATTAAAGATACGGCTTCGAATCATTTATCTTTAGTGCGGAAGTTGTTTGTTGGTGAAAGCCGGAACAGGAAATGCTCCGCAATTTCTTTGATGAATTAAGTCTAGACTAACACAGATAAGATCTTCGAAGAATCTTATGGCACTGAGGAAATAGCTTTCCCAAATCATCGCGAATCGCTGAACGAAAGTTCCGTATAGCGGCAAGCAGAAACACTCAACTGCTAATACCTACTTCAATGGAATATCTAATGCTTTCTGATGATATTCATTATCGACCAAGCTCTATATTGGTATACCATTAGTTCATTATCTATTGCAGAATTGCCAACCGTCATCCACAGTACGATTCCATCTGTGCAAGGTGAACGATGGGCGCGTGTCGTACATTAGTTTGATTGGTACTTCGCTGACTGATGCCACTACCGCCCGGATCCGATTGGCGATACCGATTAATGCGGAATGGCTGATGGCTTTGATTCTACTAGATTGCTGAATAATATGTTATGTCATTCTATATGGATGATTCTCGCTGGTTGCAATGATGCTGGATGTGATTGATAAATAGTAGAATAATTAATAGTGGAGCCTAAGCTGGCCTGGTCGGCAAAGGCAGGAGCGGTGGAATCGATACACTAGTTGACATCGGAAGCTCTTAAACAATAATTTTGGAAGTACAGCTAATTGCCATACAAAATATCCTTGCAAAAGCGTAAAGTACGTTATACAGAATCGGTATGCCGTGGTACAGACGACGAAAAAAATAATTGGTAAATGGTACCATTTCTAGACTTTAACGACCACCTTTTACACCCCTCAAAAATGTTTAATCGATTTGACATCAACCGCTTCGGAACTCGTCCTCTTCGGAGCAAAACTATCCGGAGAAACGCTCAAAACGAACAAAAACCCCAATTACAATCCTTAAATAGTCAGGACTCCGGAGCGTAGGTACGGTCTGATGCAATGTTCAACGCGAACCACCACGAGATGGTGCCTACTTAACTGCTGAGACACGCACACTAAACTCGTGTTTGGCATGGCGTGGCAACGTACCTTCATACCGCCGCAGATGAATATTTCATGAGGAGTGAAAGCATTTCCATTCGATTATGGCCAGGTACTGGAGCGAGGTTTTGCGAAAGATTACGGCCTGACGCGCGCCTTTGTGAACCAATTCGTGTTACTCAAATTCCATCTTCTCATACGAGGTGTAGGTAGTTGTTGGAAATAATGACGGCGAAACGATTCAGTGCGACTGACATGGAGTCAGAAATGACAACGGCGAACGTGTTTTGTTGGATGGTTAGCTGGAAATGGATAAATGTTGTTTCGCAAATGCTTGAAGATACTTATCTGGGCTTACGTGCTGTATGGTGTTCCGAAGAATGAAAAGCAAGAAGTACCAATCACTTTTGACGAGTTGGTCATCATCAATCAATCCGATGCTCGCGATGATTGCTATTACGTTTTCCACGGATGCGTAAATTCGCTACGAAAATTAAGGAATCTGATTAACATAAGCATTCTCATGGAAATCTTCTCAGAAGGAGTGGCATACAGAGTGAGTTACATAACATATTTGATAAAACGTTCGGCTGTTGTTATACTTCCGGTCTGAACCATTCGTAGTGTTAGTTGGATTAAGGAGTATTTCGAGGAGTTCTGAACGTACTGAAAGTTCTGAACAAGAAGGTCAAAAGGTAGAACAAAAAATCTGAGTCAAAAGGTCGAAGGACAAAAAGTCGAAGGTCAAAAGGTCTACAGGACGAAAGGCCGAAGGGTCAAAAAGTCGAAGTGACAAAAAGTCGAAACAAAAAATCTGAGCCAATAGGTCTAAGGACAAAAGATCGAAAAGACGAAACATCGAAAGAATAAAAGATAGAACTAATGGCTGTATGACAAAAGGTTGAAGGTCAAACGGTCGAAAGGACATAAGGTTGAAGGGACAAAAGGTGGAAACAAAAAATTGAGTCAAAAGATCGAAAGGACAAAAGGTCGAAGAGTCAAACGATCGAAGAGTCAAAAGGTCGAAGGGACAAAATGTCGAACCAAAAAATCTGAGCCAAAAGGTCAAAGGAAAAAAGGTTGAAAGGACGAAACGTCGAAAGAACAAAAGAAGGAACTAATAGTTGTGGGACAAAAGCCGAAAGGTCAAAGGTCGAAAGATCGAAGGGTTAAAAGGAGAGATGAGATAAGAGGTTGAAATCATAAAAACGAGGCAAAACGTCAAGAATTATTTACCATTCTTTTGCACATTTATGTTTATTTGTGTTGCACCCGATAATATTTAATTGTAGAATTTTTCCTTCTTTTAATCATAGGCTTTTCTTTCGAGGTTCGCACATTTATATTTATTTGTGGTGTTGGGGTAGTTTTATTCAGAGTTCTTCCAGCAAAATCACTCAACTGAAATTGTGACCAGCTTAAAGCTAAAATGCAGTTATTTTATTTTAAAGAGATATCCAGTGTTGTTTCCTCACAATAAAGTCTCCGTATTATACTACAGCCCACAACAGAACTTATCTTTTACAAACATGTATGTTCATCCTGCAAATAGCTTATATGTTTCAACTAGTTTTTATAATATAATTTTGTTCACCTTAGCTTTCAAACTAATAAAATAATCCAAAATTCCAAAATGTAATTCAATTCAACCCGTATTTATCACCGTCTCTATTTTGCTCTAATTCATCTCATCAATCACACGTCATCTCGTTTGACACCTTGACGTTGTCAGGCGATTCAATATCTTCAGTGATGCCAGCGATGATTAAATTAAAGGGTGTTCACTATAGAGATTGTTGCGGCGAACATACCCCCCCCCCCCTTGTTGCTTAACTTCCTCTTTAGCGTCACCAGACCTCAACAATACGTCCAGCATAGCCAACCTTGTAGCAGGTCTCTTCATAGTGCTACCTTATGTCTGCACGGCGTGTTACGCCATCCTTTCAGGGAAACACTTGGATACCTCGTCCACGTATCCATCAGTCCCTCACATTTTCGTCCACAACAAGCACGAGATCTCCTACTTTGATCGGCTTTACATCTCGAGACCATTTTGTTCGCCGAATGATTGTAGGTAGATATTCCACCACCCAACGACGCCAGAAGTTGTCTAGCGTATGCTTGATCATGTTCCAACTGCTTCTCAACGTCGTCGCCACATCCGTTGGAAACTTCTCCGGTCCAAAGGAATGAATGTTAACGGCATGGAGTTGATCATGTTTTCTGCCTCCGCTAATACTGTTGCGAACGACTCATAGTCCAGTTTCCTCACTTCTAGTACGCACCCTAGTGCAGACTTCATGGCACGAAACGTTCTTTCCCAACAACCTCCCATATGGGGGCTGCAGAAGGATTGAACTGGCACTGAGTTCGAGCATTTGTAAAGGTACTGCCCAGTTCACAGTGGATTCTGTTGATTTTATCTCGCAGCTCCCGACTTGCTCCTCCAAAATTTGTCCCATTATCTGAGCAAATTACCTTCGAGCAATGAACCGTCTGATCGCCTTCTTACACGCATCGGTAGACAAATTGGCAACCACCTCAAGGTGTACGTACAGCCCTGACCGTAAGACAGGTGAAGAGGCAGACCCACCGTTTCACCGCGCTTTGACCGATTTCTAACGGTTACGGTCCAAACAGAACTATGCCCACGTAGGTGAACGTACCGTACTTCCGATGGTAAAAATCCAAGAGCAGCTCCGTGATCAGAATGATTTCTAAGCATAATTATGGGGACCTTTGCATCGTAAATTAATCATCTCAGCTTCCCCAGCTCTACTACCTACCCGTAACACTCCGCTTTCGTCCGCAAAAGGCAACTGCTTCACCAGGCAGCTGGACGCTACTATTTGCTTTGATTCACTACTCCGCTCCGAATTCTGATTAAGGATAGCGTCTTCCTCTGGAAACGCTTCAGACTGCGTAGTCAACCATAGCGTCCGTTCTGCCTTCTGGATTTCCGCACTGGTTAACATGGATGCATTGGCCGAGCCACTGCTTCCCGATCTACGAAGTGGCGAACGTATACCACAGCCCGTAACATCCTCTCGAACCGTGAAAATCTTGCTTCCTCCACCACTGGTTGACTGATCAAATGACTGCAGACGTACACCTCCCGCAACTCCAAATCGCTTTCATCCGGAACCATCTGCCAATCTTCACCACGACGACTGTAGAGAAATTCCGGTCCCTGAAACCATCGACTTTTAGCGTTACAGGTGGGACCATTTCCCCACTTGGTGGCTTTGTCAGCCACGTTGATCTTCGTTGACATCCACAGCCATTCGTTGATCTTTATAAGGCTCAGTATTTCGATAACCCCGAAGGCGACAAACTGCTGATATCGACTGGCATCTGACGTTATCCAAGAACATTCTGTTGATAAATCGCTCCAAAAGTACGTCTTCTGAATCTTCAAGGTGTGGTTTCCTCTATCGTTCTCCGCAAGCGAGCTACTAGAAATGCCGCCATCAGTTTAAATCCAGGAATAGAGACGATGTGAAGTGGTACCACCTTCGTTTTCGACGAAACAAGTGCTACTAAACAAATGGAGAAAATCAAAACATCTTGTTTCTTATTGCACGTGGATTCTAATTGCACGTTAACAATGATTTACACAATTTTGTGTTCCATTCGTAAAAACGGGGCACTCCTGTTGTTATAAGTAACTGCCATGTTGCTAATTTTAGTGAAACCGACGGCTGAAAATGAACCTAACAACAATATTGTCAAACCATCCATACCTATTCGGAGGCTTCTCCAATCGCTTTGATCAACAAAAGAAAGTGCGTTAATTGTATTCGCACTTTTGTTTTTGTTTCGTCATTGAATTAAGACGAAACACCTCCGAAAAAGTACGATTCCTTTGCGACATTGAGGTGCTTGTGAGCGTCTCTAGGATGTTCCCAGATTTTCCCGGGGAAGAAGTAGAAAAGGACATTTTCATTTTTATCCAAAAACATGTCATGCGACAGCTCAGTCTTCTTAATTTCTTACGAATAAACGTCTGAAGAGTCTGTAAAATGCAAAAGACCCCATTAGTTATCCCCAGATTCTTACGTGATCATTTGAAAATTTTCGAAAGGAGGACAACTTACCCAAATCGAAGCAAAAAAGGAGGACATTTGGTTGGAAAAGGAGGACATAGAAAACAAGATACCGAATTCTAAACTTCCTATGTATAACATACCATTAATAAATTGCCGTCTTTCATTTTGGTTAAAATTACTGTAGTGGAACTGTTCCTATACCTCCACTTCACAGTACATAGGGTAAAATGCCCAATAGTGGACTCCCAACCAATAGTGGACCCTCCAGTTACATTTGCATTATTACAGCACAATGTAAACATTTTGCTATGAAATTCCAACGGGAAAACCTACCTTACAGTTCTATTATTCTATCTATGATTCTATATTTTGGGGGGTCCATAATACACACAAAAAAAAATCGTTGGTAAAACTAAGAAAACGTTGGTAAAATTAAGAAAATTAGTTAGTGATTTTCAGTAGAAAGTATAGAACTGTTAAATTTACAATTGAAAACATGTCACCTCGGCAAAAACTTTTACAAGAGCTAACTTTTCAAAATAACATTTTCCTCTCAAATCAACATGGCATTTTACAATAGAATCAACTAATTATACTTTCAAAATAACAAGTTGTTTTCACTCTTAATTCCACATGTGCATTTTAAATTCAAATTTGTCAAAAATAAAAATAAACAGATTTATGATTCATTATTTTGTTTCTAATTTATTCTCCATTTTTATTTATGGATTCGATCGGTTCAATGAATCTGAATAAGCCGACAGGCATCGTTTCCATATCGGACCGCTGTGTTGATGATCTGGAGCAGCGTTTCCGAATCTCGCAGCAATATAACACTGGTGTGCCTTCGCTTTGCAAGGCATTCTCCCGACTCCAGAAGGCACCATTGCCGCACAGTTCAGCGATGTTGCTTCTGTATAGGAAAGATAGTACTAAAGCTTGCTGTCCATAAATAATCGAAATTTTAATACCTTCGGTATCGACTCATCATATGAAGGACGTCCAAGGCACTTAATTCGACCCAACGAGCGGACAGATTAGAACTTTCTAGAGAACTTTAAGGGAGTTTCGCCGTCGACGCTAGCACCTAGATCGCCAATCGGCGTATCTGTTTCGACCAAGCAGAGGCAGCTTCTCCGGTGTTTTGACCTGCGTGCTTCTGCTATTAAAACTTCCATAGCAATGCCAATCCATCTCAGAAAAAACTTCCTCCAGACATATGTTTACGAGTTTTCGGACGGTATACGGTCAGCAGACTGGCACCTTTATCCTGACTTCTGAAAAAGGATAGGTAACCATTAAAATTCACTGAAAAATCTAAACAGCAAATAAAAACTGACTTGTCCTCGAGCACAAACTATTGAAACAGGAACATTTTTAGCGGTTCTTATTTTCTGTTTTGACAGATCGTTACTAGCTGCCAGTTTTATTTTATTTTGTCAGTGTTGCCAGATAAATGAAATATAAAAGTTATTTCGATTATTTTAAAAGTTTTGTTCTGAGTACTCTTACTGTTAAAATATAAGGGTATGCGATAACACACTTTTTCCTAACGAAACGAAACGAAACGAAATTTAAAATATCTATGTTGATTCGGATCGAAACGAAACGAAATATAGATTTACTTTCGAGACTTCGAAACGATACGAAATCAAGGTTCATTTAATTCGAAATTTTTCGAAACGAAACGAAATTTAACTTTTTTTTCCGCGGAATTTTTATTAAATTGGTTTTACATTATGTACGCAATTCTGATTTCACTTTTTCGAAGTCAAATAACTGTTTTGCGACCAATAGAGTTAAAATAAGGGGCCCTCCTTAACCGTGCGGTAAGACGCGCGGCTATAAAGCAAGACCATGCTGAGGGTGGCTGGGTTCGATTCCCGGTGCCGGTCTAGGCAATTTTCGGATTGGAAATTGTCTCGACTTCCCTGGGCATAAAAGTATCATCGTGCTAGCCTCATGATATCACCCAACCAGCGGATGACAGATTTTAATACAGTTCTGCATAAGAACCTTACAGAAACTGTATAATAATTGGCCCTATACAATTTCGGAAGATTTTAATACAATTGTTGTATTGAAATAATACAGATATGCCCAGATTTTATACAATAATTGTCAGATTTGTTTTTTGGGTGTACGAATGCAAAAATGGTAACCTGGCTTAGAAACCTCGCAGTTAATAACTGTGGAAGTGCTTAATAAACAGTAAGCTGCGAGGCGGCTCTGTCCCAGTGTGGGGATGTAATGCCAACAACAAGAAGAAGAAGAAGAAGAGTTAAAATAACAGAAGAGGCAGTCGGTGATAAATCATCGCATTCTCGCCGCATATACCTTAGGCGATAAGGCCAGCATTTGTGCTGTTTTCAAAGGAATTCATCGTAGAGCGTGTGCTTCCGAAAATGATCAATTTTATATCAGTTTTATTCCAGTAAGTATAAAAAATATAGAAATTTTGGGATTTTCCATATACGGATTCAAATTTCGTTTAAAACCTTAGTTCACCTAAGAATAATGTAATTATGCTGAAGTATACTTCATATTGTCTTGTCGGTGTGGTTTTATAGTATTGAGCTAAGTCAAGTAAGTAACCTCCATTTAATTCCACCAATTATTTCGATATCTTTGCAGACACGTATTTGGACTACAACTGTGTGGTCGTCTTTAGTGTCTCGTCGAGTCAAGTACGAGACACTGAAGACGACCCTTCAGTGTCTCGTACTTGACTCGACGAGACACTAAAGACGACCACACAGTTGTAGTCGAAATACGTGTCTGCAAAGATATCGAAATAATTGGTGGAATTAAATGGAGGTTACTTACTTGACTTAGCTCAATACTATAAAACCACACCGACAAGACAATATGAAGTATACTTCAGCATAATTACATTATTCTTAGGTGAACTAAGGTTTTAAACGAAATTTGAATCCGTATATGGAAAATCCCAAAATTTCTATATTTTTTATACTTACTGGAATAAAACTGATATAAAATTGATCATATTCGGAAGCACACGTTGTACACAGTTGTGGTCAAAATACGTATCTGCAAAGATATCGAAATAATTGGTGGAATTAAATGGAGGTTACTTACTCGTCTAGACGGTTGAGCCAAAACTTATTCCTTCTTATTATTTGTCTACATATATAGCATACACCCGATTCTATTTTAACACGGAGGATGCGTTCCGTATAAAAAAGTTTTCAGTTCAAAATTCTAAAATCCGTGTAAAAAAAGTTTTATGATTTCTCGGCGAATCATGCAAAATTGAGCAACATTTTGCATGGGATTTTTTTACGCGGCCGTGTAAAACTCGTCTTAGACGGTTGAATACATTCCACTAAAAAGAGCTTAAAAAAATTTCTAACGGTTTTGTTTAGTGGCGCAGTCAAAATTTTTGATAATATAAAGAATGGTTTAAGTTTAAATTTGTTTCGAAATTCCGCGGAATTCCGTTAAATTTCGTTAGAAGCTAGTTTTTTCTAGCGAAATTTTTGCAATTTTACGAAACGAAACGAAATCAAGAAATGAGATTTCGTCATGCTCAAATTCCGCGAAATTCCGCGGAATTTCGTTTCGAACCACCTGAAACGAAATTTTTCGAAATACCGCATATGCTTATTAAAATAACAATTTTAACCTGAGAAAAAACTGTCAAATCAAATATTTTGCATTTGATTTGAATATTTTAGCACTCAAAAATACCAAATTTTCCCAACTTTCAAAATAAGATATAGAAAATGTTAAAATCACACATACGTTCTGTATAGGGAAGATGATCGTCCCGAAACGGACATGAAAATCAAATGAAGTGTCGACTATAGGAAAGCAATTTTCTACTACTATAGGACGTCTACTATAGGACGAATTTAGTCAGATTTTAAAATGGCAATTTCAACGAACAATGTCGTTTATCTGAGTGTTGTATGTATGTATTGTGAAGAGGAGAGGCAGAATTTGTTATTGAATATCAAGCAGAATCAATATGTTGACAATTTCTACTCCTTATGACAGGAAGAGCAAAATTCCGCTACTAGGGGGTCCACTATTGGGCATTTTACCCTATATGGATTTAATCGCAGAAAAAAGTCGTGGAGCAGTAACCCTGTTTCTTACAATTTGGCATACTAAAACCGATTGAAAAGAGTGTTTGTAAATCGAGGAAAATACATCACCTTCTTCATCAGCATTAAATGACATTGCATCTCCAACTAGGACATTGCCGACTCGCAGCTTGGTCTTTATTGAGCAATTTTATTTTATTTATTACTTTATAATAAGTTGATTAGCTTCAACTAATTTTAATACCAACAGTGATCAATGTGGAACAATTGATGAATACTATTAAGCAGGAATTTGAAGCGATATTCCACAGAATTTTAGCAAAAAACGAAATATATTATTTACGATTTGTGCATTTGTGATCGCATATCAGTCCCATCTTTGCTGAATTTCCTATTCATATGGGACAAATATGCGATTATAGGCAGTATATGCTATGCTAAAAACTGAAATATTAATATTTCCAATGTTATTCACACACAATTCTGAACATTCAGCAAATGATAACTGACTAAGCATTACACAAGATGCTCAGTAGACCTGCGGAGATTTTTCCTCCAGTTTAACTAAGAATCACAAATCAAGGTATGCGAATAAGAAGGACACCGTTAACTGTAATACCACGAACTTCTCAAATGTTGTTTGAAAAAATTCAAAAATGTTTAGATTGGTTTAGATATCTTTAATTCATATAGGGGAACGGTTCGGCACTTCATCCCATAGCTCCTATTTCCATCTCATCAAAAACAAAGCAATGAGAATGAATTTGGTTTGTTTCTCATTTTTGTGAATTTTTTCACCAGTGAGCACGCGAGTTAGCAAAAAGAAGCGACGAGATTGGTGCTGTATTTCTTTGTTTTGCGATGAGATTAATATATGTTCATTGAGATGGAAAACGGAACAGTTCCCCTATATCATTCATAAGACATGATGCCTTCACATGATTTGAAGATCATCAAAAATGACAGTTCTTTGCCTCACATATTTTAGCGAACTACTTTATTTGCGAATTGATCTCAGTTTTTTTTAGTAAACCAAAGTTTCGTAGTCCATGTAACTAATCACTCAGAATATCCAAAAAGGAGGACATTTGAGTGGAAAAGGAGGACATCTGATTTTTATTGAAAAGGAGGACATGTCCTCATTTAGGATATCATATGGTCACCCTATCCAAGGGAAACAATAGGATGCAGCATTTCCGTTTTTGACCAAAACAGGTAATGCGGCAAAACATTCTTCACGATTACTGACGGATAAAACTGTGACGTCTTTATAAGGGAACGAAGACCTCATTGGACACTCCCGAAACAACACGATTCCACGGGGGACACTGTTGGAGGGAACATTTCTGTTTGCGGACCGAAGCGTGTCATGCGACAGCTCATTCTTCATTATCGCTCACGAATAAACTTCTAATAAGTCAGTAAAATACGAAAGACCTCATTGGCCGCGCTTAGAACCTTATAACATTTTCATTTGTAGATCAAAACTTGTCATCACGGTATACAGACAACAAGGTAGGCTCGTAAGACAAATGAAACTTCAAGAGTGACGCATTTTTTATCGCCATATGTTAGAGTACCAAAGTAAGCATGCTGAGATCGTAGAACATCGTCTCGGTTCAGCTTGTACGAAGATAGAAGTGACGACACATGTTTACATTCAAACTGAATGTTTATAAACATGCTGGCTAAGCCTGCCTTGTTTTTGTATGCCGTGACTTGTCATACTACAGCTTCTTGTTCACGGTTTCACTCGAAAAAAAATTTCCGTTTTTTGGATTATTTTTTTGCATTTTAGTATTTTATGTAAATAGTAATTGTAACTACGTATTATGTAATTTAAATTAAAGGCGTGTAGTGCTGAGTGCTATACTGCCGCTAATCGCAAGTCAGTCCCATCTGTAGATGGACACCATATCTAGATAAGCTGACTTGCGGTTAGCGGCAGTATAGTGAGTGAAAAGTTTATAAAAAAAAACTGCAGAGGATCATCGGAGTTTTCATTACGCAAAGGAGTATTTTTCTTTTATATTGGTGGTTCATGTGTTCATCAAGTTTCTAGGATGTGCGAATTTTCTTCTAAAAGTGATATGATATCGCGCAAACGCGGATAAACTTTATAAATCTACATGTTTCCGTATAGATCGATGCAATTCCTCTAATTATTGATTTTTGGCCGATGGAAATTCTTAATTAAGGTCTTCATATTATCTGTATACCTATATCAATTGTGTCATATCAAATACTACACATCCTGAGCCTGGCCAATCATCCAAACTATCATCTCCGAATCGACAACTTTACGTCTACGGCAGGGCTCTTATAGACATTTTATTCTTCTTCTTCTTCATTGGCATTACAACCCCCACTGGGACATTGCCGCCTCGCAGTTGACATTTTATTTATTCATTATATTTAAAACATTTTTACACTCATTATGTTCTTCCTAATTATGTTATCGACTGTATTCCGTTTTCAAGACCTACTGCCCATAAAACATTACTGTCCTCTTTAATTTAGTTTGGACCTCCACATGCTTAGTAGATGGTCTATATATTTATTTTCAGCTTTAAGGCCGATACAAATATTTAAACAGAATTATGTCTACCTCATTATAATCTCAAGTTTTTACGCGTTGATACATAGTGCGCATCCCATCATGTTGAATGTTAAGCTGTTTACCAATTATTGTACTCATACAACTCATTCTAATCATAGATTGCAGATTTTACTCACACATTCGGCCCATACTCTAACACTCGACATTCTGATTTACCTAGCAATTTAGATGGCGTTTTCATTGTCATATGCATCGATTTGTTGCACATGGATTACATTAGTGGTGGCAGCAACAATTCCGAGATTTCAGCTCTTTACAGGGTGCGTGACGATTTTTTGCAGTAAACTCCAAAACGGCTTTTTTTAATTGCATAACAAGATTCAGACATATCTGTCAGATATTTTTGCAGTAAATTATAAATAGATTTTTTCTATGATTGCAGATAATGATTCAGATATAGTTGGAAATACTGGAAATTTATAACTGGTGCAAATCTGCAAAAAAAATCGATTACTGTCACGCATCCTGTATTATCTTTCCATACCATGCACGTCTCTTTAAGTTCGAATGCTCACAGAAACAGTTTTAACAGAATTAATAATCTGATTCTGGATGGAGTTGCTTGCCTTAGTTTTGTTGACAATGATGTTATGTTTTGTTTCAAATTTCAAAAATAGTTTCATTGACATTGTCGCCCCTTCGCAGTAAGCATTGCATATCCTCGCGTTGAAGCAATAATAATGGCGTTGACGTTCCAATCGCTCACTTTGAGTGATTGATTGTTTATCCTCAAGATAAATGAAAAACTGAACGCGTATTATAAAAGATCTGATAAGAAATATGTTAATACTGTTGTATATAAAAATATTCATACTAATTGGCAAAATAGAAGGTTTCTATGTTGAATCCCGATCTGTTTCTGATCACCATACCCAACTAGAAAAAATATTTTATGCTCTTTTTAGTGGAATGTCTGTCGGTTGAATGTCTAAGACGAGTTAAGTAACCTCCATTTAATTCCACCAATAATTGGTGGAATTGAATGGAGGTTACTTAACTCGTCTTATACCCAACTAACAAAAATTCCTCCCCGTGGTAATTGTGGAGATGCAGAGGTATTCTCGGTCTCTAGCAGCAACAATTACCACACACTAAAATTCACTTCCTTTCCCAACTGACAGTAAGGACTTGGCCGGCGCCATTATTGATCAAAATTATAGATGGAACGTGCACTTCAAGAATAGTTGGTAAATCCCAACCACAATTCATTTGGATTGAAGTGCTACTCGCACCATCTGTGACCAATCACGGAGTAGCAACCATTGATATGTACAGTCAGTCTAAGCTAAGCTAAGCTAAAGCGAAAAATCTCGGCCACTCCCGGAAAATCATGGAATTCCCCGGAGAAACCTGTAGGAGGTATTTTTTGCAGGCCAAAACGAATAATGCGACAACTTGTTCTTCATGAATTCCTATGAATAAACTTTTAATGATTTTGTAAAACAGAGTAGGCCTCCTATTCCTAGACCCTCACAGGGTGCCCTAAAGGAACCTCTTAGGGTGGACATTTCCGGCTACAAATCTAAAAATGTCATGCAACAGTTTATTCTTCGCGGTTTCTCACGAATAAGCTACTGACGTTTTTGTGAAGCGTGGAAGTCCTCATTGGCTACTCTCGAAACCTCATGAAATGAGCAGACTAAAACGTGTCTTGTGCTAGCTTTCTCGTCAAGGTTTCTGACGAAAATCTATTGAGGAATCTCTAAAGAACAACTGTTCAGGACAAAAAAGTATCATATGATAGTGCATTGCTTCCGGCTTCTCACGAAAAAAAATCGGAATGTTACGGAGTGCCTAGTACTTGTAGGATGGAATATTTTCGTTCGCAAACCAAAACGTGTCATGCTTTAGCTTTATTTCATGCTTATTTTGAATGATGAGTCTGTAAATAAGAATAAACCTTATTGACCGCTCTCCAAATCTCACGGGTACGGGGAGGAACCTCTTTCTGCATGATTTATTTACTTTTAATTTTTTCACATTAACTTCGGTCACTTAAAATCTACTGTTTTCTGAAATTACAATTCACTCAAATCTATTTTTTTAGTGAAGGCCGGAATGATTTTTATTATCTATTTCTGCTTTCAACATTCCCCCTCCCCCATCCAATCTCGTTGTCAAGGGGGAAATCTCAAATTTTTAACGGAAAAATAATAAAGTTTTGAACATTGCTAAAAAAAACTCTTTAAGGAAACTGATGAGTTTTTCGTTTTTGCTAATTTATTAATTTATTATTTATTCCTAACTCCCTCTATTATCAAGAGATCAACGGAAAGGAAGAAAAACATGATTATTTGTTCCGACCTTAATTAAAAATTGTAAATACCATCACTAATGAATCATTGATTTTTCGCACTTTACAAACTCATCAGAAGTATATTTGGTATATTTGTGGGGTATCATTATAAATTACTTATATCATGACACGTTTTTGTCTACAAATGGAAATGGGCCCTTCTACAGGTTCTTCTGGGGAATATCATGCTTCGAATGTTCCATATGAGTAGAGGTGAGCCGGTTCGAAAATCGTCGGCGGTGGCGTTTTTAGCATTACGCCGAAAGTCGAAAGACAGCAGCGTGAATTGGCGTGATGGATTTTAAATATTTTTTCTGAATTTCCTTAAATACTTTTCTAATTTTTTTTCGCGATGTTTTCAAGACATTAACGGGAGAATATTTCAAATTTTGCCAGACAAATTTTATTCTTATTCTGTGTTTTCCACGGGAAAAGAAAATCGCTTCGGAATTCCCAAGAAATTCGGATTTTCTAAATGAAAATGTTCGAAATTACCAGGGGAAATTATTTGGAATTCACTAAAAATCCGCAGAATTTCTACTTGATGTTTTTGTTTTCAATTTTCATAGAGAACTGTTCTACGGCATATTTTTTCGGAATGTTGGAGAAATTTCTTCTGATAATTACAGGAAAATCTGTGTGTTGTCCATTAAAAATCATCGGAAATTCCACAGAAAGTCTAAGAAAGGCTAAGTCCCATTATAAGTCTCCCATTATAAGTCTGACGTATATTAAACACATGTATTTTTTTCTCGTACACTAAATAAATGTACGTGAAGGCTATATATTTAGTAGCAAAATTCCATTGTAAACTTTTTAGCCCTAAAATGTTATCTTAAATAATGAAACAAGTGTTTTTGCCTTCCGGGTATTATATTCCCTACTTGGATATCATACTATAGTTCTAACGTTAGTAGTCTTATCTGCACCAATCAGTCATCACTAACCGTAATAACATTCTTTTCAGATTTTGATCTGGACGACGACGACACCTGTCGGGCAGCGGTTCGGATGTTTCTTCAGTGCAATCTGGTGCAGCAATTTCACATTCCGTACGATGTAAGTAAATGACTGTTCCTGTTCACGAAGGGCCATTACTCACACTAGTTTTTTTTTCTTACTCGTGCTTAAGACATTTATCTAAATGGAAAATCTGAAAAATCCAACTAAATGGTGATACTCCTTTTCTCATTGCATCGTTTGGTTTAAAAGCATGTTCATTTATGGAGTAAATGTGGATACAGAGAGTAGTGTTGTTCTTGTAACATCGTTTTAAAAAATTATTCATGAGAGAAATATCAGCTTTTCGGATGGGAAGAAAAATAACCATGCCTGAAAGCGACAAACGATAGTTTAGTGCTCACAATCTCAGTTTTGCACTCGACGATTACCGGTAAACGGTTAAGTTCAGCACATGCTTTTGCATGGAAATTGTTGCTCATAACCGCAGAGAAATGGATTCGTGTGAATGCAGGTTGCATGACATTTAAACACGCAAATGAAAAACTGCTACTGGTACACACATTTTTGAGTTGAAATATAGTCAATTAATCTTTCAGTTATATGAGTATGTTTTGCACCAACTTTGTTCTTTATCGATCTACTGAAAATTCGAATCATCCTTGTACATCAGTTGCACAAAAAATGGATAATTCTTGTTGCTGTCACCAAGACATCGCATCGTAATCATCGACATCTTCGTCAGCGTCGAGTTTCCGTGATCCTGCCTGGGGCGTTGCACTTTTGCTTCATCATCATGGATGATTCAATTTAAACTTTACGCTAACCATGTTGAACTGACGAAGGAAACCACCATAACTGCTGCAGTATTCTGTGTAACTTTCTTACAAGGGATAGCCGGATGATTGTCGAAACCACGAAAAGAAGCACGACAGAGAGAACAATATGAAAAGCGGAACGAGTTTAATTCCATTTGGTGCCAATATTGCTATCAATGGAGCACTTGAATGTGCAATGGATGTATGCAGCAACTGAAGAGAAATTTTAGCGACTTCGAGTAAGGATAGAAAAGATTCATTATATATACATTCGAGTATCGATATTATAAAAGTTTCCAGTAGAATTAAAAGTACAGGTAGGAAGCTTTTCGTTCAATTCAATTTCTATCCCACAGCTGACCAATAAAGATGAAAAGTGTGTTGGTCAGCTCTTAGAGGAGCTTAGAGTTTGAGCCTTAGAGTATGGGATCAACACGGTTGATGTACAGAGCTCAACAAAAGAAAATCGAATAAATGCGAAGCTCGTGTCTTATAGCTCCCTCCAAACATAAAATGGTAATATCCATTTCATTGCTCCAATATTGATTAAGTTTTGCCCGTAGCCTTGAAAACGCAATTAGGAAATATACAGCTGACCAGAGCATTGCGGAGACCATTAATGGATTATGGCAAAGCAAGTCGTTATGATCTGTTATTGGTTTGTTTTCTTGTTACAATCACGTCAGTAATGAACACATCCAATTTGCCAATGAGATTATTAACATTTTATTTTTGTTTTCACGACAAGGCTTCCTCCATACTTGCAATAGTGATGATGATGATTGTGGCATGTAGAAGATGAGGCCTCAAAACGTTTTGTAGGTTAGGCAAAAAAGTGTCAAAATAAATGATAAGAAGGTTGGAAAACCCGAAATTTTCCACATTTTGATGAAACATCTAATATTTCGGCGAGGCAAAACGCCCTAGGGGGATTAGCCTTCAAAGTATTACTCGTCTCCATGCACTGACCCTACCAGAATGCTGACTCGCCGACGCGTGGTACGTTGATTCTTAAGAACTGCCAGCTTATGAATGCGTTTTGCCTCATGAGTTTTCGGGCAACGTAGGGTAAGAGACCCCAAAACGCCCCCCCCCCAACCGAGGCAAAACGCCTTTTGTGGTTTCCCTCATATTTAGGGGAAGAGGCCCCAAAACCCCCCACCCCCATCCCCCCAGAGCCAAAACGCCTTTTGTGGTTTCCCTCATATTTACCGTCATTAAGATGTCCGTTAGGGGCCCTCCTTATCCGTGCGGTAAGACGCGCAGCTACAAAGCAAGACCATGCTGAGGGTGGCTGGGTTCGATTCCCGGTGCCGGTCTAGGCAAATTGCAAATTGTCTCGACTTCCCTGGGCATAAAAGTATCATCGTGCTAGCCGCATGATATACGAATGCAAAAATGGTAACCTGGCTAAGAAACCTCGCAGTTAAAAACTGTGGAAGTGCTTAATGAACATTAAGCTGCGAGGCGGCTCTGTCCCAGTGTAGGGATGTAATGCCAAGAAGAAGAAGAAGAAGAAGATGTCCGTAACAAAACTAGATCTAAAATTATGTAGGTTAGGCAAAAAAAGTTTCAAAATAGTGTATGAGAAGGTCAAAAACCGAAAATTTCCACATTTTGAAGAAACATCTAACATTTTGGCGAGGCAAAACGCCCTACTGACACTAACCTACAATGTATGTACTTGCGTCTCCACGCACTATCCATACCAGAATGCTGATTCACCGACGCGAGGTACTTCGTTCCCTAGGAGCTGCCAGCTAAAAGGCGTTTTGCCTCATGAGTTTTCCGGCAACAGAATATCGCCACTTTTCTTAAATGTGAGTATTATCAATATAAATAATATTTTTAACAATTTTTGAATCCCTCCTTTAAAAATAAGCGTTTGTCCGGATTAAGGCAATAGTGGTTGTGATCCCTTCTTTGAAAATAAGCGTTTGCCTCAAATGAAGCAATGGTGGAGGTGATCCCTTGTATGTAGGCTTGTAGATATAACTTCTTCAATGAAAGCAAATAGCTAGTATGACTTAAAGTGATGTTATCCAATTGCAGATATGATTCAATTTTTGAAATAAAGTCTTCGTCTGGAATGAGGCGAAGAAATATGAGATACATTCGTATTTATTTTCTACATTTAGTATTAGACTAATATGAATGCATTTTTTGATCTTTCTGAAAATTGTCTAATATGTAAAATATCTCTTTTATGAAAATTAATTATACCGAAATTTTTTTCATTAGTGAATAATGCCAAATCCCAATTATGAAAAATAAACTTCTTTATGTAATTCTTTTTCTTTTCTTTTTTACAAAATTCTTCCCAATAATAATCGGAATCTCCAGTTTTACTATTTCTGGGGAATTGTACATTCTGACAAATGGTCTTTTCTGGCAAATGGCTCTCTTACAAATATCAATCTTGCAAATTGATTCTGGCAAATGTCATACATTCGTCATTATCCGGTTTCATAGTTATTGAAAGAAATATCTCAATAGAGAAACTGGAACTCGCTCACCAAAATAATGTTGTTGGTCTCAAATTTGAGCTGCGAACGAAATATCTTGATACTTAGATAGGGGAGGAGGTTCGGTTGTGGGCACCCTTTTGTCTTTGATCCATAACTTTGGCCCTAGTTGATCTTATGCCGACATTTATAAACCAATGGAAAGCTAGACTAATAACCTTACCACTAGCGAAAAAAATAGTTTGATTTTATCGGTTTGAAAAAAAAAATATTGACAATTTTGCAAATTTGACATTGGAGTTGACAGCCAGAGCTCCTACGCGTCGGACGCATTTTCATTCGTTTCTTTATTCCACGAGAGAACTACATATATTTTTGAGTAATCTGTGACAATGGCGACAATTAATTTATCTCGTCAGAATACCGTTGTTGTGGATTTCAATGTACTCCCAGTGCGACCTGATGCGGGGAAAGTACATAAGTTTTTGGAAAATGAATTGAAATTAGATCTATCGGAGGTGAAACAAATTCAATTTCATAACATCCGACGGTGCGTGTTCATTGAAATGACGAGTTTTGAAGCTGCATGCCGGTATGAAACCCGGCACAATCTAAAACATCACTTTCATTGTGGAGATAAGAAATTTTCCATTCACGTCTACGTGGACGCAGAAATAACAACAGTTCGTATACATGATCTCCCTACTTCCATGACCAACGCTGTCGTCCAAGAGCATATGAAGCAGTATGGTGCAGTAACTTCAGTGTCGAGGGAGCGATGGAAGCATTACTTCCCCGGTGTATATAACGGTGTGCGTGTCCTGCACATGCGATTACGTCAACCTATTCCTTCGTACATCACAATTAGTGGATTCCAGAGCTTGTGTACTTATAACGGCCAAAATGCCGTATATGTGGCAAATTAGCGCATCCGAAGTTCAAGTGCTCGGAAACAGTTGCTGCAACAGTTCCGAAAACAACAGCAACATCTACTTCATCCTCAACCGAAACTACAGCAAAAAACCTCGAAAACTTCCCGCCGCTAATCAGTGCAAATTCTCCTTCTCCTACTGAAGAGTTTGGAGAAATATTGGCTAGTGTGCATCATTCCATTGCCATACAAGGTGAAAGCGAATCCGATCAAAACAACGTATCATTTGACGACTCATCTAGCTCGGTATCTCTTAACACAAATGAACCAGGAACAAAGCGACGGCTGTCAACTCGTAAGGCAAATGAGAAGAAGAAAATATGCTCGGAGCAGTGTTTCTCGAACGCGGCCCATTCTGCTGACGGCAGCTGCACTGAAATTGATGAGTTTTCCACTCTATCAGGAGAAAATGTAGTTTTACCAACTAGAAAAAATATTTTAAAAAACGACAAAAAGGGTTATTAATATAAGCAAATCGGCTCTGTAATGCTAGAATGGCGGTTGAGCCTATCAAATAAATGAAACTAAAAAAAAAAAAAAAAATTTGACATTTTTGGACATTTCAATTTTGTGGTTCGGTTGTGGACACCCTTGAAAACCCAGCTAAAAATAAAGAACCATGAATAGAAACCACCCAAATTTAAAAAAAGGAATAGTTTATTCATACTAATAGCCAGGAGGCAATAAAAAATCAGATCAATCCACCTAGCAGTGATGATGCCTTCATCGGTGCATTAGGGAGGATATTGAAAAAAATCACATAAGAAAAGTCTAAAATAGCACTTTAGGTAAATGGGTTTAAATTTTTCATTGATTTACGTTTTATTTATATACATCATAGTAAAACAAAATTCCGAATAATCACCCTAGCGGTACTATTGCCTTTTTCATGTATTACAAAAATTAATATTTTGGTCATAACTTTTGATCCCATAGTCCGATCTGACAAATTTTCAATAGGAAACAATGGAACAGGATTCCCCGTCGAAAACAAATTGTTCCAAGCAAATCAGTCAACGATTTGTTCCAAAAAGTGTGGATATAATAACTAGACATACCCAAAACACAAACATATGAATTCAACTCATTATTTCAACCAATTATGTCTAAATAATTATAAAAACTGCATGAAAACGTCATTTGAAATAACGATATTGAATAATTTGTCAACGATATTGAATGATTTGTCAATAAAAAAAAAGGGTGCCCGTAACCGAACCAATAACGATGCCCACAACCGAATTTCACAGCCTTTTTGAAAAATGAAGAATAAAAATTTCGCGCTAAAATTTTAATGGCAATTGTCATTGAGCCTCAAAATAGATTAAATTTACTGTATAAATATGCATTGGAACTCACTTTTTGAATTAAATCACTTCAATTTATGACCCTTTGAAAAAGGCCAAACAAACTTTTGTGTTGTTTTTTTTTTGTAAAAAAATTGATTTGTCCCTAGTTCAAAGTAGAGATCCCTATCCGTCTTGATATTGAGCACAAAACATCATGTAATAACAAACTAATAACGGTTGTCGGAATGACAGCATCTGTTATCTGTCAAAAGATACGTAGGGGTGCCCACAACCGAACCTCCTCCCCTATTATATAGAACGAAATCACTTGACTTTGACATCTATTAGTCGCTTAAGCATTTTCCCGTCCGCCACTTGAATCAATAGAGCACTTAGCTCGTAAGATCTGGATTTTTTTCAGTTTGACAGACAGTTGCATCACTGGAAAAGATGGCCTCTTCCACTCGTAAATTCAGCAATTCCGGTTGGTTCCCTCAACTACTTAGAACAGATCTGCTTATAATGAATCACCGTTCCCACTTCATGCAACCTGACTCTTGCAATTACTGAAACGCGTCCCTCATGTCCACCGCTGGATGGGCAGGTGGGAGAGCCTCACATGGCTCTTGGTTGATGATCAGTATTCGCAATGAAACGTCCAAAAATACAGCATTTTATTGAATTTCGTGACCGCACAAATTAGCGCCAGGGGCTTCTTTCCCACCTGACCGTAATTAACTTCTGCGGGTGTCAACAGATGGGGTGCATGTCCGGTTGCCTCAAGCTCTCAAGAAGGAAAACGAAGCATTACCACGACAGCAAATGCAGGTCAGCAGCAGTCCGAAAGACAGAAAAATTTGAACTGGTCGAATCAAAATTTGGCATTCCTCCCACCCAATTTCAACGGGCGTCCTTCTTGAGCAGTTGATTGATGGGTGCTCTGAGCTCCTTCACCGGCCGTAGTAGTTCACTGCACCAAGAAAGAACCGGGGCTACTGAACGTATTGAGGGGGCGGCATTTGAGATACGACTTTCGTCTTCGCTGGATCGGAGCGGATGCTATCTTTGTTCATAATGTGTTCGAGGAAATGGATTTCGGCATAGAAAAACCGCCCTTTGAACTTCAACTGTAAACTTTACTCACGCCATCGTTCCCGAACAACTTGAAGAGTTCGGTCGTATTCTTCTTTGCTTCGACCAGCGATGAGGATATCGTCCAAGTTTTTGCTCACGAAATATCAGCAGCCATGCTGTC
The DNA here is from genome assembly GCF_024139115.2 of Armigeres subalbatus. Lineage (NCBI taxonomy): Eukaryota > Metazoa > Arthropoda > Insecta > Diptera > Culicidae > Armigeres > Armigeres subalbatus. The sequence goes on along the minus strand of NC_085139.1, from coordinate 51,589,515 downwards.
GATTGGCAGACAATTATACTGCAAGAGTCCCCGATGAGTATTTACACTCAGAAGCTTCCTTGGACGCCAACCTCTACTTCCATGTAGGTGTCTGGCAAATCGAGATGTGGGAAGTAATGGCAACCTGTCAACTAGGGTTTAGATTTCGTCGGGATGTGGTAACAAACGCCTGGATCGCTTCATTCATACCTGTGGAATAATCTCCACAAATGCGATCTGACCCATTTTGGGTCGTTTGTGAACCGCACATACAAGGCTATTTATCGGTACGGAGCAAAGATCGAGTAGGCCCATAGTTTTTATGCCGAGCACGTTCAAATCGGGGTTGTCTGCAACGAAGATTTGTCCTCTCTTGGTATAGTTACTAATTGGGATGTCTGTTCAGAACTCTACAATGAGGTTAAGCCCATCACCGAAAGCTGTGACTGCTTGCTGTTCAGTAGCTTTAGAGTGGCTGGTCTTTCAATAATGTTCCATGTCGGCTCCGAGATGATGGTGATGTGATTTAAGACCATGACTCGATCACTTGAGAAAGTAGAAGCACAAGTACTGGAACGCTATTGGCATTTTAATCATTAAACGTATTTTGCCAAAATACGGTTCAACAAGGTTAACTTGGCAGTTCATTATGCATCATGTTGTGATGTACGTTTTGTTTCCTCATCAACATCGGTTTGACACTTGTAGTACTTGCAGGATATTGAGTGCTTACCTTACAAAATGAGTATGAGAAAAGATTTTAACTTCCGGCATAGGGTAAGACGGCTGACCATACGTACCGTATTTAACGGGACAGTCCCGTTTTTAGACCTTATTGTATTGTCCAGTCGTATTCTTAAAAATCCTCAAATTGTCCCGTTTTTTCATTGATTCTCCCAAATTAAAAAAAATCTATATTTTAGACAGGAATCTAAAACCAAATACAAAGATAGTGGACGCACCCCGTAAAAAAGTGTGAGATGTTATGTTATTTGTGCTGATTTTCAAAGAAAGCTATTTATGCCATTATGTATTTAGCATGGATTGACTTTTTTGGGGTTTTTCACAGTTAATGACAATGGGTGACAACGGGAGATTTCTTCATACAGTTTCATTTCAATCACTTTTTTCTGCTTATTTCGAAGCCATTAAAAATTTGACTAATTTCATCAATGGATTAAACGCAACCGGTAACTTGGTTGGCAAGTACATCCTGCAAATCAGGTCAGGCCTCGACGTCAATAAAATCAAGCGCAGGGACAAACATTCTAATTAAAATGCAGGAACACCGTCTTCGACCAGAGGTCAATCGAACCCACATAGCACATGCGTCTAGATTGACGTCGCTAACCGCACGGCCACGAACCCCACAAAATGAAGTTCATTTACGATTTTTTTTTTCCTGCGAAGTAGGTAATACTGTTTTTTTTTCAAATCTGCTTAACTACATATTTTTCAATCGATTAATTCTTTTCGGAACATTAAGAATCATTGTCTTCAAGTCAATCTAGTAATTTTAGAATCAAGTTTTTCTGAATAATTCTGAATATTTCGAAATCAGCTACTATAAAAAAATCGACGACAATGAAACATTTTGAAATCAGTTGAACGAATCGAGTTTAAGGCAGTTTCAAACTAAGGAAAAGTTTGTTAGGATTTCGGTCCTCACGTACTTTAAGGCTAGTTTACAGATCAGGGGCTTGTCTGAAAGTTTCGCTCCCATATGTGTGGGCGGGATTTATGGGATTTCGTTGTAGGAAGTTAGAATTTCGATCAAAATATCTACAATCCGGCGAAGATTTCCGAGGGTCCGAGCTGTGAACCAGCCTATAAATTACCCGGGATTTGTTTACTTCTGGCGACGAAATTGCATGAGTCGCGCCGTTTTAGAAGCACATAGGAACAAAATAAATGGACGTGGATTTAAATCAATTTCGATAAAAAAGTATGGGGATTTTACATTTGAGCACATGCGCCAACCATATTCATGGAAACAATTAACATTTTCACAACAATTAAATTTTACTTTTTATTAATGTAATAATTTTTTGTTTGAAAAGATGTTTAATTTTGATACACATAGGGGGAATGACGGCTTTGGCAGGTTTTGTTCTATTATTGGCAAGGGTTTTTTTTATGACTGACTAGGCTCTAATTTGGCCTAAACATTCTTTGCATATCAAAGAATATTGTGGCCAAATTTCATAAAATTTGGTCGGCAAAAACCCCCCTGTCAATAATAGAACAAAACCTGCCAAAGCCGTCTTTCCCCCTAGTTAAGTTTGACATTTTAGGATGTTTTTATGAGATATTGCGAAAAAAGATTCGGCTGCCGGTGGGACTGGCACCCATACTATTCTATTAAGTACACGGACGTATTACCATATATACAACAGCTGCCCTTGCGAGAAGTTGTTTCATAACCAGCTAATAACGATGGGATATAAGTCAATTCTCCGTATCCATCGAATCTGCTTTGGCAACATTTCACACCCTGTTCTCTCTACCCAACCCGCAAACTTAAATAAAAAATCTGACTTCCCTCACAAGTCATCAATCAAGAAAAAAAAATTAATGTAATAATGTAATAATTACATTATATCAATCAGAGTATTAGTGATTAATCATAGATTTAATCATGATTAATGAATAATGGGTTATTTAATCATTATTCATTAATCATAATCATACAAAAAATACGGTTCAATCATTAATCACTAATCATATTCATGATTGTTTTCAGTTTATTAATTAATCGTCAATTTCAATCATTGCATACATCGCTTTTATTCATTAATCTTTAATCATAATCATACATTTTGTTATACCATTTAATGACACAATAACTTTGGAAACACTGGCCGATAAGCTCACTGTGTTTACATTCTGTGCTGTTTTAAATCATTGATTCATCACCTTCGATCGCTTCCAAAATCCTCTGGTCACCGTTACGCCTGCATATAAACCGCCCTCCAATCGCCGCTTCATTAAGTACGACAATTGTGATCAGGTAGGATTGTGAAATTAATATATTTCCGAGTCGGCTCGAGTGTGGAAGAATCTGCTCAAACCCGCGCCATTGCCAATATTCCCACCTCGCCGCTCTCCCCCTGCATCACCTGTCGATCAAGCTAAACCCCACCACCGCCTATCGCTTACTGCACCAAACAAATCATCAAGCTGCGCACCAAACCAAAAGTATTTGCATCTACCAACCTGTACCCACCATCCAAACATCAATAAATGCTCCTTTCGCTGCTGCTGTTCTCATTCATCCAAGCCGAAACATCCCATATCCTGGTCATCATACAACCACCGATCGTGAATTGCCATCTCCGATCAAGATCCATACATTAGCAGCTTGTTTATATTTTGATCGTCGTCGCCGTGTTCGTGCTAGCCATTCAATTAGGTTCTTCAGCATGACGTCACAAATGAATTCGGTCCTCGCCAAATGAACTTTTTTGACAGTTCAGTAGCACTTTCCACTAACTCCGACGAGGACTCCGACAAGGGTGGAGTTCGTGATTGGTTGGCTGCCCCTGAGTCCAACAAGAAGTACTACTTATCTGTCACCAGATTGAGGTTAAGTACAGACGCTGCAGAACCTAATACATGCGTTTTGTTGGCTGAAGAATATCAACATAGGTGAGATCTGAGACGAGACCGGCAAAGACAGCTTCTTTTTCCTTGTTTTGACACTTGTTCTTCTTTTCATCACAGTTGACCATCGAGTTTCAACTGTTTCCTTGACTGTTTCACCTAAGCCCCGGGTGGACTCTTCTGAGCACAATAAAAGTGAATCTAATTTAAGAATTAGTAAATTCATTTTCATAAGGATTTTTATGCCGGGAACAAAACAAAAGTTTATAACTGATTATTAATAAGCTAAACGGATCATTTGGAATACTCGTTTAAGTGAAAAAGTCTTCGTAAAACAAAATTCATGCGGAACATTTTATTTGGGATACCAATACTTCCACACAAAAAGCTGCTGGCTGGACGTGACAGTTCGTGACAGCAGTTGACTGGCAGCAGCTGAAGTTACATTTTTTCCTCTTTGCAAGTCCCGTCCCAGGGTGAGATATAGTAGTGTGTGAACCTTGTTGGTAGCCACTGTCATCCACAACCTGTCATCGCCCTGAAAAATAATACGCCGAAAAGAAGCCGTGATGACGAAGCTGCAACATTTGATCAACCGGCCAAAATTCTTCGCGGTGCCGGACCGTCAAACGCCAACGTATCATCAGCCTCTGTAGCACGATCAACTGACAAGTTCTGGATCTATCTTTCGAAAATTTCACCTGATGTATCGGAAGCCGATGTCGAGAAACTTGCCAAGGATTGCTTGAATGTGGACGAAGCTACTGTGAAATCTCTGATACCGAGAGGCAAACAAATGTCGACGCTGTCATTCATCTCTTTCAAGGTAGGAGTCAGTCTAGCATCGAAATCGAAGGCTATGGATCCTCTGTCATGGCTACAGGGGATCGAATTCCGCGAGTTCATTGACGATAATACCCGCACTCAGACTTTTTGGAAACCAGCCCAGAACGTGGATAATGGCCCTGTTATCAGCATTTAGAAGCTACCTCCGTTCGTGAAGTCTCTCCTACTGTCGTATCTATTCTTCCTCATTCCGCTACCACTTGTTCTCCGCTCACCGTCTACTACCAAAACGTCCGTGGATTGAGGACAAAAACAAGCACTCTACTCAATTCACTGCTGTCCTGTGATTTTGATGTCATTATATTCACAGAAACATGGCTCTATTCCGACATCTCGAACTCCGAACTGTCAAGCAACTACACCATCTACCGATGCGATAGAAACACTCGCACCAGTGTACTTCAGCGTGTGGGAGGTGTTCTAATCGCAGTGAGAGCCCAGCTGCATTCGAAAGCCGTATTTCTTGAAGGCAGCGATGATCTTGAGCAAGTTGTTGTGAAAGTTATGCTACCACATGAGTCCATCTGTCTGTTTTGAATCTATATTAGACCGGGCAGTCCCGCCGATATACGCTAAGCACGGTGAATCCCTTATGCGTCTCCTCGAGTTAGCTGACCCTCATGATACCATGATAGTCATGGGCGATTACAACCTTCCTAATTTGGCCTGGGAATTCGATGATGAAGTACATGGGTTTCTGCCTCTCAACGCCTCGTCAGAACAAGAACTTGCAGTAGTTGAGTCTTTACTAGCCACAGGATTGCAGCAAATCAATGATTTGGGTAATGCGAATGGTAGGCTTCTCGATTTAGTTTTCGTCAGTGATTCTGATCGAATTGAACTGTTTGAATCACCTGCTGCCATTTTGAAAGTCGATCCTTACCACAAGCCATTTGTTTTGACGCTCGAATGTTCCTCTGAAGACTTGCAACTCCTGCAGTCGAATTCAGCTGCACGGAACGAATATAACTTCGCACGATGTGACTTTGATGTAATCAACGCTAGATTTAACTGCATTGGACTGGACGTGTTTATCAAACCTCGAAACGGTGGATGATGCTGTGACTGTTTTTATGACAATGTTTATCAAGTAATTCGTGACAATGTCCCGCTGAAAACCCGAAGAATGTCTACAAAACGCCAACAACCATGGTGGAACCCGCAGCTGCGCAGACTACGGAACCGTCTACGCAAGGCCCGTAAACGTTATTTTCGTTCCAGGACAACTGAGAATAAGTATGCTGTTCAACTTGCGGAGCTGAGTATAACAGCGTGCATGAAGTTCGTTTCCGTGAGTATATTGAACAAATACAACGGAACCTCAAAAAGAACCCTTCATCGTTCTGGTCTTTTGTGAATACTCGCAAAAGGTCAGCTGGTATTCCGAATAACGTATTCTATGGTAATCATAATTCTTCCGCCGACAACACTTCTGCAAATCTCTTACTCTTTGCTGAGTTCTTTCACAGTGTGTTTGAGTCAGACTACCATTCACCGCCACAACAATATTTAGATGAGTTACGAAGCTTCAGCATCCATCTACCGCAGCTAAACCTCAGTTTTGACACGGTTTTTAACGCTCTTAATGCAGTTGACGTTTCGAAGGGACCTGGTCCAGATCAGATTCCACCGTCGTTCATAAAAAACTGTGCAGCCTCGCTGGCTGTCCCAGGGACGCCACTTCCGATGAATTCGAGATTCCGTCTGGCGTTCCACAAGGGAGTCACCTAGGACCTTTAATTTTTGCGCTATTTATCAACGACGTTTGCGATCAGCTACACTCGTGAAAGCTGCTTTTTGCGGATGACCTGAAAATTTACCGAGTCGTGAAGTCAGCTTTAGATTGCTGTGCACTTCAAGCCGACATTGTGCGCTTATCATCGTGGTGTCATATAAACGGAATGCAAGCCAACGCCACCAAATGCAGAATCATTACTTTTTCCCGTGTTCACTCACCAATCAGATTTGACTATTCGATGGACCAGTTACCGCTTATGAGAGTTAACTCCATAAAGGAACTTGGCTTTACCTTGGACAGTAAGCTTCGGTTCAACGAGCACATCTCAAACACAATCTCCAAAGCCAACACTATGCTTGGCTTCCTGCGCCGCAACTCTGCACAATTCGATGATGTTTATGCTCTGAAAACATTATACTGCTCATTGGTCCGAAGCATTCTTGAGTACGGAGTTCAAATATGGGCTCCTTACCATACGATTCATGCATCACGCATAGAAAGCATCCAGAAACGTTTCGTCAGATTCGCATTACGACAGCTGCCATGGACCAATCCCGATAACCTGCCACCGTATGAGCACAGATGTACGCTCATTGGCTTGCAAACACTCTTCAAACGCCGAACGTATTTACAACGACTTTTTATTTTTGACGTGATCCGTGATAACATTGACTGCAGTAGCGTGCTCCGGGAAATCAACTTCCACGCACCTAGCCGCCGATTACGCAATCCCCAATTGCTTTGGACCCCGGCGCACCGCACTGCTTACGGTTACAATAAACCACTTGACAGATGTTGTAGATTGTTTAACGATGTATGTGATAGGGTAAGACGGTATAATATGCCCCCCCTAAGGCAACTTCTTGATAACTTTTTACTTTTCAACACAATTTATGCAAACTTTGTGTTATTTGGTAGTCTAGGAAGTCGCAAATGCATTGCCCGTTAGTATTCATATAAAAATGTTACAGATAACACGTAATGAAGGTTTTTTGAAAAGTGGTGAAAAAGTGAATTTTAAAAAGTGCCTGGGCAATACGCCCCACCTTAACCAAAGACAGTTCATAGCCCTTTATTAGTATTTTATCAATCCCTTAATAAAAAGATTGCAAATCCTCATGCGCTTGACATTAAAAAACCAACATAGGTCCATTTAAGCAGGTGTGAATTACATTTCAATATTTTCCATACAATTAGGAAGCAACTGCTGCAGGCTCGCTGTGCTTGTGTCCAGTTGGTAAGGGCATATCGTCCTGCCTACACTGGGGCGTTTTGGCCAGTGAAACATGTTTTCAAAAATCGTTATATTGTTGAAGATGGAAGCAATTTTATATCATATTAACCACTGAGAAAATTTATTTTGTTGCCCAACTGAGTGTTCCAGTGCAAGTTTCGCAGACAGTATGCTAGAGTCGCTCCAGAATGTTGAGCAAACAAATATGAAAAGTTACATCAAAACTGGAACTTTTTGTATTTTGCTATTATTTTCATTGTGTAATACAAAAATACTTCCACATTCACATAGTATGATGGGTTTACAAATACTTATAGGTACCAACTGATTTTGACCCTTAATTAGTTGTAGTTTTATAGAAATCAAAGGGGGGCGTTTTGGCCAGGTGGGGCGCATTATACCGTCTTACCCTATGTTTGATTATAATGTTAGTAAGCTTGTCTTCAAAAATAGGATTAAGATACTGTAGTCTGTGTGGTTTTGAACCAAATATGAAATAAATAAATACAATTTGGTAGATAGGTTACTTCATCATTGATCACTTTGCAAATCATTTAATTTGATTATTCATAATCATTATTCATTAATCATATCGATCGTCAATCATTAATCATACACATATTGTGTCAACATTTAATCACGATCGGTAATCGTTAATCATTCCAAACGTTTTATTCATCAAATCATCGTTAATCATTGTCAAAAATTAATTTAATCGTTAATCCTAATCATTAATCATTGTCGAAAATGAATTAATCATTAATCATAATCTTTAAGCATGGAAATGAATGATTTAATCATAACAAATTTAAGCATTCACTGGAAGCTTTTTTATTCATTAACGCTCTGATATCAATGTTCTTTTCTTGCTGAGATTCTTGTTATTCTTATTCCTATAGATTTTCCCTCACTAAACTCACTGAAAAAGGGTTTTAGCACGAAAAATCTATAATCCTACTCTATTGCTCTTTTCGCATATGCCTTTTGACAGGTATTTTAACTATTTTTTTGTTATTTTCAATTGTTCAGAATTGGGAAGTTTTTGATATTGGTCAGTAATAAAATCCATATTTAAGAGTAGATTAAAAATTTCAAAACTCCACAATTGAAAAAAATGTGGAAATGCGTTATTAATGTGAATAATGTTTCTTCCTGTTTTTTTCCGCGCCCCTTTGAAGAATGAATTATTTGAAGCATTTTTCCACAACTAACTTAATACAATAGAAGGTTATGGTGGTGAATGATTTACTCTGAAAATTTTCTCTAACTTTTTAAACGGAAAATGAAAATTAAGCCCATAAATTTTGAAATTTCCACAGCTCTTGAATTTTCTCACAAGGTTTTTTGACATGTCCCGTTTTGCAAGTGCGTTTGTCCCGTTTTGCACTAAAATGATCTGGTCAGCCTACTAAGGCAACTCCTTGATAGCTTTTTACTTTTCAACGCAATTTATGTAAACTTTGTGTTATTTGGTAGTCCAGGAAGTCGCAAATGCATTGCCAGTGAGTAGATTACAGATAACACGTAATAATGAAAAAAAAGGATTTAAGGATTTCAAAAAGTACCTGGGCAATACGCCCTTAAGGACATAGTTGGAAGAGTACCACTATGGCAGCCAATATGGCACCGAACCTTCCACGGGTCAACCCCACACCTCCCGCACTCCTCTCCCACCAACATTCGAATGCATCGAACAGCATCAAACAAAAGTTTAATATTCAAATGACTAACCTGTTCACAGCATATTTAAATAATTCCCGTGATAATAAACATGCTTCTTCACAGAGTCCTATGTATTTCGGCTCAAATAATATCATAAATCAGCCGTTTCGTGCCAATTTAGGCTGTGAACCATTCCACCGATTCGTTTAACTTTTAGTTAAAATTTGACAGTTCGATGGTTATTTTCCCATCGTGGTTAACATTTTACTCCGAAGCCGACCCATTTGAGTTTTGACAGATTGATAGTTATTTGGAGAGAAATGGATTTGGCGCCAATTTTCTCGCGAACAAAGTTTAACTATCGAACTGTCAAATCTAACCATGCTCCGGAGCAGGGTTATTTTTAACCACGGCGAAATAACCATCGAACTGGCATATTTTAACTAAAAATTAAACGAATCGATGGAATGGTTCACAGCCTTGGTGGGTTTATCACTGCACTTCACTTCTTCTCAAAGGGCATTGAAAAAATCAAGTTTACACTCACTTCTCCGCACATGAGCAGCCCCAAAAGGTTGATGGAATGCAAATTAAACATCACTTTTTAAAATCAGTCACTTGATTGAAGCGAAAACTGGATATAAACTGCTATTTTTGCCCGCAAAAAACTATGAAAAGCTGATCGCAGAGCAAATGTAAACACCGGCACCGATGGCAGCAAACTAATAATTCTCGGGTACTTATTCAAAAGGACGTAAGTGATTTTGTAAACAAAGATTCAAACGTTGATCTCTCCAATATGATAGCACTCTCACGCAAACCAATGACACAAACAGATAGGGCGAGGCTTCGGCTACCTGTTCATGGTGTTGGTTTGTGTGGGAGCTACATCAGATTGGACAAATCGACATATGAATCTTTGTTTACAAAATCACATACGTCCTTTAGAATAAGTACCCGAGTATTAGGGTGCACCCGGGTGGTTCAACAAATAATTTTGCTCCACCATGCTCAGTCGATTATGATTTATAATTTGGGTGTCATCTGATGGTTTGGGCTGGTTTGAATAAAGGCTTACCGTGCACAGGTCGTTTCAGGTTTGTATGACAGTTTCAGGGTTGTAAATATTCGACAGCACTGGATGAAGGTGATGTTTTTTTATATCATGTTTTTATTTTCTTCCTGCTTTGAAATCAACCTCACATTCCCGGAGAGGCAGAAAAGTAAACAACAGAACTCATATCACCCACCGCGCCGCGAAGATGAAATTTACCACAGCAAAATGTAGGTACACATTCACCCAGCAAATTGAAAAAAATCACCAAGCGTTTAAATGGGCCACTCACAGTCATACCAACAATCAATATGAAACTAGCGATTATTTCGTGGTTCCAGTTGCGCAAATTATGAACAATCCTCGGTACCCAGAAATGTTATCTAAGTAACCAGTACGTAATCTATTAGTGGCACCTTAGAACAAGATTTAGCACTGCTGTCATGGCAACATTTCGAAGATTCATTTTTTCACCAAACAAAAACAAACTTGGAAAATGTTTGGTAAAATCTTCTGACTCCTGAAAAAACATAAGCATAATCTCTCATTTTGCTCTATAAACTTCCTTTTAAATTAACTTTTAGTTCTATTTTAGCCACAGCACGAAAAATGACTTAATATCAATGAGATGACAACATATTTATTGATAGGCAAATTTTAACGACTACCTTCGGCAAGCAAATATATATATGAAAAGTTGGATAAGCTTTAAAATCAGCAAAACTCTCGAATGAATAGAAAACCTAAAAAAATGCTATATACCTATAATATAATCAAAAGGTCCCATATTGCCCCTATTCAAAGCATGGTAGCACATAACATATAGGCATCTTGCATTATATTCCTGAAACCCCCTTCGACTCATCCTGGTTTGCTGGCGTAACTACGGAAAGAAGGATCCTGTTCGAAGTGCTGTTCGGTACCCCTTGTACATAAGTAGGAAAAGGTTCCATTCAAAAGCCAAAATAACTCCACGCAGAAATCCAAAAGTATTCCTTTCGAAAGTCTAAAAGGACTCCGGTCGAAAGTTTAAAATAATTTTGTTCAGAAGCCAAGATTCTGTTCGGAAGTTCAAAAACGCCATCCTGAAACCCTAAAGAAATCTGTTCTGTAGCCCAAAAGCGTTCCCTTCAGAAGTATAAAAGGATTTCTTTCGGAAACCCAAAGAACGAGACGAACTTCTTTTGAGATCATGAACGGAGACCTTCTGGTCTTCCGAACGGAACTCTTTTTGGTTTCGAAAGAAACTCTCTGGGTTTTTGGAACTGATTCCTCTTGCGCTTCCGAACAAAATCCTTCTAGAGATTCGGTAGGAAATCCTACGATTTCGTTCGGAATCCCAAAAGGATTCTATTAGGAATCCCTTTCCCAGAAACAGAAAAAGATTCCGCTAAGATGCCCAGAAAGCTCATGTGAAAATTCAAAAATGTTCTTTCGAAAGTCAAATAGGATTCAGTTTAGAAGTCCAATAGAATTCCGTTCAGAATCGTCAAACAATTTTGTTCGGAAGTCAAAAAAATATGCTTTAAAATAATAGTAGGAAGCACTGGCGGCGCCAGCTATTGTCATTTGGTGGGGACCACTTAGCGCAAGAACAATAGCCTATGAAAACAATGGTGTGATTGCATCGTGTGGTGCCCCACCTCTGTCTCCGCCAGTGGTAGAAAGCTTGTACAGTTTAGTGTGTAAAAAATGTATCAAATAGCAGTAATTGAACGACGAGCGACAGTAAACTGGACAAAATTTGCAAGATGCCCAAAAGTTTTAAAAAAAATTATCGGAGGAGCCTTGAAGATTTTTGTTAAATAGGATGAAGTTCTTAAAGAAAGGAACATGTTCAGTAAGTTCATAGGATCGATGATATTTTTTGAGATGCACAAATTTTTAGCAATTTCTGAATTCATGTTTATTTTGTTTTTGTTTTTTCGCTAGTTTCGATAGTTCGATAGAGGACCAAAATTTCTGTAAGTAATTTTTAAAATCCTTGAAGTAAATGTTGGTAAACACTGTCGCTGTCACTGGAATAGACACGCTTGTTCAATGTAAGTTGAATATCACGTATTTTAAATAATAATTACCGATGAAGTAAAGTGAGTCAGATTTAGTCCAAACATGTTATTTTTAAATAATTGTATTGTAATGTCTTCTAGTATTTGAGAAGTAGTCAGGACCAAGTGAGAGGAAACAAAGATTTCTGATATTTATTCCTTGGGGCTCAGCAACCTAAATCCTTCATGTGATGGTGTTCCTGTAGGGTTCTAGACTAGGAGGTAGCTTATACAGGGAATCGGCCGTTCCGAGTCCTCCAGGTGGATCTGAATACATGGAAGCATTCCTCCTCACTTTGAGGTCGAGACTGCTGGAAGTCTGACGCTATTCGATCTGCATGCTACCACTACCCCAGTATTCGATGTTTCCAAGGCCTGAAACGACTCCCATTACATAATCTCCGACACACCGGCGGCGAGCTCATCACTACCCCTATCAATCTTCGTCGTACCGATGGCTTGATCAGCACATACGAGAGAACCTTCGTAGCTCCGAAGGCAAATCTCATCACCAAAAACATTCGCTTTTGTCGCACTGGCGGTGTACTCAGCCTAGACTGGACATCGTTGAACAATGCTCAAGCGAAGCGAGGTTAGTCATTTTCATATTATAACAACGAGTATAAGGACCAAAGCAAGTAATCCAATCTGGACCGTAGGGGGCGATAGGAATATGAACAGCAAGAATAATTTTGTAAATTCCGTCGCAAACGGGATTTAAGATATTAGATCAATTGCATGCCGTTTGATGATGCTTGTGGTCGGATAAGGAGGGTTCCTATTTGAATAATTCCGCGTGATTTTGATAGACTCGTCTCACTTGGTATACATTTACTGCTTCACACAAAAACCATCCAATCGCCTGCATCCAATCAAATTCTGAAACGTTTCAAAATATATCAATTAGGTATAAAGAAAAAAGAATTGATTATTGACGATGAAATAATTATTTTCTCTCCAATCTTTCTTCAAATGTATCTCCGACATCGACCGGAAAACAGTAAACAAACAAATGTAATAATACCCATGACGACGGTAGTAAATTAGAACAAATTCAAATTCAAATAGAAAGATTGCTTAGTTTTGCTGGGTACCGCTGGGTACCAGAGAGATTAGTACACTGGAACCATAAAATGAGTACTAATTTGCTCTGACCCCAACATCTTGATAATTATATCTATGGTCATACGGTAAGGAGCGAACTGAGCAGCATGTCAGAGTGACTTATGAGTGGCTGAATGCGAAATTGAAAGGTCGGTGTTGGAAATGATTTTTCGGCTGCACCCAGTCCCACTCACCACGGCGACGATGAAGGCGACTGTAGATTATACTGAGATCCATGTTTTTCACTGCATTGACTATGAAATATTTCTACCCTGCAGTTGATATGGCGAGTTTGAATTTTATGTTATTCTGATTCTGACGCTCCGTCATTGGGCGCTGGCGACGGGGGAGACCATATGACTGGATGCAATATTCAAGAGCTGCAACTCCATAGACAATGCATATTGAATGGTCGTTCCAATAGTTGGGAGTCGATTTTAATCGAGGTTGCGAATTTTTACGTTGCGATACGTAATCAATGGATCTTTCCTGCGGTGCGGTTTTCGTTCAGTGAAGTCTCTGGAATGTTGCTTTCAGCTATGTGGGTTCTCTTTTCGCCAGCGTTTGGACTTTGGAGAGGAGGCGCTGTAGCCAGTGTAATGGAAGGTTTAGTTTCCCATAGCAGTTTTCATACAAACTTGAACCGACTTACGCTCAACCAGTTTTTGTTCAAATCGGTTTTTGGAGGACACTCGGAGCATGGGACGGAATCGAGTGAGCGTTGTGGAGCTGGGTCGTTTTTTTGAACCTCTCTACTAATATTCTTTGTTTTTTTATAAATACGACATCAATACTACTACAGTATATGACAGTTTTTATTGTACCAATACTTTCAAAGCTTTGTTTTGGTACTTTTGGTACCCACCTTCATCTTAACTGTATTCCAGCAGTCACGAGGGGCCCCATCGAGCTCACCCTCTTCCGACAACGCTACCTCGAGATGCTGCGCGTATGCAGTGGCGACATCAGGTTGCTTCAGGCGCTCTAGGTCGTACCGCGGCGGTCGTCGGTACCGAACATTGTTGATGATAAATAGTTTTGGGCGCAGTTTACCCATCACCAGACAGTGGTCAGAGTCGATGTAAGCACCATTGTCCGGTCCGTACTATCTTGCTTATTATTCGTTGCGTGAGTTTTTTTAAAGGTTGGCTTGCAGGGCCTGACACCAAACGCCCTAAATTTCCGGAGGACCGTTCCTCCATATTCTCGGTGGACCACGGAGCTCAGTTTCACTTAGAGTCCCTCGCTGGCACTCCGACGATGACTAGCCGCCCCTAACATAGAGAACAGACGCTCAGTAAGATTTGCACCTCCGGAGAGGAGCAAATCACCCCTTCCCTGTCAGCATACGACCATAGTTCCTACCGGGATTGGTTACCCCATCTTCTCTAAGGATGCTCGTATCCCGGCCAGCGCCACGAGGAGGTGCGGATAGGAGTTGCTGGGTAAAAGGCTAAGGACCGCTAGATGGGGTCTTTTTTATTCCTTCAGGTACACGAAGTACCAATAGTACGCTTTTCCCAGCATTTGCCGTTCTCAGCCCGGTTTATATTTCCAGTCCTCGTTGTGATCAGCGACTCGACTGTCCCTTCTACCTTTTACCATTTTGCCACCACATCATCCACCAGCGTCGATAACGATCCTTCGCCCAGAAGCGCGACGTTTCGATCACCGAGCGACTTTATCTGAATTAAGGCTCCCCCAGACCTAAGCGATTTCATCGCCGCGACGGCAACAACTAGCCGCCGCGATTCTATCGTTGGGTCGCTGCAGGCAATTTTCTATCTACGCTTCCATACCAATGGCGACAGAATCGCTGTCGCCAAGCGATAGAATCGCGTCGCGACTGTCGCGTCGCGTGTGTTTGGGGGAACCTTTACTTTATTGACTTTTTTCGGTGAAGATTATACTACTCAAAGCGAAAGGGAGTAGATAAAAGGAATGAACATACAGATTCGATTTGACACCACAAGCGAGTGGCAAGTGTGAATTGAAGAGAAACTGAAGATTAGCAGAGGGCCATATGTGAGAACAAGCATTGTTAACATCGCTGTTATTCTGCCTAACGTCCACCCATGAACGGCTTGGATAGTGACGTGGTAATCACTGTACCATGACAGACTCGCTACTTTCGTTTTCTTCGCTGAACTAAGACACATTGTCGACAATTTCCGGCACTTCCTTCACCGTATTCATCGACATTGTTTTATTTGCCTCCATGCCAGCTCCCAGATTTGGAGACCTGAAATCGCGGTCAACTGCTGCAGCCACTCCCCCACCTTCTGTTGATCTATGACCTCCCAAAGACAGAGCCATCTTCATTCTTGCTCGAGTTAACTATGCTGACGCTGCTGTTGATTTTCTTCCGGATCGCATCTCGCCTCTACAAAACTTCCTTCTCCGCTACCAGTTGATTGTACAACATTTCCTACTCTTGCTACAACTGCTGCTGCTCTATCCCGCGTTGTACCTGGAGCTCCAGCTCACGCATCTACCGTTTCTGCTGCAGCGGCTCTTTTTTCCAGTCATAAACTTTTCATTCTGCCATTTGTTTCTATATCATCGATCTCCTGTTTGGTGGATTTCTTTCTTCCTTTTTTAATCATCTGTCTACTCTAAAAAAAAATAAAATAAAAAAAAGCTACACAGTATAAAAATGTTACAGCATATATGATGTAACAAAAAGGCTCCGTACGATTCGACACATTTTTCCATTACTTTTTAAAATTACAGGTTGTTGTTACTATGGAGCTTGTATTTAATGTTGCGTACAATAAAAAGTTGGATGTAGAATTAAAGGTGCTCCAAATAAATAAACAAATAAACTAGAAAAGCAGTATCACCAGTAATACTATATTATCGTTTTCAGTTTTGGTATCCAACAACATCGACTATTCAGTTTTCTAATATTACAATCTCATCCTGCCCCATTCCAGGTCCTCTGCCGGTGGATCCTTAGCGTGCGGAAAAACTACCGTCCGGTCAAGTATCACAACTGGCGCCACGCGCTGAACGTGGCCCAAACCATGTTTGCGATGATGAAAACTGGCAAGATGGAGCGCTTCATGACCGATCTGGAAATTCTGGGTCTGCTGGTGGCTTGCCTGTGTCACGATTTGGACCACCGAGGAACCAACAATGCATTCCAGTCGAAAACCGACAGCCCGCTGGCGATTCTCTACACCACCAGCACCATGGAGCATCACCACTTTGATCAGTGTGTGATGATTCTGAACTCGGAGGGGAACAACATTTTCCAGGTAAGTTTGGGCGGAGTTGGTTGAATTACGGGGAGATGGAAAACGGCAGCCATTAGTTTGTACCACTAAATTCGTCGAATAAGTCGTAAATATGTTGCGAACATTTCTTGATAGCAGGTCAGATGATCGATACATCATGTGTGAAACACATCAAGAGTTGTGCATATTTATATGATTCATACAAGCAAAAGCCATGATTCATATAGCACTGGTTTTCTATTGATAAAATTGATAACAATAAAAATGCAAACGCAATCTAGGGTAAATGATCCAATAGTGGAGGAACTAAGCACGTTCCAACACTATTCATTTTCCCAGAATTATTCCAATACTTATTTCACTTACCTTGGATATATATTGGATAGTTTTCCCCATCTATTTTAATGGAAAAATGCCTCCGTCGCATGCATTCCAAGTATTTCGTCCTAAAATGATAACTCCAATTATTGGTACATTGTTCCAATAGTTGTGGTATTTTTTAATTCGTGTTCCTATAGTTGCGAATCCCATTGTTTTCTTACGGGACTCGCAACTATAGGTACACTACCACAACTATTGGAGCAAAGAAAATTTAGTAAGGTACTTTGAAGATATTTACCAGTTTATCAAGATAATCAATGTTGTTTTCACTTGGTTTGTATTCTGACATAACACTTTATTATTGAACGTAGTGGGTTGCTGCGTTTAATTCTTAGATTTACCGCATACTGTACTACCACAACTATAGGAACACCCACGACTATCGGATCATTTGCCCTATTTGGTAGAAGAAAAAAACATCTTGAACTAGAAGACGAGAAACGAAAAAAGCCCTCGTTGGTTTCGACAAACCGATGAGAGTGGGCGTTAGCATTCGGTGCCGGTCAAGAGGCAGCTCAGCGCGAACACTTTAATCCAAAGTACTATTTCCTGGAGCCAACATGGAGAGATGAAGTTGTACTTACACTTTGTAGCTCGCTTTAAACTTGATATAACATTTGAAGGTGGAGCGAGGAAACATTTACACAAAAGGTAACATATGCACGGTATCCCTTATTCCTTGTGTGGGGAAGATTGATTCAATCAGCACTACCTTCAGCATATATTGTTGTGTCAACAACATTTCTGATTTAAATTAACCACAGATGGCTAGAAGTTTCTTCAAGATATTTTTTTTTAAATAATTCAAATACTTCTACTGTTTCGATGCCTCTACATCTCAACTGAAACTTGGCCTGCCTTTTCGCATGCCACAGTTATTAATTAATTTATTTAATTGTCACACCGTCTTGTCTATTCTACGCCTTTACACGAAAGCCTATCTGAAGGGGATCCAACACTACCGAATTGAAAAGATAATTGATTTAATACTGTGAGGTACTATACAAGTAAAGGGATGAACATTTGCGCAACCAAGCTTCTCCATAGTTCTATTAGAAAATTTCGAGCTTTCATAACTCATATCAATAGCAAGCAGTGAATTCAAACCGACAAAGGCTGACAAAGGCAATACCATCTTTTGAACGTGTAAAGACTATCAATCGGCATTTAACCTTTGTCCCTCATGAACATATAACTAGCGCAGATAGTTTTCACAGTTTGAAACACGCTTGTTTTGCAAACAACTACCTTCTTGTAGGCAGTGTGTTTATTTTCACTTACGGCTTCCGCATACGGTGGGGTCTGTCCTGTCGTGGGAAGTCG
This sequence comes from Armigeres subalbatus, assembly GCF_024139115.2. Classification (NCBI taxonomy): domain Eukaryota; kingdom Metazoa; phylum Arthropoda; class Insecta; order Diptera; family Culicidae; genus Armigeres; species Armigeres subalbatus. Next base: position 51,571,304 of record NC_085139.1, on the reverse strand, counting down.
ATTCGAGAGCGAGTAATTGCACGTTTCCGACATGCCGTTGGAACGAGAAACGATACGACAAACGTGCGACAACGGCTGCGGCCGTTCCCAGTCCCAACAAATGTAGGACCGGAGTAGGATCGACATGGAAAATAGTATCACGCCTCGAAAGTGATATGTTTATGATGTGTTTTCAATTCTCACGCTAATGGCTAAGTGGGTTGCAGGTGGAAAATGTGAAGCTGAAAATGAGCATAAATTATTATGATTGTAGATTGTAAACTAGACATGCACATGATATTTGGCGGACCGATGCTTGTTTATGGATATCATTGCATGAAACGGAGTACCAATATCTGACTTTTGAAGTCTCATTAATTTTTCATAATGTATCTGTGGTGGAATCAAATATGATACATAGTAGAAACTCGTCTTATGACAAGCGAAGACATTTCGCTAGGAGTTGTAAATAATTTCTGTGCATCAGGTTGAGGGGCAGTTCTAGTTTAAATTGAAGCCACGATAAAAGCTATGAAAGCATTAAATTATTAAAAGCATGCATGCAAAAAATACTTCGTAGAAACAGAGTAGTGCACAGGAATAAAAACCAAACTTTCATGTTCTATCTTTTTTTCCAGGCTCTATCGCCGGACGACTTCCGCAAAGTTATGAGAGTGGTCGAGTCAGCCATTCTGTCGACCGATTTGGCCATGTACTTCAAAAAGCGCAGCCAATTTCTGGAGCTGGTCGAAGGCGGTGAATTCGACTGGCAGTGCGAGGAAAAGAAAGAAGGTAATGTATTCCAGTCATGCACTAATCATAATAACTCCCTAGACAGAAGTAATACGTGTAACTGCGTCGTGGGATGCAATCCCTCCCTCGCCTCGGTAGGGTGGTCGGAAACACAGTTTGGGGTAATATTCTTTTTCCACCACCTTTCTTTTTCCAGTGCTTTGCGGTATGATGATGACGGCATGTGATGTAAGTGCGATTGCGAAACCGTGGGAGGTCCAGCATCGGGTAGCCAAACTGGTGGCGGACGAGTTCTTCGACCAGGGCGACTTGGAAAAGCTACAACTCAATCAGCAACCCGTGGCGATGATGGATCGGTAATTTGGAAATAAGTTAATTTTTATTCTATTATGTGATTCGTATGCCGGTAACTGCTGGGAAAATCAGTATTGACGTCAATTCAGATAGGATCAATTGGCCTCTCTGGTTAATATTTTTCATAGATTTGATTTGATTTCTTTGGTTGGGAAATAGTTCCACAACTCAAGTTCTTCCTAGCACAACGACCACCAACGCTAATTATGTACCCATAATTGAATCCGACAGCAATTAAGATTGCCGTTACGTGATAATTGTCGCTTCATTAATCAACCTGGAACAGTTCACAGCTGCCAGGCAAAGGTTGTTGTAGGTACTCCAGTGCCAACAATTAATTGGAATTCAGTTAGATTACGTCCAATTTAAAGAGCCCATCACTCATCTCCGCTCGTGGTTGGAAAATCCTTCTGAATCTTGTCCGCTGTCCTTCATGTAGCTTGAAGTGATGTTTGCCTTCAGGGACATAAAGATTAATTAGGACATCGAAATCTCTGTGAGGCCATTTCAAGTATTTCTGGACGGTAGACAGGAAACTGGTATAGACAATCTGTTCATAAAATGCTGGTCTGCCCTGCAAAGATTTTCAGAAAGATAGACATGTCTTCTTCAATTTAGAAGACTATTGAGCATTTAATTAAATTGGAACATTTTGTAATATTTTCTTTTCAAAATAAAAGATTGGTTGTAAATTGCAATTGCAAACTTTTTTTTTTTGTAAAAATTTTATTGGTCTAAAGAATGATAAAATAATTACTTGACATAACTAATTACACTGCAGTATCCAAGAAGAATTCTAGGGCATTAATATCTACTATTCCCTTATGCTCATTAATGTAAGTGATATAATTGTTGAAAAGTGTCAAAATTTTAATTCTAGTTCGATAGTTGATTCCTATTAGTTGAGGTCTAATGAGTTCGGTGGAAGTTAGATTTCGCCAGCCTCGGAAGAACACACTTGTTTTCTGTTGAAGTAGCTGCCACGCTGCAACAACTCGTTGACAGTCACTGAACTTATGTTGTAATGTTTCAATTGCTGCATTGCAATGCTCGCAATTCACATTGTCAGCACGACCAATTCGAGTGAAAAGATCTCGGTGCTGGATTTTTTCATTCATTATCAAATATAATTGACTCTTTACTTTAGATCCTAGTTGCCTTATTCCCACGTTTCTCCAGCATCTAACCCAATTTATGTTGGGGTATTTACGTTCCACTCTGGGAATATCCGTTTGGCTAAGGTGGTGTTGATGAATCAAATTGGCAATTGGGCACTGTTGTAAATTGGCAGGCAATTGTGCGAACTTTTGAGTTATTATTATTATATCTGGAAGATCAGGAGGGATGACACGTTGGGGGTTCTCAGGAAAGATTAACGATTTATAGCATGGTATAGCGTCAATCTCCTTAACATGCCTACTTGTTAGCAATGCAGAACATTTTAGTGCTGGTAGTTGAAGCTTAAACCTCCGTGACCATGGTCTCGAGCCAGTTGTTGTATCGCTATTCGTGCGGGAGCTCTGTTCCACAGGAACGTTCCTATGGTAGATGTAATTTTCGCCGTGTGCACGTTACTTGGAGGCAAGATAGACGACAGAAACCAAATTTTGGATGTGTTAACTACTATAACCTTCTGATGAAGTGTGAGTAGGCGCAGTGATTGCAACCACGCGTGCTGGGCAAAACGACTGACGATAGCATCCCAGTTCAGTTTAATCATCAGCATAATAGAATTACAATAGAAGATGCCAAGAATTTTAATTTTGTTCACCGTCTGTAGCCATGGAATTTCGATTTGGTTGCCGTCTATATAACCGACATCCAATGCCATCGTCTTTTGCCAGTTGATTTTTGCCCCATATACCCGTTCAAACCTTGCAAAGAGATCCCTTATTTCAATGACTATTTGATGCGATGATACGACGACAGTAATGTCATCGGCGTAAGCTACGACGAGGTCATTTCCACATGTACGTTCTAATTGCCGAAGAAGTGGGTGTAGGTATAGAACGAATAGATGCATACTCATAGGATCACCCTGTCTAACCGATCGTTGAATCAGAAACGATGTGGATAGGCGTCCGTTTACCATAAGCTGAGACGATGATGTACTGGAAATACGCGCTAGTAGTCGAACAAGATCGGTATTTATCCCGAGTGAGCACATGGTTGTGTGGAGAAAGGTGTGCCGAACTCTGTCGAATGCTTGTTCTAGATCAAAAGAGATGAGTTTAGCTCTCTGTTTGTTTTTGATCAATTTCGCTATCCGATCCTTGAAAGCCAGCGTAGCTTGGTAGATGTTTCCTTCGGGATTTGCACACTTTTGCACATTACTTATTAGGTGGTGCTGCCTCATGACATTTTCTAGTCTTGCCTTCAAAATCCGAGCTAGCAACTTGTAGTCGTAGTTCAAAAGGGAGATGGGCCTGAATGCTTTGATGGTATTGTCGGTGCCTTTCTTTTTAACCAGTACGATTACTCCGTTGACGCAGTCCGCCGGAAAGTTTGATTGTAGTGCCTCATTCAGAATCAGATTTAGTTCTCTGTGGATGACATCGAATGTACGCTGGTAGAACTCTTTCGGTATGCCATCCGGCCCCGGTGATTTCTTTGCAGCGCTAGTTTTGATTGCAGTGTAGATTTCAGCGGTGGTGATCTCTCGCATACAAGCTCCGTTTGCTTCGTCGTGCTCCGGAATAACTCTATCGCATAGAAATATTTCGTTTTCGTGATGATTGTTTTCTGTTTCTGTATACAGATTAGCAAAATACTGCAGCGCATGACTTTCAATTTGTTCAGAGCTTTCCAGAAGTTCTGCTTGCTCGTTTTGCAGGCGGCTTATCGTAGTTTTTTTCCTTCTCCTCTCACCTAGCTGGAATGTCGATAGAGGCTCTCCGGTGACAAATGTTTCATTTATTTGTGTGAACTGGTGTGTAAAGCGACGTTGCAGTGCTAGCATTTCAGCTTTTAAACTGTTGATCGTAGGTAACAGTTCCGGGTGCTGATAGTATCTGTTGCATGCTTGGTTCAGTTGTGCGTATAACCGTTGACGCTTATTGTGGAAGATGTTGTAGGAAGCTCTTGATTTCCAACGGAAGAATTTCAAGATTTGCGGCTTGGCATACCTCACCCACCAAAGTATCTATGAATGATAATTCCGACGTTGTCGCGTCCAGTACTGCCATCGATTCTGGAAGTGTTGAATGTGTTCGGTTGTTAGTATGTGGGGACGAAGTGACCAAAAACCTCTGCCGTTCGGCCGTCCGAGGGATGGCAGACATAGTCGCATTGTAACCGCCTTATGATTCGTAAAAGAGCAAACATGGGTATCGATGGTTCTCAGTTGCCTACGAAGTCCATGATCTACGTAGAACCGATCTAATCTAGATTCCGAGTTATGGGTTTTGTACGTCGGATCGATCGTTCTCGGCTTTAGTGTGTCCCACACATCGGATAGCTGCAGTTGTCGTATGGTTGCTTGTAGAGAAGGGCTCATATTGTAGCCTGTTGCGTCACATTGACGAAGTACGCAATTAAAGTCTCCTCCGAGTATCATGTGATCGGTTCTATGCCGGAGATAGTAGGCAAGCGTGCCATTAAAAAACGCTCTCTCTCAGCGCGAGCAGCAGTGCCCGAGGGAGCGTATACACAAGCTAGAGTGGTGTTGTTAACCCGAAGAGATGTTATTCGGCTATCCAGGCTCTTTTCTACGTGGCTGAACTGTATGTGTTCTTTGAGGGCAATCGCTGTCCCCCTTCTCGCCAGATCCACGTTACTAATGACGGTATATCCAGGTAACGATATTTGTTCGTTGTCGACCTCCTGAAGGAAGACGATGTCTAGCTCCATGGTTCGAAGAAACGTGAGTAGGGCGTTCAGTTTATTCGTGTTCGTGATTGCGTTTATATTTATTGTAGCAAGGTTGTAACTAAAATTATCCATTATAGATTATTGTTATCAAGGGCCACTCCTTCGTCGTCGTCGGGTCGCATTTTTTACCGGATCTTCGTGTGCGACTGCTGCTTGAGGATGATGTGGAATCGTCTGTTTCTCCTCCAGCATGCTTTCGGTTGGGAAGCGGTGCCGATGTTACATCGTCAACCACTGGTTGAGGGAAGAGAAGATGTGGTTGTTTGAAGATAGATTCGTTTGTCTGCTTGTTAGCAGTGCCACCGGAGGAGTGCGAACGTGGCTGCGATGGAATCGTTGTTGTTTTCCTGGTTACGGTTTGCCATGAAGTTGAGGCCGCTAGAGCACTCGAATTCATAGTTTGTTTGGTATCTCCTTTCTGCCTCTGTTCAGTTTGCTTCGGTCCTAATGGTAGTCGTGTTGGCACTTTTGGTCCAGACGATTGTCGAGTGACGGTGGCGTATGATTTTGCATTTGTGTCCGACGAAAGTTTTTGGAACAGAAGCTTTTTGTTTTGTATACATGATATACCGGAGTGTACGAAGTCGGAGCAATGACGACACGTGAGTTGCTGGCCATAAAACGACACATTTGTAGTCTCGCCATCAAGGATGTTATCGATCATTTAGTAATCTGCCTTCGATCATTTAGTAGTTTGTCAATAACTCATTCCACAGGATAAATTTCAAAATGTGTTGTATGGTGGATTTTCAGTGCGAAGGTTTTTCTACAACTCTCCTTAACAGGTCGATGTTCGAACTCCACTATTAAAGAAGTTACGGTGCTAGTTGCTGTACTTATACTAAATGATAACAAAATATGCAATAGGGTGGCTCAAATTAGTATGGGAAAAACTTTGTTCAATTTTTTTGATGGGCCGCCCTCTTATTCGGTTCTATTTGATGCCCTGATGCTCTGGACAAAATTTCAGCCAAATCGGTCAACGTTTGGGCGGTGCTAAACTTGTTGGAAGTTTATATGGAAAAATGTATGCTGATACATCCAAAAACAGTAAATTGCAGCTGGACTACACAACTTACGATGAAGAACTTTGATACTCATCCAGATCTTGGAGAATTTAATACAGAATGTTATGCAGAAAACCGCGAGAAGATTCGAGTTTGCCCGGCTGAGTTATTAGCATTTCTCTGCAGTGGGGTTTGAGCAAATTTCGTTTCTTTTACTTTTGAAAAGAAATAAATTCACCCCTACAACACTCCAGTAAAATGCTAATATCTTTGTGTAATAAACTATAATCTTCTCGCGGTTTTCAGCATAACATTCTGTACTTTATTTTACAAGAACTGAATGAGTATCATGGTTCTTGATCGTTCTTGCCGTCCAACTGCAAATCACTGTTTTTGGATGTTTCTGCATACATTTTTCCATATAAACTTCCAACGAGTTTAGCACTGCCCAAACGTTGACCGATTTGGCTGAAATTTTGTCCAAAGCATCAGGGCATAAAATAGAACCGAATAAGAGGGCGGCCCATCAAAAAAAATTGAAAGTGTTTTTTGAGCCACCCTAATATGCAATCATTTAGTCTAAGTTACTGCTACTAGCGCTATAGCTCCGTTATTAGTGAAATTCAAACAGCGAACTGTTAGGTAGAGTTATAGATAAACCTTTGCACTAGAAGTCCACCATACAACACATTTTGAAATTTAGCCTCTGGAATGAGTTATAGACAAACTGCTAAATGATCGAAGGCAGATTGCTAAATGATCGATAACATCCTTGCTCGCCATCAATTGTGATATACGAAGGAATATTATGTTTTACTACCATTTTGACTAACCGAACTCCAGTCGGGTACCCACCGAAAAGGTAAGTTTCCCCCACATTTGTTCGCGAATTGAGAGCACTTCTCCATAATCGCTTAAGAAGTTCGCGATTTAATCGTCAGTGATGTCTATAGGGAGATCGTAGAGCTTGACATCGACAGCTCCGTCCTCCATCTTTAGTCTTAGCCTGTATAATTTTCCATCGGATTCGATGTCGTGCTTGTCGTCGTGTTGTTCAACCACTCTTTGAGCAATCGTTGGCCGTGATGAAAGCACAGCCTAGTGTCCTACTGCATTGAATGCGTTTCACTTCATCACGAGTCATTTCTAGCACTGTACCAATGAACTCGTGTAGCTCTTCGTAAGAAGGTTTTTTCGGCACGTTAGCATATTCAATGCGGAACGTGTTCTCGTGACGCCTCATTTCCGATTTTCACCGTTCCTTGGCCCGGCGATGCCAAAGAAAATCAAAACTCGAAGGAATAGAAAGATGTTGTAGCCCGTGATAGATTTCCGTAAAAAGTGAACACATCCACTCGGTTTGGAAGTTCAACACTGTTCAAATATGATACTCTTACCAATAATTAATCAACCCTAATTTTCTCTTCTTACTCGTTACAGTGAACGCAAGGACGAGCTACCAAAGATGCAGGTTGGATTCATCGACGTGATCTGCCTACCGCTGTATAAGGTCCTGTCGGACACCTTTCCGTGGATAAGACCACTCTACGATGGAACGCTAGACAACCGACAGCACTGGCACGATTTGGCGGAAAAAGTAGAAATGGGTCTGACCTGGATCGATCACGATACGATTGATAAACCGGTGGAGGAATTTGCCTGTGAGATTGTTGACCAGTTGATTGTGCTAGAGAAGAAGTGAATGTTTCTGACCGTCCACGAGATCCCCTGCATGTCTTGTGTCTATTTTGTGTCCTTTCTGTGTATCCACGTTTTGAATGTGGCTAATGTGGTGGTATGGTTGACGGTTTCTTCATAATTTTAATTAACTTTTTGCTGATTTTCTTAATCATAGCGGCCGTAACGTAATATGTAATGCCTGTAACAGACTAACAGTCACTCATATGTAATCTTCAGTTTGGCATTATTCTCTGTTGGTACAAAAATAGAAATGTTTGGAGGAACTCGGTTTGCCACACTGGTGGTGTTTGTAAACCACACTGGTGGTGAACTATTGATTTATTACAAATCTGATGAAGGCTGAAAAGCAGTAGGCCGAAACGTCTTGTCTTGTCTTAGCACATACACAGCCAGTATTGAAAAGCATCCTAGAAATGTCGGTTGTATTTCCGAGCATTAATATTTGCAGCATATAATAAATATGGCACAAGTATTAATTCGGCCAGGCCCACTGTGCAGGCTTGAATTTGGGAGATAATTCATTACTCCCTGGCAATCAGATTATTTAGTAAAAAATAACATGATCAACAAAAAGTTTTGAATCTACGAAAGGAAGAAACGGGGACAGAGTACCAACCATTTCACATTTAAGATGATAGATGATTGACGAATCGTTGGGAGTGACTTAGCTAAGAAGATTAAAATGCACTCCTTGGGTCCTCGACGTCTTGAGATGGGATACAGTGTTTAGTCTAGTGCCCTGGCTTAGGTACCGCACATTAATTACGTAACGTTGTAGGAGAGGAAGGGAGTCAGATCAATCGTTACGGTTGATACAAAATAATTAAATCATACATACAAAAAGTGTTACGAGAGGGAGTGAGGGGGTCTAAAATTGCCCATATCTACGTTACGTAATTTTTAAATAGAACCTTATATAAGCCTAGGTTCAAGTGCCATTGACATTGTCATGACCTAAACTTTTACCTTCAGATATTTTCAATTCCGTATATCATGGAAATCTAGAATTTTCTCACATTTTCTAGATCCTGCAGATCCAGATTATTCAAATGCTTCAATTGTATCGATTTTCCGTCACAATCGTGCCGTTGCGGCGCGTTTTCCGTAGGTCAGTTTGTTGTTAGTTTGGACGTGCTGCTGGATTTAAAAGTTAATATTTAGCAATAAACGTAAATGTCTGCGTTCGAGTTTGTTGGCATAAAATTATTTTATAACCTTTTCTAAGCGGTATTACGCAGTTAATTTGACATGTTTCATTTGTTTTCGTGATTTATAATGGAGAACTGACAAAACAAGTTGAAAAATATTTTTTTGGAGTGTACTAGATCATCCAAACTGTCCTTGAGTCCAGAACTCGCGATCTACAGTTACAATGCGAGCTTTTTTCGTCACTCTAAGCTTGGATATGTATTCAACTATGTCCATAACATCACAGATAGAAAAAGTTGTTGAACTTTACACGAAAGTAATGCACATAAAGGGAATGCCAGAAAGAGCGTGAATTTAAAGAATATTATCGCATGTATGAAATTTCTGTTGCATTATGTAAATTTTTATAAGATTTGTGCTACAGAAACTGACATAATGCTATAGAAATTGCCAACATTTAGGGTGAACTTGTTGGAAAAGATCCATGTACACCCATAATAATAGTGTAATTTTCCGCGTTTTCCGGATATGTATTCACCCATATTCATAACATATTCATTAAGATCAGGAGACATGGTTAGATGGTTTTGGGATATTTTGGGTCATCCAAACTGCCCTTGAGTTCCGAACTTGCGATCTACAGCTACGACACTAGCTTTTCTCGTCACTAGAAACTTGGATATGCATTCAAGCATGTCCATAACATATTCCAGTAGACCAGGAGACACGGTAAGTTGGATTTTGGACATCCTGTGTTATTCAAACCGTCCTTGAGTTGCTTGGGATCTACAGTCACCACACTAGCCTTTTTCGACGCTTCAAGCTTGGATATGGATTCATCCATATCCATAATACATTCCTGAAAATCAAGATGTTTAGATGTTTTGGGATATCCTGGGCCATCAAAACCGTCTTTTATTTCAGAACATGTGATCTACAGGCACAGGAGTACATTTGCCAGCTAACCGTAAGCATTTAAAAAAATCCGTGTGTGCGATTATAACGCTGTCACAGTGCTAACATGCTTTATACTGGCTCATAGAGCCTGGTTACTTTGGGTTTCCGTCACTCAAAGCTCCAATATATCGGCACCAACATATCAAATTTTCTCAAAGTTACTATATGTGTGTTATTATTACAGTTGATTACACCAGCACCAACATTTCAAAAGATGTTTTTGCAGCTGTAGATCTCAAAGACAGATTGGATTGTCCATAGAATATCTCAAAACTATTTTACGTTATCCGTTGACCTCCCGGGAAGTGTAATGGATGTAATGGAACGGATATTGAAGCTTTGAGTACCGAAAGGAGCTTCTAAGTAGCTGTAGATGTCAAGTCCTGAACTCAAGGATAGTGTCTGCGAGCAATCGATCGAGCTACCAAAACAACCACACTCCCTGAGAGAGGTACTCCATGCGCGATATCACTGATGTCGCATTTCTATTGGTATTGGCTCGTAATTCTCTCGCAGTCTCTTTGCCGTGCGATCGATGCGATCGCCGTTCGGGGCGTCGATAGTGCAAAGGCTACACCAGCAGCAGCAGCGAATGCTGCATAAAAGTAGTTCAAAACAAACCGTCGTCGTACGCACATCGAGGGGCGAACCCTCGATCGAATAATTGTTTCGTGTTTAGACTTAATTAGTAATAAATGTAGTGTTGTAAATAAAGTTGTTTCGTTGATTAGTGTAAAATAAATGTTATAGTTGTTCGACGTAAAAATAAACTGTGTAGTGAATGTGAAACTATTGGCGTTTTGTGTGACTGATGGTCATTTTGGATGACGAAAAGCCCCCCTAAGAAAAAGTGTTTTGGATTGGGAGTTCACTGGTGCTTTTGTGGGTGGAAACATAGTTCTCGGTCGGGAAGGAACCCGACATAAGCTGGTCCTTCGAACCGGATGATCTACCGGAAAACCTTGGAACGGTCAAATTCCGAAGATTTGACCAAGTGCGCCAGTGAACAGTAAATGAAATTCACACAATTAAAATCGCGCCATAGTGAAGTGTTCTGAACAAATGGATTGCGCCATACTAAAGTGCCCAGAAGAAGAAAATCGCTAATAGAATCTACTGAAAAGACCCTTCGGCCATCCTTGGGTTAAGTGAAAATTATGTGATTCGCCATTGCACGGAATAATCAAAACCCACGTCATAAACACTAATCAAGGCACCGAACATCACATCGAATCGTCATCATCAGCTGATCAATCTGCTGCAGTGCATACCATTCGCCTTCAGCAACAGTAAAAGGAATTGACGACGTAATTGCACGACGACCAGCAGTGGTTATTGTTTGCTGTAGCTGCTGCTGTATCATCGCACAGTGGAGCGCGTGGGGATTAAATTTGGAATGAATTCAAAAGTTTCAACAAGAATTGTGAAATAACCTTAGCGTTGTTCTACTACCGTTCAGGTATGTAAGAACCGGTATATGTCTTGCCGAAGCCTTTTTTAAGTCCCACTAACGCCAACCCTTCGATTCTGTGCGATTTGTTGCTGCCGACTAATGTCAACGGAGAATATCTGTTCGTCAAGAACATTTTGGGTTCACGGACCGTGCAAGGTGCGACGGAACGACGACGATCGATTTTGAGACGGACGACACTACATTCGCTTTGGGCTTGGGCATCACGGAAAGGCTTTTCCGGCCAGGTAAATTCATTTTGATCAGTATATGCCCAGCCGAAGCTGGATATTTTGATACTGCACATCTGAAATAAATTTCATTCCCCTTTCGGTGCAATTTGGATTGTTACGAGTCGAACAAACTGAACGATAATTTTGAGGGATTTTGGATGATGTTGAACTGAAGCTGATTCGTTCAGCGCTATCTTTAGTTCTCCAGACGATTTCCCGCTGTTACATACTAGTTAGCGACGTTTGGCAAAACTTGTTACATTTTTGAACTCGGCTACTGGTACTTGCTGTTGATTCATAGGTAACGCGAACAGTATATGTCTAGCCGAAGTTTAAAATTTGAATACTACATCTGTGTTTCTAATCCCTCGCATTTGCTGGCTTGGATCGGAATCTGAGGCATTCGTTCGAATATTGGAGATGCTCTCAATCGGAGAACTTGCTGGTTTTGGCTTCGGCTGCACCGCTGTTACTTCTCATAGGTGAGCTGAACAGTATATGTCCTGCCGAAGCGGACAATATTGAGTACTACATCTCCTTTTCTATCGATTTTGGATTTGCCGACGGTTCTACGACTCTGCGAGTGGAGTAACCCATCTGACTAACGACATTGTTCGAGTTTCCGTGGAGCGACGACAGCAACATGAAGCCCGTTACCAGGAACGCAGATTCCCTGAAGAGTTTGACGACGAGGCTGAAGGGGTTAAAATTATCTTTAAGTAACATTAGCCAGTACGTTAAGAACTTTAAGGAGGGTACCCCTGTCGCTCAAATCAATGTTCGTCTCGAGAAGTTAGATGTATTGTGGGTTCAGATAAGTGAGGCAATCTGGGAAATTCAAGCGCACGAGGACTTCACGGAGCCTGAAGGTTTGCAGAGGGAGCAGTTGGAGATGGAGAACCGCTACTACGATGCGAAATCGTTTCTGGCGGAGAAAGTGGGAGAGGTTCAGCATAATTCCGTCCAGAACCAGTCGACTCGTCCTGGAGATGTCACTCTACGTGGTGGTATGGACCACGTTCGCCTACCTCAAATCCAGCTGCAAGGTTTCGACGGCAACATCGACGACTGGCTCAGCTTCAGGGACCTCTACATGTCTCTGATCCATGAGAAGCCAGACCTACCCGATGTGGAAAAATTCCACTACCTCAAGGGGTGCTTAGCAGGCGAAGCTAAGGCACTAATAGATCCGCTAAAGATCACCAGGGACAACTACCAGGTTGCTTGGCAGTCGTTGCTAAAACGCTACAACAACAGCAAGCTCCTACGGAAGAAGCAAATGCAGGCTCTCTTCAAACTGCCGTCCCTCACCACGGAGTCAATCGCGGATCTTCACAGGCTGGTCGACGGATTCGATCGTGTGATTCTGACCCTAGATCAGATCATCCAACCGGCCGAGTATAAAGATCTGTTGCTGGTCGAACATCTAAGCGCTTGTCTCGACCCGAGCACACGGCGGGGATGGGAGGAGCACTCGTCGACGAAGGAGCAGGACACCATAAAGGACTTGCTGGAGTTCCTGCAGCGGAGAATCCAAATTCTCGAAGCTCTACCAGCGAAGGTGGAGTCGAAAGTCTTCGAGCAGTCGCCACAACGCAGAAAGAAGCCATTTTCACCGAAGGTCAGCACCAGTGCCGTACAGTCGTACAACGCGAAGTGTCCCTCATGTGCGGAGATACATGGACTTCACACGTGTCCATCATTTTTAAGGATGTCGCAGTCCAGCCGGGAGTCTTTCTTGCGCGAAGCATCCCTTTGCCGCAATTGCCTCAAACGTGGTCACATCGCTCGGGAGTGCACTTCGAAGTTCTCCTGTCGGTATTGTAGGGGTCGTCACCATTCACTGCTGTGCTTCAAAGGAGGAGATCGAAAGAGTAGCCAAGGATCACCGAGGAGATCGATTTCAGGAGGTACTCCTAAACAGGGCAGCACAAGCACAAATTTCAGGGCAGCGAATGCTTTGGCGGTCGAATCTACTTCTTCCAACGCGGCGCAGTGTGTTTCATCGCAAGTTCTTTTGGCTACAGCTGTCTTAGTAATAGAAGACGATGTGAGTCGTCGGTACCCAGCACGCGCCCTTCTTGACTCAGGTTCCGAGTGCAATTGTATTTCCGCAAATCTTTGCGAGGCGATTAATGTTTCCACCCAAAAGGCCAACATCGCGATTCAGGGCATCGGGCAGTCCGGAGTGAAGGCAACTCACAAGACGAAAGCTGTCATCAAATCTCGCGTCTCGTCGTATGCTCGATCCATGGAATTCCTCGTCCTACCGAAGGTTACAGCGAGCCTACCAACCTCTACAGTTCAGGCAAGTGGATGGGACATTCCAGAGGACATCGAGCTGGCGGATCCCGAGTTTTTCCGATCGAGGAAGATCGACATGGTGTTGGGCATCCAAGCGTTCTTCAGCTTTTTCCCGTCAGGAAGGGAAATCTCGTTAGGCAAGGACCTACCTGTGCTGACGGAGTCCGTTTTTGGGTGGATAGTGACAGGCGAAGTCACATCAGCAACTCAGGTGACTGGATTCACCTGCAACATTGCGATATCGCAAATTATGGAGGAGCCAATTGGAGAATCAAAGGAAAGCGATGTGCGTTACTTTCAACCGTCCGGAAGCAGTCGAAGGATTTCTGAACGGGAATGATACACGGAGATTTTCACGAAGTGATATGCTTCATAACGAAGCTTGGTCTGCTCGGAGGGACGAAGAGGCAACGAAAATGCAACGCAACTAGTGCAGAACTAGGTGATCCGCTATCCGAAATGGTGGGTGAGGAAATACAAAAGTTCCATTGGCACTATCGACTATTGGAATGAAGGGACGTTTTCAATGCAGCTCTTATGCTCAAAATCACGGGTGGTACCACATAGGGTGCAACAGAGTGTGCCACTTGCCTTTTTAAAATGTAGAAATCGAAGTTTAGGGTTCGTCAGCAGATTCCGTCCTGTGCATCGAGGGGAGTTTTTCTCTTCTTTCTTTTCAGAAGTTTCCCGGCAACTTCAGGGTGGGTGAGGATGTCTGCGAGCAATCGATCGAGCTACCAAAACAACCACACTCCCTGAGAGAGGTACTCCATGCGCGATATCACTGATGTCGCATTTCTATTGGTATTGGCTCGTAATTCTCTCGCAGTCTCTTTGCCGTGCGATCGATGCGATCGCCGTTCGGGGCGTCGATAGTGCAAAGGCTACACCAGCAGCAGCAGCGAATGCTGCATAAAAGTAGTTCAAAACAAACCGTCGTCGTACGCACATCGAGGGGCGAACCCTCGATCGAATAATTGTTTCGTGTTTAGACTTAATTAGTAATAAATGTAGTGTTGTAAATAAAGTTGTTTCGTTGATTAGTGTAAAATAAATGTTATAGTTGTTCGACGTAAAAATAAACTGTGTAGTGAATGTGAAACTATTGGCGTTTTGTGTGACTGATGGTCATTTTGGATGACGAAAAGCGCCCCTAAGAAAAAGTGTTTTGGATTGGGAGTTCACTGGTGCTTTTGTGGGTGGAAACATAGTTCTCGGTCGGGAAGGAACCCGACAGATAGTTTAGATTGCCCAGAATATCTCATAACTATCTTACCATATCCGTTGACCTCCCGAGAGGTGTAATGGGTATAATTGAAGGCATATTGAAGCTTTCCGTACTAAAGAACGATTTTCTTGCAGCTGTAGATTTCTAAAGTCCTAAACTCAAGGAATGTTTGGATGGCCTAGGCCGTCCAAGGAACTTAAAAAATGGTTTTTTGTACATCACAGTAACTCTACGGTTACGTTTGAATAAAAATCTTATTTTGAAACAATAAATCCGCTACCAATACACCTAAAATTTTCTCTTTCGTAACTTCACCGTGTTCATGACGTTTTAGATTATCGTAGGGCCTTGATCGCCTATGCATGATATTTTTCCCAGATAGGGGAGTCAATTTAAGCAATTTTGCTGAAGAGAGCGTTCATTTTTATCCATCGTGCGATTTTATACATCCATTTTTCGGTAGCGGTCATAAATGACCTCGTGGGCCTGAAAGGGCCTGCAAAGATTTATAATTGTTGATTTTGAGCATTATATTCATTGTTTGTCTTTTTTTTTCCTTTTCCTAAAATTCATATACTTTAAAGTGAAATCTTTTGTGTTTGAATGTTTTGCTTCTCTTACATAAATAATGGATAGAAAGGAAGATAACCTGAGTTTTGAAACAAATTGTTAGGAAGATTCTGTACCAAATTAATTTGGTTACACTGGCGACCACCTCGTCAGAGCTACCGATAGAATCGATAGAATAGTAACAAGGCAGTCTCGATTGAATTGTCAAATCATTTTCTGGCATTCAGCAAACACGTACCGTTTTGACTCAAATTCCGAACATGACGTATATTTCGAATACTCGTTTTTTATAGCCACCCTATAACCAGAGACCGGCGGAGTGAAAAACTGTCGAAATGGCAACGTATGAAAATGCATGAAATCGTGAAAATAATACTGGCATCACTTGAACTTTTTGCTTGCTTCTTATGGATGCAAAAAGTAAACAAGTCGATTTGGAACCGCTTTTGACGGTTCGATTGGAAACAAAATGGCGTCTTCGCCGATCTCTTATTGTAGTATTTCTAGTTTTTTAATGGCCACTTGGCATTTTTTAGGAGTGCTCGCGTTTTCGGCGGCACACCACTCGATACGGAGGCGGTGCACAACTGTCATTTTTGCTGATTTAGCTTTGCTGCGTCGCAGCATGCATGAAATATTAAAAATGACAGTTGTGCTTTGCTTCCGTATCGAGTGGTGTGCCCCCGAAAACGCGAGCACTTTGAAACTTGAATTCCGTGAGGAGTGACCTTAATGTCGAGAACTATTGGAGGTTTTCTGAACTTCAGGTTGCTTGCAGATCTCTTGAAAGGTGGTTTGCTCATCGTGGCCTATCAAGATGGCATCCAACTAAGTTTTTTTTTCTTTAGATGACTGGTAGCGCAAGTGGAACGAAGAATCGACCAGACCGTACATGACTGTCTACATTTGCTACACGCGAATAGGCGCCGAGAGAACTTCTACGCATAAAGTGTGTTGATACTTGCGATTCTCCAAATGATTCCAGATTTGTTTAAAACGTGTTTTGAGCCTCTCAAGATACGACGAAGTGCTGCAGTATAAAGGCCGCATGATAACGGAATTAATTCTTCCCGCAGTGGTAGGTTTAAGGAAGGCATAGTCTCGAAGACAATAATAAAAGAGACACTTTTTTGCCAAACACATCCGTACAAAATCGTAAGCTCAGGAGAGAAATTCTACAGTTAAGTTCCAGCAGGTGGGTGTTGCTTTCATTGGATTTAACCCCTACGACGATGGACACATGTTACACATAGGTTACCGCAACTCATATGTTGTTGCGACCAAATTTTGTCTGACTTATACTGTTCGGGACCTTACGTGTCCCTGGACGAAAAGTGCAGCGTCCCTTACTATCTCTTGAAACAGTACAACTGAATGGCTTCTCAACAAACTGTTCGCCTGGCGTAAGAGATGTTCCGTCACATATGTTTTCGAATTCCCAAAGTCACTCCAATCGGAATTCGAGACGTAACACATCTCACATGTCCTACGTACAGATATGTAAGTATTTCAACTTCAACTTTGTGATCGTATGCGTATCTTTAAGCTTTCTACAGTGCGTATACGTCTGAAAGATTTTACTTCTTATTTAGAGTGTGGGGTCGGCGGAGATGTGGAGTCATACTTGCTGTAATGAGTTTTCCATATGGCTTGTGCCTCCCGTCCATTTCAAGCGCGGGTAGCATTGAGACCCTTCACTCTAAGGTCAGCAGCTAGACTTTGCCGGACTCAAGCTAGCTAAGAACCATCGTCAACGAATGTGTATGTTCGTACATTTTCAAAGCTAGTTCGAAGATCGGTGGCGTGACATTATATATACAGTATCCGAATGATGGCGTCGAAAACCTTTTTTCTTTTGGGCTACGTGGGGCACGTGACCCACCAAATTGGATATTTTCCCTGAAATTTGTAGATATTGGCGTTACTGTTCTAAAATAAAAGATTTTTCATCAATTTTCATAAATGTCGGAGAAACCCCTGAAATTTTTTTGAAGATAATTTTGAAAGTATTCCTGGATGAAATCCAGAAGTAATTTCCGACGAAATTTTGGGAAATTCCATTATCGTTAGACATTCCAATGTAAAGTCCTTTGAGCCTACTTTCAAAAATCTCTTCAGGAATTCATCCGAAAGTTCATTTAAGTATTCTTTTTGAATATCTTTCAGAAATTCCTTTGGAAATACTTATCTAAAATTCCTTCAGTTCCTTTTTCGAACATCCTTCAAATTCCTTCAGGAAATCTTCCAGAAATACCTGCGGGAGCAATCTACCAGGAATTCCAAATTATTTTACAAAGATCTACCAGACATTGCTTCGAGTTTCCTTCAAAAAATCCTTCAAAAATGCCGAAGTAAGTTCCAACGGGAAATCCTTTCAAGAGGCTCGGAAGCCTCCTTTCAAGAGGCTCGGAAGCCTCCTTTCAAGAGGCTCGGAAGCCTCCTTTCAAGAGGCTCGGAAGCCTCCTTTCAAGAGGCTCGGAAGCCTCCTTCCAAGAGGCTCGGAAGCCTCCTTTCAAGAGGCTCAGAAGTTCCTTTCAAGAGGCTCAGGCTTCCTTTCAAGAGGCCTCAGAGCCTCCTTTCAATAGGCCTGGAAGCCTCCTTTCAAGAGGCTCAGAGCCTCCTTTCAAGAGGCTCAGAAGCCTCCTTTCAAGAGGCTCAGAAGCCTCCTTTCAAGAGGCCTGGAAGCCTCCTTTAAAGAGGCTCAGAAGCCTCCTTTCAAGAGGCTCAAGCCTCCTTTCAAGAGGCCTCAGCCTCCTTTCAAGAGGCTCAAGCCTCCTTTCAAGAGGCTCAGAAGCCTCCTTTCAAGAGGCTCAGAAGCCTCCTTTCAAGAGGCTCAGGCCTCCTTTCAAGAGGCTCGAAGCCTCCTTTCAAGAGGCTCAGGCCTCCTTTCAAGAGGCTCAGAAGCCTCCTTTCAAGAGGCTCAGAAGCCTCCTTTCAAGAGGCTCAGAGCCTCCTTTCAAGAGGCTCAAGCCTCCTTTCAAGAGGCTCAGAAGCCTCCTTTCAAGAGGCTCAGGCCTCCTTTCAAGAGGCTCAGAAGCCTCCTTTCAAGAGGCTCAGGCCTCCTTTCAAGAGGCTCAGAAGCCTCCTTTCAAGAGGCTCAAGCCTCCTTTCAAGAGGCTCAGGAAGCCTCCTTTCAAGAGGCTCAGCCTCCTTTCAAGAGGCTCAGAAGCCTCCTTTCAAGAGGCTCAAGCCTCCTTTCAAGAGGCCTCAGAAGCCTCCTTTCAAGAGGCTCAGGCCTCCTTTCAAGAGGCCTCAAGCCTCCTTTCAAGAGGCCTCAGAGCCTCCTTTCAAGAGGCTCAGAAGCCTCCTTTCAAGAGGCCTCAGCCTCCTTCAAGAGGCTCCGGAAGCCTCCTTTCAAGAGGCTCAGAAGCCTCCTTCAAGAGGCTTGGAAGCCTCCTTTCAAGAGGCCAGGAAGCCTCCTTTCAAGAGGCTCGGAAGACTCCTTTCAAGAGGCTCAGGAAGCCTTTTTCCAAGAGGCCTGGAAGCCTCCTTTCAAGAGGCTCAGGAAGCCTCCTTTCAAGAGGCCTGGAAGCCTCCTTTCAAGAGGCCTCAGAAGCCTCCTTTCAAGAGGCCTGGAAGCCTCCTTTCAAGAGGCTCAGAAGCCTCCTTTCAAGAGGCTCGGAAGCCTCCTTTCAAGAGGCTCGGAAGCCTCCTTTCAAGAGGCTCGGAAGCCTCCTTTCAAGAGGCTCGGAAGCCTCCTTTCAAGAGGCTCGGAAGCCTCCTTTCAAGAGGCTCGGAAGCCTCCTTTCAAGAAGCTCGGAAGCCTGCTTTCAAGAGGCTCGGAAGCCTCCTTTCAAGAGGCTCGGAAGCCTCCTTTCAAGAGAATCTGAAGCCTCCAAGAGGCTCGGAAGCCCCCATTCAAGAGGCTCGGAAGCCTCCATTCAAGAGGCTCGGAAGCATCCATTTAAGAGGCTCGGAAGCCTCCTTTCAAGAGGCTTGGAAGCCTTCTTTCTAGAGGCCTCTATATAAGCGGCTTGGAATTCTTTCAAATGACTGAACTGTCCTTTCAAGGTTTTTAGACGCCTTTTTTCAAGAGGTTAGGAAAAAATTTCTGGATTTTTCTACGGGGGATTTATTTGAAGTATTCCCGAAGGAATTTTCGGAAGAATATCTAGAGGACTGCCTGAAGAAATTGCTGGATGACTTACCGGATCAATTTTTGGAGGTATTTTCTAAAGAATTAACATAAAAAATATTAATGAAATACCTTAATTTACAAAAAAAAACGTCTGAAGGACTTTCCGAAATAATTTCTGATAAAAATTATAAAATAACGCCGGGATGAATATCCTCAATTTTTTAATGAATTTCTGGAGGAAATTTAATAACAGATCGACTGTAATCTCGATATTTTGAGTTTTTCTATGGTTTGCATGTCTATGGATTTTTTTGAGTTTGGTATGGAGTCTTTATGTCAGGATCAAAACAGAGTTTTGCTTTACTTCTGTCCTAGACTTAATCTGATCTACTGAGGCAATATTATGAACCGATTACTCCGATATTGGACGTCCAGTCTACCATATATTTGTTTTAGAGTGGCCATGACTCCATCGACATTCGACGGATGTAATTGTGGCTTCTAAAGCTTTATCTTTCAAACAATCCCGTAGCCTCAGCATGTTCTCTTCTGGTGAGAAGCCGCATTGAATCGAAACAGAAAGAGCTAGCAGTTTTCAGAATTCCCGCCAAATTCAATGTTTTCAAATCATGCAAGGAATAATTTCCAATGATTTTTTTTTAAAGAAACTGAGCTTGGATACTTATGAGATCTGATTATAACCATTATTTCTTTTCAGCTTCGTATTATTAATATCAAAAAAAAACAATTTATTTAAAATGTTCAGTAGGAAACCAAACAACCATACCAACACATGGCCTTTCCTGTTCAATGTAAAATTGTATTCGTGCTACCTATTCTATATGGCATGATCATAATCAATCGGCTTAACGCGAGTATTCGCACGATCCCATCCTGCGTGCTCTCTGCATCCACCCCTCTCTTATTCCATCCACAGCCGGAAAGGAGGCCCTAGCCGACATCGAATTCACCGTCACCACACTGAACTGTGCCCATCCAGAGGACAAGACTGACACGACGCCGGTGCACGAGCGGAAGCCCCGCTTCAGTAGTCTCCGCAAGACCGGTGCCCTGGGGAAAGCCGTCCGCAACAAACTGTCCAAGTCGGTGTACAGCAGTCAAACCGCTATCGGGAGCACTTCCGCTGGAACCACATCGTCCGGTGAGCGACCTTCATCCGGTATTACGAATTCTTCCGTCAGCTCGTCCAAGTCGCAAGACGACGAAAGGCAGTGCTCCGATGGAGACGGGGGCGATACTAGCAATGAACCCCACTCGGCGTCCACAATCGGCAACAACATCGGGGGATCGATGGGTAATCACGGTGCCACGACGCCGACGGGAAGTCCCGTCGAATCGGAAATAAGCAAATCCTCCGCCCTCGTCAAACCGGTCAAGAAACGGTCCAAACTTTGCATGCTTTTGTGACCGAAGTATTACGAGGGAGATTCCTCAAGCAACAATAACGGCAACAAGGAGAACTCGGTCTAGGCCCCAGCGAGGGTTCTCTTTTCCGCCGTTGGATGGCTGTTCGCTGTTTCCAGTAGATATGTTTAGCTGTGTTTTGCCAGGGAAAATGGCGTCCACCATTGATATTTAGGATATAGTATATGAAACTAAAGAAACACGCAGACATGTAACTTGAAAACCCCATGAAATTAGTGTGCAAGTTAGTGGATAAACCAAATAACAATGTGCATGATGTGTTGTAGTACAGAAGTACCTAGATGTCAATATAAAAGACCCACATTTTTGGAGGAATGTATTTTATATACATGTTTACGGAAATGCAGCATTCTCCCACTAAGGCTGACACTTGCTAAGCACTTGAACTACAAATTTAGGCCGACTGGAAACTTTCTGAATGCAATATCTAGTTCGTAGATGGCAGTTCTAAGTCTACAAGTATCAAGTATCTATAATCTGTCAACAACTATCACGTCTCTGTAAAATAGGAAACAAATCTTAAACGGTGCTTTCTCGACTTAGTGGTAGATTAGACTACTTTTAACTTATGATTCTTTGCGAATGCTGCAAACCTAGGTAATAAGTATGAATAAGCTCTCTCACCTATACTCAATCCGCACACCATTCACAAAGTCCTATGGTACTTATAGTTCATAAAATTTTAAAAGCTTTGTCATAGTGAATAACTTAAAAAATAATAATCTATTACACCCTTAGGGACGTCAATTTACCTTGTTACCTAGAAGAAAAACTTCACACGAACACCTACACACCAAACTTATAGGAATGTAGACGCTATTGTAATCCAACAATCCTCGAAACGAACCTGATATGTGTTGATCGCAGTCAAACCTGAAACTGATCTGGAACGTTACGCTAGTCATAGGTTTAGGCAAATGATTTTAGATTCTAAGTGAGGCTCGCACCGATACTGATAAAGCTCGTTACTTTCAACGAAAGCATGACACGTTTGGTTTACAATCTAATGAAATGTGATGATTATGTTTCGGTGGCTTAATTTATTAGAAGTCTATCAAGGTCAATGCTATGAAGCAAGAACGTTTAAAATACTGCTAGTGACTGTTTTGTGACAATAAACAATCAAAACTACCACTAAAATTTATATCGGTTCATTAAATGTTTCCATTATTCTCATTTATTTTTATAACAGAAGCATGAATTTTTATCACTGTTTATTTTGGAAACCAAAGGAGAATTTGGTTTGTGCTTATAACAACTGTTTTCAAATCTATTAATCAATTTGATTATCACATTTCATTGAAAAAAGAGATTGATTCTGCTGAAATAAATACTTGCATCAGTATTGGATCGCAAATGCTAGTAAACATTGTTACAGAGTTTCAATCGAAAAGGGAAAAAAATCAAATACGAGAACAAAGTTCAAGTAAGATTTGAAGTGTTATGAAACGAAGCAACCTAAGTGAATTCCATTGAAACAAACAAACAAGAAACGCTGTTTTTAATCAGTGTGTCCTTTAATGGTAGGGTTACTATTTTTGTGATTAATTGTTGAAGTGACATAAACAAATGCAAAATCAAAAACGAATGTGTACTTGTAAATAAAAACACTGCGCTGTGATTAATTCTATTTTTATTGAAGAAGTCCTTTCCTCTTAGGTTCATCCACTTTAACCCGTAAATACCCTGGATGAACTTCTGATATTGTATCTCGGGGGTTTTCAGAGGTTATTGCTTGGAATTTATGTCACTTATTCGTGGGACGTAAGACGATTATTTTCTTAAATTACTATTTTCCTATTTTATGCATTGATCTTTGGACATTCCTATATACGGTACATAATCATAGCAATCTAAATTCCCAAATTGGATATGTTATTATTATATGTTCTATAGAATGTTCCCTGAAGTTTAGGTCTTTCAGGCCTCTACTCATAAACTAACATCTAGGGTAAATCCGGGTAAGATGCCACACCTTTTTTTAAATCGACATTTCTCCAAAACAAAACGTTAAATTGAAACTCTTTTTATTGTTTTCGATAGTTTAGTGATCCTCCTAGGGTAAAATGCCCAATAGTGGACCCCCTAGTAGCGAAATTTTGCCCTTCCTGTCATAAGGAGTAGAAATTTTCAACATATTATTTCTGCTTGATATCTAACAACAAGCTCTGCATCCCCTCTTCACGATACATACAAAAAACACCCAAATACACGACGTTATTCGATGAAATTAACATTTTAAACTCTAGCTGAATTCGCCCTATAGTAGACCCACTGGGGGTCCATAATAGGAAATTGCTTCCCTATAGTCGACACTTCATTTGATTTTCATGTCCCGTTTCGGAACGTTCTTCTTCCCTATTATGGACCCCCCAAAATATTCCTATAATGGGCACTCTGGTGTTTATTTTTTATAGAATTGTAAAAAATCATCTAATTTTACTTTCCATAGCATTTCCAATGCATGTAATCAAATCATAGGACTGTAAGGTAGGTTCTCCCGATAGAATTTCATAGCAACATGTTGACATTGTGCTGTAATAATGCAAAAATGGCTGGAGGGTCCACTATTGGTTGGGGATCCACTATTGGGCACTTTACCCTACATTTAGTAGAAATCATTAAAAAATCAAATAAAATCAAACTGTAATGTACTAGGGGGAAAGACGGTTATTGGCAGGGGGGTTTTTGTCGACCAAATTTTATGAAATTTGGCCACAATATTCTTTGATATGCAAAGAATGTTTAGGCCAAATTTGAGCCTAGTCAGTCATAAAAAACCGCGCTGCCAATAATAGAACAAAACCTGCCAAAGCCGTCATTCCCCCTATTTATATTTAAATTTTGAATAAAAAAGTCAAATCAGGGTGAGATGCCGCACGGAAAAATTAGATTATAATTTGTTTTTGGAGTTGAAATTATTTTTTTAGAAAAGCGTAATCATTTAGTGGAAAGTGGGTCAAGATCGCCATATGGGGCAAAACAGTCAGCGTTGATTATGACTTAAGTGAGCATTATATTCACATTATTATTACAAGAGATGATTAACAATAATGTAAAAAGGCTATACAACTGAAAAACGCACTTTGACAACCTTACTTGTTCTTGAAATATTGGTTTTAAGATGGTTTAGTTGAAATTAGAATTTTCTTATAATTTTGTAGTGACATAATTTAAGGTTTGAAGCCAAAATTACTAATTTTTCAGCACAAATTGATATTTACCAAGGCCTTTATACAACTATGGCCTATCTACATTAATAATTTGAGGAAATTCACAGTAATTATAATCGATAGGATATAAATCTTTAGATATACGTCGACTTGGGGCGGTATTGCCAACTGTATTAGCAACAAGGTCATCTCCAGCATTAAGAATCGCCTAACCCTTAAATGCATTTCAAAAATCATATAAATAGTTTCTGCTGAATCTATGATGATTTAAACAACGGTTTTGATTTTAATCGTTAAAATTAACTTTAGGCAAATGCATACATTGACGTAGAGCTAGAGGTCAGCAAATCAATACGGAATACGACATTTTCAAGCAAAACATCATTTGAAAATAATCCCTAGAAGTGCAAGGAATGTGTCACCAGTTCTCAATCAATTCAGCCCACTTTTAATTGAATTTTTGGTCCTCGCTAGTCTTGCCCCGAGAGGGTGGCCATTTCGCCCCATATGATAAATATGCAGCCCATGATCGCATATTTGTAACATTTGCATTTTTGTCGATTTTGAGATAAACCCATGAATCATCTCCAAATTGATAATTCTTCCAGTTGACCAGGTGAAATAAGAAAGTTTGGTCCAAAAAACTCGTAAAAACTACCAAGTTTTTTTGTAACATTAAGCAAAGTGACCGCATAACCGTAACACTGGAAAACTTTATAGCCGGTACGCCATTTACTGTGTACAAAAAGTTTCGCAATTAGTTTGCATTCAAATACCAAGTAATGGAAATGTTTTTACCGAAGATTTCAACTGGATAAAGTGCTTGTGCAATTTTTGGGAATTTTTAGAAATTCATTGAGATTTGCATACTTATGCGTATCACAAACTCCATTTCGTTCCATTTCTCCCATACCTACTTTTGTCGATTGTTACAAATATGCGATCATAGGCAGTATAAGCATCATAAAACACCTTTTTTAAACTTTTTTATATGATACTTAAACGTCATTAATCAATGTTTATTGATACGATACGGGGCTCTCCTTAAACGTGCGGTAAAATGCGCGGCTACAAAGCAAGACCATGCTGAGGGTGGCTGGGTTCGATTCCCGGTGCCGGTCTAGGCAATTTTCGGATTGGAAATTGTCTCCACTTCCCTGGGCATAAAAGTATCATCGTGCTAGCCTCATGATATACAAATGCAAAAATGTTAACTTGGCTTAGAAACCTCGCAGTTAATAACTGTGGAAGTGCTTAATGAACACTAAGCTGTGAGGCGGCTCTGCCCCAGTGTGAAACTACTCGACATTACGCAGTAGCGAGCACAACCAAGATGCAAGAGACTCTCCGGCAATCCCAGGGTCGGCTAACTACTGGGTAATCAAGGGTTTTTCGCGGTAAACAAAAACTAACAACACAGAACTTTCACTTTTCTTGTATATAATTTATTGATTCCTAATTGTGGCGTGTGCGTGTTGTTCTGTGTAATAAATTTGTGTTAATTTGTTAAGTGTGACCTATTTTAAACGTTGGTACCGGTACATACCGCTGGTACTCTCGATGTTGAGGCCGGAATAGCCGGCACAGCGACTCCAGTCCAACTGTGCGGCCAGGAATCTCGCCGGAATAGCGATGCGAGCGTCGATACGGACGATTCTCGTCCGACGGGGCCAGCGGACGTTGCTGGACGATGGTGGGCAGGCGTCTTCCCTCGTAGGCGCGATCGACCGGCCGTGGCTTAGCCACCTTGGACGGCCGAGAGGGGAACTCCTCCTTGACGATTAGGGCCTACGGCCCGAGGAATCGTCCGGTGAAGGACGTTACAATCCTTGACGGATTAGGCGCGGAAGTCAAATGACTTCGCGAGCCGAACCATGTGCTGGACGGAAAAGCAGTCCGAAAACGAAAACGAGACGTAGGAAAAGAGAGGTCCTGAACACTTTTTCCCAACTATTAAATCTAGCTCCTGCTAGAAAGGGGGGGGGGTTCACTCACTTTATTACACTGCACTTTGAAATTCACGTCGTCAGCACACGGACGCCTGTTTTATTAAGAGGCCGAAATTGGGCAATGGCTACTCTTTTATAACAAATTCCCACTTTATTTTCCCGCTATTTTCTATCCATTTTCCGTCAACATGACATTTGCTTCCATAATGATGCCATGTTGAATAATTGGTAGCATGTTCATTCTTTTACAGCGGCACAATCCCTAACGCTTCTGTGGTAGCATCTACTGTTATTGCACAAGAAACGTGAAGGTTCCGACAAAACATCATAAAAACAAAACAAAAATCAACAATTTGTAACCAAACGGTTACAAGTGTGGGGATGTAATGCCAATAAGAAGAAGAAGAAGAAGAAGATTATACGTTTATGTCAAAGGCAGGTCATCATAAAGTTTTTTCATAAAGTTTGCCTAAAGATGCCAAAAAATGTTGCCGAAGAAGGTACGTAGCTGGAAGGTCTACAAAAAATGGTATTACGTTTCGAAAATTGATTGATTGAAAAAAAAAATTGATTGTACAAACCATATGCAAAAAATCAATGTTTCTGCCAGCACTACCGGACAACCTATGGTCGAAGAGCAAACCCCATCTTCCTTCTTGTCGGATATTTTTTTTTTGTGAAAATTCCGAATAGCTCGCATTAGCTTTAAAGCCCTATAAGATCAATTATTTTGAAATAACACTCAGTTTACACAGCTCATCAAGATTTTGTCCCTAACACCAAATAAAGTGTCCCTAGTAGATTTTTGCTTCCTGAATCCGAATCTGATTTCAGATTTTCTCTAACACGTCGAGATTTTGAGATATACCTCAATAAATGTCGTAAAATCAATGATTTTGAGCATTTTAGAAAAGTCATCGTTAAACCAATAGAAAAAAATACTAGTCAATCAAGGTCCAAAATGGATCACAAACATCTAATCTTTCGAAATGTGGTGCATTTTGAACAAGTTAAACATAATAAGTGTGATTTATCTACAATTTTAGTAAGTGTAAGTTATTTAAAAATATGTTTTATGCAAGCCTTTTCGAAGACTTGTATACAATCCTGGTAATTATCTGTGAACGGTTTTGAGAGGAAAGTAAAAAGAATTCAATATAATAGTTTGTCCAAGCAAAAAAAAATGTTTTCATTGAAGTAAGTTCTATTGAATGTAAATATGATATTGTATTTCCTCTGGCGCGATAAATTTTCAATAATTGCTCAAGTGATATGGTGTATTTACTGTCAATTGAAGCTCCTTTATTATGTTCATTCGAATAAAGCAAGTACGAGAACTGTACGCAGTTCTATATGTTTTGATTATTCCTGCTATTTATGATCATTCCAATATTCCTATGATAGAAATTTGGGTGGAAAATTATCAATTAGCAAAATCAATCAACGAATCGATAAGTTGCATTCGATCGTTCTTGTGTATGATTGCATACAAGCTGAAGCGACGTTGACGGCTACGCAACAGAAACCGGAAAACGTCAACAACCTACTGCGTGCGTGGGGGACATTTTATTTGATTCGCGTTGAAAATGCTGCATGGATGTTGCAATAATCCCAATGCAATTTCTTTTATCTATGGTCAGATTATAACAGTGAAACGGGGAAAAGTTTACTAGGGTAAAATGCCCAATAGTGGACCCCCTAGTAGCGAAATTTTGCCCTTCCTGTCATAAGGAGTAGAAATTTTCAACATATTATTTCTGCTTGATATCTAACAACAAGCTCTGCATCCCCTCTTCACGATACATACAAAAAACACCCAAATACACGACGTTATTCGATGAAATTAACATTTTAAACTCTAGCTGAATTCGCCCTATAGTAGACCCACTGGGGGTCCATAATAGGAAATTGCTTCCCTATAGTCGACACTTCATTTGATTTTCATGTCCCGTTTCGGAACGTTCTTCTTCCCTATTATGGACCCCCCAAAATATTCCTATAATGGGCACTCTGGTGTTTATTTTTTATAGAATTGTAAAAAATCATCTAATTTTACTTTCCATAGCATTTCCAATGCATGTAATCAAATCATAGGACTGTAAGGTAGGTTCTCCCGATAGAATTTCATAGCAACATGTTGACATTGTGCTGTAATAATGCAAAAATGGCTGGAGGGTCCACTATTGGTTGGGGATCCACTATTGGGCACTTTACCCTAGTTTTATCAAGCTTTGCTATGTGGTAAGACGCAAAGTAATGCGCCAGAAAAAAAAACTTGGGCTCCGCTCCACTTGTGTGTTGTTCAACATGTTACAGTTACCCGAGCGTATTGTTGAATGATCCGCCAATTCTATACACTCTGATATTTGAGAAAATTTACGATGAAGTTACAAAATGTTTAAGATTCAAGGAATTATTACTTTTATTTACCATATGCCATAGGTTTACCACATACTCTTTTCAATTGCCCCTTGGATTCAGCTGGGGAATAAAATTTAACTTTTTGCGGGTCCTCAGAACCAAATGATGTGTCTTCAGTAGATTTTGTCTCGCTGAATCCGAATCTGTCCTCATATATGCTCTAACACGTCCAAATTTTGAGATATAGCTAGAATCATACCGCTAATTTGAAGAAATTGGCATTTTTTGAAGGACTTTCATGAAGCATATAAACATAATTTTAGGTCAATCAATACGCGAAACGGTATAAGCACATCTGATCTAATGAATTTCCATCAGATTTGTACGTTACAATTGTTTTCTATTCGGTTTTCCTTGAATTTAAGTTCAGTGAATTTAATTTAAAAACATTCCATGCAAGTCTGTTTCAAAAACTTGCATGCAAACGCCATCAGCACCAGTTCGAAGCCACCAAAAATTCAACAACATGCGGCCAGAAGAACTGGGATATGAAAATGTTGAATAAAGTATAGAGATACTTGTCAGTTTGTAAATATATGTTTAACTTGTTCAAAATGCACCACATTTCGAAAGATTAGATGTTTGTGATCCATTTTGGACATTGATTGACTAGTATTTTTTTCTATAGGGTTAACGATGGCTTTTCTAAAATGCTCAAAATCATTGATTTTACGACATTTATTGAGGTATATCTCAAAATCTCGACGTGTTAGAGAAAATCTGAAGTCAGATTCGGATTCAGGAAGCAAAAATCTACTAGGGACACATTATTTTGTGTTAGGGACAAAATCTTGTTGAGCTGTGTTATTATAGCTTTGAGAAGTTTCTTGGAGAGCTTAGCGTGTGGGATTGGATTATACAAATATTAGTCAAATATTGTTCTGCATGATGAATTAGTAAGACAAAACTGTGCATTTAATATAACTATTTGTTTATTTTTGATGTGGTATAAATAATTTTGTTCTTGGTTTTTGACGAGAGTTGTGGGCCGGTCTTTTGCTAGATGTAACTCGATGAACTTGCTCAAATAGAACGAACAATAAATACACCAATGTACAACAGTTTTTAAGAAAATTGAACATCCGAAACAAATCAGGAGTGCTGCAGTAGCAAAGAATCTTTTATGTTTGGGAATCCGTTAGAGCGGTCGGCCCTTACAATCCTAGAAAATAGAATTAAAGGTGATTAAAGTGTTAGTAGGGGAACAGACGGCTTTGGCAGGTTTTGTTCTATTATTGGCAGGGGGGTTTTTGTCGACCGAATTTTATGATATTTGGCCGCAATATTCTTTGATATTCAAAGAATGTTTGGGCCAAATTTGAGCATAATCAGTCATAAAAAACCCCCCTGCCAATAATAGAACAAAACCTGCCAAAGCCGTCATTGCCCCTATGTGGAAAATGCATTTGTGAAAATTATAAAATTTAAAGGGAAACAGGTATTTGACGTTATGGAAACTCATATGTGAATATGTACGTTATGTGGAAGATATTGATTTGAAAAATGTATTGGAGGTAACCACTTTCCCTTCGATGGGACTCGAACCCATGACCCTACAGTACGCTAGAGACTGGTGCTTTAACCAACTAAGCTACGAAGGACCTCCGTCGACCTTCGCAACCTAGCGGCTACTGAACGAGCTCGAGATTCCCAAATTGGACGCATAGTCAAATCACTCGCAATACATTTCTCAAGCCAACACTACCACATGTGTATAGTACACGTTCACATTAGAGGAACGTGAGTATTTAGAATGTCTGGCGGCTGTACACATTCTTCATCAGCAACTGTACTGATCAAGTGAGGTTGTGTAAGCTGTTTGCCAGTCGGTCGTCAAGCTCATACCCGACCGCATTGCGTAGGCAAGAGCACGCAACTCAGGTTCAGTTCAATCAAAGTTAATTGCTTATTTCCGGGGATTAAACCACCCGACTTGGACGTTAATTTACAATGTTACTTTGGTGCGTCGCAGCATGCGTGAAAAAATAAAAATGACAGTTGTGCGTTGCTTCCGTATCGAGTGGTGTGCCCCCGAAAACGCGAGCACTTTGAAACCTGGATTCTGTCAGGAGTGACCTTAATGAGTGCCAATAATTCCAATGTATCAAAGCCTACATTGATTAAAAGAAGTAAATATTTTCTACCTCTTGAATGTCAAAAAGGAACTCACCAGGCCGCCATTATCGAGCTAAAAATACTGAATAACCCAAGTTTGTACCACCTACGAATTTGTGCATATTGCTCAATGCTAATGCTAATGGATGGCTGTTTGAATCTCTAACAGTGATGGCGCTCCGGTGTTGACGCGCGTTACACGTCGAATCCTGCGCAGATCATGCTGAGGTGGTAATGGCCTGGTTGGCACTTAAAATAGGGTCGGCCAATAACTGACCATTCGCGTCTTTCACAGGCATCGTTGCATTCATCTTCGCCCCGCTTAAGCGTTGTGAGATATCGTAGAGGAGGCGAATGTCCCTGGTTGCTGTGGCTCTCTCTTCCCCTCGTCGGCAAGCGAGTCCGCCCACGCACGCTTGTCCCGTCGACAAGCATAATAGGGTAAATTTTTTTTTATTAGAAGCTTTCATTCTTGGCGCTTTTTTTTTAATTTCTAGTTTTTTGTAGTAAGGAGGAATTTCAGCAGGAATCATCGGAGGAATTTCTGGAAGGAATTCTTGAAGAGTGTCTGGAAAACCTTCCAGAAGATTTCCTGGAGGTACTTCGAATAAATCTCCTGTGGAGCTTTCGGAATAATTCTTTGAGGAACTTCCGCATGAATTCACGGAGGAATTTCAGAAAAAAAAAACGCCGGAGAAATTCCTTTGTGGAACTGCTGGAGGATTTTTTTATTCATATATTTATTTAGTAGGCACTCCGTGCTCTTAAATGCTACTGAACAGTGATCTACTGTAGTATTCTGTTGTACAGAATCTACACGGAACCGCGAAACCTGAGACGAGACCTGCAAAGACGGCTTCTTTTTCTTTGTTTTGACACTTGTTCTTCTTTTCATCACAGTTGATCATCGATTCTCAACTGTTTCCTTGAGTGTTTCACCTAAATCCCGGGTAGAATCTTCTGAGCGCAATAAAAGTGTTTGCATTTAAGGATTTATAATCTTATTTTTAAAGAGATTTTCCTATCGGGAATAAAACACGTATTCATAACTGTGCAATATAAAGCTGTCCGGCTATTCTAGAATACTTTTCAAAGTGAAAAAGTACTCGTAAAACAAAATCATTCGGAATACTTTTTGAGGGATACCAATACTTTCACACAAAAAGGTGCTGGTTGCATCTGACAATTCGTGACAGCGCTTGCTGGTTGCAGATGAAGTTACATTTTTTCATCTTTACAAGTCCCGTCCCAGCGCGAAACAACTCACTTTATGGTTCCTTTCACTCAAATCCGCCCTTGCGTGGAAGAAGCCAAAAATAAGTTAAATGCGAAAAAATCCGGTGAGTAATTTGCCTTTACTCCCGTATTGAATTTTCACCCACTATGAAGTTTCACCAACTCAAATTTATGTTATTTTCACTCACTCGAGACTATGATGAAAACAACTCAAATTTAGCTTCTTCCACGGAACAGCACACGTTGGGTCGATGCAGCTCTCTTTGTTTATAATATCATTCATGAGAGGGAGTGGGAAAACTACCTAAGTACCTACTATTGAGTTAAAAATTTGAACTTCGAACTCAAAGTTGAGTTCTTTAAACTTTTTTTTCAGGTTCTTTATTTTTTCTGTGTATGGATACCCGCTGAGACGAGACCTGCAAAGACGGCTTCTTTTTCCTTGTTTTGACACTTGTTCTTCTTTTCATCACAGTTGATCATCGATTCTCAACTGTTTCCTTGAGTGTTTCACCTAAATCCCGGGTAGAATCTTCTGAGCGCAATAAAAGTGTTTGCATTTAAGGATTTATAATCTTATTTTTAAAGAGATTTTCCTATCGGGAATAAAACACGTATTCATAACTGTGCAATATTAAGCTGTCCGGCTATTCTAGAATACTTTTCAAAGTGAAAAAGTACTCGTAAAACAAAATCATTCGGAATACTTTTTGAGGGATACCAATACTTTCACACAAAAAGGTGCTGGTTGCATCTGACAATTCGTGACACCGCTTGCTGGTTGCAGATGAAGTTACATTTTTTCCTCTTTACAAGTCCCGTCCCAGGATACCCGTAGTAACGAGCCTGGAAAAACAAAGAGACGCAATACTACTACCTTTAACAACCTTGTGCTCGATTGGAACAACTGATTTGACAGCAAATGCGCTGTTCCAATTTTGACACTTCATCTCTTTGTTATGAGTGCAGCCTCTTTAACCCGTAGTTCGATATTGTTGTCGTTGCCGATATTAGCGTGAGTCCTCGTGTCCATTTGTCCATATGGTGAATCCAATGATCGTTGCTTTGTTCGGTTGCCATTTCTCGAAGTACGTTGGAGGAATGCCTTCGAGATCAGTTTTATCATTTGTTGTCTGGCAGACATGTCCGTGAGGCGTGACTCCAAACGCCACCGTTGGGACTGCGCTGCCGGTGATTGCCGAGGCTTTGGTGAAGGGGATGGGAATCGAGCCCATGTTCATTCACTTATAAGGCGAACGTATAGCCAAGTAAGCTACGGGGCCACATGCCGGAAAAATTCCTTTGAGGATCATCCGGAGAAATTCCTTTGAGGATCTTCCGGCGGAATTCTTTTGAGGAACTACCGGCGGAATTCTTTTCAGGAACTTCCAGGGGAATTCCTTTAAGGAACTTCTGGAGGAGTTCCTGAAGTAACTTCCGGAGGAAACCGGTATATCGCCCGGGTTTACCCTATAAATATTTTTGATATAGTACATGCTCTCAACGGCCCAAATATCAAAATTTCTAGCGATTATTTAATCAAATTGGACATGCTTTAAACATATGTTCTATTCCAGGCAATCCAAGAATTCCAAGAACTGGAGTACAGGCCGTAAGATCAATACGCGTAATGAAAGATCTCTTTGCTCCTTCCAGAAGAGCAACATGTTCTTGGTGATCATTTCAACCAAATAACATATGAATGAAATGCATGTTTCTTTCAATGCCATCCATTCCACGAATTGGAGTACATGCCTCAAGGTCAATA
The DNA here is from genome assembly GCF_024139115.2 of Armigeres subalbatus. Classification (NCBI taxonomy): domain Eukaryota; kingdom Metazoa; phylum Arthropoda; class Insecta; order Diptera; family Culicidae; genus Armigeres; species Armigeres subalbatus. Next base: position 51,537,563 of record NC_085139.1, on the reverse strand, counting down.
CGAATAACGAAATATTTGCTTCTTCTAGAAATCCAACTTGCTTTTAGAAATGAATCAAATTAAGTAGGATTTGATTTCTTGTTTGATGATTATCCAATTTGGTTCTATGGATGAGCAAGGGGCCCTCCTTAGCCGTGCGATAAGACGCGCGCCTACAAAGCAAGACCATGCTGAGGGTGGCTGGGTTCGATTCCCGGTGCCAGTCTAGGCAATTTTCGGATTGGAAATTGTCTCGACTTCCCTGGGCATGAAAGTATCATCGTGTTAGCCTCATGATATACGAATGCAAAAATGGTAGCTTGGCTTAGAAACCTCGCAGTTAATAACTGTGGAAGTGCTTAAGTGAACACTAAGCTGCGAGGCGGCTTTATCCCAGTGTGGGGATGTAATGCCAATAAGAAGAAGAAGAAGAAGATGAGCATGGACCATTTACAAAAGAGATTAAAGTTCTTTGGGTACTCGTGATGATCATAAGGCCTAAACCCCAGTGATTTTTCGAATTAACTGATAAAGAACAATTGTTGAACGCTCATCCAATTCAATTCTATGGATCAAAATTAGCATAAACGATCAAAAAAGGCTAACAGCTCTTAAGAAGCTGGAAGTCAATACTTCAGGTAATTTTTGGTTGAAGTGGGATGCAACAATAGTTAAAAATACATCCATTTTTTTAACTTGGCCATGTGCTCCAGGAAATTTTTGGATGACTCTTTGAATCAAAAAGGGCTCAAACCGTTGTTAAAAGAGAAAACAGATATGCGTGTAGACTTTAAGACCTATACTCTAAGAATTCTTGGGTGACCTGGAACCGAACGGTTATTGAAAGCGACTCAAGGCATATGGATTAAAAAGAGCAGGAACCATTTAAAAAACAATACGCCTTAGTTATGCGTGTATAGATCCGAGGCTTATATACCAGTAATTCTTGGAGTACCTGGAGGGGAATAGCTATCAAAGGTATTTAATTACCGTCGTCGGGGCTGCCAACGGTTCTGGTGGGTAAGAATGGGTGAGAATGGGCTATAGCCCGACCTAGAATCAGCTTAGCCCCCCTAGAATTCCTACAACTTTGCATGAGTATGGCACATATCTAGCGCTCTGATCATATCTGGGCGTAACTGCAGTTGAATATATTTTATCATGTATACTAACTTCAAAAAATTGATATATCTTGGGTTGGGAATGCTAAACACGAAGGATATTACGCTCCCTTTATTCTCAGCCACACATATAATTGCTTAAGGTGAATTCTAAAGTACCGGAGGTGAGCCAGCCAAGAGCTGATAGCCTCCCTAATGAAGATACAAAAAAAAATTCTAAAGTAGATTACACTTTCGGAGGCACATAACTCGTAACAACACAACTCGTTTTCAATACGCACAAACAAGTTTTTTAGATGTGCTTATCACCTATGCATTGACATTTGTGCTGCCAAAATGAGAAATGAGCCAAGGTAGGCGATAGGACGGGCATGGTTACAGTCATTTTGGGAATCTGGCGATATAAATGTTGAAGTTGGAACAGTATTTTCATGCGGATTCAATGCTGATTGAATAAATAATAGAAGTAACAGACTAACAGAACAAATATAACAGCTGAGATTTTGATTGAATAAAGAAAATTCAAGTAAAATAATAAACTGCCTGTAATACGTCTTCTTCTTCTTCTTCTTCTTCTTTTTGGCATTACATCCCCACACTGGGACAGAGCCGCCTCGCAGCTTAGTGTTCTTTAAGCACTTTCACAGTTATTAACTGCGAGGTTTCTAAGCCAGGTTACCATTTTTGCATTCGTATATCATGAGGCACGATGATACTTTTATGCCCAGGGAAGTCGAGATAATTTCCAATCCGAAAATTGCCTAGACCGGCACCGGGAATCGAACCCAGCCACCCTCAGCATGGTCTTGCTTTGTAGCCGCGCGTCCTACGAAACGGCTAAGGAGGTCCCGTTGAAGTATAAGATCAACAACTCGACTATTACCCAAATATCTATCAGCTAGTAAGTTTGTGCCGAATATATTTCATCTTTTATCGTTTATGCAGCTGTTATAGTCATAAAACAGCTTTGTCTAAGTTAGCAACCCAGCTTACCGGTTAAGAGCTCATGTATGCAATTGAGTTGCTTGTTAGCAACTTCTCATATTACGGTGAGTAGCATGGCGCTATAAACACAGATTGCACAACGTTTAAGTAAACCTTATACTGCTTCTTTTAAATAGCTTATCAGTAAAGGTGCACAGCGGGCAAGGTGGATCAATAAGGTGGAAGATTACTTGCGGACCCTTCGTAGACTGGGTGGTTGGCGACGTGTGGATCGGATCGAGCCGAATGGAGAAGACTCTTATATACCGCACAGGCCACTTCGGCCATAGTCTGAATAAATAAATAATAATAATAATAATGAGGAGTAATCAAAACTTTAGGATCCAAACACATTATATCGGAATATAATTTTACTTGTCATAAGACGAGTTAATACAATCCCATTGAATTCCACCACTTTATTGTATCTTGACAGATACGTATTTCGACCTCAACAGTAAGGCCGTCTTCAGTGTCTCGTACTTGACTCGACTCGAAGTCGTATATCACTTATACACTTTGCTTTTAAAGATCAAATAAAGAAAGAGCCATTTTCAAAAAGACATAACAGTCCTTTGGTTTCACATGAAAACCTGACATTATCTTAAGTCTCCAGAGAAATCTTCAATGACCTGAAACGGAACAGTTATTGAAGGCGAATCCAATTTGGTTATATAGATCAAATGAGGCATGAACCATTTTTAAAAAGGGATAACACCTCTTTGATTACGTGTGTAGACTTTAAGGCATATATTCCAGGAGAATCGTGAATTACCTGGGACGGAACAGTTATTGGAGGCATATCCAGTTTGATATCGCTTTAAAAAAGATAACAACCTTTTGGTTGCGCGTGTTGGCCTTGCGGTTTATACCCCAGGGAATTATTGGATGGCCTGAAACATTATTGTTATTGAAGGTTCTTCTTCTTCAATGGCTCTACATTCCATTCGTGTAGACCTCAAGGCATATACTCCAGGGAATTCGTGGATGCCGTAATCTGAAAAAGTGTCGTATATGCCATTTTACAAAAGTGGTGTTAACGAGTAGTACTCATCGAGCTCTTTAACAGAAAAATGGAAAACATGTATGTTGTACTTTGCCGCACACGTCACTTTTTTAGATTACGGCAGTCAAAACCTGTACTCGAGAGAATTGTTGGATGAACTGGAGAGGAACAGCTATTGAAGGCGTATCCAATTTTGTTCACTAGATCGAATAGGACAGCCACCATTTTTGAAAAAGGACAAGAGCCCTTGGGTTTATGGATCAAATAGGACATGAACTATTTTTTTTTTAAAAAGAGATACCAGCCCATGGGTTATGTGTGTAGATCTTAAGGTCTTGGTTACACGTGATATTATTATTACCAGACTAAGGCCGGAGTGGCCTGTGCAATATATAAAAGTCTTCTCCGTTCAGCTATGTTCATGGCTGCACGTTGCCAACCACGCAGTCTGCGGAGGGTCCCCAAATCCTCCACCACCTGATCGATCCACCTTGCCCGCTGCGCACCTCGCCTTCTTGTTCCCGTCGGATCGTTGTTGAGATCCATTTTCACTGGATTAATGTCCGACATTCTGGCTACGAGCAGGACACCGCAGTCGTCTGATTTTCGCGGTGTTAACGATGGATGGTTCTCCCAGCAGCTCATGCAACTCATGATTCATTCGCCTCCTCCACGTACCGTCCACCATCCTCACCCCACCATAGAAGGTACGCAGCACTTTCCTTTCAAAAACTCCAATTGCGCGTTGGTCCTCCACGAGCATCGTCCAGGCCTCGTGTCCGTAGAGGACTACCGGTCTAATAAGGGTGGTTTTGTAGATAGTCAGTTTGGTACGGCAGCGAACTCTATTCGATCGAGCGTTTTGCGGAGTCCAAAGTACGTACGATTTCCTGCCATGATGCGTCTCCGAATTTCTCTGCTGGTATCGTTATCGCAGGTCACCAGTGAGCCCAAGTACACGAATTCTTCTACCACCTCGATTTCGTAACCACCAATACAAACTCGTGGTGGGTGGCTCACGTTATCCTCTCTTTAGCCTCTTCCTATCATGTACTTCGTCTTCGACGTATTGATGACTAGTCCAATCCATTTAGCTTCGCTTTTAAGTCTGATGTAGGCTTCCTCCATCCTCTCAAAGTTACGTGCCATAATATCTATGTCGTCGGCGAAACCAAATAACTGGACGGACTTTGTGAAAATCGTACCACTCGTGTCGATCGCTGCCACCTCGAAGAGGTAATCTCTTCCAAAGCGATGTTGAATAGCAGACACGAAAGACCATCACATTGCCGTCGCCTTGATCAACCGTATCAGTTTATCCGGAAATCCGTTGTCGTGCATTAGCTGCCATAGCTGGTCCCGACTGATTGTATCACATGCGTCTTTGAAGTCGATCAATAGATGATGCTGCAATACTTGACGTACGGCGAACACCTGATTTGTGGTAGAGCGTTCACCCATAAATCCCGCCTGGTACTGCCCCACGAACTCCCTTGCTATTGGCGTTAGTCGGCGGCATAAAATTTTGGAGAGTACCTTGTAGGCGGCGTTATCTAGTGCAGCGGTTGCGGTGCTTCCAATGGCGGATCGAATATCTCTCCAGCCATCTTCAAGAGACGCTGCTCCTAGCTGCTCTTCCGTTGGGAGTGCCGCTTCCAGCTGCTGCGCGTAGTCTCGGGCTAGTCTACCGTCTTGTAGCCGCCCAATGTTTAGCCGTGGCGGACGCATCCGACGCGTGTTGTACAACGTCGAGAGTTTTGAGCGCAGACATACTGCAACGAGGTAGTGGTCGGATTCAATATTCGCACTGCGGTAAGTGCGGACGTTCGTGATGTCGGAGAAGAATTTGCCGTCGATTAGAACGTGGTCGATTTGGTTTTTACACGTGTTACTAATGGTATGCGATAACACACTTTTTCCTAACGAAACGAAACGAAACGAAATTTAAAATGTCTATGTTGATTCGGAACGAAACGAAACGAAATAAAGATTTCTTTCGAGACTTCGAAACGATACGAAATCAAGGTTCATTTAATTCGAAATTTTTCGAAACGAAACGAAATTTTAATTTTTTTCCGCGGAATTTTTATTAAATTGGTTTTACATTATGTACGCAATTCTGATTTCACTTTTTCGAAGTCGAATAACTGTTTGCGACCAAAAGAGTTACAATAACAGGCAATCTGTGATAAATCGCCATATTCTCGCCGCATATACCATTGACGATAAGACAATACCCCAGCATTTGTACCGCTTTGAAAGGAATTCATCGTGGAGCGTGTGCTCTCGAATCTGAACAATTTTATATCAGCAAGAAATTGTGGGATTTTTCATATACGGATTAAAATTTCGTTTAAAACCTTAGTTCACTTAAGAATTATGTAATTATGCTGAAGCATACTTCATATTGTCTTGTGAGCGTGGACTAAGTACTAACTTAGTCAAAATTAAACATATTTTTAGTTTCGACAAGCCGAGAGACACGTGTTTTTATTCTGCATTTTATTTGATCATATTCACTATTTTTTTTGGTTATTTTCCTTTCGTTTGCACTCGCTAGCTCGGCAATTTTGTCTCAACTGAAAAAAATGTAGCCGTAAACATATGTCAATTTAGTCGATATTTCAGCTTAAGTATTTTAACAAAGATTTGCACAGTCAATAACAGTTAAATAATTTAAGAGTGTTAGTCACCGGCAGTCAAAAATATAATTAATAGCATCAGGCAAAAAACTTCACCAAACCACTGCAAGAATAATAGCCTATCGAAAAAAGTTAACAGAGAGTTAGTGATAAATTGAAAATTTATTGATTACCATGTTATGTTAATCGAGATGAACCAGCCTTGGGCTAAAAGTCTCGTTAATAAAGACATATTGTATCAGGAATCCGAATGAACTTCGCTTTGACTTGAATAAATATAAAATTATTTTTCACCAGGACATAAACAATATTTTCAAAATTATTTTCTGATTAGAGCGTAAATATTTAAAATGCATATAAGTAGTGCACTCAGAGCACGACGTATTCGCTCTTGTGATAAACATTGGTTGAGACATGAGACGTAAATCAATCTCTTAAGGAATGAATAAGAAGTTGAAAACAGACCACAATCCAGTAGAAACATGGCAATATAGGACTTTCCAGTGTAAAAAACTCACTTCTAGGGGGATCGATCGTCTGAGGCAAATATAAAAATAGGAAAACCCATTACCATTTTATTTCGTTTCAAAAACTAGATATGTCATATGAATGGAATTGGTTCAGTTCTAAATTTGTGCCGGTTAGTCCCTCAAACCTTAATAATCGAAACTCCAGATCGTGACCACCAACTCGAACTACAACGATAGATAATGTGACAATATCCTGTGTCGACTACAAAATTTGCTGAAATTAAGTATTCGATCAACGATAAACACGTTTGCGTAACGTGACACCATTTGCAGAACACTGTCGATCAGTGTAACGCGGCGGCGGTATTGATATCAATTCAGTAATTTTACTTATAATCTCCGTTTTTCCCGCGATTTTAATTCATAGTCTCATTTCTTTTCTCATTTCCTTCATTTCAATGCTTAGAATAAATCGAGACTCTAAACCGTATACCAGCTAAAAAACGCACTTGCATTTCAAAATGCGAAAAAGTGCAATTCAGCGATGGTGTCGCGTTACAAGATGCAGCGCGTTATGTTTATCATATTCAAAGAAAAAAATCTCAAAATGAGTATTCTATCAGGACGAAAATTTAGTGAGGATAATTTCACACCTGTTTATCATATGGCTCCGAAGCTAATTTTCGAATGCAGACCTACTTTCTCGCTAAAAGTCGGCTCCTTATGGTGTCGCGTTACGCTGGAATGTGTCATATACGAATTTGTCGACTAAGAATCGGGTTAGATAGTGCGTTTATAGGAATATTGTTTAACCTAAAGTTTTGAAAACAACTTTACGATTTTGTTCAGCGGCGCAGCCAAAATTTTTGATAATATAAAGTATGGTTTAAGTTTAAATATGTTCCGAAATTCCGCGGAATTCCGTTAAATTTCGTTAGAAGCTAGTTTTTTCTAGCGAAATTTTTGTAATTTTACGAAACGAAACGAAATCAAGAAATCAGATTTCGCCATGCTCAAATTCCGCGAAATTCCGCGGAATTTCGTTTCGAATCACCTGAAACGAAATTTTTCGAAATACCGCATATGCTTACGTGTTACACGTGTATCTAGGATTACAATCTAGGGATTTTTTTGATGACCTGGATGGCAAATGTTGAATATGCAAAACAGCTACTGATTTCTTTGTGTTTCTCAGAGTGCCTTCCTATGGGTTTACTTTTGGGTGACAATAATGCTTGAATTCTTTTACGTTACGGTAAAAAGAAGGACATAACACGAAGAGACGTATAAGAGTGCCGTAAGAAGAGGGCTGAGTGTATCAAGATCTGCATGGGCGACTTCAATGCGAAGATCCGAAACGACAACTCGAACCATGAGCACTTTTCCCTTATCTGCCGGTTTTCAAGGTCATGTGGGTCTCTCGTCTCGCTGCGTGCAGGCAGCGTTGAAAGGACACTACGTGAGCATCGAGCTTTAGGTTTAGTATCCTGGGTCGTACGGTTGCCGTTTCCCTTTTGTTTCTCTCGATTGGGCTCCTTCTTGAGATCCGTAACAATCAAACGCCGCTTGGCCTTGCGGGCTACGTGACATTAAGCGTTACTGAACTCACACCGGGAGTGCTGCCGGAAGTGTTCAGAGCACACCGCAGTTCCGCCCTCTGACACTCGAGGTGAAATCAATCGCCACGTGTGCTATCAACATACCTCCAAGGCAGAAAGTTTCTGGCTGTTAACCTTTCTCGGCATTCTCGCTTTCAGCCATCAAAGATGGCGCCTAGTGCTTGCTTTGCAGCTTGAACAGACTGTCGCATTATTGGAAGGGTCTGTTTTAGTTCCTTATTGATATTGATTCGTTTATGAGCATGATCATTATGACCGCACTATTCGTAGAGGCTACTTCGTGATTGACTAGAACTTACGAAATTGTACAGAGTGCTCAATGAATGGGGCTTGGGATTAGCTACCCATTCTCAATGTACACGTTTCGGGAGCTCAAATATTTTATGTCAATAACGGCGCCGGCCACGTCATTACGGTCATATAGGAAGGAAACAATTGTTAGTCTGACTCTCGTTGCTATTACAGACCGAGTATTCCTTTGCATCTCCACGATTGTATTGGGATAGGATAGGATAAACGATGCAATCTATGGAATGGGATAAAGCACTAATTAATAACATTTACTGTCTCGCGACGAGAAAAATCACGCTCGGTGGTACATGAAAACTGAGGAGGATCGCGCTTTGGACGACATAAAAAGACGCACAACACTAGCACACAATCCTACAAACACCAACTTATTATCTTATTAGCCTACTTTACGACGAATATCACAGCAACATCATTCCAAAACACATACTACTGGAGAATTATGCACTATGCAGTTCGATGAGTCCGGAGGTTTTGACCCACACTGAATACGAACCGTGCATGGGTTTTATGAGTATAAGTTGATGAGACATGAGACTGGCGGTTCTTTCAAAAGAATTAAATATCTAACTATTCTTTTACAATTGTTAATAAATATACCTTTTACGTTATTCCTTAAAACATTCTTCACAATTACAAGAGTCCGAGCCTTTTTTCGGATCTATTTTCTAAATGGAATCGGATTGTAACTCAACAGATTAAATAAACTATATTTTAGCGCTTCTTCTGATTGGACCGTACGAACTCCCCAGCGCGTCTGGTGAGAAGGTAATCACAAATAACTCTTTTATAAGGAACGTTAACACAAAATTCTAACAAAACAAGTAGGTATTCAATGCGTTCCTCTTTTTTGCAGCTGGAAGTTTCAAACAAGCCAGGGTATTATTATGTCACGCTACAATCTGCATTGCAAAACTTAAATGGCGAGTTTGTACTACTCCATTTCTTTCATTTCGTTGATGTATTACGAGTCTTATAGTTTGATAACAATTCCATAAATTTGGTTGAATACGTTTTTATTTTAAGATACAAATAATGGTGAACTAAAATAGAATAGTACAAACTAGCTTCCCAAATTTGTGAAGACATCAGAAAATTTTAATCGAACTTTAATCATAATTCTGTTTTTTTTATCGCAGATTATCATTTCAGAAACATGCACATTTGTCATTGTATCTTGGTTTGTTAGCCACTCCTCAATCAAGATAATGTTGTCATTTTTTGCGGTGATCTACTGATTTCACACATTTCTTATGTAGATAAGGTTTCTATTCACTCTACATCATGCACTCCAAACCTTGGATTCGTTTTACGTTAATGAAATTTTAAGCTAAATAAATAAAGAAGCAGTATGACTTCTTTGAACGTCGTTGCTTTGTTAGCTGGAATCTGAAAAACTAAAAGCAACAGAAAAGACTGGAAATGAAATCGAGACTGCATGTGTATCACTTTATATTCCCCAACACAAAGTCAATTTATGAAAGGCTATGTCGAAAACCGGTCAAAGATATTTTATTAGAATAAAATATACTTATTTTACTTGCATTGACACAACTCGTTCAACGCAATAGGGTCCATCTATAATGATCTTTTTTCGATAGATGACTTGCACTGAGGGATTATTCTGTTGCATCAACATATTTCAGCTAAAATGTCGTACTGATGGATTGGCTTGCATGTGTATTTTTTTCCCTCTTTAATTAGACGATTTTTTAACGCTAGCTGCTAGTTGATTACCGTGTATGTAACATGTTTTTGAAACTAGATTTACATGAAGAATTCCTCCGTGGAATGCGATAGTGGCAGTCACGTGCGTCCTGGGCGGTCCAATATCGAGATCTCTATGACTCGTAATCCTCGGCAGACCGGATCGGTGATTTGAAGTCCCTTCGGGTTGTAGACTCGCTCGTTCTGCATGGCAATATATTTTGACACTTTGCGTAAACACTATAAAGAAAAAAGAACAAGAAACAGAACTTACTATAGATAAAATAGGTACAGTCATACCTCGATATAACGTAACTCAATTTTTATTTTCGTTACGTTATATCAAAGTTACGTTATACCGAAGCAATTTTTTTGCCATAATTTATTTTGTTTAAATCTTTGATCTTTTTTCATGAAAGAATTCTAACCTAAAATCAATGTTATTCATCCAGCAGGGTATTCCAACCTTTCTTACCTAACTATTTTTTTTTTCAAATTTATTGATATTTTTTTTATTTTCTGTTTCTTATTTGCTTATCTATTTTCTTTTTTTTTATGTTCCTTATTTTTTCATTAGACAGAAGTTGTACGACCGTAATCAGTTCAAATTCAATTTTATTGGCATATCGATCTCGATGCTGCTCGTATAGAGGAAGGGAGCAGCGACAAGTGTGAAAATGGTTTGAAAGGTTTTGAAGTATGCGAGGGCCATTTGAGAATAATTAAATTATCGAAGCGTCCGTCTTTGCCGTACATCCTTTCTGGAGATGGCTCGAGCAGTGAATGAAAGTCACTGTTACCGAGACTGGCTTATTTTTTCATTTCTGTTTTTAAGATTTATTTTTATCTTAGAATATGACGCTATTCAGTATTCTTTTAATGATGTATAAATGAAAATAAACCAAAATTTAATATCAGCTTATTCCAGATTACCATTCTTTATTGATGAAAGTTTATAACAATCCACAAACCAGTTCGAAACAGCAAAACAACATTTCTGTAGAGGAAGGTGGGTAGACTTGATCACCCCCTGTTTTATCGAGAACTAAAGTAGTTTTGTTCTAGCGTATTTTTTTATTATAGATCCTCTAGACAAATGACCTTTATGTGGTGAGTTATTTTTTGGATTGACAACCTTATTTATTCTGCGGTTATTTATTAGGGCGGATTGTATGTTTTGACCTTCCTAAAGATTTTTTTATTGGCCACGCAAAATTTGAACAACTTTTCATAACAATGTCCAAAGTCTTTCGTTTTTTCACAGCAACAAGCCATAAATATGCTTATTGATCTGTACTGATGAAAATGTCAACATTCCATCAAAGTTTTAGGATATTTGAATTTGAAGTTATTGCCTCAATATGGGGACACTTGATCCCCCGTTAGTCACCCATACACAAATTTGGCTAAAAAATTTAAAAAAATATAAATCTGTTCTTAGGCTTCTATTTTTTGTAGATTTGACGGATTTGATGAAGGGTTGGTAGAAAAAATGATTTATTGCGTAGATCTCATAGAAAGGGGATCAAGTCTCCCCAAATTTTAAAATTGCATGTGCTGTCGAATTCTATAATAAAAATCGTTCATGTATACGCACAGCAATTCGATAATTCCGCGTATATTGAAGGGAAAATATTTAAAAAATCTTAGAGCACCTTTCTAATTTTATCAAAGCAAATTCTTGGAGAGGGATCAATTTCCCCCGAATATTTTCAAAGTCGATTTTTGACAGCACTTCAAAAAATCAATTGTGTATCAATAACAAGAATAATTTAAGGACTGGCATACATCAGTAAAGTTAAATACTATATTTCTTAGAGAGTCTGTGTGGAAATCGCGTATGTTTATTTATTTTTGGTTGTGATACATCGGAAATCAGAAAAGGGGATCAAGTCTACCCAGTCTCCCCTACTGAAGCCTTTTTAGTGCTGTTTGGTAATTACGATGTCCACGATATTAGTACGCATCCATTATGATTCATGAAATCCATAACTTCAATACCAAATTTTCAAAACGAGTTATCCGATTTTACTACCGTTGGATGCATAAATGTCACATGTTACAAACGAGAAAAATGAGAAAAACGCGAAAAACGCATTTGAAGTTTTAAAATGCATTCATGCTATAATCGCCAAATTTCGCTTTTTTACTGGCAATAAACTATAGAAGAATATTCATATTCGTTGGACCGGACTCAAACATTGGCAAAAACAACTATTTTTTCTATCAAAATCCGAATGTAACACTTATGCCGCGAAATTCACCGGCCAGGCGAAAAATGTACGCATTTTGTCACACCGTGAACTGAGAGATAGGGGAACAGACGGCTTTGGCAGGTTTTGTTCTATTATTGGCAGGGGGTTTTTGTCGACCGAATTTTATGAAATTGGGCCACAATATTCTTTGATATGCAAAGAATGTTTAGGCCAAATTTGAGCAAAATCAGTCATAAAAAACCCCCCTGCCAATAATAGAACAAAACCTGCCAAAGCCGTCATTCCCCCTAGTTGTTGTTAATTTGTTTTAACATTTTGCGAGCGACCATTGTATTTCTTTGGTGTAATTTTTCGCTGTCGGTAGAAGTGGAACCGGAAATGGAATATTACAACCAATACGGAAATCCAGTGGCGCGGAATCGGAAGACGACTTCCTCGGGTTCTATTTCTGTCTGTTTTCCGTTTGCGGAGCCGGCAAACGTTCCATTACCGGTCCCAGAGGTCGAGCAACCGGTTCTTAGCGGCAGTGGCGTATGTTTTCTTGCCGGGACAAGGACATGCACTATATCTTCAACGTCCAAAGGAATTACGATTGTCTTATTTAGATGATGGTGACAAAGTGCTACCAGGTGAAGCAGTTTTTTTTTTCTGTGGATTTGCAAAAAGTAAGTTCTCAATTATTTATAGGTTATGAACTTATTTTCTAAGTCATACGGCTTCCACGGTTGGATTGCTTCAAGAGCATTATTTTCTCGTAAAGACTGCTGGTCCTTAATGTGAGCTTTGTGCCTGTTGGCCCCTACATACGAGCATTCCTATTGACTGCGTACATTGGATCCGGGTCAGTTAATGGTCGCACAGCCAATGAAATCCTTAGCTGTTTTTTTTTCAAAGTTATTATGAAGTACGCTGACCTGAAGGCAATTATCTTTTGATTGGATAATTGTTGTTCGCAAAATAAGAACTGGAGTTTATTCCAACACATTACCGTCAAACGGGGTGACTTGCAACAGTTGGGTTTTCCCAGTCTACTGACATTCTATTGTTTAGCTTATCGGCAGATCGTAGCCAGGATGTCCTGGGCTATATTTTTTTTTATACTGCGTTTCAATGATGACAGCGGCACGCTATGTTTAAAGCCAACTATTATGCAAAGTGAATGCACCTCAAATGTTAAGCCGTTAGATCATAGGTTTTGACCACTAGTTTAAGGATCTGTGTCGATTAAAATATTTCATCGGTGAAATTTTGACTTTTTTACTATTTAAGGTAATATTTTTAACCTAAAAACCTTTTCTGATATTTTTAATTTTTTTTTTTAATCAAGTTATATAAAATCCAACCACTAATTTTTTTTCCTGGTGCTTTAAGAAACATTTTCATATAAAAACAATTTTTATATGATGAAAGTAGCAGAAGTTATACTAGAAGTACTGTAGACACCGAACATATAGGGTAAATGATGTATCTTGGACAAGCGTAGGACATTCATTAGAAAATATATCGAGATTGAATAGTATAAAACAATTGAAAACCACTAGGTTCATCCAAATACATAACCTATGATTGGTCTTGTGTCTCCATTGCCCAATTTTTGAGTAAATTACGTTTACTAGGTGTAAACTGTGATATACTGCGGACTAAAATATTTACTTTTTGGACATCAAATATATAATTTCGACATGAAAAATGCATATATTTTGGACAGAGTCATTTTCTCCTAATTTAAAAATGACCACCTACAGATCTCAATGGAATGACTTACCTACACGTATCCACATTCATTTAAATGCATTTATTTGCTTAACGGACATAGAATAAACCAGAAATTAACATTGTTTCGCAATCTTATCGATATCATTGAAAACAGCCTGAAAGTTGGCAATTAATGGTTCATCCATGTACTGTACATGGGGTGACCAATAAATGTCTGATGAATAAAAACATAACTTCATTTTGGTCACTCCTTTTTCATCAGTCTCTAGTTCATGTTAAGCGATTGGAATATGTTAGCATCTCAATTACAATCTAACTTTGGCCGCCGGACCTCAAGATTGCCGTTTGAAGCAATTTAAACGTGTTTCAGGTGCATGTTACGAAGAGTCCTATAATGCATGTTCTCCTGCATACTGGCATCCAGCAGGCACTTTGGTAGATAGCTTTACATTTTATATCATTTTATAGATAAATAATAGTTGATTTGTGAATTCTTATCAGGAGTCGCTAGAGTTGAGGGAAAGTATGCAATGATCATACTTTCGATAAAAATTTTCCTTCACATTATCTAAAATTGATCGAAAAAGCTCAGGCTTGTCCAAAATATGTACATGTCCAAAATATATCATTTACCCTATTTCATTTTTCGATAGCGAATTCTTGTGTGACTGCTTAACTCATACGTGTCTATTAAAAAACCAGCAACCCTGCACCGTCCACTTGTTAGGTACCATAGAAACAGAATTTAACCAAATATAGTATATTAACAATATAGTCCACTTCGTAAATCCCCATATATGGATTTCACCACGAGCGTCTTCTTTTTTCACGATTCTTCTTCTTTTCGCTCGAAAAAATGACATCCGCTGCGGGCCGATAAACATTTGAGTGAATTCGGAGCTTTTAGTTCACCGGATGTTCATTTTTTGTAAACTTTGCCCTCAGATGAGGTTTTCTTCTTACTGAAAATCGACGCGTGACGTCATCATGGTTGAGTCCATTATGCAACGTACACACCAGTCAAGCAGTTTGACGAACATTGACTCCGCCCCCACGAAAACACTTCGGTTGCTGCTTTGTTTGAACGTGTGTGAAGTTGTTCGAACAACCATTTGACAGTTGGCGGCTCGGTTGGAAAAAATTAAAACGGTTTGATTTTGGTTTGAGTTGTCGGGGGTGGAGTCAAGGTTCGCCGAACATGTTTGAGCATTTGTAGTGAAGTTGCTCAAACCCCCATATATTTTTTGATGGTTGGTGCTTAAGTTGGCGCTTCGGTCGTTCGTGTGTGATATTGTTGGTCGAATAAATTGATTGTTCGTGTCGCTGTTGGTGAAATTTGATGGATGTTTGAATAAACGAGAGGTGGAGTCAATGTTGGTCAAACTGCTTGACCGTGTGTACGTTCCATTAGGCAAGAGACAGCACATTAACACCATCTTGCGTCACAAAAGGCAACTAACGCCTAGAAACGATAGCCAAGGGGTGCGTTAATTGCGAAAATTTCACTAATTTCACAATTTTTGAAAATTTGAGTTACATTTTTATAAATTTTATTTTTAAACTCAGATATCAAAATGGGGTCATGGGATAATTTCTAGCATATCATTTTGAAATGTTATGTTGCATATTGAATTATACGTGTTAGCACCCCTCGGAATGTCTCTTCACTACATTGCTTGCCTTTTGTGACACCGCGGCGCTACTGCATTGTCTCTTCAAATCAGCCAGAGTGGACTATATTGGTAATAGAGTATATTTGATTTAACGCTGGACAGGTCAAGAAAGATGCTCGATTATATTTCAATTGTGTTCATAATCATCTTCTGGCAGGAGGAGACACAATTTTAGACAAAACCCCTTCTCCAGCGCTACATTGGCTAGTGGGATTGGTGTACCCAATTTTCGGCATTGTAGCAAAAAAAAAACATCAAGACAAATCTGAAGTCTGGACATCAATAACGCTCAATTTGGTTTCACTGGGCGTTACTGCCGAAGTCTTTTAGTTAAACGGGGTGTTTTGAAAGTAAAATAATGCAATGGTTATTATAAGGTATTGGAGAGTCTACCACAGGTAGTTGATTGCTGTTTTAGTAGTTGATTCAAAAGTATAAGATTGCTAATGTCGCTCCTGTTCCCGTGACTGACATCTAGGTTACTTCGACCTGGCAGCCAAAGTACCGGTACTACAAATGTCAAACCGATGTTGGTGATGAAACCGAACATGCACTACAACATTATTCATACATTATGGCCAATTGAAGCTTGTTAAAGCTTAATTTGTCAAAATAATTTAAATGACAACAGCGCCACTAGCATTCTAGTACTTATGCTTCTACTGTTTTAGTGTAACATTGTTGGATTTCTATTCAAACGCCATACAGTAAGCCATGTCATGTGAGCGGGCTATGTCTATTGATGATGATGACACCGCGCTTGATACCGGCTCGGGTTTTCCACAAGTTTTTGTTTTTTTACTATAAAAATACCGTCAAACGGGGTGACTTGCAATATCGACCTATGTCATCACGGATCCCTGGTTTACATTGTGTTTGTTGTGCCTAGTTGGTGTTTAGGTGAAAATATAACTCACTGTTGTTTTTTTTTTGTATTATTTTGTGAAACTGTTTATTTAATTGAAAGTCAAGCGTCGTAAATCGTAAGTTCGTGTAGCAAATTGAAAATAATTTTACCAAAATCGATCCCCTCTCCAGTTACAGTACCTAATTAGGTATGTAATTCCGCAAAAGTTATAAAACAATGAAACTGTTTGTTTTTGAAATATCAACTTTTTTTTTGAAATTTGTCCCTGGGTGACTTGCAACAGCTGATACACGATGATTGCATGTCACCCCGTTTGACGGTACCCTACTGATAAACAGGTCAAGCGCATACTGTTGAGGACCTTTAAATCGGAACATACGTTAATGGCCGCTGACTTTCCATGCGATGTTTGATTCCAAAATGCGCCATGAACGTTTCGTCAGTTATGAAAACTTCAAGTCTGTGGTTGACAATGCAAAGAACAATGTTAACGTACTTGATATGCAAGCAACAAACTTCTTCAAAGCTCACCGTTTCACAGTATACAATAAACCACTGCAAGCTACGCCCGTACGTGAACTCCATGCGAAAAGTGGTGTTTGAAAAAGGCCGTTATGAACTTGGATACGCAAACAACATCAACGGTAAAGACCTTAAATAGGGGTGATCGGGGCAATATGGGCCACCTGAGGAAATCGTTCCGAAAAGCGCTGAAAAGCTCTAAAAATCATCATTCAAATGTAGTTGACTCATACTAGGGAGTGTTACCTTTCATATTACGTTGATGACTGGTGAAAAATGCGTCTGAAAATTGTTGGAATGCAGTTTTGAAAATGTATTGATTTCAATGTGTGTTCCCGACTATACGGTGCAATATGAGCCACTATTTGCTGCCCATGGGCCACCCGTCCACCCGTTTTTTGTGAGAGAAAAGTGTGGTAATATGGAAGAATATGATATTCCTACAATAGTTTAGAGTATTCCATACCAAATAAAATTAATAAACCGCACAAAAGCGGACCGAACCGATTTGCCACTCTTCATCAGTTGAACAGCCACATTTCAATTGATGATGGTCTTTTTTTTCTGTTTCGATCGCAGTAATGCAGTGTTGTAATTTTTCCATAATGAATCTTACACAGATGATAATATTCTTGTTTTTAACAACTGAATTTGAACTTGTTCGCATATTAAGGCCTGATATCTTGCGCTGTGCAGCTATGCCCATATTTCCCCATAGAGACTGGTTTTGAAAAAAAAAAGGTTTTATTAGAAATTCAAATTTGTATCAGTACAAACATGTGTGCATAATATTCAATTATAATAGATCTTTCGATTGTGATGCATTTTTGACCTGTATTTTAATCAGTTTTGCGTCAAACCATATTTATAAACTTCAAAACTTAATTTTACCTACGCTGCGAAAATTTATATTTTCAAGTGTATTTTCTTGTTTGAATTGAATTTTAATGCGGTTTTGTCGTTGAGGCATATGTGGAGCATTCTTCTAAAGATCATATAACTTTTATATGATAACACTTGTCAATAAGCTCAAAACGAGGGTGGCTCATATTGCCCCGTATGTTCATATTGCCGCTACTGCAAGTTGTTTTCCAAGAAGCAAATTAAGTTGGTTGCAAAGGATTCGTCCTCTTTTGATACAAATGTAAGTTGGCAAAATGCTCCTCAAGGAATTGAAGAAGAAAAGAAAACTTCTCTAATGAAAGTGATTGAACCTATTGTTACCGAAGAGGAAACATCGCTTTTCATTGATCTTCCGACGAAGCAAGAAGCTTTTGATTAATCTTTGTACATACTTGTTTCACACTTTGAATAAATTTTATCGCCATAACATGACACAATAATTATGAGTCTTACAAAAAAAATTGGTTTGCTAAAGGGTTCTTCTTTATCACTTTTTTACAGGCCTTGAACATTTTAATTATGGCACAGTTTCATATCGCCTTCTCCCAAGAGGCCGTTCACGTTATAATTGAAGAGGTTTTAGACAATATAATACCTCCCCTCTTTTTTCATGAACAACTGTCCTTATCAATTCTGAAAGTAGGGAAAGACTTTGTATACTTACCAGCCACCCACTTCTAAACTATCCACATGGATTGTAGATGACCCTAAAAGCATGGTATATTTTATGGATGGTCCTCAGGACACACCACGCAGTGCTATGTGTCTTTTTGTGTGATAGTTATATCTCTTTTTTTTAGTGTGACACGTATGCGTCCGTTTGTTCGAATGTGACAAATTGACTTCATATTTTTTTCAAGTTTTCTAGAATAAAACCTCTATTTTATCAAAACATTTCAAAACTACGTATCAAATTATGACGCTAGACATCAAAACCTCAAAAATGTTAAAATGTAACATGTGACATTTATGCGTCCAACGGCAGTAGTAAACAAATATTCAAACGCCGATTTTACGAATCTGAAAGCACTCCCACGCTAACCAAAAATACTAATGCGGAGGTGAAGGCTTCTGCTACCTGTTGATGCTGTTGGTTTGCGTGGGAGTGCTACCAGAGTCGTCAAATCTACGTTTGAATCTTTGTTTACTAAAGCAGACATCTCGTTTTTAAAATTTGGTATTGACTTCATACATAGATCATACATCATAATGATAATGTGATGATAAAAGCAAATTTGTATTTAATCGCATATTTAATGGAGCCAATGGTCGAATTGTCGTTACATTTTCGACAATGAAGTTGTTCTGCGTGTATATTATTTTCCGCAGAATGATTCCCGGTGACGATTCCAATCCGCTGTTCCCTGATTCTACCATAAAATACGGTGAAATTAATGATAATTAAGGTAAACTCTATTGTTGTTCCAAATTGTATCAAGTACGAGAAACTGAAAACGGCCTTACTGTTGTTGAGGTCAAAAAACGTATCTGTTAAAGATACAATCAAGTGGTGGATTTAAATGGGATAGTACAAACTCGTACCGCCGTTAAGCGGTAGCGGTGCGTACAAATAATCGCCAAATATTTGATAATTTTCCGTATCAAATTCCGTTATACTCTTATTTGACCTGATCTAAAGTTTTGTAACTAGCAGGCTACCATTGATCAATAAAACTAGAATTACAATAAATACAATCTGTGACTTAGGCCATCAAATATTCCATCTCACAGAACATTTAAAAAGATCTATATGACGATTTCCAAACTCTTAATTATTAATCCTCGATAACTCACCTTTTCGTAGTGCGTCTCCGTGCATATATAGATTAGATAGGCGGTAATGCACGCCAGACATCCCTCACAGTACGTGCTGCAGGAGCCCTTCTCCGCCTCGGCAAAATACTCGTTCAGTTTGTTCATCGTGCTCTCGAACGTGTGGCGATCGATCTAAAAATAAGTGCTTTGATTTTTATCAAATTACAAGCACCATCATCATGCGTTGGGAGAAATCGATACACACTGAAACAGGTTCACCGCCCTCTCGCACCCTCAAAGCAACTCACCCGACTTTCCAGCTCCGGAGGAAATCTGGTTTGGAACTTGACGGAAGTGCCCTCGCTGTAGTCCCGCTGGATAAACACTTTCATGTAGTTGGACTGTGCGGCAGCTGGCGTTCCGGGCTGAGACATCCGCACTACGTTTCCAGCCATTGTTTTCTATTTTGTTTGAGCTAATGAAAAAAAAAACTTCTGGTCATAATCCTTCGGACGCATCCAACAAAAACATTGCAAGGATTTGGGTTTTACAGCAAATCTCACCTTTATTTTCAACAGCAACCACTAATATACTGGAAATCCTTTCTCTAGCAGCAAAATTATTGGGGAACAGTTGTAAATTAGTGCAAATAATTCGCAATGTTGATAAAATTACTTCCACTTTATTCGTTTTCTATTTTTTTCTCCATCAGTGATTTGACATCAGAAGCAGAATCAGCTCAGTTGTCAAAAATATAAACACATCGACGAGGGATCTGCCATTCGTGAAACATTTCAAGTCAACACGGTAAAAATAAAACAACTACACGGAGAACCTCAGAAACTCATTAATTGGTAAAATTTCACTCATTTCGAGGAATAAGTGGATCTCCTCATTTAAAGAGTAAATTTGCTTTTACTCATTAATGAGTAAACACCATATACGTCGAAAAATGTGGAATATTTACCCGTTTTTTAGAATGAAATAATGTCCAAAAATGGGTAAAAATCCCCCACTTTTAAAAACAAAATCGTGCGGCTTAAAATATTCTTTTCCATTGCAATGATATAATTAATTTCCACGAGTAACTTAAATTGAATCGTACATTATTGACATCAGAAGCAGAATCAGCTCAGTTGTCAAAAATATAAACACATCGACGAGGGATCTGCCATTCGTGAAACATTTCAAGTCAACACGGTAAAAATAAAACAACTACACGGAGAACCTCAGAAACTCATTAATTGGTAAAATTTCACTCATTTCGAGGAATAAGTGGATCTCCTCATTTAAAGAGTAAATTTGCTTTTACTCATTAATGAGTAAACACCATATACGTCGAAAAATGTGGAATATTTACCCGTTTTTTAGAATGAAATAATGTCCAAAAATGGGTAAAAATCCCCCACTTTTAAAAACAAAATCGTGCGGCTTAAAATATTCTTTTCCATTGCAATGATATAATTAATTTCCACGAGTAACTTAAATTGAATCGTACATTTCTCGCGTAACATTTGAAAAGGGCCTACAGCCAAAACGTAAACATTGAGAAAATGCTGTTCGAAAAAATGCATCACAATTTCTATTCCTATTTCCCAGGTTTATGTTATTTTAAGCAGCAAAAACTCCCAAAAGCATATAATAAACACTGTCTATCATCCATAATCTTAATTGCATCGAAAACATGCAAAAATGTGTCGAAATCGTTAAAATAAAATTTTAAGTCTATTTTCATATTTTTCTCCGGAATAGGCCCTCTTGATAAGTCATTCTGCATTTGCTTGTCATTCATAGACCCTTTGTTTATGGCATTTTTCGAAAGTAAACACGGGATAAGGCTTTTCGGGAGGGGAAATTTTCTCTCTCCGAGGTCGGGCCGATGACGGTTCGGAAAAAATACCCGTTATCGGCCCGAAATTGGAGAAGGCTTATCCCAGACAGAAAAAAACGAGTGGCTTGGCCGTTTTTTAGGGTGGACCTACACATATTTTGAAAATAACACGTTGTAGGCCCAATCAAAAATTAGTTTTTTCTAAGTAATTTAATTGAAGATGCGGAATATTTTTATACTATTAGGGTGAAATCAGGAGTGATTCAGTTTGATTCTAAATTTTCGACCACTATTCTAGTTTGCATCTGGAGCAAAATAGAACAAACTCGCTGGTTTCCCCAGCAGTGTTCTATTCATGTTTTTCAAATTTTCAATTAATTGAAATCATTATGTTACTGCCAAGAAAGGCGTCGGAATTGCAAAGTGGATTGATCCGTAGATAAAATGACGCATCCATACACCAAAACAATTGAAAAATATTTGAATCTCGTGATTCAATCGTGGTTCAAATCTGCAGAAAATAGAACGGAGCGTTCTACCAGTTTTATTTCTTTGACAGTTGACTGGTATAAAAACTGAATCTAGAACAGCTGCTGGGAAATTCAATGTTTCAGATTCATATTCAAACTGACAGCCCCGAACGATTTGAATCACTGCTGATTTTACTCTTAGTAGCTATTAGAGGATACTATCGAAGGGTGTTAAAATTGAATTTGATTACTTTTCATTGTAGGCCCTAATCAATTGTTAAGCGAGATTTATTTGGTATTGTTCCACTGATAGGTTTAGACTTGCTAAGTCATACATTTTTCATAAAAAAAAAGTTTAACCTAATTACATAAATATATGGAAAAAAATATGATCGGAACGAGTCGTCTTCGTTGGACATACTTCGTGGACGTTGGCGTACCGATCAGGATGCGGATCCGTATAGATAATAACACAGAGAACAGACACGGATGCTCGAACAAAATTCCGGTAAAAACGTGTGTAAAGATTTAAATCGCACCTCAGCGCCGCCAACGCAGGCTGCCCGACATAAAAACTCAATCTCACTAGGTGATGGCGTTGGCATACACTACATAAACAATGTAGTGCTGCCACCTAGGAGCGAGCATAGGTGAAACTGACTAGGTCTCACTGCAAGGTGGATTATTCAGGGTCGGATGAATTGGCACACTCCTTTCACGTCCATTCTCTCTCTCAATGAAACGTTCATTCATGCCGGGAACAGTGGAAAACGAAATGTCTGCCCAGCGAGGTGACGTCATCCTGAATGAACATAAATCTAAAGTCTAACACTCAGAAACAACTCAAAAGCCTGAAGGAAAATTAGCTTTCATGGAACACACTGAGGACGAGGCTTGATGGCTTCTTTGCAAGCCCGGAAAAGCGAAAATACAATAAATAAACTTTTAACCTTATTGTTCAGGGAATGCGCACTTGTCAAGAATAGTCGAACACGAATTTCAATTTAACTTATGGCTAATTTTAATGTACTTTTCTGGTCCTACACTATGCTATCACTGTCACACTTGATAGGGGTACTTGCGTGGTTGGAGCATCGTCATGCTCGGGATCCGGATCCTCGGTGATTCCGTTGATCAGCAAGTGGCCACTGCTTAATGCTGCGGGACTGGCGGAGACGGGCCACGTCGACATCTTGGCGAGCTTGATGATGGGGAACAAGCGGCGACGGGCCGCTTTCGGTTGAGCATGACGATGACCGTGAGCTGTCGGAGATGGACCGCGTCGTTATGTTGGACAGCTTGCTACATCGGCGGAATGGCCGATTCAAGATGGCGGGTATGGCTTGGAAAGCGGTCTGAACAATACACGTCTTCAGACAATAGGTATTCTGTCGCTGTGCTTCTGCCGGCGTTTGTGGGAGATGCCGGATGGCAGTTTCGCTCGGAATGAGGTCCTCGAGCTAGGTAACATAACCTTGAAATCAGCGTGCGTGAGGATTAGGCCTCTTGGATTGCCACCAAGAGCCTGTCGTGGATGTAGCTTGTAATTAAAAGAAAAAGGCCCACTCGTGGACCTGCCAAGTGGTATTATTACACCTATCAAGTGACAGTAGGATTTTGTTATCACTTTCTGACTAAACTAAGTTTAATTACCTTTTTCTTGCACATAACTTTCACAGTAGTGTTTTCTTAGTTTTTAGACGGCATAAATGTACAATAGGCTATAAGAAACTTTACAATTATAATTTAGGTTAGGTTATTTTACGTTTACAATTAACTTCTCTAACCGTACTATAGTTTTGTAGTTTGTTTTGCCGTACTATTTTTACCGTACTATTAGTATTAAGGACACAATTTCCACTTAGAATAAGGTACAAAGCTTTTAAAACACACAATTTTGTGACAATTTTTAACAATTAATACACGACGCGCACTACGATTTCCTCGGAGGTTACGACAGAAAAGAGAATCTTCATTGCCTTTGGCTGAGGTATTTATTATAAAACGAGTGTTAAGATGGAGCTCAAACTTCGTCCAAAATACGAAGTTTGACATTTCATATTTCTCCGACCTTTGTATGTATGTTCTGATCAAAACTAGTAGTGACCTCTGTTTGTCAAATCTTTTTGGACATTTTCATTTGTTTCGCTATTTGTGTCACCGTTTGCATGAACGTGCATTGATATGGAACGAATGGAAATGGTGTATGCACTCTCATTGAATGCTGTCGGTTTGGATGGATAGGGTGGGACAAGAAAGGAAATCTTGCGGTGGAGCCGCAAGTCAATCACATGAAACCGAACAGTTACATAGGAGCAATTCGGAATGAACACTAGCGCTAAAAAGCAAAACACGGCAGATTTTAACCATATTTATCAGCACACTAGCACCGCGCAACGGGGGCATAACGACATATTTCAAAATGACCAGTACAAACTTTACACAAGCACGCGAATGAAGATGAACGTCTGTTCTCTGTGATAATAAGTCGATACATGATTCTTGGCGTGCTCCGGAACTTTCTAGAAGTTGCTGCAGCTGGTCTGATCCTGGAAAGGGTACATTTTTTTAGGAATATTGTGTTGTACCAAGGGTGGGGTTAAAAAGTAGGAATATAGAACTATCCCAAATTTTCACTTACCTGTTTCTCCCTTTATAAACTGTTTTCCGTGATTAGTTTTCCGCGAGGTTTTCCGTTTATTACATATTTGAAAAAAAAAAAGTTCCGCGGCATCAAGTTTGTAAGAAAACTGCAAGTATTTTTGCACCCATTTTAGTGTTCTATGTAAATACCCATTTAACAACGAAAACTCCATTCTTGAAATGAGTATTTTTTCACTCATTCTAAGTTGTCAAAATTCCCCCATTTTTTGGCGTCTTCATACTAAAACTTGAAATGAGTACTTTTTCACTCATTAATGAGTTTTCGAGTTTCACCGTGTAGGGGAAGCGCACCGGTTTTGGCCAACTTCACTCAGAAATTTTTAAATACCAAATAGATTAAAAGTCACACTAAATGGCTATAGAATATATTCGCCTGGTTGACCCCAAATTCGATTTCAATTCAATTATACCTGGATAGTATAACTTTAGAATATTGTGATTTAGTTTAGGTACATTTTAGGGTTATTTAGTTTATTTTGAAGCTGGTTTATCTTTTTTAGGTTATGTTTATTTGTTTTCATTATTTCGTAGTCAAGAGTTAAAATAAAAAATCAAACAAATTAATTTTCATCTTTATTAGCTCAAAAATCGTAATAATAAATATAATAAGTCATGCCGTGCATGTTGATCACCATTGAAATAACTTCCGGCACACCAGAGCGGTATGTTCATCGGCCAACCGTTGTGTCACCGTTTTTTCGTTTGCGAAAGCCGTTTTCCATATCGCAAAGTCCTTCTCCAGCTCCTACTAGACACAAGTATGTAATTCCGCTCGAGGATCCGCCCCAGAAAATTCCTCACAGAGCCACCCCACAAAGAATTATCCAGTTGCATGATGAGAGGAAATGAGATTGAAGCTATTTTGTGGTTTTGTGAACGGGTAATATCATCCGGCAAGGAGTGTAGGATTTTTTCTGTCACTCCTTAAGTTGCACTGCATTGCACGGTTTTACACCTTCCAAAACTTTTAGCTCCGTTTCAGCGTGTCGATGGCGTATCTACAAAAAAGGACAGTGTATATTACAAAACATTTCATATTTTAGATTCAATATCACTTTTCCTCACTTTTTTACACTGTTGAATTAAACTTCACGCAGAAAAAACTACGTTAAAGACAAACATATTCTAGGTAAATCCAAACACAAATTCAGTTTGTTCTGGCATCAAAAATAAATATGTTTGAATCAAACATATTGTTGCATTTGAAGCGAACGAAAACTTTTTTTGAATCAAATGTGCGTTTCAAGTTGTTTCAACCAGCTGAATGTTTGTAGCAAACATGGATATTATTGTTTTGGTTCGACCGCTCATAATATTTTCTTATCAATACTACCAATTTTCATCTTCTGGTAGCATTTGGCTACCAGATTTCACAATTCCAAACGTTCATATTTCATTTACTTACCTTTCTGTACCTGAAAAACATCCTTATCATCAATTTGGAAGCAAGAAAACATATGTTTCTTCTCTTGCTCCTGGTCCTCTGCCGACTTCCGATCGGATCCGATCCGAACTCGAGTTTTTGTTTACTTTTGCAAGAGCGAGCGAGGGGCTGCCCACAAGTGCGTGTATAAAACAAACATGGATTTAATTTGGGTTTAAAAATAAATATGTTTGATTCAAACATATTACCATTTTGGAAATAAACATGTATATTTTTGAAGCAAATGGATGAAATTTGTATCCGTGATGCAGTAAAAAATTGCAGCCGCCGATCTGAATAAAATAAACCACGTGCAGGAAATCATCAGCTGACAGAATGCGAAATAAAAATATGTTCGCATTATTCTGGTATAGTATAAATTATAAAAATGAATAGAATACATTGTTATACTAATCGCGTATATTTTTGACAAATAGCAAACAAGTATAATTTTAAATCGTTTTTGGATTTTATATATTTCTGAGTGTTAGTGCCTATTTTGGCCAACCCTGAAAAATACATATTTTTCCCAAATAATCGATCAGTTAAAAGCAGCGTTGAATCGTGAGGGATATCCCGAATAGAATTATATTATTCAACTATTTTTCTAGTTATCGTTTTTTGATCATACAGAATTGTAATTTAATTTTTAACGGAATCATAAAAAATATCGTACGATAATTACACCATGAAGAATTTTTATGATTGCCTTTATAATAATTCCATTTTGGACGATACACTGAATGGGTTGTTAAGTATCGTTACCATTCAAAAAGGTTGATTTTTCCATATATTTTCGACAAGCAATTTTACCAGATATCATTAGTTTATCATAATTTTGTTGTCATGAGATGATACGGATTATAATTGTATTCAACAAAGAAGATCGATAGAAAGATTTTTGTCAATACAAATAAAGATTCTATGATTATTCCAAATTGAAAGGTGTTCAATAAACATTTAATTGTACGATAGCAGTATCACAATATGTATAATTATATTTTACAAACTACGATACATGATATGATAGTTAAAAGACACTATGATTGCTGCTACGATTGCTATAGTTTTTATTTTCAGTTCATAATACAATAGATGAGCACAAAACCAGTTTTAAACATATTTTAATCACCATCTTTTATAGTTATTCAATAGTTTTTCTAATCTATTCAAAAAGAACAATGAATTTTCTTTGAAACTCTGTTATCATCAATATCACTGGGCGATGTCTCAATTTCAGAAAAATCCCTTTCAAACGATGTTTGTATGATGAGACGCTTTGTCCATGTTCAGAAGATATGCTGCTCTCCCATCAGTTACTCTTCGCATGTTTCAACGGGGCTGCATATTCCTATAAAATAAGTCAATAATAGTGGAATAATCTGGGATTTTGCTTTTAATTTTAATAATAGTTTGAAGCACTAAAAAGATGTTTTTTTAAACTGGCATTAAATGAATAAACTCGATTAAGCAATATTGTACTTCCAGTTGAAAACCGAAGTGAGCTCTCGCAACAATCGAGTTTTCTCCCGTTTCCTTTTGTCGCAACTACGTTGCGACTAGTGCGCATCATGGCGCACGGCGGTGGCATAGATGCGCACTAGTCGCGATGCAGTTGCGACATCAGGAAATAAGGAAAAACTCAATCGTCGCGAGAGCTCACTTCGGTTTTCAACTGGAAGCACAATAAAAGGTCGATTGAAAGGGCATTGCGGTTGGTTCTGCCGCCATGCGAAAAAAAACTTGCTAGTTTGTGCTAGGGGGATTATTGTATCCATAATGGTATGGCCAGTTGCAACACTGTTCAATTATTGGATCGATAGTAGGTCTTTTACATACATTAAAGAAAGTACATCATAGATTATTCTCACCTTTGAAAGCTTTTTTTGTGATTCGCAGTTGAATCTCCGAATTCATTGGTGCATACCCGGATAAAAATGTACTATTGGCTCAATAGTGTAAACAATTTAATTACCATACAATGTACGGTATACAATAGGATATGTTGTTTCTTGATGGTTGCACAGATTGTATCAACACTGAGAAAACAATACATCAACATGTTTCTCTAATGTAACAATATTTGCAATTGTTTCTAAAACGTTTTCGTACATAAGATTCATACATTGATAACTTTTGAAACGTTTCTTTACATTGCATATAAACTATATTACAATATTTGCCTCATAGTGCCAAATATGTATTTTTTCCCTTTAAATTGCATTGTTGAACAGTAAAGCTGTCACCACTGAGAAATAAAAAATCGTATTGTTTTACTATACAAATACAATACAATCCATTGTATTTTGAACAGTTTTCAATACAAAATTTTCAAAACGACTTATCTGCTTTTGTAAGCAAAGATTCAAACGTCGATTTGTCGAATCTGAGACCACTCCCACGCAAACCATAAGCACCATAAACAGGTAGCCTAAGCATTCACCTATGAGTTGATGGTGTTGGTTTGCGTGAGAGTGCTCTCAGATTCGACAAATCGACGTTTGAATCTTTGTTTACAAAAGCAGATAAGTCGTTTTGAAAATTTGTTATTGTTTTGTTCGGATATTTCAACAATATATCAACCATACACTCTATTGTGCGACGAAAAAAATGTATGGAAAAATCTCAGAATTTGTATAGTTACGATACTTAACAACCGGTACATTCTATTGCGAAAACTTCATTTACATATGAGTAAATGGTTCATAACAATGCATTCTAATGTATTTCTATGGTTTCATTTACAATATAATCTATTGCCAATTTAATGTTATTAATAGTAGTGTTACAATAAATTGAATTGTTATTCTACTGTATTTTTTATTCGGGTACCTAGGTCCTTTAAGAGAATAAACGATCAATATATATATCACCTTTTTTCCTATAATTAAGTTTCCACTTACTTGCATTTTGATCCTAATATTGTTTTGTTTTCGGCGAATAAACTTTTTACTTTTTGAATTCACATTGCCTCCGACTTTTAGAAAAAAGTTTCAATGGCGGTTGGTCCAAACACTGTTGTCGAAAGAATTGTCACTAATACACTGTAAAAGAAAACACTAAATTTTTATGTTGGGAAATAACTATCGAAATCATTTACGATAAGATACCTTTACAATAAAATTATAGCAGGTAATCCT
Organism: Armigeres subalbatus; assembly: GCF_024139115.2. Lineage (NCBI taxonomy): Eukaryota > Metazoa > Arthropoda > Insecta > Diptera > Culicidae > Armigeres > Armigeres subalbatus. The sequence goes on along the minus strand of NC_085139.1, from coordinate 51,508,545 downwards.
TACTACAGCATGTATGATCCGTTAAAAATTTTATACGATTGGGTTGTTAGTTTTGTTAAACATATAAATGTACATGTATCATACAGTATATGATGATTATAAGCAAAATGGAAAACTAAAAATACCAACTATTCGGCGTACAATTTATTTCTATTCGGGCAGGTATTCCTCCAGGAGTCCTACTAGAGATTTTTCTAGAAGTTCCATCAAGGATTCATCTAGGAGCTCCACCAGGGATTTCTCCAGAAGTTCCACCTTGGTTTCCTCCAGAAGTTCCACCAAGGATTTCTTCATAAGTTGTACCAGGGATTTCTCCAGGAGTTCCCCCAAGGATTCTCCCAAAAGTTCCACTAGGGATTTCTCCAGAAGTTCCACCAGGAGTTTACCCAAGGATTCCTCTAGGAGTTCTACTAGGGATTCCTCTAGGAGTTTCACCAAGGATATCTTCAGAAGTTATATCAAGGATTTATTAAGGAGTTGTACCAAGAACTGCTCAAAAGTTCCAAAATAAATTTCTGCAGAAGTTAAACCACGGATTCCTCCAGGAGTTCCATTAAGGATTCCTCCAGGGATTCTTCGAGAAGTTCTACCAGGGATTCCTCTGGAAGTTACACCAGGGATTCCTCCAGAAGTTCCACCAGAGATTCCCCCTAAAGTTCCATCAAGGAATCCTCCAGAAGTTGCACCAGACATTCTTCCAGGAATTTTTCCAGGAGTTTCACCAAGGATGTCTTCAGAAGTTACATCAAGGATTTATTTAAAAGTTGAACCAGGAATTCCTCAAAAGTTCCAACATGAAGTCCTACAGAAGTTCAACCACGGATTCCTCTAGGAGTTCCATTAAGGATTCCTCTAGAAGTTCTACCAGGGATTCCTCCTGAAGTTCCAGCAAGGACTCCTCCAGAAGTTCCACCAGGCATTCTTCCTGGAATACCTCCAGGAGATTCATCAGGGATTCCTCCAGGAGTTCTACCAAGGATTCCTCCAGGAGTTCCACCAAGGATTACTTTTTACCAGGGATTCCTATAGGAAGTATAGGAAGTCTACCAAGGTTTCCTTTAGGAATTCCAGCAATGATTCCTCCAAAACTTCCTTCAGGGGTTCGTCCAGGAATTCCGCCAAAGACACCTGGACTCCGCCAAAGAGTTGCAACTGGAATTCCTTCAAGACTTCTACCGCAGATTCTTTCACTATTGTCCCCAAGAACTTCTTTAGGAAATTCACTAAAAATTCTGCTAGAAGTTTTTCCAAGAATTTGTGGTTGAATTTCTGAAGGAGTTTCAGATGGATGATGGAGTTACTGTATGAAGTTGTGATGGAATCCCGAGCAAAGCTTGAGAGCAAAACGATAACTCGTTTTGATGATTTGAAATCGCCGAATATGATTACTTAATTTAATATCTTTTTGATCGTTTTAACCAGGCCTATGCTAAGAGCTCATATTTAGCGTAGCCAACTCCAACACCAACGCCGAGCAACGTACGTCAAATCTGAAAAAGCTCATCATCATTTTTCATTTTTTTTTTCATTTATTTAGTTAACATCTAAACAGATAACACTGAATCAACAATTTGACGCCACAATGCACGGTTCGAGGCCGCATCTCTCCATCCTCGGATACGCCCCACGCTCGCCAAGTCGTTTTGCACCTGGTCTGCTCATCTCGCTCGCTGCGCTCCACGCCGTCTCGTACCTGCCGGATCGGAAGCGAACACCATCTTTGCAGGGTTGCTGTCCGGCATTCTTGCAACATGTCCTGCCCATCGTACCCTTCCCTACCCCTAGCTACCTTCTGGATACTGGGTTCGCCATAGAGTTGGGCGAGCTCATGGTTCATTCTTCGCCGCCACACACCGTCTTCTTGCACACCGCCAAAGATGGTCCTAAGCACCCGTCTCTCGAATACTCCGAGTGCTTGCAAGTCCTCCTCGAGCATTGTCCATGTTTCATGTCCGTAGAGGACAACCGGTCTTATAAGCGTCTTGTACATGACACATTTGGTACGGTGGCGAATCTTTTTCGACCGCAGTTTCGTCTGGAGCCCGTAGTAGGCCCGACTTCCACAGATGATGCGCCTTCGTATTTCACGACTAACGTTGTTGTCAGCCGTTAGCAAGGATCCGAGGTAGACGAATTCCTCGACCACCTCGAAGGTATCCCCGTCTATCGTAACACTGCTTCCCAGACGGGCCCTGTTGCGCTCGGTTCCGCCCACAAGCATGTACTTTGTCTTTGACGCATTCACCACCAGTCCAACTTTTGTTGCTTCACGTTTCAGGCGGGTGTACAGTTCTGCCACCTTTGCAAATGTTCAGCCGACAATGTCCATGTCATCCGCGAAGCAAATAAATTGACTGGATCTGTTGAAAATCGTACCCCGGCTGTTACACCCGGATCTCCGCATGACACCTTCTAGCGCAATGTTGAACAACAGGCACGAAAGTCCATCACCTTGTCTTAGTCCCCGGCGCGATTCTAACGAACTGGAGTGTTCGCCCGAAATCTTCACACAGTTTTGCACACCATCCACCGTTGCTTTGATCAGTCTGGTAAGCTTCCCAGGGAAGCTGTTCTCGTCCATAATTTTCCATAGCTCTACGCGGTCTATACTGTCGTATGCTGCCTTGAAATCAACGAATAGATGGTGCGTTGGGACCTGGTATTCACGGCATTTTTGAAGGATTTGCCGTACAGTAAAGATCTGGTCCGTTGTCGAGCGGCCGTCAACGAAGCCGGCTTGATAACTTCCCGCGAACTCGTTCACTAATGGTGACAGACGACGGAAGATGATCTGGGATATCACTTTGTAGGCGGCATTAACGATGGTGATCGCTCGAAAGTTCTCACACTCCAGTTTGTCGCCTTTCTTGTAGATGGGGCATATAACCCCTTCCTTCTACTCCTCCGGTAGCTGTTCGGTTTCCCAGATTCTGACTATTAGTTTGTGCAGGCAAGTGGCCAGCTTTTCCGGGCCCATCTTGATGAGCTCAGCTCCGATACCATCCTTACCAGCTGCTTTATTGGTCTTTAGCTGTTGAATGGCATCCTTAACTTCCCTCAAGGTGGGGGCTGGTTGGCTTCCGAATAGCTCAACATCATAAAACATCCAAATTCAGCTTTCTTCAATATGCAACTTTAATCGGGAATATTCATTAAATATGACTAATGAGTTTAATTGATTCAAAACTTATGTACATGATCAATTTTTTTTTTACTTATTGCGCTTTTTGCACTTTATAAGAGTTCTACGAGATTTTTTTTTCTCACAGTCATCTTTTTCTCACACTCAATACACTCAAAAAAGTTTGATTTTCCGTGTATAATATTTGTGTGTGAGTGCTCAATCCTCAATCTGAAAACAAATAGACGTCAAATCATGGCGGGAATCGATTTAGTGTACACGCTTACATATGACTAACGAGTAATGGGTTATAATTGGGAAAATTTCAGTAACAAAAATCGATCAACCCGAAATGAGAGTGGGTGTGAGAAAAAAAAGCGGGCAAATCACAATTGGCGATTTGGCGTTGCAAGAAAAAGAAGAAGCAGAATGTCGCGCATTCGAAAAATTAGCACGAGAAAGGATAGGAAGAACATTACCGCATAATTACAAAATGTACATGGATATTTTCCCGTGCGGTCGACAACAGTATCCTATACTGTTGACAACTGTAAATGAACAATCTCATATAAAGTTTTAACAGTTTGTGGTACGGTTATTTGACAAATAACAATATGTAGAATGGGTTGTTAAGTTATGTCACCTTAAAAAATCGTCTGTTTTCGCGTGCAAAATTTTCGCTCAACAGTATGATAAAATGTTGACATATAATGCAGGAAATAAAGAACATTTTAGAGACAGCATGTTATATGTTGACATTTAGTGATGATGTCGAGCAGTTATGGTTGAATCGATCGAAAAGTATTCGATAACCGCAACGTAAACTGTGAAGCTATATCTTACATCGTAATAATGATTCTGACCATATAACATGTTGTTTTTTATTATGCGGGTTTTAAAAGACTTCTCAAAAATTCTAGAAGTAATTTATTTAAAAACGGTTATCAGTACGGGGTTGGAAATGCTTAATACTGTTAATAAAATGAAACATCAAAAATAAAATTATGAAATCTAAATTATACATCTATTATGCAGTGCAAAAGAATTCCAACCCCGCGCTGATACTCGTTTTTAATTAAATTACTTTTAGAATTTTTGAGAAGTGTTTTAAAATTTTCTTCCTATCCTTTCCCGTGCTAATTTTTCGAATGCGCGACATTCTGCTTCTTCTTTTTCTTGCAACGGCAAATCGCCAATCTACACATAACTCTTCAAATTGGTGAAATCGGCAATATAGCAGAAAAATCTTACTGTAACAACAAATCGAAAACTATTCCTGCAATCGATGAGAGCAAATCGAAAACTAAATTGGATATGGGTTCCGATAGCAATTAAGTACACAGTTTGATGTCAGATCATACAATTTAGAATTCTACAGAAAAATGAGATCAAAATATGTAATCAATCATGATGATTCATATTTGGAATCAAATTATGATTTCTATTTGATATCGAAATCAAAATATGTTTTCTATAGGCTCTCATTATGTTTTCAGACTTTGCTCGGGACTCCTGGTGGATCAGTTTGATGGAAGCTTTGTACAATTTTTTTAAGGAAATCCTGGAAGAATGTGGAAGGATTTTCTTCCATAAATTTTTGGTGTTATTTCTGGAAGAACTCCTAAAGAAAAAAAATCCTGAATTTTCAGGAGGAATTCCTGGTAATGTTCCTGGAGAAACTTTTTCAGGAATATCACCAGAAATTTGGTTTGGTTTGCTGGTGGAATGCCCGCTTAAATTTCCCTTGGAGGAGGTAAAATCAAAGCCAAAGGCTGATTGTTTCATAGTTACAAGCGATGAGAGTTTTGAATAAGTAATGAAGCATTCTGTCATTTCTACCTGATATTCCGTATATTGTCTCTTACGATATTCTACTAGCCCTTCGCTACTTGAAGTAGTCTCGGAGTAATCTAAATGTGCACACATAGAAATAGTTTAAAGAACTAGTGATGCTGTCTTGAAGTCGGAAGAAAAGTAAACTTTCAACCAGGACTTACTGGGGAATCTGAGGAGCAGAATTATGATGTTTCAGATATTCGAGAAAAAACAGAACTGTGTGAAAGCTTATGGAAAATAATGATGGCATTCATACATACATATAATTTTTTCCCTTAACGTGGTAATCACTTTGACGTAGTGTGTTACGGTTTACGATATATTTATCGTATTTAGTCCTCGCTACCAACAGCAGTCTCTGAAATAAAATATAATTATCGCGCATTTGTGCGCGCTCATGCAGCATGAAAAGATAAAAAAAGAAAGAACGAAATTGTCCCCTGCAGGTTCCTTGGGGGCATTTCGGCTGTCACAAGAGTGGCCAAACTGACCTCGAAACTGACCAATGACCACTTTTATAACAACAGCGAAAATATTCATGAAAAATTTGTAAGAAAGAGCCGTCGCACGACATGTTTCGGAGCAAAACCAAAATTGTTCCCTTTACAGGCTTGAGGGCATCTCGAGTTTCTCAAGAGTGGCTAAACTGACCAATGATAACTTTTATAGCAACAGCGAGCTTATTCATGGAAAATCGTGAAGAAAGAGCCGTCGCGCGACATGTTTCGGAGCATAATCGAAATTGTCTCCTTTACAGGTTCCCGGGGGGCATTCTGGGCGTCACAAGAGTGGCCAAACTGGTCATAGACCACTTTAATAAGAACAGTGAGCCTATTCATGGAAAATTGTGAAGAAAGAGCCGTCACATGACATGTTTCGGAGCAAAATCGAAATTGTCCCCTTTACAGATTCCCAGGGGACATTTGGAAGCTTCCTGGGGATGTCCGTATGGAAGACTAAAATTCGGAAAAATCGCTATAAGACTCGTTATTAGTGTGGCAATATTGTTTTATATTGTATGATATGGGTTCCATGGAGAAAAATTGAGTAACTGGCGAAATACCCCAAACACCAGTTTGCTGGTATGGTACCCCAAGGGAATCTGGAATAATTCCGGAACCATCCAGAAAAATAGAAAAGTTATGATTTTTTCGAAATCAAACATCGCTTTCTCAAAGAGCTCGGCCTTTTGGGTGTTAAGCAAAGATTCGTCGGATACCTACAGCAAGGTGTCAAAGGTGTACCGCCTGGTCGACGAAGCAACAGGGAAGGTAACTATAAGTCGAGATGTTAAATTTTTGAATTCTTGCGGGACTGGTTCAGGCCGGGTGGAAGAGAATCTGGTTGTTCCATCGATCACTTTCCAACGGATGAAGCCAGCGGAAGAACAAATCGAATCCGATGACGATAAAGTCTGGGATGTCCCAGATGAACTGGATGAGTCAAGCGATGATGAAGTTGAGCCGCAATTCTGCGGCGCGCGTGCGACGGTAGATACGCCCCGAAGATCGTTGAGACCCAACCTTGGTGTAATGCCAAAGCGGTATACATGCAGTGCACAAACTTCGGTTCAGAAGGCGCCGGAAACATTGAAGCAAGCGCTGTCCAGCCCGAACAGCACCGAGTGGCGCAAAGTGATGAAGGAAGAACTGGCGTCAATGCAAGCGAACGATACCAGGGATTTGGTCGACCTGCCGGTCGGAAGCCGCACCATCGGATGCAAATGGGTGTTCACTCTGAGGCGGGACGAAAATTGTAATGTAGCTTGTTACAAAGCCAGGTTGGTGGCGCAGGGGTTCAACCAACGACACGGGACGGACTATGGAGAAGTTTTTTTTTTCTCTTCTTTATTAATTATTTAGACAGGCTTTCAGCTCTTGGCTGGTTCACCTCTGAGGAGAAGTTTTTGCACCCGTTGTGCGACACGCCACGTTTCGCACTTTGATGTCTGTAGCTGCCAAGAAGAAGATGTGTGTCAAGCAATTCGACGTCAAGACGGCGTTCCTAAACGGCAACCTTGAGGAGGAGATCTTCATGAAGCAGCCTCCAGGGTTTGTCGTCAGCGGCGAGGAAAGCAAGGTATGCCGTTTGAAGAAATCCTTGTATGGGCTTAAGCAAGCGGCCCGTGCCTGGAATCAGCGTCTTCATGAGGTTCTGGTAGCGGATGGATTCGAGTGATGCGAGGCAGATCCCTGCCTGTATAGGAAGCGAGTCGGTAGCAAGTGGTGCTACGTTCTCATCTATGTTGACGATCTCATCGTGGCGAGTACATGAACGCATCATTGGTGCGTTGAAGCTAATGCTGCAGAAGAATTTCCAGATCACCAGTCTCGGCGCCGTCAAGTTGTACTTGGGAATCGAAGTTAATCGGGACCGAAACGGAGATTTCTTCATCAGCCAGCGGAGGTATATCGAGGACATTGTCCGTTCTGTCGGCCTACAGGACGCAAAAGTGTCCACCGTGCCAATCGATCCTGGATATTGCAACATAGAAGAGGACGGCAATCTGCTCCCAAACAATTTGAAGTACCAGAAGGTAGTTGAGCAGTTACTGTATATCGCAGTTAACAGCAGACCTGACATCGCAGCGGCAATATCGATCCTTAGTCGTAAGGTGAGTTGTCACACAACGTGACTATGACGAGCTGAAGCGAACAGTACGCTACTTGAAGGGGACGTCGGGCTTCGTTTGAGCAGCAGCTGTGATTCGTCCGGTCTGATCGGTTTCGCCGATGCCGATTGGGCGGAATGTCGCACCGATCGGAAATCCAATTTCGGGTACGTGTTCCAGTACTGTGGAGGCACAATATTGTGGGCTTGCCGGAGCAAACCTGGGTCTCCTTGTCCACAGCAGAAGCGGAGTTTGTAGCCCTTTCCGAAGCATCCCAGGAGGCGGTTTGGCTGCAAAGATTGTTGGAGGACCTAGGTGAAAGAACGAAGATATTAGTACATGAAGACAATCAGAGCTGTTTGAAGTCTAGTCAGTACTTTTCAAGTCCAGTCCTCCGATTTGTCCGATCTTTGTCTTTGTCTTTGTCTGTGGCCACCCTTTTCCACATAGTGCGTGGGTCACTTAACCATCTCCCAGACTCCACCGGTAGAGGTTATAGACGGCCTATGGCTTGTGAAGGCGATGAAGCGCAAACGCGATGGGCTTTCGGCCTTCGAGTTGGCGACGGAATAGCTGAACGCTATCATCGACTTTGCGTCATCGAAGCATAATATCAGTAAGGAACTCAAGAGGAGCGTGCTGAAACTTCGAAAGTCGATGCTGGACGCCAAGCTGGAAAAGGCGGTCGGGACGGCCAAGTGTAAACCCGTGAAATCCGTGGAGTCGAGGTCTACCCAGACTGAGGCCCAAGGATTCGCGGACTCGGGCAAGGTCGAATCGACCGAGGGCGTGCCAGCGAAGACGGTGGTGCCAAAGTCTACCCAGACTGAGGCTCAAGTATTTGCGGGTACGTCGGAGGTGACTGCTCCAATGGAGCAGACACAAAAACGGGGGAGACAGTCTGCAGGTGATGAGTTCCCTGGGGGCCGCTCCAAAACGCGGAGGGTTACTACCCCGAATAAGGGTAGTGGGGCTGGGATGCTGAACCCCGGCCAGGTACCTCCAAAACCGGGGGATGTAGGACCTGGAAAGGTCCGTCCACCCAGGAAAGACGGTGGTAAGGGGTTACGGCAGGCTGAAAGCTCTCAGCCGCACCAGACCAGGGAAATAGAGGGAGATGACGCCTCCTGGACCCTAGTCAAGAACAAGAGGAAACCGAAGACGTCAAGGGCCGAAAAGAAGGCCCAGGCGAATGAGGGTAGCAAGAAGTCTAGGGTAGGCGTCAATCGCTCCAGGGGCGATGCCCTAGTCATCAAAACGGACGAGGCTAAGTACTCGGACGTCTTGAAGGCGATGAGGAGTGACGTCAAGCTCGGTGAACTCGGCGCCGACGTACGTCGAATAAGACGTACCCAGATGGGCGAGATGATCTTCGAGCTGAAGCGGGGCGTCTCGCAAAAGGGCGCCGCCTACAAAAAGTTGGCGGAGGAAGTCCTAGGCGAGACGGTCAAGGTGAGGGCACTCACGACGGAGGTGAATCTAAGGGTTAAAGACCTGGACGAGATCACCGAAGCCGAAGAGCTCGTCACGGCACTGCGGCGACAGTGTGAAGTGGAGACGCCCACCGCAGCCGTTCGGCTACGGAAAGGTCAGGCAGGGACACAGGTAGCATTGGTTCGACTATCTGCAGTGGACGCCTCCAAGGTAGTCAAGTTAGGGAGCGTCAAGGTGGGATGGTCGGTATGCCCTGTGGGCATATACGAGCAACCCGAAGTTTGCTTCAAGTGCCTGGAACCGGGGCACAAGCAATGGGACTGCAAAGGCCCTGACAGAAGCAATCTCTGTCGACGCTGCGGATTGGAGGGACATAAGGCACAATGCTGCACGAACCCTCCCAATTGTTTGATTTGTTCCAGCAAAGCTGTAAACAGCAAGCACCCCATGGGGGTTCGATGTGCCCGGCGTTTAAGCGTGCTGCAAAATCAAAGTGCAGGTAACGCAGCTGGCTTGCTCGGCCTCGCCAGAGTGTTTGGTGTGCGCAGGTTTAGAGGAAACGGCGGAACACGTGTTGTTCGTGTGCTCACGTTTTCGCGCAATGCGTGACCACATGCTTGTCACATGTGATCTGGACACTACCCCGGACAACCTAGTTCGGAGGATGTGTAAAGATGAAGTTGACTGGAGCGCCGTTTTATCGGCTATCGCCCAAATCGAAGCTACACAGAAGGTGGCGCGTGGACTCAAGGATGGCTAGTTCAGGCGCAAATAAGAGGTGGTACAAGGAATCGGAGTCGGCTTCATGGGTCATACCGGTGGTTATGCCTCGATCCTTTTATCGAACAAGCGGCCGCGCGAAAAACAACATGGTATCGTCGATTTCGCGACGTCGGTCAACCGGGCGGGTTCCGAGCCCGAGGACGGAAAGGGGTCCTCGTCAAGGCTGGGGCAGGCGTAGGCACCGCGTCGGCAAGTCCCTCTGTGTGTTGGCGAATAGGCCCTGTCGCAGAGAGGTCAATTTAGGGTGCACGCGGCATCATCATTCTTGATACCAGTCGTGTAGAGGGAAGCAGGTGCGAAGTCGACACTTCCCACCTTCCGAGGACATAGGGCGTGGTAAGGCCACATCGAAAGCCGGCAATGCGCTGGCACGATACCATGGTGTTCTTCTAAAAAAGCGAGTCACGATGTTCGATGCTGCAAGGACAAGCAGCTAACCTCGAGGGTGCGTCGTGCACTGGCCCCCCTTTGAAGCATTACTTTCTGGTTGTACCGAAGGGACTATGGGCTTGGCGGCAATGGAAACGGTTTAGCTGGATGTAGTCCAGCCTCCCTCGTTTGCTGTTGGAGGTGGTCCCTAACCCCGTACTTCCTGGACAACCCAGTATGTATGTTGAGCAGATTCCCCTTCCATTGCTTAGGAAGAAAAAAAAAACACATACACACGGACAGACACGGATGCGCGAAAGCGTCCCCTGCGATAGCCGCCGGTAGTCGGGGAACCATCAGTGCGGAAGTTTCCTTCACCGGAACTGGTGGACCACCCTCGACGCCGGGGGAAGTCAGGAGGATTCGAGTGAGGAAGTTTGTGGCTCAACCGCCGGGGGATCGAGACAACATAGCAGTGGATCTCAGCAAGCTAGTCGGCGAACTAGCCTAAGCTAGGGGCCGGAATTTTAGAAGAAGTGCATGAGCACAGTGTGGATGCTCGAGGTGTCTGTCGCGCAGATTTTTCCAAAGCCTTAAACCCTTGTAAAAAAAAAAGAAACACGGACAGACAGACATTTGTTCAGTTTGACGAGCAGAGTCGATTGGCATAGGTATAACATCATGGGTCTCCGAGACTTCTATAAAAAGTTCGATTTTGGAGTGAAATGATAGCCTTTCGGTACAACTTTGTTGTACGAGAAAGGCAAAAAGTCTTCAAGCGATTTTGGAGAGGTAAATTTGGCATCTACTGCTTTTGACGAAGAAAATGACGGGAAACCACAACGAGTATCATAAAATCCAAAGGGTAAATAATCGCCTCAAGCAGTATCCTCTCGACTGAATGAAGAGAAAATTTCTTTCTCCAAGTGCGAAAAAATCTGGCTGTTGCTTGCTGGTTTCTTTTTCTTTTTCGCGAAATTTGGCATTCGGTGGGAAATCGATACCCGGTATGCATGCGTCTGGCTTTGCGGAAGGGGATAAACGATTGCAGACGGGAACGCGATACATCAAAGGAAGATTAGATTGTTTTCCCTCGTTAAATGATATTTGCGGATTAATGATAAAACAGATCCAAGCACTTGGAATTGGAAGATAAAAACAACAAAAAGGTGGAGTGTCAGCCAAGACCACATGGCTAACGTAGGACTACGAAAAATACTATTTCTTATATTTGCGTTTATGATCCATTGTCCTACTTAATCACAAGTGGCAATCACCGATATCAGGAAGACAATCTCGTACTCACCAATACATGGAGTAGCGAGATTTTTTTTGACTGAGATCAAACTTAGGCCCACTGGGAGACGGGCAGGCGAGCTGACCACTCAACTACCGGCGCCGTCGTAACACTGCTAATGTTGTATGGACGTTTATTGAATTTGAATTTTTTTTATCGCCTTCGGCTTCTTTGTATTTTTTGGCATTCTATTCCATCTTTTCGTAGCTTTTCCTTCTTCAATCGTGGTTATCTTTTTATTTTTTTTAATAATTCACGTCAACATCCTTTATTCGGAGTCACTTTTCGCACTTCATTTCTTTCCCATGCGTGACAAACTGCGACTCCGAAAAATATATTAAGCTCTTTTAGTGGAATGAATTAAACCGTCTAAGACGAATTAAGTACTGTCCATTTAATTCCACCAGTTAATTTTCGTTATCTTTGCAGATACGTATTTCGACCACAACTGTGTGGTCGTCTTCAGTGTCTTGTACTTGACTGTCTTGTACTTGTACTAGTCGAGTCAAGTACAAGACACTGAAGACGACCACACAGTTGTGGTCGAAATACGTATCTGCAAAGATAACGAAAATTAACTGGTGGAATTAAATGGACAGTACTTAATTCGTCTTAGACGGTTTAAACTGCGACTGTTTCCAAAAGAATTCTTTCGGCATAACATCCTGCGCGTCAAAATCGAACACTGCAGGCGAATGATGTTAAATCATAATTAAGTTAATGAATCACTCTCCCGGATTCTTCCATCTCCATCTCCGGACAGCACGTGGTGCACCGTCGTCAGCGATCATCGCTCCCAAACCAACGAGCGTGGTCACTTGATGGCTCGGGAAAGAAAGTTAGACAGAGAAAACCGCGTTTGTTTGGCCTCCGCGCTTCATCCGGGAGCACTGGTGGCGCACCCGAACCGGAAGTGTTGAATTAACTAAATTTCTCCATCGCTCCATCGCTAGTCATGGGCGATTAGAAGTGAAAATTTTCCCCAGCCGTGGGATGCCGTGAAGACAGACACCAGAGATGAATGAACAGATCGGTATGCTTGAATAAATTTGAAATAATTAATCTCATTAAAAGTCATACCTCCTTGCGATAGTTTCTTATGCCATGCTAATGATTTTCTACTCTCAGCTGGTTGGCATCATCGCGCGCGACAGCTATACGACCAAGCTATATCTATATTTATTTATGAATCGAAAGGAATCGAACGAGTAAACGGCGAAAGGTGGAAATTTGCCAATAACAAACCGGCAAGTTCGCCTCAGGAAAAGCATAATCATTAGTGCGACACCCTTTGATGCTGCGATGCTCCGCGGGGATCCGGGCCATGAATGGTCTATTTACGCTTCTTGATGGTATATGAGCTAGGTATAAGTACTCTATCATATTTAAAGTGGGAGTGATGATAAGTTTAATTAAACCACGGGGATTTATTCATCTAATTCGTTCTTCAAAACTTTCAGTTAATGCACGATGGAGCATTTTCAATGATCGCATAGGTAATTGCTAGGAACTTTTTTCAAATAGGCGTAACTGTGTTTGACCTTGAATTTTGAAATGGCTAATACTCTCTCAATTCAGCATATTTCGTTCAGCTAACGGTACTACCAGATAGATCGGAATCTATTCTTCCTGTTAGGCACATAAGTTCACCAAAACAGTTTAATTAATGAGCACAGTTGCCGTTCCAAAAATCAAGCTCAGAATCATGTACGCCCATTTGAAAAAAGTTCCTAGATTGGATGTTTGCGCTCCACCTCCACATTTTCATATAAAAATCATCCGTTTTGGCGAATGATTCTAATACCAAGATCATTTTCATCGTTCTGGGAATTATTTCTATTCGAATCGAATAATAGCTTTTCCTGAGAATGATTGGTAGCATCTAAATTTTTGGCTTCGTGAGATTTGAGTTTGGCCTTTCTCGTGAATCAGAATGTTGAATGTAGTAACAAAAAAAAGAAATATCTTATTATAGTCACCGGTGGTGGATTCAAACGATCTACAAGCTTGCCCGTAATCAACCAGGTGAGCTTTCCAAGAAAGTCAATTTCGTTCATGCTTCTCCAATTATGGTGTGGCTATAGTCGAAACAGTCGTATGGAATCTTAGACTAAATGAACAGATAATATGTAAATCAAAAAACTGTTGGAAGGTTTCCACAGATTTGTCTGGTTAGAGAGAATTTCTCAGGTTGTGGCGGTGGCATCTAGAATTTCAATGTTTGATTTTCACTTGTCTCTTATTTTGTCACCTTCTGTATAAATGGTTTTACACCACCCAACTAGCGGATGTAAGATTTTACCACAGTTTTGAAAAAAAAACTTGCAAAATCTGTATATGTATACAAATTAGTTTACTTAATTTGACTTTAATTCAATCATTGTAGTAAAACCATACTATTCTGTATTAGTTAATAACAATAGCTGTATTAGAAACTCGCATTTTTTATAGGGACATTCCATATCTGCTCTGCATCCTAATGTCTGAATGACCATATCCTCAATATAACGCAGACAAAGGGTGGTATTTCTTATAGACCAGTCAGTGTGCCGAATAAGATATTGTTGATATCGGCGACGTCAAGTCGTCTTCCAGAAGGCCGTCCTTCCCAAAAGTTACCGATTCTTCGAGATTTCCTCGGCAAGTTCTTTCGTCAAAATATCTCCAGCAAATTCTTTGGAATTTCTTCAGAAAAATCTTCTAGATTTCCTTGGGTTTTTTTTTTGCAATAGCCTCGATTAATCCTTCAGAAATTCGGCGGCAAATTCTTTGGGATTTTCTGGGTTAACTCTTCGGGATTAATTCGAAAAATTGTTTGGAATTTCTTCGGCAAATTTCTCAAATTTTTTTCGTCAAAATATTTTTTTTTGCTATTTCTTTAGAATATCCTCTTAAACTTTTTGGGATTTTTTAGAAAAAATCCTTGGTCAACATCTTTAGCAAATTTTATGGGCAAAATTTCTTGGCAAATTCATTTGTAAAAAAAATCCTCGTCATTTTTTCGAGAAGTTCTTCAAAATTTTTCGGCAAATTCTTTCGTCAAAATTTCTACGTAAAATTCTTCTGAATTCCTCGCGAAATTCTTTGGAATATCCTTGGTAAATTCTAAGAAATTTTCGTTGCAATTCGCTTGCTTAGATTTCCTTAGTGAATTATTAGGAAATTTTCTCAGGAAATTCTATTGGTTTTCCTCGTAAATAATAAATTTTCATGTATTACAAGCATAGTTCCTCATTTCTCATTCGTATATTTTCTATGATCAACTTTCGGCAAAATATACTTGTCTTTGCAAAATGTCAATTTTTTGCAATTTTTGCAATTTTTCAGATATTCAATGCCAATCACATTCATTGCCATGAAGTGTTAGCAAAGCGCGATAACATTCTGGTTTATTAATTGTATCAAGTTCAAAAACCAAATTGTTTGAAGAATTATACATTCCTGTTCTGACTTCCAACTACAATTAGATTTAAACGAAGCTGGAACATTTTTTTTCGACTAGAACTTAATAAACAATATAATCGTGACTGTCTACACATATTTTTGGCACCCATGATAGTATGCTCCCAAATCCAACCAATGGGATTTAAAACGATATTTCTTTTGTGAACCTTTCCAAAATAGACATTAGAATTAATTGTACAGAGTCCAAGTGCAAGTCCAATTGATGGGTTTCACTTCAAATATTTTCAGAATTGAAAAAAAAAATGACAAAAATCTCGCAGAATCTCAAACATTAGGTTAAATATTAGAATACTTTAAGTAGTTTGTTTATTTGAAAGGCTCAGTCGTGTATGACACTTTGCCAAACCCCAATTCTTTAGTATGAAAATATTGTCATCATAAACTCATATAAATTTCCTTATTATGGACCCCATAATATCAACAAATCATCTTCGTTTCTAAGTTTATCAAGTAAGGGATTTTTCTGGGCTCCGTCTCACAACGTAAGATTTTTTTTTTCATTTGAATTTTGTTTTTTTTATATGGAGCGTGAGAAAACAACAGAAATCCTCTTTTCCCCGATAGCCCTTACGTAATTAGTGCACGGCCAGCACAATCTTAAAAGTGCTCTAAAAAATCGAAAATCATACAATTATCATGAATTTGAGAAGAAAGTTTTTATTTATTTATTACCAGACTAAGGCCGGAGTGGCCTGTGCAATACATAAAAGTCTTTTCCATTCAGCTCGGTCCATGGCTGCACTTCGCAAACCACGCAGTCTGCAGAGGGTCCGCAAATCGTCCTCCACCTGATAGATCCACCTTGCCCGCTGTGCACCTTCTTGTTCCCGTCGGATCGTTGTCGAGAACCATTTTCACCGGATTACTGTCCGACATTCTGGCTACGTGCCCGGCCCACCGCAGTCTTCCGATTTTCACGGTGTGAACGATGGATGGTTCTCCCAACAGCTGATGCAACTCGTGGTTCATTCGCCTCCTCCATGTATCGTCCGCCATCTGCACCCTACCATAGATCGTACGCAGCACTTTCCTTTCGAAAACTCCCAGTGCGCATTGGCCCTACACGAGCATCGTCCAGGTCTCGTGTCCGTAGAGAACTACCGGTCTAATAAGCGTTTCGTAGATAGTCAGTTTGTTACGGCGGCGAACTCTATTCGATCGGAGCGTTTTGCGGAGTCCAAAGTACGTACGATTTCCTGCCATGATGCGTCTCCGAATTTCTCTGCTGGTATCATTATCATGTGCTTCATCTTCGACGTGTTGATGACTAGTCCAATCCGTTTAGCTTCGCTTTTAAGTCTGATGTAGGCTTCCTCCATCCTCTCAAAGTTACGTGCCATGATATCAATGTCATCGGCGAAACCAAATAACTGGACGGACTTCGTGAAAATCGTATTACTCGAGTCAATCCCAGCCCTATATATTACTCCCTCTAAAGCGATGTTGAGTAGCAGACACGAAAGACCATCACCTTGCCGTAACCCTCTGCGCGTTTCGAAGGGACTCGAGAATGCCCCTGAGACTCGAACTGCGCACATCACCCGATCCATCGTCGCCTTGATCAACCGTATAAGTTTATCCGTTTTCGTGCATTAGCTGCCATAACTGGTCCAGATCGATTGTATCATATGTGGCTTTGAAGTCGATGAATAGATGATGTGTGGGCGCGTTGTATTCGCGGCATTTCTGCAATATCTGACGTACGGCGAACACCTGGTGTGTGGTAGAGCGTTCACCCATAAATCCCGCCTAGTACTGCGGCCCCAAGAACGTTCGACGTTCAGCAATGTGATTGCACTGTAGTTGCTACAATCCAGCTTATCGCCCTTTTTGTAGATATGACACATGACACCTTTCATCCATCGAAAGAATCCATCCAGAGTTGCCGAAGATAACCGTCCATGATTTCCGAAGGAACCCTTCCAGAATTCTTGAAAAAAATCCCTTCATAATTCCTGAAAAATAATTCCCCGTGGATTCTCGAAGGAGTCCCTCCAAATTTCCCGAAGAAATTCGTACAGAATTACCAAAGGAATTCTTGAAAAAATCCTCCAGAATTCCCAAAGAATTCTCTTCTAGAGTTCCCTAAGGAATCCTTCCATGATTCCCGATTGAATCCCTCCTAATTTCCCTCGAGAATTCTCGACAGAACTCCAAAATGAATCGCTCCAGAATTCCGGAAGAAAATCCTCCACGAATCCAGAAAATTGTTCTCGTGGGTTCCCGAAGCAATCTTTCCAGAATTCCCAAAGCAATGTCTTGAGAATTTCAGAAGAAATTGCTCCAGAATAACCGAAGGAATCCTTTGAGAATTACCTAAAACATCCAAAATTTTCAAAGAAATTCCTCCATAATTCTTTAATAAATCCCTCCATCATTCCCGAATGAATCCATCCTGAATTCCCTCCAGAATTCTGGGAAAATACCTTCAGGATTCCCAAAAAAATCCTGTGTGGATTCTCGAAGGAATCCCTCCGGAACTCCCGAAGCAATCCCTTGAAAATTCCTCCATGATTTCCGAAGAAATCCAGAATTCTTGAAAAAAAAATCCCTTCATAATTCCTGAAAAAAATCCCCCCCGGATTCTCGAAGGAGTCCCTCCAAAATACCCGAAGGAATCCATAGAGAATTCCCAAAGGAATTCTTGAAAAAAAAAAATTCTCCTGAATTCCCGAAGAATTCTCCTCTAGAATTCCCTAAGGAATCCCTCCTAATTTCCCTCGAGAATTCTCGACAGTTTTCTTACAGAACTCCAGAATGAATCGAAATTGATCAAAAATTGCCGAAGGAATCACTTGAGAATTCCCGATAAAACTTTCAGAAATCACAAAGAAATCCCTCCAGAATTCCCGAAAAATTTTCTCGAGTATTCCCGAATGATTCATTTTCATTTATTTAGTTAACATCTAAACAGATAACACTGAATCAACAATTTGACGCCACAATGCACGGTTCGAGGCCGCATCTCTCCATCCTCGGATACGCCCCACGCTCGCCAAGTCGTTTTGCACCTGGTCTGCCCATCTCGCTCGCTGCGCTCCACGCCGTCTCGTACCTGCCGGAACGGAAGCGAACACCATCTTTGCAGGGTTGCTGTCCGGCATTCTTGCAACATGTCCTGCCCATCGTACCCTTCCCTACCCCTAGCTACCTTCTGGATACTGGGTTCGCCGTAGAGTTGGGCGAGCTCATGGTTCATTCTTCGCCGCCACACACCGTATTCTTGCACACCGCCAAAGATGGTCCTAAGCACCCGTCTCTAGAATACTCCGAGTGCTTGCAAGTCCTCCTCGAGCATTGTCCATGTTTCATGTCCGTAGAGGACAACCGGTCTTATAAGCGTCTTGTACATGACACATTTGGTGCGGTGGCGAATCTTTTTCGACTGCAGTTTCTTCTGGAGCCCGTAGTAGGACCGACTTTCACAGATAATGCGCCTTCGTATTTCACGACTAACGTTGTTGTCAGCCGTTAGCAAGGATCCGAGGTAGACGAATCCCTCGACCACCTCGAAGGTATCCCCTTCTATCGTAACACTGCTTCCCAGGCGGGCCCTGTCGTGCTCGGTTCCGCCCACAAGCATGTACTTTGTCTTTGACGCATTCACCACCAGTCCAACTTTTGTTGCTTCACGTTTCAGGCGGGTGTACAGTTCTGCCACCTTTGCAAATGTTCGGCCGACAATGTCCATGTCATCCGCAAAACAAATAAATTGACTGGATCTGTTGAAAATCGTACCCCGGCTGTTACACCCGGCTCTCCGCATGACACCTTCTAGCGCAATGTTGAACAACAGGCACGAAAGTCCATCACCTTGTCTTAGTCCCCGGCGCGATTCGAACGAACTGGAGTGTTCGCCCGAAATCTTCACACAGTTTTGCACATCATCCACCGTTGCTTTGATCAGTCTGGAAGCTTCCCAGGGAAGCTGTTCTCGTCCATAATTTTCCATAGCTCTACGCGGTCTATACTGTCGTATGCCGCCTTGAAATCAACGAACAGATGGTGCGTTGGGACTTGGTATTCACGGCATTTTTGAAGGATTTGCCGTACAGTAAAGATCTGGTCCGTTGTCGAGCGGCCGTCAACGAAGCCGGCTTGATAACTTTCCACGAACTCGTTCACTAATGGTGACAGACGACGGAAGATGATCTGGGATATCTTTTTGTAGGCGGCATTAAGGATGGTGATCGCTCGAAAGTTCTCACACTCCAGTTTGTCGCCTTTCTTGTAGATGGGACATATAACCCCTTCCTTCCACTCCTCCGGTAGCTGTTCGGTTTCCCAGATTCTGACTATCAGTTTGTGCAGGCAAGTGGTCAGCTTTTCCGGGCCCATCTTGATGAGCTCAGCTCCGATACCATCCTTACCAGCTGCTTTATTGGTCTTTAGCTGTTGAATGGCATCCTTAACTTCCCTCAAGGTGGGGGCTGGTTGGCTTCCATCGTGCGCTGAACTGACGTAGTAATCTCCTCCGCTGCCTTGACTTTCACTGCCTGTACTCTCAGCGCCATTCAGATGTTCCTCGTAGTGCTGCTTCCACCTTTCGATCACCACACGTTCGTCCGTCAAGATGCTCCCATCCTTATCACGGCACATTTCGGCTCGCGGCACGAAGCATTTGCGGGATGCGTTGAGCTTCTGATAGAACTTGCGTGTATCTTGAGAACGGCACAGCTGTTCCATCTCCTCGCACTCCGCTTCTTCCAGGCGGCGTTTCTTCTTCTGAAAAAGGCGGGTCTGCTGTCTCCGCTTCCGTCTATAACGTTCCACGTTCTGCTGGGTACCTTGCTGCAGCGCGACCGCCCGCGCTGCGTCCTTCTCCTCCAGAATCTGTCTGCACTCTTCGTCCAACCAATCGTTCCGTCGACTTCGACCCATATACCCGACGTTGTTCTCCGCTGCGTCGTTAATGGCTGCTTTGACTGTATTCCAGCAGTCCTCAAGAGGGGCCCCATCGAGCTCACCCTCTTCCGGCAACTCTGCCTCGAGATGCTGCGCGTATGCAGTGGCGACATCAGGTTGCTTCAGTCGCTCTAGGTCGTACCGCGGCGGTCGTCGGTACCAAACATTGTTGATGACGGATAGTTTTGGGCGCAGTTTGACCATCACCAGATAGTGGTCAGAGTCGATGTCAGCGCCAAGATATGTCCTGACGTCGATAATGTCGGAGAAGTGCCGTCCATCAATGA
Organism: Armigeres subalbatus; assembly: GCF_024139115.2. NCBI lineage: Eukaryota > Metazoa > Arthropoda > Insecta > Diptera > Culicidae > Armigeres > Armigeres subalbatus. The sequence goes on along the minus strand of NC_085139.1, from coordinate 51,488,437 downwards.
GAACGTGGTCGATTTGTGATTCTGTCTGCAGTGGTGATCTCCAGGTGTACCGATACGGGAGGCTGTGTTGGAAGTAGGTGCTGCGAATGGCCATATTCTTGGAGGCGGCGAAATCAATTAGTCGTAGGCCGTTTTCGTTCGTCAGCCGGTGTGCGCTGAACTTTCCAATAGTCGGTCTAAACTCCTCCTCTTGGCCAACCTGAGCGTTCAAATCTCCTATGATGATTTTGACGTGGTGGCTTGGGCAGCTGTCGTACTCACGTTCCAGCTGCGCGTAGAATGCGTCCTCATAATCATCAGTGCTTCCGGAGTGTGGGCTATGGACGTTGATTATGCTGAAGTTGAAGAACCGGCCTTTGATCCTCAACCTGCACATTCTTTCATTGATCGGCCACCACCCGATCACGCGCCTTTGCATATCGCCCATCACTATGAAAGCTGTTCCCAGCTCGTGTGTGTTGCCGCAGCTCTGGTAGATGGTATGATTACCTCTAAACGTTCCACCATTGATCCCTTCCAACAAACCTCCTGCAGCGCTACGATGCCGAATCCACGGTCCTTGAGCACATCGGCAAGTATGCGTGTGCTCCCGATGAAGTTCCACGAACCGAGTTTCCAATCGCTAGTCCCTTTTCGTCGCAGTGGTCCTCGCCGATGGTTCCAGTCCGTACTCTCTTGTTGATTGTTCGTTGCTTATGATTTTTTAAAGGCTGGCTTGCAGGGCCTGACACCAAACCCCCTAAATATTTTTGGTTTTCGTTGCATTACAAAAGGGTCATTCAAATATTGAGCAACGTAGAAAATGGTTGTTGGGGATCGTCCATAAATCATGTCACGCATAAGAAGCGAGGAAACGTGATGGTCAATACCACTGTTTTTTGAGCTCTCATACAAAAAGTGTGACATGGCGGGGAGGATTGACAATTTCCTTCATTTTTCAACGTTCAGCGGTTGAATCTGTGAACACTGGAAGTCTACGGTTCTGGTTTCTGCATGGAAAAATTGTGCACCTTTCAAATGGAGAATCATTATTTAGTGAATAGCGTGTCATGGGATTGAAATATAATTAATGGTTTTCTTGATTTCGTCTTTTTATTCAAAAAAGCAAAACAAAACAAACGCAACTTCAACGATAACAAAACAATCATTTCATGACTACAAAGTTCATACTAGTTTTAAAGAAAAGTCAAGTCACCTTCGGATCATTGCCGATTAGTGGGTACACGTTGAACATTCATCTTTGTAACATTCGTGAAACCAAGCATGGCATGCACCACACTTGTTCCACCCCTTACCATGCTCAGATAGAAGGAAACGTTTGCCGCACAGATCACATAAGAAATCTTCAAGTGAGTCGTCATCAACTCCACGTTTGCGCTTCGTAGATTGCTTTGTATTGGGTTTCTGACGTCTCTTGTTGGCTTTCTTGATAGTTTCTATATCCTTCGATGCCTGGGACTCCTTCAAAGCCGTACGGTACGGTTGATGTGAGCACTGTTGCCCTTTCTTTCCTCTTTCGGGTCACCTTCCGGGTTCGTGTCTTGGGTAGCGGATGTATGACCTCGGAAGAAACTGCAAATCCTTCATATGAAGCACTCGAGGTTCCAGGCGAACAGTTTTTTTATCATCAACTGCAGCAACTGAACTTCGGACAGTAATCCGGTGAAAATGGTTCTCGACAACGATCCGACGGGAACAAGAAGGCGAGGTGCACAGCGGGCAAGGTGGATCGATCCATTTTTTTGCGGACCCTCCGCAGACTGCGTGGTTGGTGAAGTGCAGCCATGAACCGAGCTGAATGGAGAAGTCTTTTATGTGTAGCACAGGCCACTCCGGCCTTAGTCTGAAAATAAATAAATAAATGCAGCAACTGAATCCACAGGTTCATAACTGCTGAGTTCCATCAGGTTTTCGTCGTTTTCTTTGTCAGGCGATCCGCAAGCTTCGACGCCATCTCCAGTTGATGTGCCGTTGACGTTAATCGGGTTGCTGCATGAAAGGTCGATGTCGGTAATATCAGCAGGTGCAAAAAGATCGTCACTGAACACTTGCCTGTTCCAGGAAACCAATCCCGTGTTGGCAAATCCGTTAACTGCGATTGTTGCGTTGCATGTTTTAATGTAAGTCTTTCCAAAAAGTTCACTCAGCTCATTTACGGCAACGACTTTGCCTGGATTTTCCTTAAGGCTTAAGGTATTCGATTCGTCGATTGCCCTGGAGAGATGTGTCTTTAATGGCCCCATAAAGGTTACGTCCAACGGGTTGCATCCGGTAACTACAGTGCGGCGGGAAGCTGATAACAGTCACGTGGTTCCGACTTGCCTTTTCCAAAAAGACATTGCACAATGGTCCCAGAGTCGAATCTAGCAAGACAAAAATGTTTGCGCCAAAACTATTAGTTTTAGATATATAGTGTCTTTGGGAAAAAAATTTCATATTTTTTGACGATTTTTTTCCATGTAGTGAAATTAGGGTGGTACCTATATTTCAGAAGTTCATAATATCAACTTTTTAATTTTTCGGTAAAGACTTGTGCAATGTTCCACAAAGTTGTAGAGCAATTAATTTTGAGCAACTTTACCGAAGAAACCATTTTTCTATCACTTATGGTTCGCAAGTTATGAGCTTTTTAATAAATACGTTAGGGCGGTCCCTAAAAATAGGTATTACTCACATAATTTTTTATACATTCATTTCTCGCATAAACTTTGTTCCGAGCACTTCTAGGACTTTTAAAGACTCACATTTTTGTTAAGGAACCATGGATCTATCTCTTATAACAAAAAAGTTATTCGAGTTTTTGTATGAAAAACATGTTTTTTTCATATGCGTATATTTCAAAATGGAGCAAACCGATTTCCAATGTATTGGTTCTGCAAGGCACAATAACGTCAAAAAAAATCATACGCTCTGTCGACCAGCCTTCTTTGATCTAACTAACGTTTATTTCCTTACGAAAACCGTTTTTTTTTAACTATATTTTTATGTATTGATTTTTGAGGGATACTTTGTATGGATCACATTTAGAACTTCTAAAGACACATCTTTTTGTTGAAGATCCATGGACCTATCTCGTTTATTTATCAAGTTATAACAGTTTTTCGATTAAAAACATATTTTTTTCAAAATGAAAAAAAAAAACGCTGTAAACAAAAAACGCTCTCTCAGTTTTCCCACCATAAACGCAGAAAAGTGTGAGCTTTCGAATAGAACCAATAGATTGGGAATCGGTCTGCTCCATTTTGAAATATACGCATCTGAAAAAAACATGTTTTTCATACAAAAACTCGAATAACTTTTTTGTTATAAGAGATAAATCCATGGTTCCTTAACAAAAATGTGAGTCTTCAAAAGTCCTAGAAGTGCTCGGAACAAAGTTTATGCGAGAAATGAATGTATAAAAAGTTATGTGAAGAATACCGATTTTTAGGAACCGCCCTAACGTATTTATTAAAAAGCTCATAACTTGCGAACCATAAGTGATAGAAAAATGGTTTCTTCGCAAAGTTGCTCAAAATTAATTGCTCTACAACTTTGTGGAACATTGCACTAGTCTTTACGGAAAAATTAAAAAGTTGATTTTATGAACTTCTGAAATATAGGTACCACCCTAATTTCACTACATGGAAAAAAATCGTCAAAAATATGAAATTTTTTTCCCAAAAGACACTATATATCTAAAACTAATAGTTTTGGCGCAAACATTTTTGTCTTGCTAGATTCGACTCTGGGACCATTGTGCAATGGTATGTGAGCTGTGACCATCAAGCAGCAACAATATCGGGCTCGATTCAGTTGGTCGAGTATGTTTTAGGAAGTGATCGAAGTATTTGTCGAAGTCAAAACCCGTCATCCATCCACTTTTGTTGCAATGGAATAATGTTTCCGATGGGACGCCCTTCTTTAAGCCTTCCGTCATTCGAGCTCTTGCAAAAAGTAGCATCGGTGGGACGAAAATTCCGCTCGCTGACATGGTCAAGCAGGCCGTTGCCATGATTCCGTGTTCCACCGATGTTATTCCGCCAACTTTCTTTTTTCCTCGCAGCGCCAGAACCCGTGATTTCTTGGTTTGGCGCCGGGAGTGTTCTCGTTGAGCTTCAGGTGGAGCTTTGTGTTCTTCAGCAGCTCGTTTCACCGAACTACCTTTTTCGGTCACGGACCGCGACGGACCGCACTGCCGCTTCCATTCTGGCCGCTGGCCAACTTTTTCGGGACGAAATTCGCTGGTAGTTACGCACCATCCTGCTTTACTGTGAACACAACAACTGCGTTTACGTTTTTGACAGCTTCACTCTCGAGAAAAATAACGAACATAGTAGGTGGCACTCTTGCCCCAACATTAACAAGTTTCATAAATTAACTTTTTCTTCGGAAAAAAAAATTTTTTTTTTGACTGGGTCATCGCCAGAAACAAATACTCTTTCATTAAGGACATAGTTGGAAGAGTACCACGATGGCAGTCAAGATGGCACCGGACCTTCTACGGGTCAACCCCACACCTCCCGCATCCGTCTCCCACCAGCATTCGAATGCTTCGAACAGCATCGAACAAAAGTTTAATATTCAAATAACTAACCTGTTCACAGCATATTTATTCACTACCCGTGATAATGAACATGTTTATCCAAAGAGTCCTATGTATTTCGGCTCGAATAATATCATAAATCAGCAGTTTCATGCCAATTTATTAGCCGTTCGCGATTTGGTGGGTTTATCACTGCACTTCACTTCTTCTCAAAGGGCACTGAAAATATCAAGTTTTTACTCACTTCTCCGCATATTAACACCCCGAAATGTTGATGGAATGCAAATTAAACATCAATTTTCGAAATCATTCACTTGTTTAAACCGAAAACTTAATATAAACTGCTAATTTTGACCGAAAAAAACGATTAAAAACTGATCGCGGAGCGAATGTAAACAACGGCACCGGCAGCAGCAAACTAATAAACAGGGTGGTTCAAAAAATATTTTTTCTCCGCAGCGCTCAGTCGATTATGATTCATAATTTGGGTGTTATCCGATGGTTTGGGCTGGTTTGATTAGAGGCTTACCGTGTACAGGTCGTTTCAGGTTTGTATGACAGATGATATGGCCAGGTTGAATTTAACATTATTCTGATTCTGGCACTCCGTTATTGGGCGATGGCGAGGGGGGAGACCATATGACTGGATGAAATATTCAAGAACTTCAGCTCCATAGACAATCCATATAGAATGGTCGTTTCAATACTTGGGAGTCGATTTTAAGCGAGGTTGCGAATCTTTAGCATGATCATTAGGCTTCTCAGAAGGCATCAGTGAAACGTGCAATTCAACGAAATACCCAGAATTTGTTTGTGATATCTATCGCACCAGGGGCAGATACTTCTAGTCTAGTCTAGTCTACACAATCGCACAAGGGGCAAGTACTTCATACAAAAAGTGTGACGTGCTATTTTTGCGTTACGTAATCAATGGATCTATCATGCGGTGCGATTTTCGTTCAGTGAAGTCTCAGGAATGTTGCTTTCAGCTATGTGGGTTCTTTTTTCGCCAGCGTTTGGAGGGGAGGCACTGTAGCCAGTGTGATAAAAGGTTTAGTTTCCCATACTAGCTTTCATACAAACTTGAACCGGCTTGCGCTCAACCAGTTTTTGTTCAAATCGGTTTTTGGACGACACTCGGAGCATGGGACGGAATCGAGTGAGCATGGTGGTGCTGGGTCGTTTTTTGAACCACCCTACTAATATTCTTTGTTTTTTATAAATACGATACCAATACTACAGTGAACGTTCGCTAATTGGGGTTTTTCTAGTTGGGGCGCTTTTTAGTTGGGGGTTCGATAATTGGGGCGAAACCCAATTAAAAAGCAGCTAAACGTCAGAATGTTATGTCAAAAACGCGTTGACGTCTTGTTTCCGTGTTTGGCGGGATCGATATTTTCTGGCGCGTAAAATTTTCTTTTGTTCAATGCAAAAAGTAAACAACATTGACGCTTGTCAAAGCGCCCCAATTAGCGAACGGCATTCGCTAGTTGGGGTGAGGTCGTGCCCCAATTAGCGAACGATCACTGTACTACAGTATATGACAGTTTTTATTGTACCAATACTTTCAAAGCTTTGTTTTGGTACTCAACCCACCTTCACCTTAAATTCCACACTGCAATATACACTTTCTCGATATTTTGTTTGTATGTAATCTGACAACTTAATTGAATTGGCTGGGATATTATAAAATTGCACGGAATTTTAATGCTCATTACAAAATTGATCATAAAAAAGTGGAGATTTGACAATTTTATACAAAATTCCGTACACTATGTCTGTTAATACGATCGAATCTAGCTGTGTACCGGCTGGGTCGTTTAATACATATTTTATTGAATAAATGCCGGGTGGCTCACCTGCCCCTATGGCACACTTGCCCCAAACTCCGCTATTAAACCACTCGACCCGTACATTAATTTACAATGTTCTGAAAACTCATATGTGAATATGTACATTATGTGGAAGATATTGATTTCAGACTTATTGATCTGCCAAGCCAACTGAGCTCGGTACAAAATAAATAGAAACCATGGAATGCCATGCGCATGATTTGCGGTTAAGTTATGTTCAAATTGAATATTTGAAGATCTCCAAATCGCTCTGGTGTTTAAAACAATAAATCTTTCAAGTCAACTGAGCTCGGCTTAAAACTAGCAGCAAAACATGATGTCCCCAAAGACCCTTAGTTACCATGCACATAATTTACATTTTGGATATTTCCAAATCGGATATTCTAAGTTTTCAAATCAGTCTGGAGCCTAGACCAGTTGGTCTACTAAGTCTACTGAACCCAATGTCAGTACAAAATCAAAAACATGCGATTTACGATTTAAATATGAGAAAAAACGATGATCTTAGTTCACAAAAACCTTCCGGAGCTCAGACCAATTTAATTAGCAGGTTAACTACGCTCGGTACAAAATATATAGTGACTCCTTCTTATCAATAATGTCACTGGCTATTATCTAAATGTTTTATAGCTAAGAAATTACTTAATACGACGTTCTAATTTATCCAAATCTATAAAGTTAAGACCAATTAATCCACCATGCTAATAACGCTAGGTACGGAACCGATAGCAAGTTATTAAGTCCATTTAGGGCCTCGAGGACCATGCATATGAACAAAAATTTAAATATGTTATCTTAAATATTTAGAACATTAGATTTTGGCAAATTTACATCATGAGTTGCTATTGGTTTTGTACCATGCAAAATTGATATGATAGACCAATTGGTCTAAATTCTAGAGTGATTTGGAGAACTTAGAATATCGATAGGGGCCCTCCTTAGCCGTGCGGTAAGACGCGCGGCTACAAAGCAAGACCATGCTGAGGGTGGCTGGGTTCGATTCCCGGTTCCAGTCTAGACAATTTTCGGATTGGAAATTGTCTCGACTTCCCTGGACATAAAAGTATCATCGTGTTATAGCCTCATGATATACGAATGCAAAAATGGTAGCTTGGCTTAGAAACCTCGCATTTAATAACTGTGGAAGAGCTTAATGAACGCTAAGCTGCGAGACGGCTCTGTGTGGGGATGTAATGCGAATAACAAGAAGAGGAAGAAGAATATTGATTTGGGCATATTATTATTATTATTTATTCAGACTAAGGCCGAAGTGGCCTGTGCGGTATATAAGAGTCTTCTCCATTCGGCTCGGTCCATGGCTACACGTCGCCAACCACGCAGTCTACGGAGGGTCCGCAAGTCATCTTCCACCTGATCGATCCACCTTGCCCGCTGCGCACCTCGCCTTCTTGTGCCCGTCGGATCGTTGTCGAGAACCATTTTCACCGGGTTACTGTCCGACATTCTGGCTACGTGCCCGGCCCATCGCAGTCGTCCGATTTTCGCGGTGTGAACGATGGATGGTTCTCCCAACAGCTGATGCAATTCGTGGTTCATTCGCCTCCTCCACGTACCGTCCACCATCTACACCCCACCATAGATGGTACGCAGCACTTTCCTTTCGAAAACTCCAAGTGCGCGTTGGTCCTCCACGAGCATCGTCCAGGTCCGTAGAGGACTACCGGTCTAATTAGCGTTTTGTAGATTGTCAGTTTGGTACGGCGGCGAACTCTATTCGATCGGAGCGTCTTGCGGAGTCCAAAGTACGTACGATTTCCAGCCACTATGCGTCTCCGAATTTCTCTGCTGGTGTCATTTTCGGCAGTCACCAGTGAGCCCAAGTACACAAATTCTTCTACCACCTCGATTTCGTCACCACCGATGCAAACTCGCGGTGGGTGGCTCACATTGTCTTCTCTTGAACCTCTGCCTATCATGTACTTCGTCTTCGACGTGTTGATGACTAGTCCGATCCGCTTAGCTTCCCTCTTCAGTCTGATGTAGGCTTCCTCCATCTTCTCAAAGTTACGTGCCATGATATCTATGTCGTCGGCGAAACCAAATAGCTGGACGGACTTATTGAAAATTGTACCGCTCGTGTTAATCCCTGCTCTTCGTATTACCCCTTCCAAAGCGATGTTGAATAGCAAACACGAAAGACCATCACCTTGCCGTAACCCTCTGCGGGTTTCGAAGGGACTCGAGAATGCCCCTGAAACTCGAACTACGCACATCACCCGATCCATCGTCGCTTTGATCAATCGTGTCAGTTTATCCGGAAAACCGTGTTCGTGCATTAGCTGCCATAGCTGGTCCCGATCGATTGTATCATATGCGGCTTTGAAGTCGATGAATAGATGATGTGTGGGCACGTTGGATTCGCGGCATTTCTGCAGTACTTGGCGAATGGCGAACACCTGGTCCGTGGTGGAGCGTTCGCCCATAAAACCCGCCTGGTACTGCCCCACGAACTCCCTTGCAGTTGGTGCTAGTCGACGGCATAAAATTTGGGAGAGTACCTTGTAGGCGGCGTTCAGCAATGTGATTGCGCGGTAGTTGCTACAATCCAGCTTATCGCCCTTTTTGTAGATGGGACACACGACACCTTCCATCCACTCTTGCGGCAAAACTTCCTCCTCCCAAATCTTGGTAATGACCCAGTGCAGCGCTCTAGTCAGTGCCTCACCACCGTGTTTAAATAGCTCTCCTGGTAGTTGGTCAACCCCAGGGGCTTTGTTGTTCTTCAGCCGGCCAATCTCCTCCTGGATTTCCTGGAGATCCGGAGCCGGTAGAATTTTGTCCTGCGCGCGTTCTCCCAGGTCCATCACCATACCGCCATCTTCGTCTGCCACATCGCCATTCAGGTGCTCTTCGTAGTGCTGCCGCCACCTTTGGATCACCTCACGCTCGTTCGTAAGAAGGTTCCCGTTTATGTTCTTACACATATCGGGCTGTGGCACGTGGCCCTTACGTGAACGGTTCAACTTCTCATAGAACTTTCGTGCGTTGTTAGCGCGGTACAGTTCCTCCGTCTCTTCACGGTCTCGATCTTCCTGCTGGCGCTTTTTCCTCCGAAAAATCGAGTTTTGTCTGTTCCGCGCCCGTTTGTATCGTGCCTCGTTCGCCCTCGTGCGGTGTTGCAGCAATCTCGCCCGGTTTTAATATATCTTAATCGTAAATTATGTGCATGGCCTCAAACGGCCTGTATGGACACCTTGGGCTGCTATTGTCTTTGTATCGAGCCCATTTGGCTTGGTAGACCAAATCATTCGAGCTCAGAATAGTTTTGAGAATTTGGAACATCCGGTTTGGATATATCAATTCTTAAATCATGCACATGGGCTCTAAGGGCATATATGGACCCCATGGGTTGCTGTTGACTTTGTATTGAGCCCAGTTGACTTGGTGGACCAATTGGTCTGAACTCCAGAATGATTTGGAGAACTTAGAACCAGAGTTACTTTATTCTCATGCGTACACAAATGTGCTACTGAGACTCTTACTATACCAGCTCATAGCACATAAGAATCGAAGTATGCTGAGCAATCAAGGGACGCATCAATCAAACTTTTGAGCGTGCTTTGGATGTGACACCTAAGAAAACTTAAGTGCACGTGCCCCGCGTTCGTCGCCGCGCGCTATCTCAAGCACTGTTTCTAAATGAAATTTTCAAAGATTATCATTCGTATTCCTTTTTTTTCACCAACAAAAGTGAATGATGAAAATTAATGGCAATGTGCAATGTCGCATATAAAAATATGTGAATCGCCTCAATTTGGAAACAGATTCCAATTCCTATATTGGATAATAGTGGTCAATGTTTAAAATTGTTTTTTCTTGGATAATAAGGAAAAGTAAATCAAATTTCCCAACCGTGTATCCACTAAAACTAACTTAAATAAAGGAGAAGAGCTGATATTATTTGCAAACTAAGAATTTTCATGATAGAATTAGATGCAAAATATTGACCTCGTTGGTCAGTTCTAGATGCCCTCCTTCCCCTGCGTGGACATTTCTTTATATAATTTTTCAAAAATTTGTTTGGACCATGGAAATTTGCCGTATCCTGCTCCCTAAAATGTTCACGTGATATATGGACAGCCTCTAGAATGCAACTGTACAGTAACTTTCCCATTAAAAGAGGTTTTTGAAGTCGTTCTTATGTTTTTATTAAAAACTAATTCAAACAATTATGTAACTCATATAAATACTTAATCGAAGATGAATGTTAGATGTAGTAATAAAAATTTTGCTTGGAAAAATCGTTCTTTAAATCAATTTTTTTTGAAAATTTCGCAGTTCAATCGAATAAGTAGTATATCGGCTAATGTGTCCTCTCCAAGCAAAGACCTTTGCTTCGTTAGCACAAGTGCTAATGCGCCAAATGACCTTTCGACACTGACTTGTGTGCAAGGAATTCCCAAGAAAACAGCAGCCAGCTTGAAAAGATCAGGTTTAGAAGATTTTATGCTTTGCCAGTGATCTAGAATACTTTGTGCCTCTGGTCCTGTTGTGTATAGCTTTAAACGTGGACCACGCGACAAGTTAATCAATTCATCACGAATATCCATAGTAATTGCTGTATCGTTTGCCTCATCAAGAGTTGCCAAATATGCTTCGAACGAGTCTCCGTTGATTGATTTTTCAGATGATCCGCCATTAATAACATTATTCGGATTGAAAATTATTCCCATCTGATTCCATATATCTACCAAGTAGTCCTACAAATATGAATAAAAATAAAATTTATTGTGTCCCTGAGATCAATATAAATAAAACCTACCACAGCAATTTCCCTTTCTTCTTTACTTATAAAAGGGCTATTTTTGAAATTTATACTTTGGTCCATATATATGGCTGCCAGAAATAAAGGATTGTTCATTAATTTCTTTCGTCGTTCGTCCATTTTTTGAGCGATTTTAATAGCCAAATCATGTTGCGAGTTTTTCAGTTCAAATGTGCATTTTTCCCAAATAAGGAAAAAATCTCCAAATGTGACCTGCGTCCCTTGCAATTTTATAGTTGCTTCCACCACAGGACAGAATGCTGTACAAAAATCTTCGATGAACTTCCACAATGCTTCGTCTATTATTTTATCATCATCTCCTTCTACTAATGAGCAAATAAACTCTTTCTCCGTATGTAAGCTTTTGAGTATTAGGTAATTGCTATTCCACCTCGTCACGCAGTCGAGTTTCGGCCTGTTCTTCTTATTCAGACTGAACATTCCTTTGTACGGTCGCTTTCTCAGAGTTTTCACGGCTTTCCGTACTTTTATCAGTTGACTTTTCATCTCTGCTTCTTTAAAAGTGTCATTAACAGCAAGTTGAAGTGTGTGCTCCGCACATCGTACTCCTTATAGAATTGGTTCAAGTATTTCCATTTTCTTCTCACTTTGATCTTCTATTTGATTCGATTTTCCAGGGTCATCGTCATTCGGCTCTAAATGATCCAGATCATCAGTATCTTCCTCTGCATTTCCGTCATCCATCAGACCGAACAAAGCATCGTATTCATTCAAAGCTTCGTGTTGCACAAGTTTAAATCGATTGACTGTTTCAATCATGTTGCTGGCATTATCGGTAGTCACCGACAAGATTCTCCGTACATCAATACCTATGGGTGTAGAATTCTCAATATTTCGTCGGTTAAATTTGCAGCAGTATGATAAACATGCATTTCCATCATGCCAAGCGTTCGGATTACACTACGGTTATTCTTGACATACTGGATATTTATATACACCCAGGTTTTTTTTTACACGGTTGGAATCCATTAATTTCTCGGTTAACCTGAACTTTCACAGCTTTTCAAATACCCCCTGAATTTTCTTTGATTTTTTGTGATTTTTTTCGTGGGGATAACTCATTGCTTCATTGACGCTGAAGGTCTTAAACGACCAAAACCAAACCGTGTAAAAAAAAAACCTGGGTGTAGATGAATTCCCTTTCCATTCGGGTTGCCAAATCGATCTTGACACAGATAAACATACCGTCGATGTCAGAGATAATGTGTTTTTTAATCTGAGAGCTGACTTGGTGGAGGACATGCTTCATTGCCTCGGGGTTCATATATCACGATGTTTTGAGGCCATCCTCGATTGGTCTTATGATTCTTTGAAAAGCAGGATAGCATAGCCGGTTGAACGGAAGTCCATTTACGGTGAGAAGTTCCACTAATGACGAAGTTAGTGTACATGAATCGATTCGAACTTCAACTTTTGGAATTTTTTTCGCTGGTTGATTTCCATTGATTTCATCATCTTCGTTATGCAACAATCTAAATTTTCGCGCTACTTCTTTGTGCATACTTCTATAGTGTCGATAATAACTATACTTGCGTAAATCGGTTGTTTTTCTGTCACATTGCATACAGATAGCCTCTTTCGTCAAAAGATTTACTTTGATTAATTCCTCATCCGCGACTGTCTGTTTTTGAGTCATTCTCTGGTGGACGAATACGACATTTACTTATTTATAAATCGTATGATCGTATGTGATTCACATTCTAAAATTTAATCACTTTCTAGTAGTCCAAAATAGTTGAAAAATAGTTAACTATAATCTTTAAGATATTTGGACGGGACTCAAAAGCAATAAAATTTTAAATGATTCAAATTTTCGATCCCGACGTTTTTATACGTACCAGTAAAATGCAATTAGCACAGAGTCTCTTAAATTCAATTAGTTAGTACGGCAAACGAAAGCTATAAAAAATATTTTAATTGGTTATTTATTATACTTAAAAAAAATATTTCTAATGCACACCTTTTAATAATGCCTTGAGTAACGCAACGTATATTCGGTAACGGTCGGCAATTTTATTTGATTGTGCACCAAGTACCATCAACTAAATTGCAGCAGTGCAATTTACTTGACTTTGTTTATTCTTCCTAACGCTCGTTCACAAGGTGATCAGCCCATGCGACGAGCGCATGAGATGGATCGCATGCGCTGCACATGAGGCGCATAGCAACTAGACGGAGGCGCGCAATTTAGAAGCGCATCACCTACTTCGTTCGTACGAGAAGGCTTAAAACGCGTCTCATGCACCACCAACTAAAGCACGTGCACGGTAACTCTGCTTAGAACATCCAGTTTTGACATATCTTGATCGCAAATTATGCGATTAAATGACAACCTTCCAAAGGTACACGATGTTCCACATGTTGCAGTTGATCCTCCTTTCTACGACATTGCTATAAAAAAAAATCGGATGCTCATTTTCAACCAATACGTTGGCGAATATACGAAAGTCACGTTTTTCGCCAAATTTCGCAGCAAGTTGGTGTACGATTTAACGATTTCGTAATGAGACTACGAACTCAAGGGAACAGGTGCGAGTTTGATCAAGATGGCGGATCGGTACAGAACAGTATGAACAATTGATCAAATTGCTGAAAAATGCCTTTCGGCGGCGTTGAGGAAGAAAATCCTAGAAAATGATAGGTCGTTGAGTGAATTTGTTGCAATTGACAAAACCATCGAAGACGTGGATATACAGTGTGAGGAGTTGGCTCATGGACAACCTCCAGCCAGAAGTTGTCAACAACGTTCGTTTAAGGACATAGTTGGAAGAGTACCACGATGGCAGTCAATATGGCACCGGACCTTCCACGGGTCAACCCCACACGTCCCGCCCTCCTCTCCCACCAACATTCGGATGCATCGAACAGCATCGAATAAAAGTCTAATATTGAAATTACTAACCTGTTCACAGCATATTTATTCACTTCCTATGATAATGGACATGTGTATCCAAAGAGTCCTTTGTATTTCGGCTCGAATATTATCCTAAATCAGCAGTTTCCTGCCAATTTAAAAGCGGTTCGCGATTTGGTGGGTTTATCACTGCACTTCACTTCTTCTCAAAGGGCACGCAAAAAAACTAGTTTTTACTCACTTCTCTGCACATGAGCAGCCCCAAATGTTGATGGAATGCAAATTAAACATCACTTTTCGTAATCAGTCACTTGTTTAAACCGAAAACTTAATATAAACTGCTATTTTTGCCCGAAAAAAAACGATTAAAAACTGATCGCGGAGCGAATGTAAACACCGCGGTGCACCGGCACCGACAGCAGCAAACTAATAAGTAGGGTGGTTCAAAAAATAATGTTGCTCCGCCACGCTCAGTCGATTATATTATGATTATAAATTGGGTGTCATCCAATGGTTTGGGCTGGTTTGAATAGAGGCTTACCGTGCACAAGTCGTTTCAGGTTTGTATGAAAGTTGATATGCCGAGGTTGAATTTAACATTATTCTGATTCTGGCACTCCGTCATTGGGCGCTAGCGAGGGGGGGATCATATGACTGGATGAAATATTCAAGAGCTTCAACTTCATAGACAATCCATATTAAATGGTCGTTCCAATAGTTGTGAGTCGATTTTAATCGAGGTAGCGAATCTATCGCATGATAATTAGGCTTCTCAGAAGGCATCAGTGAAACGTGCAATTCAACAAAAAACCCAAAATTTGTCTGTGATATCTATCGCACCAGGGGCAGATACTTCTAGTCTAGTCTAGTCTACACTATCGCACCGGGGGCAGATGCTTCATACAAAAAGTATGACATAAGGGTGAGTGGGGTATAAAATGCTATATTTGTGTTACGTAATCAATGGATCTTTCCTGCGGTGCGATTTTCGTTCAGTGAAGTCTCTGGAATGTTGCTTTCAGCTATGTGGGTTCTCTTTTCGCCAGCGTTTGGAGGGGAGGCGCCGTAGCCAGTGTAATAAAAGTTTTAGTTTCCCATACTAGTTTTCATACAAACTTGAACCGGCTTGCGCTCAACCAGTTTTTGTTCAAATCGGTTTTTTGAGGACACTCGGAGCATGGGACGGAATCGAGTGAGCGTGGTGGAGCTGGGTCGTTTTTTGAACCACCCTACTAATATTCTTTGTTATTTTATAAATACGACACCAATACTACTACAGTATATGACAGTTTTTATTGTACCAATACATTCAAAGCTTTGTTTTGGTACTCAACCCACCTTCACCTTAAATCAACAACGACTTTTCAAGCAGATTCCAAAGTTCAACCGTCCACAGAATTGGGCAATGTTGTCATCAAAAGAACGCCAATTTCAATATTCAAGGGCTAAACAGCAATCGTTTAGACCTGAATTTCAACCAAGCACATCATTTTCTTCAAACATTCGACCGAATCAGCATGTGACGTTACAGCGATCTCAACTTTCGAGACAAGGATCTGTTTCAGCTGTGGACGACGTGGACATCTGAAGGGTAGTGCGAACTGCCCTGCACGAGGCCAAAAGTGCATAAAATGTCAATCATTGGGGCACTTTGAAAAGTGGTGTACCAAACGAACAAATGATGGACCAAAACTTGAAACTATGACCTAACGAATCAAAGTGGTCTATGGTGAAATAAATTCTCCAGCAACAGAGCAAGCAACAGAAGATAAAGATGAAGAAATTTGCTACGTCATGGGACAGAATCTGTTCAAATTCAATATAGGCGGAATAGGTGTTGAAATGACTATAGATTCGGGTGCTCTTATTGACCTCGTAACGTGGAAACAGTTACAAAAAAACAGGAGCAATCATCAGATACCACACACAAGCTGATCGTTCATTCAAGAGTTACGGATCAGATCAACCACTCAAGCTGATTGGAATGTTTGGAGTTGTCATTGAAGCACAGGGAAATAAAACAAAAGCTGATTTTTACGTAGCAGAAAACGGAAAACAATGCTTGTTGGGTGACGAAACAGCTGAAATATTGAAGGTGTTGAAAATTCTGGTAGAAATACCCATCAACGCTACCGTAAAGCCTATCGAACTTCCATTCGAAATGGAGGAAAAGATAGCGGAGAAACTGGAATATATTTTGGAACAGGATATCATAGAGCGAGTTGAAGAACCGTCTTCAAGGGTAGGGCCGATTTTGAAAGATTGGGGGGAACTTGTTTGTGCGTGGATATGCGAAGAGCCAATAATGCGGTTTTACGGGAAACTCATCCTTTACCTATAGTAGAGGAAATGTTTGCTGGTATTAGTGGGGCAACTAGATTTTCGAAAATAGACGCGAAGGAGGCGTAGCTAAGATCCAGAGGAAAATGCAAATGGAAACTCTACGGTGACTAAGGGTCACATAGACAGCAGACCAAGTCAAGAGGTGAAACAACCAGCATATTTGGAGGATTATAAATTAAATAGTTTCGACTCTCTGTAAAGAAAAGGAGGAGTGTAGTGTCTCACCTATCGAGAATAATCTTGATCATATGTAAACCTTGATGTGCATACCTTAATATACCGGTACATTGATTTGTAGAGAAAGAAGAATGTGTATGGAATGAAAATTTCCATTATTTAATAATGGAATTGTATTTCCGTCACGCGGCTGAGACAAACGTGTTTTCTTGTGTTTCTGTTCCAAATCCGGTTCAATCCAAATCCAATGCGGTTGCGGTGCTTCCAATGGCGGATCGAATATCTCTCCAGCCATCTTCAAGAGAAGCTGCGCCTAGCTGCTCTTCCGTTGGGAGTGCCACTTCCAGCTGCTGCGTGTACTCTTGGGCTAGTCTACCGTCTTGTAGCCGCCCAATGTTTAGCCTCGGCGGACGACTCCGACGCGTGTTGTACACCGTCGAGAGTTTTGAGCGCAGACATACTGCAACGAGGTAGTGATCGGTTTCAATATTCGCACTACGGTAAGTGCGGACGTTCCTGATGACGGAGAAAACTTTACCGTCGATTAGAACGTGGTCAATTTGGTTTTCCGTTTCTTGATTAGGTGATTTCCATTTCCATGTTCCAAGCTTTCAATCGTGATCCTTTACTCGTCGTCTGCGTCTTTGCCGATTATATCGAGTCGTATTATCTTCGATGTCGTTCGTAATGGTTGTTTTTAAAGGAGGCTTATTGGGCCTGCGCAAACCTCCTATCACGTAGGAGGGCCATCGTGTCAGGTCTGTTTAGCGTTCCACATATCACCAGGACTTGGACTTGTTCACATTGAGCGGCACACGGCCGCTCAGGGATCATCGAGCCCTTGGACTTGGTTTCGCCCTAATAGAAGTTGGCTAGATAACTCTTGCATTAACATGTTATTCGGTCAAGTGGCATTTGAATAAAAAAAGATTTCCACCGAATGACTTTCGTCTACCCTCCTGGTAGACATTTTTGGCCGTACTTGTTCAGCAAGTGACATTTTCTGTGGAAATTCCGAAGAATATCTGAACCATTTCCCCTAAAAATTTGAAACAATTTCCCGTGAAAATTTAAAAAAGAATCCCTTAAAAATAACATTTTTCATGTGGAAATTCTATAAAATCAGCTTTTGGAAAAAATACTCTAAAGTATTTTAAAGAATAAAATTTTAAAGAAATCTCCGTGGAATCTTCAGAGTATTTCCCTTCAAAAATCCGAAAAGCTTGGAATAATTTCTTAGGGATTAGATTTTTCCGGCAAAATAAAAAATTCTCCTGTTAGGGTAACTGTCATATTTTGGACCCCTAGAGGAAATGCATCCGAATATATGCTTATATCTATTGAAATACAAGTTTGATATGGGCGGAAATGACATCATTTCAAAGATAAAAGTCTTAATTATGAAATAAAAATTCGAAATGATCTTCAGTTATTGATAAATCAGTGATATTTGCTATTTTCTGAAATGAAAATATTCTTAGTTTTGGACAGTGCAACATATTTTGGACCCCCAAATGTACACATTATGGACACCCCCAATTAAGTCTCTTCAAAGTCGAATTTCTAATTTACCCTGGTCAATTGAGTCGAAGCCAAGTCTTATCTTTCGATCAGCATGCATCAATGAGAAGATTCCTGCGTTTTAAATTCACAATTTCGACAAAAACTTGTTGTGTACGTTCTGAGATTTTCAGTTATGTATACTTTTAAGCGTAACGCATTGTAACGCTAGCCTTCTTGAACAAACTAATTTCCTCGACATTTCATCTAGGGGAAACTGGGGTAATATGCACCCCGGGGCAAAACGACCCTTTGACATTTTTGAGGACATTTTCGGCAATTTTTTGAAAGTATTTTCTACAGCGCATGTAGTTCGGATCTCGAACTACCAGTCCAGCAGTAAACATTCTTGAAAGTATGTGTGAAACACCGCCAAAAATGCCAAAAGGTCGTTTTGCCCCAGGGGTGCATTTTACCCCAGTTTACCCTAAATATCGCTTTTTTTGCACGGGAAACCAGTGAAATGATGCTAAACAATGTTAATTTCCTGAAGCCAATGGGAGAATTAGAAGCGGGTTTGTTTTTAGTTCAGAAATCAGAAAAATGTCGCCAGGAGGGTCCAAAATGTGTAGGGGTCCAAATCAAGTTGGTTACCCTAATGTTTTAAAAATATTCTGAAAAATATTTAGGTAACAAACGCAATAGAAAGAATCGCCACAGCGCTTGCTGCACAATAGGAAAAAAGGAGGTATTTTTGGTCAAAATTATGAATCCTGCGATAAACAGTGGGATTTATCATAAAAACATAGACAGAAAAGAAAAATATTTTTTCTGAGCCTTCAATGAGCTTTTCGGCAATTTATCGATTTTTGTCATATTCTACAAAAACAACGGAATTTGGTCACTTTTTGGCTAGCAATAAGCCTGTTTGATGCTGGATAAAATACTAATGGTCATATAAACTGTATATTCGTGTCACAGACAAATGGACGCAACACAGATTACTTAAAATGATCAAAAAAGAACTATCAGCTTCTGGTGTTGAAAATTCACTGAGTAGAACTTATTAAACCAACAAAGAAGGGTAGAACAGATTCAATTAGCGTCATATTGTGACATCAACGAAATGGAATTTTATTTATTTAATATTTCATTAGGATTTCTTTCATAATTATAAAAAGGTATTGTGGCAAGGAGTTATTAAATACACTACTCATCCAACACGTTATGACACGTTATGGTTAAATCTATAATTCGCTCCTATAATGTAGTAATGTCAAAATTGTAAATTTTGAACAACTTCCCTTCTCACTGCGTAATGCTTTTTATATGATAGATGATTTTATCTTGAATTATGCGCAACGTTCAGGCATAACCCTCCCCCTTAAAATGTTATGTAAATTGTGTTCGTCACCAAATTCAATTAAAGTGGCATCATTGAGTAACCTAGATTAAAATTGAAAAATGAGAAGTTTACCAAAACACCTGATTAATCCCCCCAGTGGTAATATTGTCTTTCTCGTACATTATAAGAAAATGTATTTTGGCCATAACTTTTGAGCCCATAGTCCAATCCAGCCAATTTTTGATAAGATATAATGAAACAACGTTATCTGAAGAATGAATTGTTGCGAGTAAATCGGTTTAGAGTAAGTGCTTAAAAACGAGTTAAGATCATTTCTGCTCACACACATACAGACATTCACACACACACATACACACAGACATCACCTCAATTCTTCGAACTGAGTCGATCGGTATACAACACTATGAGTGTTTGGCCTTTTTTTAAATGCTATTAGAGCGATCATATAGCTTCTACGTATACTTAGTACACGAGAAAGGCAAAAATAAGCAATTTTTAAAATTCATGTATCTTACAAAATGGTGAATTTGGGCAGAATTTTATTCATTTCCTCAAAGCTTATGAGTTCAATAGTGTAGTGCATGATGTTTTACTACGGGGTATTGCGGGGTACCAAACTGTTTTGTTAAATATTGCGTAAAATATGCTTTTACAAAACTACTAAGAACTAAATTCTGGACGGAGCTATTATTACATTATCAAGTCTATTGCATAGATCTGTTTAAGAGCTTTGTAACGATAAATATGTTACTTTTGGGACGAAAACATGGCAAAGCTATCCGTTTTCCCAAGAAACGTAAAAATATCATTTGAACGCCCCCGACCCCTCCCTAAAAAATCTTAAAAATAAAAACCGTCCGGATTATAGATCAGATCATCACATTTTACTCGCCCAAATCGAAAATTGGCCTTTTGGTAGTTTTGGCCACACCTTTATATGGGACTGTCCTATTCTGTGCTGGTGGCTAAATGGTATTCGACTTGACGTCGGAAACGCCGCCGACAAACGCTGTTGCCGACGATTTGCGGTTCGGCGCACATCTCTAATAATGCTCAAAACCGTCAGATCCCATGCATGAAAAAACGGAATATTTTCTAAGCTTTTATTTTACTGGAATAAAGATTTTTTTGATCAAAAGTTATATTTTCAGCAACACGGCTCGATTATCCGGAGGGTTCGATTATCCGGAGTGATTTTTTTTCAACACTCCGGATAATCGAGTCCGCCCTGCATATTAAATCATCCAGAACATGGAAGATCAGGTTTAGTAACAACTTGAACTGGAATCTCTAGCACTAAAGTGTGCTTATCTATAAATAAAAAATATTTGTTTGTTTGTTAGTGACGCTAAAACTCGAGAGCGACTGAAACAATCTTGACGGTGTCTTCTGATGATTTATTGCAACGAAGGCTTAGGAAAAAAAGAAAAGCCGAAAGGTGAGACAAAGTTCGACGGGTCAGCTAGTCTTCAATAAATGTCTCCAGTTTGGTTTCGTTTCCAGGAAGTCAGCGAAAGTCATTCCTATCTTATATCCGGCAAGGATCTGCATCTTCTCCTAGAAGCTACAATATCATTAGTATTTTCTTCTAATGATGGCCATGTGCGAAGCGATGCTCTCCAGTTTAATTCAGCTATATTCGGAATAGGGCAATGCTACTTGTCCCTAAACAGCAAACATATTTTCAGACCATAGATCGACGAAACAGCCACCAAATGAAATACTCTTTTGACACCATTAAGCTCCTCAATCAACTGAAGATTAAAACTGTCCCAAAATAAACAAGCTTGTAGTCTACCCTACAATTAAACAGGTCATCCTCGGCGTGATTGGCTACGGGTTGCCAATCTAGAAGAGTTGCGCCAAAACACATCATTTGAAACTGCAGCGCGCTCAGATCAAATTCATCCGCATGATTGCAAACATCACATGCAGTACTCTTACGTCCGAGGCCCAACATCTGACTGGAATGGAAATCTCTGACGATCACTTCGGTAGACGGGAAAATAAGCTTAGGATACGTTGCGAAATGTTTGATATGTGAGATTTGTTGGATAGGTTATGAATTATTAGATTAAGTTAAGTTAGTTCGTACGATTATAAATTTCAAGTTCTGTAGGGCAAAATTGTAAATTTCATCGCCATTCTATTGCATTACTAACAGTAACCGTATGTTATTTTTGTACGTACCTCTGCATATCAGGAACCATTTGCGAAAATTTATCTGCATCAATAATGCACTGGCACGTGCCGCAGAATTCAGGATTTATAGTAGCAGCATATATAAGCTAAAATGCAAATAAATAAACTCTTCGTAATTCAACATACGCCGGCAGCATCGTTCGCATAGTTTAGTTAGATCTGGATAGGAAAAGTACCTTGCTAATATTCCCCGTCCCCGTTGATTATCGCGTGTCGCCTGGGCAATTATGCACCTGCTGTGTTTACTATTCGCACATTTATATGTGGCGCACTCGTGCCCCATTTATCGCTGAACCACTGCCGCCGCCGAAGAGTGATATTTAATAAAGCAGATGCTCTCCTCCGATGGCATTCCATTCCACCCGGGCACAGGACGCGGGAATCATCGGACTGCATTTTATCGATAGTGAAAAGCGGGAATTACGTGATAATCAAGTATCCGGGAGTAATTTGCGCCCGTCACTCGGTTGGTCGTCCCATCAATGCTGATGATCTACGCAGCCGGGGTAATCCATCTACGCCTCAGAAAAGTTGCTTTTTGTTGTTGTGGATTTATCGTATCTGGGTGGCACGCAGCTTGCAGTCGGGATAATTAGTTTGAAGAAGTACCAATCATCATATTGTAGCTTGTTGGGTTGGTCCCGATCAGAGAATGTATTTAGATATAAAATTTTGTTTAGAATTTATATAACGTTTATGTTTTTGAATATTACGTAACTAGAGTTTATTGCTTTTGGGGGTGAATCAAATATGACGTCTACTTCTTTTTAAGATTTTTAGATCTTTCTCCTCCTTCTGTCACGTTTTTTTTTTGTATACCAAGTTGTGATCTGTCACATAATCTTGCCCTCGCCGCCCCCCCTCCAACGTCACAAACTGTGAACGTCATTATTGATCGGCCTTTAACAAATATATTTCTTATATGTAATATTTTTAGCTACCATCAACATAATCATCAAACAAATCTACTTGGACTCATTCTACTTGCCTTTAGTTGAGTTACTAATTTAGGTCTAGAATCTGTTTGGGGTGGGAAAGATTGTCAACAGCTTCGGTCAATATAGAAATTTAAAAAAATAAAACTTGTTTCCATGATTGGGATTTAATTTTGATATTCCCATTCGCTCGGGTTATGGAGAGTGCAAGTATGGAGATTAGATGAGGTCCGAAGAACAACCTCGAATGGAAAGTGAGCCGTTCAAGGGCACATATTATCAGCCACATGTCAACAAGGGGGGATATTTGTTACTCTGTATAAAAGCCTCCGGAGCCGGGGACACGAATCACAAACCATCTGTGAACTGTGATAACGCAAGAGTGCAGGACATCTGCAGTCTCCGGTCGGTTGCTTAAAGGGCGATAACGGGTTAATGGATTAGAGAAGAGTGTGCGTAGCGATTTAATGTGGTCATGAGGACAATAATTGAAGTGCCAACGTTGTAGAACAGAGTGTTATCCTACACTGAGGGGTGTGCTAAGTGAAAGTACTCATCGAGTGTGTTGATTTTCAGTCCAACGCAACAGGTGGCTGCCGAGTGAAGTACAGTGAAGTGTGGGGTGCTTCAACCCACCCGCATAAGTGTAAATTGTCGGGGCGAGATCCTATCGTCAGGGACAAGCATGATTCCTCGAAGCTTTCGCACGTTGGCGGTGGTTATCCCATTATTGATAGGCGCTGTTACTCTGGTCCACGCTGACGATAGCGGCGGATCGAACCCGAGTGCACCGAGTAAGCTGGATGATTATGTGCTTACCACTCAGTCCGAGTGTTATAAGTCGAAACGGTTGGTGTCCTGCTTCAAGTATCGGATCTCGCGGTACATTTGGTCGTTCGCGTCTGGCCGCATGAACTGGTTACTGCCCGAGGACCAGGCTTACGAGGGTGGAAATGGGTTGCGATTAGTGCGGCTTAACGAACTACAGGAGGACGATGTGTTCCCGGAGGCACGGCAGATATCACGTAGGTTGATGTGGTGGTATTATTTAGGATTTTAAGGATTAAGACGGACATGTGGCAAATTTCCTTTTTACGCATTACTTCACAGTACACAGAGGTGAGCTTTTCTAAGCTTTCGTGGCTTGGTGCCACTTTACAAAAAGAAAAGCTGCGTGATAAATGACTTAACAACTTAGATGCAATCAATGCTTTAAATTATTTTTAAATACATATAGAGGGCGGACTCGATTATCCGGAGTGATAAAAAAATCACTCTGGATAACCGAACCCTTCGGATAATCGAGCCATTTTTTGTTGTTGCTGAAAATATAACTTTTGCTCAAATTATGTTCTTTACAGTTAAATAAAAGTTTAAAAATATCCTTTGGTCCGTTCATGTGACCATCATTAAAGGTGTGCGCCGATCTGAAAATCGTCGGCGGGGACGTTTATCATAGTTTTGGTCGGTGGCGTTCTCAGCATCACACCGAAAGCAATATTAGCCACCGCCACACAGTGGCGGGCCGCCACACAAATGCCGGAAAAAAACCTATTATGTTGCTCGAATTTTTCACTAAAGAGTAATTTTGGAATGTTGAATTCATTTTGAGGTTAGAATTGTTATTCAACACATACTGGGCTACTCGAGTACTTTTGGAGGCGCAAGCCTTAAGGTCTTACCAGCATTACCAGCGTCTAACATTCTAACAATTCTAACATAGAAACAGTCAATTTCCAGCTTTGGAGCAGCTAGGAGCAAATCTCCACACTAACCACCGGAAAGAAGACAAAAAAAAATGGTTTTAATACATGATATCAGATCGTTCCGAATGCACATTTGTTTGGGAGCCGATCAAGCCATCAAATTCATTCAATATACTTTTACGTGAAAATGGGTTTTCTAAGGGAGATTATTTGGAATTTACTCTGGAAAAATTTACTCTAAGACGCTCAATATTAATTATTTCATCTGGAAAAGTGTTGTTGGGGAAAAAAGTTATTAGGCTGAAAGTGACATACGGGCGAAGTGGTCATGCGACCGAAATGATAAATTGGCCGGAAAAGTCGTTTGTCCCAACAGACCATTTGTCCGAAAAGAATTCTGAAAATGTCATTTGCTGAATAGGTCATATAGCGAAAAATGTCACCTCGTTCGGTTAAATGGCCCCTTCTGCCAAACGAGCATTTCAGCCAAGCGTCATTTCTGGCCAAATGACCTATTCGGCCAAAAGCATTTTTCAGCCAAATGACACTTTCGGTCGTACAACCATTTCGGCCAAATAACATTTTCAAACAAACGACCATTTCGGCCAAACGGCATTTTCGGCCGAATGACATTATCGGCTATATGTCTATTTCGCCCAGATAATTTTCAGCTAGACGAGTTTCGGTCTAATGTTTTGTTCGGCCAAATGACATATTAGCTTTTGCCTTTGTGGTCGTCGTCCCCCAAACGGCCCTTCCGCGTCGAAAAAAATTGATTTCAACGTGAACTTCTTTGAATTTTAATGAGAAATTCTCGGGAATTTCGCCAAAACTATTAGAAAAAACAAGTTTTACAAGGTTGTTAGGTTAGGTTGTAAGGCTATCATTATTGAAAAAAAAAAATTGCATGTAATGCTCCAATAGATTTTGATAAAAAAAACTTTTCCTGTATCTCTTAAGTTTGCTGAATTAGAGCAGTTTTTTTGGTTTGGATTAGGGCTTCCCTCCAAAAAACAAAATTTTTAATTTACTTCTTTGGTTTTCGGTTTTTCGGAAAAGTCTTCTTCAAATGGCTTTTAAAGCTCAAAAATGCAACTTTTAATGCTATATGCTCACTATCTTTTACCGATCAAAAGTTATTAACGTTTTCCATCAAAATTACGTTTTTATCACAAGTTGATATTTTCTATTGGGGCGGACCAAAAAAACATGTTTCCATTTCCATTGCCGCCAAGCCCATAGTCCCTTCGGTACAACCAGAAAGCAATGCTTCAAAGGGGGGCCAGTGCACAACGCACCCTCGAGGTTAGCTGCGTGTCCTTGCAGCATCGAACATCGTGACTCGCTTTTTTAGAAGAACACCATGGTATCGTGCCAGCGCATTTCCGGCTTTCCAGGTGGCCTTACCACGCCCTATGTCCTTGGAAGGTGGGAAGGGTCGACTTCGCGCCTGCTTCCCTCTGCACGACTGGTATCAAGAATGATGATGCCGCGTGCACCCCAAATTGACCTTTCTGCGATAGGGCCTATTCGCCAGCACACAGAGGGACTTGCAGACGCGGTGCCTACGCCTGCCCCAGCCTTGACGAAGACCCCTTTCCGTCCTCGGGTTCGGAACCCGCCCGGTTGACCGACGCCGCGAAAGCGACGATACCATGTTGTTCTTCGCGCGGCCACTTGTTCGATAAAAGGATCGAGTTCAACCACAGAGCATGACCACCGGTATGACCCATGAAGCCGACTCCGATCCCTTGGACCACCTCTTATTTGCGCCTGAACTAGCCATCCTTGAGTCCACGCGCCACCTTCTGTGTAGATCCGAGACGATTTGGGCGATAGCCAATAAAACGGCGTTCCAGTCAACTTCATCTTTACACATCCTCCGAACTAGGTTGTCCGGGGTAGTGTCCAGACCACATGTGGCAAGCATGTGGTCACGCATTGCGCGAAAACGTGAGCACACGGACAACACGTGTTCCGCCGTTTCCTCTAAACCTGCGCACACCAAACACTCGGGCGAGGCCGAGCAAGCCAGCTGCGTTACCTGCACTGTGATTTTACAGCACGCTTAATCGCCGGGCACATCGAACCCCCCATGGGGTGCTTGCTGTTTACAGCTTTGCTGGAACAAATCAAACAATTGGGAGGGTTCGTGCAGCATTGTGCCTTATGTCCTTCCAATCCGCAGCGTCGGCAGAGATTGCTTCTGTCAGGGCCTTTGCAGTCCCATTGCTTGTGCCCCGGTTCCAGGTACTTGAAGCAAACTTCGGGTTGCTCGTATATGCCCACAGGGCATACCGACCATCCCACCTTAACGCTCCCTAACTTGACTACCTTGGAGGCGTCCGCTGCAGATAGCCGAACCAATGCTACCTGCGTCCCTGCCGAACGGCTGCGGTGGGCGTCTCCACTTCACACTGTCGCCGCAGTGCCGTGACGAACTCTTCGACTTCGGTGATCTCGTCCAGGTCTTTAACCCTCTAACCCTAACCTAATTCACCTCCGTCGTGAGTGCCCTCACCTTGACCGTCTCGCCTAGGACTTTCTCCGGCAACTTCTTGTAGGCGGCGCCCTTTTGCGAGACGCCCCGCTTCAGCTCGAGGATAATCTCGCCCATCCGGGTACGTCTTATTCGACGTACGTCGGCGCCGAGTTCACCGAGCTTGACGTCACTCCTCATCGTCTTCAAAACATCCGAGTACTTAGCCTCGTCCGCCGTGATGACTAGGGCATCGCCCCTGGAGCGATTGGCGCCTACCCTAGACTTCTTGCAAACCTCATTCGCCTGGGCCATCTTTTCGGCCCTTGACGTCTTCGGTTTCCTCTTGTTCTTGACCAGGGTCCAGGAGGCGTCATCCCCCTCTATTTCCCTGGTCTGGTGTGGCTGAGAGCTCTCAGCCTGCCGTAACCCCTTACCACCGTCTTTCCTGGGTGGACGGACCTTTCCAGGTCCTTCCTTCCCCGGTTTTGGAGGTACCTGGCCGGGATTCAGCTTCCCAGCCCCACTACCCTTGTTCGGGGTAGTAACCCTCCGCGTTTTGGAGCGCCCCCCAGGGAGCTCATCCCATGGAGACTGTCTCCCCCGTTTTTGTGTCTGCTCCGTTGGAGCAGTCACCCCCGACGTACCCGCACATACTTGAGCCTCAGTCTTTGATACCACCGTCTTCGCTGGCACGCCTTCGGTCGATTCGACCTTGCCGCGAATCCTTGGGCCTCAGTCTGGGTAGACCTCGACTCTACGGATTTCACGGGTTTACACTTGGCCGTCCCGACCGCCATCTCCAGCTTGGCGTCCAGCATCGACTTTCGAAGTTTCTGCAAGCTCCTCTTGAGGTCCTTTCTGATATTATGCTTCGATGACGCAAAGTCGATGATGGCGTCCAGCTGTTCCGTCGCCACCTCGAAGGCCGAAAGCTCATCGCGTTTGCGGTTCATCGCCATCCACACGCCATGGGCCGTCAATAACCTCTACCGGCGTTTTTTTTCAGCCGAGAGGAAGGTTAAGTGACCCACGCTGGCGCTGCGCACTGAGCTGCCGACTATTGCCTCTGGCCTCCTAGGCGGAGACCTGAACAACCCACCTCTTGCGAAGGGGTTGTCGCCTACACTACTACCACTAGTTGAAGAATTGCCTTGGTTTTCCATTTTGGTCCCACGAGTTGCTCGGGAAAAAAGGTCTACCACGCCAGAGCCCAGCATGACGCGGTAAGGGACAATTACTGTGGATTGTGCCCAGGTACCCCGCAGTCTGATGTCTGTATGTGTGTATGTATGTATGTGTGTGTATACAAAAAATGTGAGACACACTTTTTTGTACTTAGCTTTATCCTATTATTTATCATATTATGTAATTGTTCGCTATTGAAAATTGGCCCAATCGGTCGTTGCGTTCCGGAGTTATTAAAAAAGCATTGTTTTTTTTTCCATTTTTCAAGGACTGTTGCAATGCATTCAAATGAACGCAAATAATTCTATCAAAAGTTCAGTTTTGGAGTGATCCTTTAGCCTCTACGTATACTTTGTATACGAGAAAGGCAAAAAAATTGTTCTACAAAGATGTTCTGGATAATTTGGGATCTTGTTATAGAATTATCGAAAAAAAGAATGGCCCATTTTGAAAAAAATTTGAAAGTATTTTTTTTTTATTTTGCGGAATATTGACAAGATGTGTTTTACAAAATTGTAGCGCAGCTTATTCCAATCAACTTTGCCATATAAACTTTTTCTGTAACTTTAAAGCCCACTGATTAAGATCAATTTTGCTAACTAGGATTATGGAGTCCCTTGAAAAACAATATTTTTGAACTGCTTATTTTATTTATATCACCTTGTGAAGGCATTTGGGGTTTGAAACTTGAGATTAAATTTTTTGACAAAATAAAGAATATGAGTTGCTCTTTCAAATGCCGTGTAAACATAGGGTTTCTTACTCCATTCCCGGCCTAACATGCGTACGACTGCATTATTTAGTTGATATTTATGACAAGGAGCAACTTCTCCTGAATTTTGTGGGCCGTGTAATACTACAATGGGGCTCACCTTTATTGAAAAATAGCTATTCTTACTAAACATCGATTAAAAAAGCTTTTATTTGACTTAAACTAACAAGGTGCAGCACTCATTTCAGTCACAGCGATGGCTTTTCCGGCATACCCCAAGTTTCTTCGACATACGCAATATTTTGCTCATTCTCTCAACATCTTACTCTCATTTTCTCTCTCGGGGCGGTAGGAAATGCGATGTAAACAAAAATATGCACGTTCCAAGACAACAAGATGCCAGATGGTATTTTTCATAATCATTTTTATTTCGTTGAGAAGATCAAAATTCCTTCCAAACACTTAAAAAATAGTTATTTCACTTTTTGAAATCGAGATAATTATAAATAATATGATAGCGTGAAGTTATTAGACAGCATTCCTATTAACGATGAAGGATTATTTTCATACTAAAAAATGCTCTTGGTCTTTTGGCAGCACGGTGCGGCTTTAAGTTCTGGTGATTTTTTGTTCGAGGTGATTTTTTGTTCGGTTTGAGAACACATTTTAACATTAATATGTTTAAATAAGTTCTAGTAAAAGGAACAAGGAACAAGAAAGATTGAAGTGCATGTGTTTAGAATTATTGTGTGGTGATTACCAGCTTCAAGCAATGGATATATCGAGCACTGTGACGATTTTCCGGTAGGTGTTTATTTGATGATTATGAGTAAAATAAATGGTTGAAAAATATTGAGTATTGTGCTTCCTACGGCTTCCAAACAAGCAGTCCATAGGCCCAAGTAGTGATTTACCCTATTTTTTTGGTTTGCTCCAATCGGAGATATAAACTTTTGAAATAAACCAAGATAAATCCACCTAGCGGCGACGATGTCTTTCTCGATTTGTTTGGTTTAGCCTTTGTGTGATACACATCATAAATAATTTCCTACATTGCGGTTCTTGCAAACTCTGTATAGCAAATCAACCAACCAAGCTTATATGATTCAACACACCATTTTCTCCATAACTTTTGAACGCAATGACCGATCGTGATTAAATTCAATAGTGATCAACTAGTGTTTGTCCCAAGTCTAATGCATCTTGTTGCGAGTAAATCGGATAATGCTAAGGTTCAAAAATTGTGTCTACAATATTTGTACACAATCACATATGCACACACATATACATCACCTCGGTTCGTCCAGCTGAATCGAATGTATGGGTTTCCGGGTCTTCTATCAAAAGTTCATTTTTGGAGTAATCCTATCTAGCCCTCCGGTACAACTTTGTTGTACTAAAAAGGCAAAACCTAATTTTGACAGAAAAACGATTTTAGCTTTTGATCGGCAAAATATATTGAGCGTATCTATAGAGTAGAGTGGGGCAAGAGTGCGCGTGGGGTAAGAGTACGTTTTCGATTTTTTGAAGTAATTAAAAAAGATAAACTAGCAGCACTGCATCAGTTTGACAGGTATTCTGGCCAACTATTATCATGTGTAATTGTAAACGATTTGAATAAACAACAAGGGAGATATGGAGTTAGATAACTTTTTGGTCATTTTGCTAAAAATAATTGGGTTTCCGCAACTAGTATTTCATTACCATATATACGTTCAATCAGTTGAACATTATACCATTTCGATAACCTATTGTATAGAGTACTTTATGGTGCAGAACACCAATCCGGTTGGTTTTCCAAGAAGTCAAAACCATTACTTGAATAATTTTTGGGACTGTGAGGTAAAAGTACGCAGGAACGGGTGGGGCAAGAGTACGCATATGAATCTTCAAGTTATGATGTCAAACCCGTATCTCCGGCCGAAATAAGACTTCTTCCAAAGCGTAAAGATCCACAACTAAGAAAAAAGGGACAGAATTCGAAATTATCACAAGTTTTTAGGATAAGTTGAAGTAATTCGGTGTTAGAAAGGACTTAGTAAACAAAGCACTGAAGCGAAATAATGAAATTGTATTAGGACTTGTTGTACACCTAAACATAGTACGAAAACACAATTTCATCTAAATGATAATTTCATTTAATCAAAAGAAACATTCATAAACTACGCAACGTTTGGCTGGGAGGGGTTGCGAGATGTGTGGAGATCCATATAATTTTTAGAGGATTAATACAAACAGTGTAAGATAGGGGGAGGAGTTATAAAATAGGCAAATTCAGGCTTGTGATTGATCACCGTCCATAGTCATAGTCAAACAATAAATACCAACGTTTCACTTGCAGGATCATTCAATCGCAATAGGCTCGTTTAATTACAAATCCGCGTTGTCAGGACGGGAATATTATTTGTTTGTCTCTGGTTTAGTTACCTCCCAGCCCATGTGTGAAAAGACTCTTCGCTGAATGAGCCCGTCTCGTTACCATGGATAGCGAGAACGATGTTTTTCAGAGGTGACCCTCTCTGGATACATAAAGGATGGTCGCGAAGCTCAATGCAGTGAATAGGTAACTTATGGCATGAAGGCAAAGTTACCTGTGATTTATTTGTCATATCATAGCTTTATAGTGCACAACCTTCACAGATCTGAAATGGCACAAATGCTAGCGTTGAAGCCAGCAGATCTTGAGGTTCTGAGATCGATCCTCCAGTATATTTTCAATCAATAATTTTGCTGTAATCATTTTAATTTTTAATTGATCCTTATCTTGATATATATTAGTTTTAGTTTATATTGAATAGTTTCTTGACGAATTGAACTAGTGCGAGCTCTGGCAAAAGTGTTTACATAAGCTATAAATAGATAGATAAAAGGTGGAGAACATATTGGTCGCGACCATCAAACTGACAACGGTCAGAGCCACTGAAGGTCAAGGAATGAAAAAACTTATTATGGTTACCAGTGGTTTCTTGGTCGCGATGTTATGGCTTTTGGGTATGAGATATGGTTGCTAACGTTGCGTTTGGTGACGATGATCAGTAGGAGAAAAAACTAAGCATACCAATGACTGTCATGACCAATGCCAAGCCTGGGCAAATTTTACGTTACGTGATTGGTGGACTTTCTTTAAGGAAAATGCCTTTGTATACGCCACACGAAACCTGATATATATTTTTACCTCTGTAGTTTTTTCTATTGTATAAAAAACAATGGTTTTTCGTATGAAAGTGCACATTTTTAGGATCCCTCCCCCTTTAAGAGTTACGTAATCTTTAAACATTCCCTAATATGTGCTCATTAAACATCAATTAAATGTTATTAACTCTTATTTGTGTTAATATATACTTAAAGCACATGATTGGATAAATGCGTACTCTTACCCCACCCGATGCGCACTTTTACCCCACCGGTGGGGTAAGAGTGCGTTTTTCACTTGTCTTGCAATAAGGGTTCTACTAAAACGAATCTCAATAATTTCAATATTTTTTCCACTGGGTAACATAAAGGAAGAGTATATGAATCATCGACACTGATTTGATATGCAGAAGCTTGCTTCATAAGGGCCACATGATCGATTGAAAACTAAGCCCCACTCTACTCTACATCAAAAGTTTAATTTTTTTTTGAGCCCTAAAAGTCACACAAAACGACTTTTTAGAAAATCAAAAACAAAAAAGTAGAACAAAAATACTGTTTTTAGGGACACCCTAATCCAAGTAGGTAAAATTGCTCTACATCAGCTAGAAAAAAGTTTTTTCTAGCAGAAACTATTGGAATGAGATGCGCTACAGCTTTGTAGAACTTTACATGTCAGTATTCCGCAAAGTATTTTTTTTATATTGTGGCCACCCTATTTTTTGACAGCATCCAGATGATGGTCTTATTATTCCGAAAAACGTTGCTAAATAACATTTTTTGGAAAAAATATTTTAATCTCTTTTTAGTGGAATCAAGGGGTGAGACGCTGAGCACATTGTTCCAAGCACACATTTTCAGGCTTCGATTCACATGTGTCACACTCCGTGTGGCACAATTTTGACATTTGAACGATCATAATGAAAAATACTTGCAGCCTTGCAAAATGTTTTTCCGGTTTGTTTTCAAATACGAAGGGTAATAGGGTAATCACCAAATATTGTACAATTATTATTTATGGTGAACAAAAGTTTTACATAAACAAAATTGGCAGACAAAATCACGAAGAATCGAATACGCAGAATATGAGAATTCGATAGATATTCCGGGTTGACTACAGAATATGTCTTCAAAACGATAGTTTAAAGTTTTTTTTTCTATTATCAAGAGAAATCCCAGACGTTGAAAATAGGAATTACATTAAAACAAAATGATTTGGAATCATACCGATTTATTATTAAATGTATGGGATCTACCAGAACTTTTCTCATCACGGCAAGAGACAAGTTGGCTGCGATCGCGATGGCTGAAACAGCTTGACGTTTGCTAGTGTTGCCAACTTTTTCTGATTGTCAATCACAAAAAGAAAGAATCACGGATACAAATTTCATCCATTTGCTTCAAAAATATACATGTTTACTTCCAAAATGGTAAAATGTTTGAATCAAACATATTTATTTTTAAAACCAAATTAAATCCCTGTTTGTTTTATACGTACACTAGTGGGCAGCCCCTCGCTCGCTCTTGCAAAAGTAAACGAAAACTCGAGTTCGGATCGGATCCGATCGGAGGTCAACGGAGGAGCAGGAGCAAGCGTGGAATAATATGTTTTCTTGCTACCGAATTGATGATAAGGATGTTTTTTAGGTACAGAAAGGTAAGTAAATGAAATATGAACGATTGGAATTGTGAAATCTGGTAGTCAAATGCTACCAGAATATGAAAATTGGTAGAGTTGATAAGAAAATACTATAAATGGCCGAACCAAAACAATAATATCCATGTTTGCTTCAAACATTTAGCTGGTTGAAACAACTTGAAACGCACATTTGATTCAAAAGAAAGTTTTCGTTCGCTTTAAATACAACAATATGTTTGATCCAAACATATTTATTTTTGATGCCAGAACAAACTGAATTATTGTTTGGATTTACCTAGAATATGTTTGTTTTTAACGTAGTTTTTTCTGCGTGATCATGACAATCTGTCATACTTGAGGTGAGGCACAATGTTTGCACATGTGCACAGACAAGGGCACGGCAAATCACATAGTATAAAATGAGCACAGAATGAACTGTGCTCAGCGACCCACCCCAAGTAGCACACATGTCCCACATAGATTACTGCAACGGATATGCGACTAGATTTGGTCACTATCAAGTTGCTGCAACCATTTTAGTCTGACTTGTGCTGCTCGGGACCCCTTGAGTGGAATGTTGACTGTCCGTCTAAACCGTCTAAAGGCTCCCCCAGACCTAAGCGATTTCATCGCCGCGACGGTGACAACTAGTCGCCACGATTCTATCGTTTGGATGCTGCAGGCAATGTTCTATTTACGCTTCCATACCAACGGCGACAGAATCGCTGTCGCCAAGCGATAGAATCGCGTCGCGACTGTGTTTGGGGGAACCTTAAGACGAGTTTAGTATTCTCCATTTAATTCCACTATATTTTGTTATCTTACGGAGATACGTATTCCAACCTCAACTGTGAGGTCGTCTCAGTGTCTTGTACTTGACTCGACTTGAAGAAAACAATCGCAGCTTACACTATTTATACTACGCTAGGTACCCAATCTAATCTTATATGCCTTTATTTACCTATTCAACTAATTACCTCATTGCTTAGGTAGAAACTTGAAGAGAGAGAGCTGCCGTTTCCTTGATTCAACAGCGCTGTTTGTGCCTGTCGGTAGATTTCCAAACTCTCAGCTACATAAGTTTCCATGGGGAGGAGACATAAGACTTGAAATCTTAAGAAATGTCTCTTCCCCATGGAAGAGAAAGGTTTGTTTAATTTGTGGTGAAAGTTTCATCAGTATTGATACTCACGTTCAAAAGTTTTCGATGATGGAACGCGAGAGACTTAAAAGCCTAGTACGCTGATGATACGGAACGGGCTTATGAATTTTTTTTATTAAATTGACAAGGTAAATTTGACAGCTGATTCAGTATCTTGAACTTTTGAATGAAACTGAAATTATAATTGTCGGCTGTTTAGTTCTATTTTGTCTAATGACATGATTAAATAAATCCAAGAACATGAAAGTTACCCACTACACACATGGAAATCACATAAATTCATCGAACTGATCGGAGTGACTTTGAGGTTCTTTCTTTAACAAAGTTCGTTATAGAGTGAAATTAGCCATTTTGTAAGGTATTCAATTATGGGTTTGAACTGTTTTAGAATTTATCAAAACGTTCGTTGAGTCTTTAGCGGTGCATATTCAAAACCGTGTTTCAATATTACTGATAACGAGGTTGTGACGAAAGTCCTATACTTTGAATCGCTATACCTAAGCAGCCCTTTGACAGACTTTCAAAATTCTTTTATTCATATTTAACCCATCTCATGTAGTTTCACAATACTGGTGTTTTGTGTTTGTAGAGGTGCCCAGTTTCCCCCTTGTATACCGTGAGTCAGGACGTTGCCAATAAAAAAATTGTAGAATTCGATTTCCTCAATTTTATGTAGCGGAAGATATATGTCGATGATAAATGGGAACACAAGCGCCAGTTACCAACGTCGCAACTGTTATCAGCTTGCGGCGAGCGCGTAGCCGCAGCACGTAGCGCCACGGCCGGTTTCGGGGGAATTCCTGCTTTCGGGGAACTTCTCGTCAGAGTAGGGTAGATCCGCCGTTGGGGACTATCCGAGTAGTTTGTGATCGCAACCGGGAGGGAGCTAAATAGCTCAACGAATAAGGTGGGAGCTGGATTGCTCAAGGATATCGATTATCGGACTAGGCTAGGCCCACCGCCGGGGATTAGCTAAGTAGACCGTGGCGTGTGAATGCATCGGCTTCGGGTCGTCGGGACACCATTGAACCGGAAGCTTTCTCCACTCGGAATCTTTGGATCGATCTCGTCCGGTCACCTGTTAAGACTGGTCGTCGGATAAGGGGGAATTTCCGACGTCGGGGTACTCCCCTGAGTATAAATGATCCACCCCCGGGGACTGTCCGAGTAGTTCGCGACTAAGGTGGGAGCTGAATGGCTGAATGTTTGAGCATGAAGCCGAATGGGGCACTGCATGGGAATTCAGCTGATCGGAGTAAGCTAGGTCTACTGCCGGGGACCTGTTAAGCAGATCGTGGCACGCGATTGTACCAGCTACGGGTCGTCGAGACACCATTGAACTGGAAGCTATTTCCACCCGGAATATTTTATCTGACTTAGGCACTTGTCTGTTCACCCGTTGAAGTGTGAAAGTGCGTAGGACTTGAGCTGATCTATGAATATGCTGACCAGGTGAAAGCGTAGTATTGGTAATGTAATAGCCTTCCATGGATGCGGGTCGTCGGCTCAAAAAAGACGCGAGTCGAGTCCGACACTCCAGTACACTTCCGTGTGGTAGCTTGGCAACTACTAAGCATGTGTGCTGAGTCGTGCGTAAATGCATTCTTCCTTGTAAAAAAAAATCCCCCAAATGTAATTCTGGAAGCAGGGCTTGCAGAAATCGCTCTCAATCAGGGGGAGAAGGCGGAGCACTGAATCCCTACCCCGACATGTGCTGGTTCTAAAATGTAAACAGCATTGTTAATTCTCTACCACCTTTTTGTTATGGCGAGGGAATTTTTATGCACACTTTTGTTTTCGATATTTTATCAAAATTAAACACTCAATCATGTAGCAATATGACGGTGTGGTATGCTTGAGATACCTGCTTGATTAAAGGGACTCGAAAAAGAATTTATTTGCAGTAACTAACCAAATATAAAAATGTTCGCATTAACGATTGCGCCCTAACAGTGGTTCTAAGCTTCGATGCAGAGTACACGAGCTTTGTTCGCCAGTGACAGGCGTATGAGGCCCTTGCTCTCAATAGATAACGAACAACGATAAAAAAGAGACAAAAAACTCTTCGAATAATTACAAGCCATGAAAACAAAACTATCGCACTTGTATACAACTTGAAAAAAAAATCGATGGGGCTTGATAAAACCCTTTGTTCTCGCTTATTTTATGTTATAGGGCAAAAGACCCAATAGTGGAGGAACTAAGCACGTTCCAACACTAATTTATCTTTAACACCTAATCCATATTTCATTTCCCTTACCTTAAGAGTGCATCCGAAAGCTCATTATCTCTATTTTATTCGTAGCGTGCCATAATTTCATCAAAATCCTTTATTGATACCTAAAATCAATCCTCCAATTATTGGTACAATGTTCCAATAGTTGCGGTATTTTGTTATTCGCGTTCCTATAGTTGCGAATCCCATAGGTTTTATACGGGATTCGCAACTATTGGAACACTACCGCAACTATTGGTGCAAGGGAAGGAAAAAAATAAAGTATTTTGAAGATACTTTACCAGTTAAATGAAATTCCAATGTTATTTTTGTTTCCATCGTGTTATGACAGGTCAACTAATTGATCGGTGATGTGGGTTACTGCGTTTAATTTGTAAATTCCCTGCAAATCGACCTACCGCAACTATTGGAACACCCACGACTATCGGAACTGTTATGGGCCAAACACAATTGATACGTTTGCGTGCGTTTTGACAGTTTTCCCATGGAAAAACTGTCAAAACGCACGCAAACGTACCAATTGTGTTTGACCCATTACCCTATTCCCCATATTTTTTTCGCACAGCTAAGTAAAACAAGTTGAAATGCATCATAAGAACCGGTGCCCCCCGCAATTGGAGCTTATTAAAATAAATATATCATGGGTTGTAGCCAGCTGAATCAGTTCATTATCGTAACAGCTACCGAAAAAAGGCCTTCACGGTATGCTACCTAACGAGAGTGTATACAGCAGGCTATTGGCATCCTATTGTTTAGCCCATCGCCAGATCGTAGCCAGGATGTCCCGGGCTATAATTTTTGTTTCAT
Organism: Armigeres subalbatus; assembly: GCF_024139115.2. Taxonomy (NCBI): domain Eukaryota; kingdom Metazoa; phylum Arthropoda; class Insecta; order Diptera; family Culicidae; genus Armigeres; species Armigeres subalbatus. The sequence goes on along the minus strand of NC_085139.1, from coordinate 51,450,814 downwards.
ACTGCGTTTCAATGATGACAACGGACGAGCTCGGTGGTCTAGTGGCTACCGCTTCTGCCTTGTAAGCAGGAGGTCATGGGTTCAATTCCAGGCTCGTCCCTTTCCTACTTTGTATTTCTATCTTAGTTCTTTCTGTGTTTCACGTTATACCAAAACGATTCCTACTGTTATAACCTTCCACGCAATCCCAAAACCTCCCGTGGCACCTATGAGAGGTCGTAGAGTTCTCTGCATCTTTCTTAAGTAGGTGTCCAACAAACCATCCTTCCCCTTCCTCAGCATTCGCAAGGACGTGGCCAGGACAGATCTCGACTATTGGAGAGTGCATTGCTTCCATCTAAGAGTTAGTGATTAGTCCCAAATCAATATCTGTGGTAACGGATGAAAGTGATGCTACTCTCATACAATAGTCTTGGCTTTGTACCACCTACGAATTTGTGCGAACTGCTAAATGCTAATGCTAATGCTAATGCTACTGCGTTTCAATGATGACAACGGTCCATGTCTATTGATGATGATGACACCGGACACTTCTGTTGTTATTCGACTTTATTTACCATCTCGACAAGTTTTTCTTGGGTTATCAATGCAGGGAACGTTTCATACATTTGAAACCAATTTAACAAATGTAAATAATCCGTGATCTGTGATAAAAACTTAAAAATAATCAACGGTACATTTCGTTTTTCTTAGGATGCAGCTGAAAACTCAACATTAGAAAAACTCATAATCAAGCTCCTAATTTCTATAGTCTATCATTTGCAAGGGGTATTAGCGATTTATTAACACAGTATGATAGCAATCTTTGTCATGAATTAGAGAAATAGCTTGGGAATTCATAGCTTTATAATTTTTATTACATTTTCTGTATGTCCGGACTTCGAGGCAAGTTTTTAGGATTGCTTCGATTTCCGGACATGCTGAAATGACGTTAAATAACTTTTTATCAATTAAGCTAATTGAATTGAAATGATAATGAGCAAGCATAGTTAAAATTTTATTAGATTTGAGTTGCTACACCTCAAAAGGAACATTACTTACTATCAGCTTATCGATACATACTTATGCACATATTGCTAGTGCTAGGGTAAATGATCCAATAGTGGAGGAACTAAGCGCGTTCCAACACTATTAATTTCCCCAGAATAATAACAAATCTAATTCCACTTACCTGTAATATGTATCCGAAGGCTCTTCGCTTCTATTTCAATAAGAAAATGCTTCCGTTTGAAAAATAATCGAAATTAAAACCTAAAAACAAAACTCCAATTATTGGTACGGTGTTCCAATAGTTGCGATATTTTTTAATCTTTGTTCCTATAGTGGCGAATTCCATTGTTTTCTTACGGGACTCGCAACTAGGGGAACATTACCGCAACTATTGGTGCACAGACGAAAAAATAACAAGGAATTTTGAGGATATTTACCAATTAAAAAGAACTATTCAAGATTTTTTGGTTCGGTTTGGGTACTGACTGATTAACTAATTGATTGACAATGTGGGTTGCTGCGTTTGATTTGTAAATTTTGATTATACCATACTACCGCAACTATAGGAACACCCACGACTATCGGAACTTTTACCCTATTCGTTTTTTAATTACTTTACACAAGTAGCAAAACTTGCTTTCAGTTTCTAGTGGAAGGTTGTCTTCAAAAGTATTTTTTAATCATTCACATTTTTGTAAAAAAATAAGTTCGTAAAACTAGCTTTTTTAAAAGAATTGTATCAGTTCTACAGACACGTTGTGAACGACACCAGTCAAATAAAAAACTCAACATTTCTCGGATACGCCCGGATTTATCAATCCACATGAATTAATTATTTCAATCGTTTCCCAGCTCCCCCTTATCATAATTATTTCTAACATGATTCATTAGAAAAGAATTTTGGTCATCTAATCTTTCCTATGATCTATTGCAGATTACCCACGTTGAGTTTGAGAGACTCATGGTCTAGTTTTGAAAATATTTCACCCAGACGTGAAATGTCCAAAAAGGATTCTACATTAACGGGGGCGGTGTGAAATTATCTGATTCCCAATGTTGTATATTGCATATGAATGCTCCCGCTTGGTTTCAATTACTGTTTTTTGGCAGTCCTGGTTAATCACGGATCAAAAACTTGGAATGGTACATACAACGAGGGGATGCCAGATTTCCATACAAATCTGCATAAAAACCTTACATTACGGACTTATATTAATCGAAAAATATGAATGCTTTATGCTAGTCGTATTTGAATCAATTGGTTATTTGAGAATCCATATAGCAAATTCGAAGTGTCCGGAAATTCGAAGCAAAATTGTCCAGCAATGAATTATTGGCAGTGGCTGATTTTCTACCCGCCGCAGCCACATCCAGGCGCTATAGTATATGCACAAAATAGCCAGCAAGAGTTAACCACCAGAAATTTGTATGGCGAAAGACATCTAACGCTGCTTTTCTCAAAATAAGGAACTTTTCATGAAAAACTATTTGGTACCGGTTATGAGGGATGGTGTCCGCTACTACGCCTACCAAATATTTTTTCGATTAAAGTGCTTAATTTTGAGAAATCGAACCTTAGATGCCTTTCGCCATACTGATTTCAGAAAGTTAACTCCTAGTGTGCCGCTGTAAGCACGCTCAAAGCAGTCGATTCATTGAAGCATCCCTCATAATGTGTCCAGATTTCGAAGCAAGCGATGTTCAATGTTTGACCCAGTAGTTGACCCAGCAGACGTTGTCCTGCATAGTAGGTGAAAATGCACGTTGTGAATTACACATGCGAAGTTTCCATACGAAGCCTAATTTTAGATTTTCACGATTTACTCAACTTTACTCGTATTTTTTGTATAAGCAAATATCATATAAACCCGTTGGAAACTATAACGAATATTTGTGCTGAAGGAATGGAGAAAATCCATCCAGCCGTTTTCAAGTTATGCGGATACGAAAAAAGACCATTTCATTTTTATTATATAGAAGATTTTGTGCATACAAAATGTCATTTTCAGTACACTACAGCAAATTTGATAAGTTAATCTTGACAGAGTGTGGTATCACTCAGTGTCAAGTACTTTATTCCGTGGGAAATATTGAACTAAAAATTCAGCAGTGCTTAGGTGTCCGGACTTCGAGTCAAAACGGTATAAGGTACACCGGGGCAAGTTGAAACGGTTTTTTCAAAGTTGAACTTGCTGTAAAAAAATCACCCTTTTATAAATGTTTAATCCGTTTGCGGTGTTTGGTAGTTTGGGCCAAAGATTATGCATAAAAAATAAGAAACCTTACCCAACTTTTTTATAAATATTTTGTATACTGAAATATTTTTTTTATATGCATTGTTTCAACTTGCCCCACATATCGGGGCAAGTTGAAACACTGCGTTATATACAGACATAACTTAATTTTGCCGTATTAAAAACAAAATATATGTACTCAGTGAGACTCAAGATCCACGAGGTTGTCAAGATGACTGTACTGCCCGGATTCGCAAAAGAGTCCCATGTAAATTTTCGACGGTTTTTATTTTCTTTCAGAAACGAGCTCAAAATTGTCTCCTGTTTAAGAAAAAATGATAAAATAGTAGACTTTGTTCTAGAAATTTGAAAATCAACTCCCATTTGTGTTGTCTCATCTTGCTATTTACTATCATAAAAGTCACATTCCAGATTTTGATACTGCTTTACACAAAAATAAACTTAAATATGGAACTATTATGCGAATAAAGGCAGTAAACAACAAAGTCACAAACCTAATTTTCAGGGACCAAATTCTATAGATCGCACTACGCTGAAAATTTATCAGATTGATTACGTCCTACTGGTGACCACTCGGATTACTTTTCAGGATGGTTCATTAGTTGGTTCACATGAATTGTGTGCTTCATTAATTCGGTTGTGGCTTCTCCATAGATTCACATTAATTAACCAGCGTATCTCTCATAAATTCCTCGATTAGAGAAAAAGAGGGCTGGGGAAGTGAAGTTACCGAAATGTTTGCATGCTCTATGTTTTATTTTTTTTAAGTGACAGTGCTCACTACGAGGAAAAGTAGATTAAGAATCTCAAACCTAGACCATGCAGTTTAACCATGACCGTTTTTCATCCTATTCTTTAGTAAAGATTGTAGCATTTATGGCGAGATGGGCGGAAATTTATTAAATTTATTTTCAGAAGTTTGGACCTTTTCATAAATTTATGTTCTCCGAATGTATATACGGACCATGTTGAATTCTGGAGAAAAAATATTACTTTAAATTGCGAGGGTGATGTTTTGAATCGTTGTTTCAACTTGCCCCACACCACGCATTTCTATTTGCCCCGATGGGTTAAAAATGCGGATCAATTTCAAACGACCATATTTCCAAAATTGAAATGGGTCTTCCATCGATTTTTCATAATCATTATGCTTATTCAACATTGGATGATTGCCTACCATGCAAATTTGATGAAAAAACCATTCCAAACATCATTTTGAGACCTGTTTCAGTGGCACGTCAAATTGTTGGTTCAGATTTTACAAAGGGTGGAAAATAAACAATGGCAGGAATTGTTTCTAGTAGCTGCAATCTTCCGGGAATGGCAGTCAGAAGGTGCGCTTAGGGGAGTTGTTTGTTGAAAAAAATAATCAGGACATTCGGTCATTTCAGATCTAAACTACAGCTTCTGTTTCAACTTACCCCGCATTTCAACTTGCCCCGGTGTACCTTACGGAGCTTTTTGTGTAACTCCTAAACAGGCAACATTGCTGCTCGTGGCGCGAAAGATAGAACACACAAATTTAGACTACTACCTAGTTATTGGAACGATTAACGGTTTTCGCTGAGTGAAAGCTCTTGAGTATTCATATTAGCAATGTGGGTTTTTTTTTTATTTTTATGAGGAAGCCCATAATCAGTATAACGAAAAAATAGATTTTGCTTACGCAACATATAAATAAAAAACATTTGTATGAAAAAAATCTTACATGGGGGGAGGAGGGGTCGAAAAACCCAGAAAAAAGCTTACGTAATATGTGTACGACCCCTTGGGTGTAAATTAAAACCACGCAAAAATCCCGAAAACTGCGTAGAAAGGGACCTTTAATACACTCGGGCCATAGCTGAACGTCACCAGTGACACAAACTACGTGCACCTGTGTTCAGAATAATAGCAGCGGAAGCCGTTTTTCATACAAAATGGTCAACTTTGACAAGCTGTAACTTTATACCCCAATGACCGATTGAGCTGAAATTTTGGCAGTGAACTACAAATATGATAAAATTTACACATACTAATAGCAGTTTTTGTTTTGGATATATCAGGAAAATAATGAATTGGAATGTTATCAATTTGAATTCAGGTGCTGCGAGACACTAAGTTTATAATTTAAAAAAATATAAATTGTTGAATTTGACATTTGAATTGGACAATATATCAAAAATGGGGCGCTCCTTAGCCGTGTTAGCCGTGCGGTAAGACGCGCGGCTACAAAGCAAGACCATGCTGAGGGTGGCTGGGTTCGATTCCCGGTGCCGGTCTAGGCAATTTTGGGATTGGAAATTGTTTCGACTTCCCTGGGCATAAAAGTATCATCCTGCTAGCCTCATGATATACGAATGCAAAAATGGTAACCTGGCTTAGAAAGCTCGCAGTTAATAAATGTGAAAGTGCTTAATGAACACTAAGCTGCAAGGCGGCTCTGTCCCCGTGAGGGGATGCAATGCCAATAAGAAGAAGAAGAAGAAGAAGAATATATCAAAAATAAAAACTGCTTTTTTTTTAACAATTTGACCTAGTGCGTAATTTTTGAAAGCGTCACACGAAAAAATACGTAGTATGTGTAAATTTCATCATATTTGTAGTTCACTGCAAAAATTTAATCTCAATCGGTCATCGGGTTACAAAGTTACAGCTTGTCAAAGTTGACCATTTTGTATGAAAAACGGTTTCCGCTGCTATTATTCTGAACACAGGTGTAGAGGAAAAGGTGGTAAAATGAACACGTTAAGGACTTGCGTTGAATTTAATCATAAAACGAGAATAACTTGCTAGTTTTACCACTTAGATCAACAATTTAACTCATATTCTTATTGCTCTGAATATTGTTTTCGCTAATAAACATCGTTTTCCATAGTTTTTCTTCGAAATAAAAAACATCGAAATTTCGTATGTACAAAAATAGTGTGGGTAAAATGAACACTTCCTGGTGGTAAAATGAACATCGATTTTAAAACTCTTTCGTAACATTTAATTTTCATTTTTTCAACTCCAGCACCGTAAATATAACCAATTAAGATTACGAGAGCCTTTTGAAAAATCTTGTATATTTTTGAAAAGCTCTTAATTATCAAAATAATAAAAAGAAGAAAAAAAGTTTTGGAATATCAGTTATTTTGAAATTAAATTTAGATATTCAAAGTTTTATCTTGATTATTTGATATGGTTTATTACTTGAACTTCCGCTTCAAAATTACACAACTTTTATCATAAATTTGTATAAGTTTGTTACAAGTGTTCATTTTACCTGCATACATGCCATGTGATAAAGAGCTCTTCCTATAACGATGCAAACCAAATATTTTACTATTCACCCCTGCAACATCTTTGTGAAGGTTGTGAAGGTCCTATTTGCCGGCTTCGTTTGATATTTTGGATAATAATAGCTATTCGCTCAGTCTAAAAACCAAAATATTAGCTCAGGTACCTTATGTTATTTCGCAGAAAACTTGTACATGGTTAACATACGCCTAATTAGTGTTTTAATCTCAATATAGCCAACTGTTCATTTTACCAGCTTTTCCCCTATACCCCATTTTGCAAAAATCACATTAAGTTATGACTTTAACCCTGTATGTCACCCTTAAGCACAATGTATAACCATTATAACCTTATCAAAGTAAATCATATAACCATACCCTACACAATGAGCATCATACTGACCGTTCCGTTGATGATTTTCTCCTTCCACCAGCGTACGACAATGAAATCATGAAGGCAGCGAAATTCCTGCAGCGTTCGCTCAACACCTTCATCGCCGCCCACGGACTGCGGATCGGCATGGGCTCGGACAGTGGCGCTCGCTTCATAGACGACGTCGACGACTTCGACGGCCGGGGCAAGAAGAAGAAGAAGTGGAGTATGATCCTGCCGTTGGCGTTGATGCTGAAGCTGGTGCACATGAAGCTGCTGCTGAAGCCCATCCTGCTCGGTGTCGGTCTAATACAGGTGCTGCTCATTGCCGGTGGCCTTATTATATTCAATTACTTCCGACACAGCAGTATCTGCCGGCTGCAGCCGCATGTGGTGCACTCGCACTCGCACATTGCCGCCGAATCGTCCCCAGGTAAGTCGGGTCCGATGGGATCAATAATTAGGGAGCAATATGTGGGCAAGAATTGATACCACTACTAGAAGCAATAGACAAAAATGGACTTAAAATCATTACACCCAATATTTTTTTTACACGGTTGGTATTCTTCAATTTCACAGCTAACCTGGTTTTTCGCAACTTTCCAAATACAGTCGGGATTCGCTGGTTGGGATCTTAATACTTGGGTCACTTTTTAGTTGGGCCTCCGCTGGTTGGGCCATGGCCCAACTAAAAGGCAACCGTACGTCAAAATTCAATGTAAACACGAAAAACGGGATTGGGCGTCACTGGACATCATTTGTGATGTTCAAGTCGAAATACACGTGTTCAAATGGCTGTCAGTTGGCCCAACTAAAAAACCGAATTCGTTAGTTGGGCCGAGGTCGTGGCCCAACCAGCGAATCGCGACTGTACCACCTTAATTTTCTTTGATTTTTTGTGATTTTTTTCATGGGGTTAACTCAGTTTCATTAACGCTAAAGGCCATAATCGACTAAAACCCACCCGTGTAAAAAAAGAACTGGGTGTAACCTGTTCATTCCTGACCTATTTTGCACGATCTAGTATTTTTTACGCCTTTCTTGGTCGGTCTATAGACGTTTCAACACAATAAAAATGGATAATTGACGGATTGAACACTTATTACGTAAGCACTTGTAGGGGGAGAATAGGTTCTACCAAATTTAGTAATTTGGGCTCGGTCATTTTATAGTATGTTTAGAACTGTGTTGTAAGGTTCATTTCTAGTGTGAAAGTTTTTCTTCAACTTTGCCGAACAAATCGTACATAAAACGGAGTTAAAGCGAAGTAACTTCTACAAAGTGATAACAAATGTTCAACCATTTAGTCTAAGTTACTGCAACTAACGCTATAACTCAGTTATAAATGGCATTCAAGCAACGAACTATCGGACAAGGTAGTAGCAAAACTTTCGTACAAGAAGCCCACAGTCATAGAACGCATAGAACACATTTAGCTTTTGGAACTAGTTATTGACAAATTGCTAAATGATCGAACCCAGTTTACTAAATTGTCGAAAACATCCTTGGTTCGAAGGTTCTCCAGATGTAGAATAGAGGTTGTTGAAATCTGCACATGCGATTGATTAATTTTTTTAGAAGTTATGATAAATGAAGCACCTTCAAACGAATATTATAAGCCCACGAAAAAAGGTTTGATTTGAATCGTTTGATTCATAACCATTTCATACCGTTAATATAAAATCCTAGCAGTTAGCAATAATTGTTTTTTACATTATTGATTTATACAAATTTCTGTGATTCTTAACTTCTGCTGAAAGCTTGTAAAGATGTTCGATATTTGATATTAAGAATTCCAAGAAGTATGTTTGGTTTTGGAAAGCCTTGATTATATTCTAAAAGCTATGTTTGTTTTGAAAATCAAAGAAAGAAAAATAACCCCCGTAAAATGTTCGTGAAGCTTCGCGAGTCATTCGGATTAATTTGGAAAATGGTATAGAACAACCTCGGAACATGTTTTACGCGGATGTTCCAGGAAGAACACTACTTACGCTTATTGTTATTGTGTTGATCTCATATGACATTTATCCATTTTATTCGACAAAACCACCAAAACTCCCAACCGTAGTTTTTGTTCGCGAACAAACTTCTGCCATACTGCCTTTGCTCTGATTATACGAGCGAAGCGAGTATTTCCACCAATGACTAACAGTTTCAAAAACTCCCGTGCTCCTATGAGAGCTTGTGGCACAAGTTTGATTCGATTGCATGCGGTTCATCAGCAACTACGTTTTCAGTCGTTTGCAGCTGCGCGATGGTTGGCTTTTCATCGTACGTAGTTAAATCGCTAGTTTGCTGTTGAGAAAAAGAATCAGGAGGGTTGTGTACAAGACACGAAAGACACGTTGTGATTGATCTTTCTGCCATCACTCAGCGACTGTGTTTTGTAATTTTAGGAAATTTCTTTTTGGATCAGCTTTATTTTGTATAGAAAGATGGTCTTGAGCAGAACGAGTCTATTTTCAATTCTTTCAGAATCTTGAGAGAAAATTTCAGACTGCTACTGATGCCATCCATGCGAGTAAATTTTCGAAGCGTCTCCCTGTGATGAGCGCTTTTGAATTTTCTACCGACGGAAGCTTTCTACCGTCATCGTCGTTGTATCCTTTTCGCTGCCAGCTTTGGTTTGTCTCCGGTTTGCCTCGCTTAATTTCGTATTGGTCCGGTCTGGTACGGTCCGCTCGGTCCGACGCGCGTGTAGTGAATGACTCGCGCACGGCAGGCACTGTATCTTGAAATCTACAAAGAAATTTTTTATTGAAATTTTCAATAGTTCATCGTAAATAAAATTGAGTTTTAAAAAGTTTGTTTTTACTTTGGGGGTCTCTCCAGCAGCCTTTCGAGCAAAGGCATAGGATTGCCAATCCAAAGATGACGAGTTCAATTCTCGATCCGGTCTAGGATGTTTTCGGGTTGGAAACATTTTCGATATCCTGGGCATACTTGCCACACAAGGTACATTCTAATGCAATGGCGGGCATATAAAAGCTTTCAATTAATAACTGGGGAAATGCCAATAGAATACTAAGTTGAAAAGCAGGCCAAGTTCCAGTTGGAATGTAGACTCATTGAAACAGAAGAAGGAGAAGAAAATTGTCGTATAACACATTAGTTCGAAGGCCATCTAGCCGAATTCGATTTTGTCAAATTGAAATTAGACCGAAAACGATTTGGCCGAAAATGCCATTTGGCGGAAGGGATATACGTCTGAAAATGCCGTTCAGCCGAACTAGTCATTTAGACAGAAATGTCGTTTGCTCGAACAGGTTATTTGGCTGAAAACGTTATGTAGATAAACGGCTCATGTGGCCGAAAATGTCGTTTGACGGAGCAATAGTTAATGTGAAAAGTATGATACAATGAATGATAATTGAGAACATCTCACTTCACACTTTTCACATTCGCATTTCGACCAAACGACATTTTCAGCCATATGACCCGACCAATAAGCGACATTTTAATCCGTTTGACCAGTTGTGCCGAATAACTATTTCGGCCTGATGATCTAGTCAAACGACATTATTAGACATACATACGACCAGTTCAGCGAACAATATTTTTATCCAAATGACATTTTAGGCCAAATGAATTTCGGCCAAGTGGGTTCCAGCCAAACAACTTCCGGCCTTGTGGTCTTCGATCAAACGGGCCTTTCCCGCAACATCAGGGTCATTCATTTATTTAGTTTACATCTAAACAGATAACACTGAATCAACAATTTTACGCCACAATACACGGTTCAAGGCCGCATCTCTCCATCCTCGGATACGCCCCACGCTCGCCAAGTCGTTTTGCATCTGGTCTGCCCATCTCGCTCACTGCGCTCCACGCCTTCTCGTACCTGCCGGATCGGAAGCGAGCATCATCTTTGCAGGGTTTCTGTCCGGCATTTATGCAACATGTCCTGCCCATCGTACCCTTCCGGCTTTAGCTACCTTCTGGATACTGGGTTCGTCGTAGAGTTGGGCGAGCTCATGGTTCATTCTTCGCCGCCACACACCGTCTTCTTGCACACCGCCAAAGATGGTCCTAAGCACCCGTCTCTCGAATACTCCGAGTGCTTGCAAGTCCTCCTCGAGCATTGTCCATGTTTCATGTCCGTAGAGGACAACCGGTCTTATTAGCGTCTTGTACATGACACATTTGGTGCGGTAGCGAATCTTTTTCGACCGCAGTTTCTTCTGGAGCCCGTAGTAAGCCCGACTTCCACAGATGATGCGCCTTCGTATTTCACGACTAACGTTGTTGTCTGCCGTTTGCAAGCAAATAAATTGACTGGATCTGTTGAAAATCGTACCCCGGCTGTTACACCCGGCTCATTGCATGACACCTGCTAGCGCAATGTTGAACAACAGGCACGAAAGTCCATCACCTTGTCTTAGTCCCCGGCGCGATTCGAACGAACTGGAGTGTTCGCCCGAAATCTTCACACAGTTTTGCACACCATCCACCGTTGCTTTGATCAGTCTGGTAAGCTTCCCAGGGAAGCTGTTCTCGTCCATAATTTTCCATAGCTCTACGCGGTCTATACTGTCGTATGCCGCCTTGAAATCAACGAACAGATGGTGCGTTGGGACCTGGTATTCACGGAATTTTTGAAGGATTTGCCGTACAGTAAAGATCTGGTCCGTTGTCGAGCGGCCGTCAACGAAGCCGGCTCGATAACTTCCCACGAACTCGTTCACTAATGGTGACAGACGACGGAAGATGGTCTGGGATATCACTTTGTAGGCGGCATTAAGGATGGTGATCGCTCGAAAGTTCTCACACTCCAGTTTGTCACCTTTCTTGTAGATGGGGCATATAACCCCTTTCTTCCACTCCTCCGGTAGCTGTTCGGTTTCCCTGATTCTGACTATCAGTTTGTGCAGGCAAGTGGCCATCTTTTCCGGGGACATCTTAATGAGCTCAGCTCCGATACCATCCTTACCAGCTGCTATATTGGTCTCCTTAACTTCCCTCAAGGTGGGGGCTGGTTGGCTTCCATCGTCCGCTGAACTGACGTAGTCATCTGCTCCGCTGCCTTGACTTTCACTGCCTGTACTCTCAGCGCCATTTAGATGTTCCTCGTAGTGCTGCTTCCACCTTTTGATCACCACACGTTCGACCGTCAAGATGCTCGAAGCCTTTGCGGGATGCGTTGAGCTTCTGATAGAACTTGCGTGTATCTTGAGAACGGCACAGCTGTTCCATCTCCTCGCACTCCGCTTCTTCCAGGCGGCGTTTCTTCCCCTGAAAAAAGCGGGTCTGCTGTCTCCGCTTCCGTCTATAACGTTCCACGTTCTGCCGGGTACTTTGCTGCAGCGCGACTGCCCGCGCTGCGTCCTTCTCCTCCAGAATCTCTCTGCACTCTTCGTCGAACCAATCGTTCCGTCGACTTCGACCCATATACCCGACGTTGTTCTCCGCTGCGTCGTTAATGGCTGCTTTGACTGTATTCCAGCAGTCCTCAAGAGGGGCCCCATCGAGCTCACCCTCTTCCGGCAACGCTGCCTCGAGATGCTGCGCGTATGCAGTGGCGACATCAGGTTGCTTCAGTCGCTCTAGGTCGTACCGCGGCGGTCGTCGGTACCGAACATTGTTGATGACGGATAGTTTTGGGCGCAGTTTAACCATCACCAGATAGTGGCCAGAGTCGATATTAGCGCCACGATATGTCCTGACGTCGATAATGTCGGAGAAGTGCCGTCCATCAATCAGAACGTGGTCGATTTGTGATTCTGTCTGCAGTGGTGATCTCCAGATGTACCGATACGGGAGGCTGTGTTGGAAGTAGGTGCTGCGAATGGCCATATTCTTGGAGGCGGCGAAATCAATTAGTCGTAGGCCGTTTTCGTTGATGATGATTTTGACGTCGTGGCTTGGGCAGCTGTCGTACTCACGTTCCAGCTGCGCGTAGAATGCGTCCTTATCATCATTAGTGCTTCCGGAGTGTGGGCTATGGACGTTGATTATGCTGAAGTTGAAGAACCGGCCTTTGATCCTCAACCTGCACATTCTTTCATTGATCGACCACCACCCGATCACGCGCCTTTGCATATCGCCCATCACTATGAAGGCTGTTCCCAGCTCTTGTGTGTTGCCGCAGCTCGGGTAGATGGTATGATTACCTCTAAACTTTCGCACCATTGATCCCTTCCAACAAACCTCCTGCAGCGCTACGATGCCGAATCCACGGTCCTTGAGCACATCGGCGAGTATGCGTGTGCTCCCGATGAAGTTGAGAGATTTGCAGTTCCACGAACCGAGTTTCCAATCGCTAGTCCCTTTTCGTCGCAGTGGTCTTCGCCGATGGTTTCGGTCCGTACTCTCTTGTTGATTGTTCGTTGCGAGAGTTTTTTTTTTGGCTGGCTTGCTGGGCCTGACACCTAACACCCTAAATTTCCGGAGGACCATTCCTCCTTATTTCCGGTGGACCATGGTGCACAGTTTCATTTAGAGTCCCTCGCTGGCACTCGGACGATGATCAGCCGGCCCTAACATGGAGAACAGACGCTGTTGTGAGCCGATCCTGACATGGAGAACAGACGCTCAATAAGATTTGCACCTCCGGAGAGGAGCAAACCCCCCCTTCCCTGTCAGCATACGACCATAGTTCCCACCGGGGTTGGTTACCCGATCTTCCCTAAGGTTGCTCGTATCCCGGCCAGCACCGCGGGGAGGTAGGGATAGGAGTTGCTGGGTAAGAGGCTAAGGACCGCGAGATGGGGTCTATTTTATCCCTTCAGGTACGCGAAGTACCAATGGTACGCTTTACCCAGCATTTGCCGTGCCAACTGACCAATGTGGTTAATAAGAAGGTTTTGATGAACTGGATTCACACCTTCTTATTTACCGCATTGATCATAATGCTGTTGATATCCACAAACGTCAAGCTGGCGGCTACCGTGGGGCATCGAAATCCGTACACTTAAGCACCTTGGTATATGAAAAAGTCATTAGAAAATAGGAATCGAATGTAAATAAAACGTTTGTCATTGACACAGGAGCATGAAGGCCTCTACTTTTGAAGTATTTCACATTTACCCATTAAAAACTACGAAAAACATGATAAAATAATGAATTAAATCAACTACTCCTGACTCGAAATCCGTCCACCGTGGACGGATTTCGAACCAAAGGATCAAAATCCGTACAGCTATTTTTCAACTAAATATTTAAATTGAAACAGTCTGGATGACTAAACTACCACTGTAAATAGTTCGATACGCAACTTGAGAAGCGATCCCTTCGATTTGAATTCCGCTTATCTTATATGATGACTCGCAATTAGCAATTAAAACATAGTTACTTTTGGTACAATTATGCGCTACCCGAAAACAAAATGGCGGCACAAACTCCGCGTTTGGTGGGTAGAGATTTGCTTTTGATTTTTGTTGTTTTAATTTCAAAGCCTTTTTTTCCAATTCTATGCCCTAAAAGCTTACAGCCAAGAATCTGAACAGGATAAGATTAATTATTTCTACATTAGTTACCTTTAACCCCCTTGAATTTATTGATATCTCATGAGGTGGACGGATTTCGGTACTGTACGGATTTCGGTCCCGCACGGTATTACCGCTCGCGGAAAACTGGATAGATTGTGTTAGTTTTTGGGGACAGAAAGTTTCGCGGTTTGGTCGAGGTTAAGGATTAGAGACACGACAGGTATTTCCGTCCATCGTTGTAGGGGCTAAATCTAACGGAAGCAACGTCCATTTACGAGAACGAGAACTATAAAATGCCCCATACACGCTCAGACATGTTGTACAACTTTGACTCCGCCCCAGGAAATTTGGTTCGTACGCAGTAAAGTTGGACCATCTGTGGACATGTGTACTGTGTACGACTGTTGGACAGAACAACTTGCCCACAGACGATCCGACTTTACTCCGACCGAACCAAATTTCCTGGGGGCGTCAAAGTTGTATAACATGTCGGAGCGTGTATGGGGCGCCTAATGTAGTGTACACACCAGTCAAGCGGTTTGACGAACATTGACTCCGCCCCCAAGAAACGCTTTGGTTGCTGCTTTGTTTGAACGTATTTGAAGTTGTTCGACCAACCATTTGACAGTTTGCGGCTCGGTTGGAAAAAAATAAAACGGTTTGATTTTGGTTTTAGTTATCGGGGGCGGAGTCAAGGTTCGCCGAACATGTTTGAGCATTTGTAGAGAAGTTGCATAAACCCCCATATTTTTTGATGGTTGGTGCTCAAGTTGGCGCTTCGGTCGTTCGTGTGTGATGTTGTTGGTCGAATAAATTGATTGTTCGTGCCGCTGTTGGTAAAACATGATAGATATTGGAATAAACGAAAGGTGGAGTCAATGTTGGTCAAACTGCTTGACCGTGTGTACGTTCCATAACAGAACATTTCACTTAGCTTACGATTTGGTATGGATAAGTTTGGCAAAAAAAATGTCTCTTTTATTGGTTTTTGAGACTATGATGAAAAGACGAAAATGCCTACCTTAACCCTACAATGGTACAGTTGGAAAGGAAAAGAAATTAGGGTGCTTAAGTAGTTACGGTGTATGCTGAAGCTGATCTGTAACATCTGATCATGTAACATCTGTAACGGGATAAACGAACATTTTCTTGGGAGACAATATCGAGACGACGACTTCTAATATGATAACTGATATTGTTATTTTTCTTTTGCAGATATTTCCTATGCAGCCTACGGAGCCTATCCATCCTACTCGGCCTCACCGTACTCCACATACGGCAAGGATTGGGCTACCAATCGAGCTTACAGTGCATATAATTTTCTAGATGCAATCGACAATCACAAAATTTAATAGCTTGGGCAATGCTCACAAGTTAAAAAATCAGGACATCTAATTTTCCAATTTTCACACATCTTGTTATAAGCTGAGCTCTATTCAGCCACTCCAAATAATCATCATCTAATAGTATGTCAAACTATAATTCTTCTCTAATTATAATCATCCAACTCTTCTTCTATAAAAAGAAAAACTAATTTTTCCACTTTATTATCATTAACAACCTTGATAACACTCCATCTTCCTTTTACTAACCAATACTAGTCTCTGATCCCTCGTAGCTACCAGATTACTCTTAACGCACTTTCTAAAGTTCCCCTTCAGTTTTCGTTGGAATCGGAAGTGGGAGCTGAAGGAATATTGTAGCTTTAAAAAGCGAAACCTATTTATATATTTATTTATTTATTTATTGAATTATCCATTGCCCTACTAACTAAAAAAGCGTACGGCAAGTAATGCCCATCTTTTTTGGCATCCCAGGTTCCCACTAATTTAATATTTTTAGCATCCGAACGGGAGGAGTGAAGCCAGCCCAAGCTGAGCCGTTATTCATAATGAAGCCCGAGAGTAAATAAAATGACAAACAAGAATAACAGTCGTGTTGTGTTTGCACCTGCTACAGTAGCTGCCATCCATGAGAAATCCTTGCTTGTTCCGCTGCTGAAGGTTAGCAGCAAATAAAAAAGTCTGACGGATCCACCTAAAGATGATATATTTTGGCGTGGTTCATATTTGCCTCAAAAGTTTTAATGATTGCGAAATTTGCACCAAACTTGTTTCATTTGTTTTTTTTGTCAAATCATGTTGGGCGACTTTTTATATGCAATTTTTCAATTCAGTTCTTTAAAATAATGTTATTCAATTTAATAGATAGTTCACATATGTAATTGAAAAAAAACAATCATTCTCTTGAGGAGATAAAACAGACAGGACGTTCAAAAGAAGATAACAGAGGTAGAGGGGGTATTAACGGTGATAAACGCACTACATTGATAATTTGTTTCCGCAGTTCAACACAACGTGGTCAATATTTTGGTATTCATCGCTAGAAACACTGATATCACATTCCGGGAGCTCCACAACCCACATATAAACTATAAGCTATCGGAGAGCCGTGATTGACAGATACGTTCGATATAGATACGTTCTATATTCCATTTTTTTTAACTATTGACTCTATGGACACAAGTCATTAAACTAAGTTGGTAAGAAAAATATATTAAGCTCTTTTAGTGGAATGTATTAAACCGTCTAAGACGAATTAAGTACTGTCCATTTAATTCCACCAGTTAATTTTCGTTATCTTTGCAGATACGTATTTCGACCACAACTGTGTGGTCGTCTTCAGTGTCTTGTACTTGACTCGACTTGACACAGTTGTGGTCGAAATACGTATCTGCAAAGATAACGAAAATTAACTGGTGGAATTAAATGGACAGTACTTAATTCGTCTTAGACGGTTTAAGTTGGTAATATTTCTTCTCGTGTCATTTCTTCATTGCAGTAAATTCAAGCCAATAACTACTTCTTCCTTCATTTCCTGGTTTTTATGTGCCATCCGAATACAAATTGCTAAATTGCATGGGCTGGGTCAATCATATTATTGAGATAAAAAAATCCTACCAGGTGTGCTATGTGGAGAATAAATTTCGACAAAGATTTTAGGCACACCTCAGCGACATACGAAAGGTAGAAAACGCACGTTTATTAATTTTCAACGTGGCATGTCGTTTGCCGCTGAACGGATGAGGTGAATTTCAGTTGCTACACAATTCCGTCACGTTCATGGACAAGGGAAATTTTAAGCGCAGGGATTTGTGCATGCTCGCGTGCTTATTATTGCGATAGGGTCTACATGAAAGAGTTCTGGAACGAATATTCGTTGATTTGGTTGAGAGCCAAATGGAAATATTGTTTTTATTCAGTTTCAGAACATCATTATCTTTATATGTAGATATTTGTCAACTCTAACGATAATAACATCCGCATCAACGATCAAATAATACTGTGCACAGAATATGATGACAAAATCGTATGCTCAACAAAACTTATTAAACCTAGAGGGCTGTTGAAGTACTTTTGAAACACCATAAACACACAATGCCAAGGTAAACGTCGCGACGCTGGGAAAACATTGATTTCGCGAACAGCATACAAAGGTTTTACAAGCTCACGTATGCTTTGTGTTTATGTGTTTATGATTGCTGTACATTTTGCGTTTATCACACTCCTGCAATAGGAGCAAAACAAATGGCGTACGTGAACTTGTTCGCCATACCGACTAATCCCTGGAGAAATAACTTTCCGGATATGTACTTGTTCCTCCTTTGTCGGCGTATCAATCGCTTTATCGCCGTGGGAAGCTGTCCAAATGTCAACATACTTCAATGCAGAGGTTTTCATGTCACGCCACACTAATGATTTGGCCTTTATCGTTTGCAAATCTAATGAGGTTTTGTGCAAAAGCGTTCAAATAAAATACGAGCTCTAACGAGAGCATCCAGTTCAGGGGCTACGCTATCACACATGCGAGTGCAAACTGATGCACAGTTTTAATTGGTTGAAATTGAATTTTCTGTTGCCATGCAGACAATTTCATATCATCGGACATTTTTCATAACGTCGTTCCGGATGTGCTTGTGCCGCGCTGTGATATTTACTGGCTTTAGATGAAGTCCTTGCTTGTCAATGTCCCTTGTATAACACATGTAGGATCACACATGACCTTTATTTGACTTATGACTTATATGTAGGTTCTCGCGTATCCGGCAGCTACAGACGGAAGTATACATTTTATTTTCCAATCTCCGTAGAGTGTTGTAAGCGTTTGGATTTTTATCAGTAGGTAGGTACACATGGAGTGTATCCTACATTTCTGTCACTATTTAGAGCTGCAGCCTAGCACAATTATTTGCAAGAAAAAACCACTGCAGCATTGCTAATCCACACAGCAGCATGCAACTATGACATGCTTAGAATAGTGCGGTTTAAATTCTGTTCCAGTCTGAGAAGTTTGTATTTGGGGAGTAACTTTAATTAACTCCGTACAAACTGTAGAGTTCTAAGCTGCGAGGCGGCAACTGCAGCATGACTAGGGTGACCATATGGTACCCTAAAGGAGGGCATGTCCTCCTTTTTCATTAAAAATCAGATGTCCAACTTTTGTGCTAAAATGTCATCTTTTTAAGATATTTTGAGAAAACATTTACATGAATAAACTTAGAAATTCTTATTGAATATTATTTAATAAATAAACAACGCTACAACCGAGATCCATTCGCAAATAAAACGTTGCTTTCTAATCAGAATTATTTTCCTTAAGTTTTCGAACGAATTCAATGTAAATATCGAAAAATAAATCCGTGAGTTACAGTAATATGCACATTAGAGTGATTCAAATTTTTACTTTTTTGCTCCCCGATGCTTAAACGATTGCATTTGCCATTTCAATAATCCTCCTAATTTTTTAGGAATTTTGGATGTGATTTGACTGTGCACACGTCATTTCAAGTTTGTATGGAAATTACTGTGAAAACTGACCCTTATGTGGGAGACCGTTCCGTGAGGTGGCCTATGAACTATTTTAATATAATCAACACATTGCCTACAAAGAATTCTTCTCAAGCGGCAAGGCAGTTGTTGTTGCGAAGCGATTTCTCGTTTGGAAGCAAAGTTATGAAGAAAACAAAAATGCTCATTATTGATATTGATGTAAAATTTCTTATGTTGCCGATGTACTCATACGTTTTTAGAGCTTAAAAAGAAGCGTTGAGGAACGGTTTTTCATGAGAGTTACTGTTTTCATAGTGATTTTCATACAAACTTCAAACCGCGCGTGCTCACTCAATTTACATCCAAATTAGCTAAAAATGTAGGTGGGTTAATAAAAAGTCAAATGCAATCGTTTAAGCAAAATAAGTTAAAATAGTCAAAATTTGAATCACTCTAATGCACATGTGTCGAAGATATTAAAAAAAATCGGAATTGTGAGAAATAGATTAAGAAAAAATGCAAATACTTCTCAAGATTTTCTACGAGTGAACACCCATCGAATTGCCTTTTGAACATATCACACAGTACGTTTCTTAAATATGTAAGACAAAGAGCAGCCGCTACGCCATGCTTAAAATGGAATAGAAATCTAAACTAATCAAAATATTTTTGAGTTTCCTTTATTTATTTGTTAGGCACTCTGTGTTACTTAACCGCTACTGTGCCGAGATCTACTGTGGTATTCTGCTGTACAGAATCCACACAGAATCTATTTTTAGATTTCCATTACCATTATTGTTGTCGGTGACATTCCATCCAACGTGAGTCCATTGTGTCCGTTTGTCCTTGTCGTGTATCCATTGATCGTTGCATTGTTTGATTGCCATTTTGGATTGCCACGTTGGAGGAATGCCTCCGAGAAGAACAATTTGTCAGTCGTCATCAGGCAGCCGTGACGGTAAGGCGCGTACCCCAAACGCCACCGTAAGGGCTGCGGATCCGGCGACTGACGAGGGTTTGGTGGGGGGGGGCTGCGAATCGAACCCATGAACATTCGCTTATAAGGCGAACGTGTAGCCAACTACGCTACGGGACCCCCCCTATTTTTTTGAGTTTCTTCAGTTTAAATCCAAACAGTTTTGAATTTTTTCAGTTTAGAATTTTGTGGACTAGTTATACAGCACCTATACGGCATCATTCTCATTCACATGACTTAAATTGTGATTCCCAATGGCATTGAAGCAAAAATCTTCACTGGTCTACTAAGCAGAACGTACGTATTAATTGAAATGAAATGATTTCCGTTTAACCTTTTATGAACAATATTTCTCAAGTCATTCAAAAAGCCGCATTGTGTGGTTTGGCAGAATCCCGACCATATAACCTATAAGCTAATGTTCGGTCAGTTAGCTATTGCTGAATGTTCAGAATTGTATGCAATGAGCTTTAAAATTCTGTGGAATATCGCCGAAAATGTCAGCATAATAATGTTCAAATGTTCACTGTTAATTTTAAAATTAGTTGAAGCTAAAATCTTTCTATTATAAAGATGGTGTTCCATTTAGAGATGTGATGTTAATAAAGTAGAAGAAGATGCCGTATTTGGCTCGACTTACAAAAACTCTTCCAATAAGTTGTAGTATGCAAAGTTCTAACAATATTCTAATCACACGAAAAACTAAAAATCGATCGATGTTTTTACGTCCTCCTTTTCGACCAAATGTCCTCCTTTTTTGCTACGATTCGGGCCGGTGTTGAACTTAGTCTGTAGATTAAAAAACACCTTAATGAAGACTAAAAAAAAGCTACGATTCGGGTGAATTGTCCTCCTTTAGAAAAATTCCATATGGTTTTACCCTAAGCATGACACACAGCAATGCTTCTGGTTACTTTTGATCTGTTCATGAAGCAGGAGGTTCATGGAATACCAGACTTCCTTTGTGCGGAGGTCATACCTCCATTATTTGCAAGTAAATACGGGCACGCCAGAGAGGAGAGAAGCTTTTTCACAGACGCGTCAAAAATGGATGACTCCACTGGTTTCGGTGTTTTCATCATTTTTCATAGCGCCCACTTTAAGCTTAAAGAGCCTTGTTCCGTGTATACTGCTGAGCTAGGAGCTATACACTTTTCACTCAACCAAATCGCATCCATACCTCCTGACCACTTTTTCATCTTCACCGACAGTCTAAGTTTTTTGGAGACTGTTCGGTCAATCGGTTAAGCATTCAGCGTATCTTTTGAATGGGATACGGAAAGCTTTGAATGCCTTATCACAACGGTCTTACACAATCACCATGGCTTGGGTCCCTTCTTATTGCTCGATCCCGGGAAATGAGAAAGCAGGCTCTTTGGCCAAGGTGGGCGCTATGGCAGGTGATATTTACGATCGGAAAATCACCTTCGACGAAATTTTCACATTAGTTCGTCAGGAAACCTTGAACAGCTGGCAACAGAAATGGACAAATGGGGAGTTGGGTAGATGGCTGCATTCAATTCGCCCGCAGGTGTCGAAGCGTCCATGGTTCAAAAAATTGAATATGAGACGAGAATTCATTCGAACCATGTGTCGACTAATGTCCAATCACTACACTTTAAATGCACATACAGTCACTCTCAAAATTGAGCGTACACAAGGATTAGATGAATATATTTGAAAATTCCAAAGGAAATTTAATTGTTGGCTCGGTTGTTTTTAATGCATTTCAATATTCATCCCTTCCTTTAATGTATGCGTACATAAAATGGTTGAAATTTTTTCTCTAAAGTTAATTTATTTGAAAATAATTTCAAAATACACATATTAGATGTGACAAAATTGAGCGTACAGTGTTTTTTTTTTTCTATAAAATTTCTTATTATAAACACGATTAATGTATTTTAATATTGTTTTTTCATAATTATATTTATAATAATAAACATCCGCTACTTAAACATTCAATATTTTGAAATTAAACCATGTTTTGGTCAAAATGGCGAACAAGTGAGAGGTAAGAACATTGCTATTTAACAATTCAATGCTGCTGGGCAAAATAGATGCTTTAATTTGTATGTTTCACCGGCATCCTATCTTATATATGATAGAAAATCGAAATCGAGTAAGACATACGTTTATTTTGGGAAAATTCAGTCGGTAAATGATGAAAACAGATGTAAACATACAGAGGAAACGACAAATGTTAGGAATGACATACAGGGGATGTCCAAAATAACTGAGATAGGCAAATTAGATTTGTCAATTATTATCCGATTTTGACAATTCAGGGATGCCTGAACTAGAAATTTAATGTAGTTTCACCATATGTCCATGGAACCATGGTCATCGGATACCGGAGATATTCCGGTATTTTCGAAGGTAGGTTCAGAACCGTGAATTTGTGGTGGGTATTAGGATAAGTTGTGGTTAAAAACAGAATAAAATTATTAACCACAAATGAAGTAGGGCTCTTTCTGATTGGAATCATATGTTGAAATTCGAAATCGGACCAGGATCAAGTGAGATATGGCCATTTGTTTAGAATCGGTGCCGATCGAGAGTTTCAAAAGGGACCAGGCCACAAATTCATTTGAATCAAGCTTTTTGACCGATCTTCCATTATGATTACATTCCAAAAGTCTTCTGATACGTCAATAATGAAAAACTAATTAAAAAGACGGATCCTAAAGTCGCTGGGGTGCCCCCGGGGAACCTGTAGAAGGGGACATTTCAGTTTTAGCGCCAAAACTTGTCATTCGACGGTTCGTTTTTCATGATTTTCTATCACGAAGCGAGGAATGAATATAAATTGGACCATTGACGGCTCTGACCGATTCCGGGACCCACGGATTGTCCCCTGGGAACCTGTAGAAGGGGACATTTCGGTTTTAGCGTCAAAACTGGCCATTCGACGGTTCGTTTTTCATGGTTTTCTATCAGGAAGTGAGGTATGAATATAAAATGGACCACTGACGGCTTTGACCGCTTCCGGGACCTACGGATGTCCCCGGGGAACCTGTAGAAGGGAACATTTCAGTTTTAGCGCCAAAACTGGTCATTCGACGGTTCGTTTTTCATGGTTCTCTATCAGGAAGCGAGGTATGAATATACAATGGACCAGTGACGACTTTGACCGCTTCCGGGACCTACGGATTGTCCCCGGGTACCTGTTGAGGGGACATTTCAGTTTTGGCACCAAAGCTAGTCATTCATGGTTTTCTATCAGGAAGCGAGGTACGAATATAAAATGGACCATTGACGGCTCCG
Source organism: Armigeres subalbatus (assembly GCF_024139115.2). Taxonomy (NCBI): domain Eukaryota; kingdom Metazoa; phylum Arthropoda; class Insecta; order Diptera; family Culicidae; genus Armigeres; species Armigeres subalbatus. The sequence continues at coordinate 51,427,437 of NC_085139.1, read as the reverse complement.
ACCGATTCCGGGATCTACGGATTGTCCCCTGGGAACTTGTAGAAGGGGACATTTCAGTTTTAGCGCCAAAACTTGTCATTCGACGGTTCGTTTTTCATGATTTTCTATCACGAAGCGAGGAATGAATATAAATTGGACCATTGACGGCTCTGACCGATTCCGGGACCCACGGATTGTCCCCTGGGAACCTGTAGAAGGGGACATTTCGGTTTTAGCGTCAAAACTGGCCATTCGACGGTTCGTTTTTCATGGTTTTCTATCAGGAAGTGAGGTATGAATATAAAATGGACCACTGACGGCTTTGACCGCTTCCGGGACCTACGGATGTCCCCGGGGAACCTGTAGAAGGGAACATTTCAGTTTTAGCGCCAAAACTGGTCATTCGACGGTTCGTTTTTCATGGTTCTCTATCAGGAAGCGAGGTATGAATATACAATGGACCAGTGACGACTTTGACCGCTTCCGGGACCTACGGATTGTCCCCGGGTACCTGTTGAGGGGACATTTCAGTTTTGGCACCAAAGCTAGTCATTCATGGTTTTCTATCAGGAAGCGAGGTACGAATATAAAATGGACCATTGACGGCTCCGACCGATTCCGGGATCTACGGATTGTCCCCTGGGAACTTGTAGAAGGGGACATTTCAGTTTTAGCGCCAAAACTTGTCATTCGACGGTTCGTTTTTCATGATTTTCTATCAGGAAGCGAGGTACGAATATAAATTGGACTATTGACGGCTTTGACCGATTCCGGGACCTACGGATTGTCCTCTGGGAATCTGTAGAAGGGGACATTTCAGTTTTAGCGCCAAAACTGGCCATTCGACGGTTCGTTTTTCATGGTTTTCTATCAGGAAGCGAGGTATGAATATACAATGGACCAGTGACGACTTTGACCGCTTCCGGGACCTACGGATTGTCCCCGGGTACCTGTTGAGGGGACATTTCAGTTTTGGCACCAAAGCTAGTCATTCATGGTTTTCTATCAGGAAGCGAGGTATGAATATAAAATAGATCATTGACTACTTTGATTGCTTTCGGAACCAACAGATTACCCAACCGGAACCAACAGATTACCCAGATTACCTGCAGAAGGATGAATTTTTGTTTCTGCGCAAGAGCTAGTCATTCGACGTTTCTTTTTTGATAGTCTTCTGTCAGGAAGCGAGGTATGAATATGCTTCTTCTGATTGCTATAGGGGAACCCGTAGCAGGGGACCTTTAGCGCCAAACGAAGTATGACTGGTTTTACTGCTAAAACTGAAATATCATTTTATACGAGTTTCCCTGGGTCAATCCATAAGTCACGGAAGCGGTCAGAATCGTCAATGGTTCATTCTATATTCGTACCTCGCTACTGATCTAAAACCATGAAAAAAGATCCGTCGAATGACTAGTTTTGGCGTCAAAACTTCAATGTCCCCGTCTATAAGATCATCTGGAGCAATCCATAGGTTCCGGAAGTCGTCTCCAGAAGAAGTCCAGAATCGCCAATAATCCATTTTATGTTTATTCCTCGCTTCATGATCGCAAAGCAAATGACTTCTTTTGGCGCTCAAACTGAAAAGTCCTCTTCTACAGGCTCTCCTGGAACAATCTGTAGGTTTCGGAAGCGATCAGAATCGTCAGTAGTCTATCTAATATGAAAACCATGAAAAATGAACCGTCGAATGATAAGTTTTGGCGTTAAAAATGAAATGTCACCTTCTACAAGTTCCCAGGGGACAATCCGTAGATCCCGGAATCGGTCAGAGCCATCAATGGTCCATTTTATATTCGTACCTCGCTTCCTGATAGAAAATCATGAAAAACGAACCGTCGAATGACCAGTTTTGGCGCTAAAACTGAAATGTCCCCTTCTACAGGTTCCCCGGGGGCACCCCAGCGACTTTAGGATCCGTCTTTTTAATTAGTTTTTCATTATTGACGTATCAGAAGACTTTTGGAATGTAATAATAATGGAAGATCGGTCAAAAAGCTTGATTCAAATGAATTTGTGGCCTGGTCCCTTTTAAAACTCCCGATCGGCACCGATTCTAAACAATTGGCCATATCTTACTTGATCCTGGTCCGATTTCGAATTTCAACATATGGTTCCAATTAGAAAGAGCCCTACTTCATTTGTGGTTACTAATTTTATTCTGTTTTTAACCACAACTTATCCTAATACCCACCACGAATTCACGGTTCTGAACCTACCTTCGAAAAACCCGGAATATCTCCGGTATCTGATGACCATGGTTCCATGGACATACGGTGAAACTACATTAAATTTCTAGTTCAGGCATCCCTGAATTGTCAAAATCGGATAATAATTGACATAGTTACAACACATCTAATTATGCCCAAAATTTGCCTAGCCCAGTTATTTTGGACATCCCCTGTATTTAAAATTTAGTATGTCTTATTATTTATTAAATTTAATTTTGTTTTAAAGCTCGATTATTGTCTCTGGTCTATCATTAAGAGTAGTATTATTGAATCCAATCATTCACAGTCGAATTCTAAAAGTACAAGGTGTATGTTAAGGTACCGAACATAAAATCAGCTTTTCAACCCCGTAGAGCACATCTGATTGAATATTGAAAATATAGCTTAAAATCGTAATTTCATAATTTATTTTAGATTAAACTCCACGATCTGTTACCATAAGGGATACAATTGGATGATTTCCATGAGGCGAGTAAAAATAAACTTTTTTAAGAGTTCGGCAGCTTATTTAATGATATCTTAGTGAATTTAAATGATTCAATCAAATTTGTCCCTACGGTTACTGAGTCTTCAAATATAAAATGACATCTTATAATGTATCCATCTGCTGCTCTTTTATTAATATTATTATTAATGAGTGTCCTGAGCTTATAAGCTAACTATACATCGACTATTAAATAAAGTTATACTTAATTTGAAATATGCCATTCCCAACATTTGTCGTTTTCTCTGTATGTTTACATCTGTTTTCATCATTTACCGACTGATTTTTCCTAAATTTATCATATGTATCGCTCGATTTTGATTTTTTATCATATATAAGACACGATGCCGGAGGAAAAATCGCCAGCAGGAAGATCGAGACCGTGAAGAGACGGAGCAACTGTACCGCGCTAATAACACACGAAAGTTCTATGAGAAGTTAAACCGTTCACGTAAGGGCCACGTGCCACAGCTTGATATGTGCAAGGAGATAAACGGGAACCTTCTTACGAACGAGCGTGAGGTGATCCAAAGGTGGCGGCAGCACTACGAAGAACACCTGAATGGCGATGTGGCAGACGAAGATGGCGGTATGGTGATGGACCTGAGAGAACGCGCGCAGGACATAATTTTACCGGCTCCAGATCTCCAGGAAATCCAGGAGGAGATCGGCCGGCTAAAGAACAACAAAGCCCCTGGGGTTGACCAACTACCAGGAGAGCTATTTAAACACGGTGGTGAGGCACTGGCTAGAGCGCATCACTGGGTCATCACCAAGATTTGGGAGGAGGAAGTTTTGCCGCAGTAGTGGATGGAAAGTGTTGTGTGTCCCATCTACAAAAAGGGCGATAAGCTAGATTGTAGCAACTACCGCGCAATCACATTGCTAAACGCCGCCTACAAGGTACTCTCCCAAATTTTATGCCGTCGACTAGCACCAACTGCAAGGGAGTTCGTGGGGCAGTACCAGGCGGGTTTTATGGGCGAACGCTCCACCACGGACCAGGTGTTCGCCATACGCCAAGTACTGCAGAAATGCCGCGAATACAACGTGCCCACACATTATCTATTCATCGACTTCAAAGCCGCATAGATACAATCGATCGGGACCAGCTATGGCAGCTAATGCACGAACACGGTTTTCCGGATAAACTGACACGGTTGATCAAAGCGACGATGGATCGGGTGATGTGCGTAGTTTGAGTTTCAGGGGCATTCTCGAGTCCCTTCGAAACCCGCAGAGGGTTACGGCAAGGTGATGGTCTTTCATGTCTTCTATTCAACATCGCTTTGGAAGGGGTTATACGAAGAGCAGGGATTAACACGAGTGGTACAATTTTCAATAAGTCCGTTCAGCTATTTGGCTTCGCCGACGACATACATATTATGGCACGTAACTTTGAAAAGATGGAGGAAGCCTACATCAGACTGAAGAGGGAAGCCAAGCGGATCGGACTAGTCATCAACACGTCGGAGACGAAGTACATGATAGGAAGAGGTTCAAGAGAAGACAATGTGAGCCACCCACCGCGAGTTTGCATCGGTGGAGACGACATCGAGGTGGTAGAAGAATTTGTGTACTTGGGTACTGGTGACTGCCGAAAATGATACCAGCAGAAAAATTCGAAGACGCATAGTGGCAGGAAATCGTACATACTTTGGACTCCGCAAGACGCTAGCGATCGAATAGAGTTCGCCGCCGTACCAAACTGACAATCTACAAAACGCTCATTAGACCGGTAGTCCTCTACGGTGGAGTGCAGATGGCGGACGGTACGTGGAGGAGGCGAATGAACCACGAGTTGCATCAGCTGTTGGGAGAACCATCCATCGTTCACACCGCGAAAATCGGACGACTGCGGTGGGCCGGGCACGTAGCCAGAATGTCGGACAGTAACCCGGTGAAAATGGTTCTCGACAACGATCCGACGGGCACAAGAAGGCGAGGTGCGCAGCGGGCAAGGTGGATCGATCAGGTGGAAGATGACTTGCGGACCCTCCGTAGACTGCGTGGTTGGCGACGTGTAGCCATGGACCGAGCCGAATGGAGTAGACTCTTATATACCGCACAGGCCACTTCGGCTTTAGTCTGAATAAATAATAATAATAAATAATTTTTATTTTTTTTATTTGGGACATTTCACACCGCTAAGTGCATTCATGTCGAATGAAAACATATCTTTCCATATTTGTCTTACATTTCATAACATTACAATTCAAATAATTTTTTCTTAGACCTAGTGTTATAGATTTTCCACCCTGCATCTGAAGAGTTTTCTTCGCTACATTCCTGCTCACCTTGGCAACATCGATCTCCACACGCTTTTTTACTTTCTTGTTCGGTAGCATTCGTTTCGTTCGTTCCAGTTGACAACCTTCTCTTTGCCGTTGCAGCTCCAGATTGAAGTTTGCTGTTATATTCGGTTTCGCTATCATTGTCGCTATCATCGTCGTCGTTGTTGTTTTCATCGTCCTCACATAAGTCGTCTCGTGTCGGTGGTGGGTTATTAGTTTTGCTCTGCTTTTCGTCGATGTTTTGTTGATCAACTGGTGCTTTTCCATCCTCGTTCGAATTTCTTTCGTTTGACGCTACTGCTGCACTGGTCGCTTTTGGGTGAGTTTTAGCTAGTTTGTTTGGGTCTCGGATAGTAACGAGCGTGGGCTCGTTTTCAACTATGATGTGAGACGGAATTTGCTTCTCTTGCCTAAGTCGTATCACTCGGACACCGTTCGGGATTCCCGGGAAAAAGTTCTTCCATACCTCATTGTGTATTGATATTATCTTTCCGTACTGTTCCATGTGTTGAGTGATTGTAGTGTTGGACATTTGAGGCGGTAGATCATGTAATCTCACTGTAGCGGTGGGTCCATCGACGTACACGGGAATGTAGTAGTCCACGTCGAGATAAACGAAAGAGTGACGAAGGTGATGTTGCTTCTGCAACCGAAGTGCTACACCTTCATTGCTCACCTCAATAAACACACAATTTTTGATATTGTGAAGCTGAATGTTCTTCACTTCATCCATGTTGAGTTTAAGCTTCTTCTCCAATAATTCTTTCACCACATTTAAACTGGGACGCTTTGGTAAGGCACTAAGGTCCACGACAAGAGTGTTCCTCCTGTGTGTCATTTTGCGTTGAAAGCAAAGTTCTTTCACAACAGCAAAAGTACTATAAGCAGTAGGGCACTACGAGCTATCGGAGTAAACGTCCGTCGCGCGCGAGAAACGATTGCCAACTGATAATAAATAATAATAATTCTTATTTGTTTAAATATATACTTAAAACACATGATTGGAAAACTGCTTACTCTTTCCCCACCCAATGCGTACTCTTACCTCATCGGTGGGGTAAGAGTGCGTTTTTCAATTGTCTTACAATAAATGTTCTATAAAGGTTACGAATTTCAATAATTTCAATATTTTTTTCCGCTGGGTAATATATAGGAAAAGTATACGAATCGTCGACATTGATTTGATGTGCAGAAGCTTGCTTCATAAGAGCCACATGTACGATTGAAAACTAAGTGCGTACTCTTGCTCCACTCTACTCTAAGGGTTGCATATGAAACATCGACGTCATTTGTTACCTTAGATGGATTAAAGCAGGGTGATGCACTCTCGAATCTACTGTTCAATATAGCGCTTGAGGGAGCGATTAGGAGAGCTGGTGTGCAAAGAAGCGGTACCATTATCACAAAATCGCATATGCTCCTGGGATTTGCGGACGATATCGATATTATCGGGATTGATCGCCGTGCCGTGGAAGAGGCTTTTGTGCCTTTTAAGAGGGAGACAGCGAGGATTGGACTCACGATCAATTCCAGCAAAACGTATATGGTCGCTGGCAATTAAAGTGTGTTCATTAGTGGTGGTGGTAGCGAAATGGTGCTGGATGATGAAAAATTTGAAGTGGTAGAAGAATTTGTGTATCTTGGAACATTAGTGACGTGCGATAATGATGTTACCCGTGAGGTGAAAATGCGTATTGCAGCTGCAAATAGGGCTTATTACGGACTTTGTAACCAGCTTAAGTCCCGTAGTCTGCAAACGAAAACAAAACTCGCGCTGAATACTACTCTGATTCTTCCGGTGGCTTTATACGGCCATGAAACATGGACGTTAAAGGAGGCTGATTGGAGAGCTTTAGTGTTTGAGAGTAAGGTGCTGCAGATAATACTCGGCGGTAAATAGGAGAACGGTATCTGGCGGCGTCACATGAATCACGAATAGTACCAGGTGTATAAAGGGCTGGATATTGTTAAGCTTATAATACACGGCAGACTACGGTGGGCTGGTCACGTTTTTCGTATGCCGGAAGAACGTCAAGCGAAGATAATATTTAGTAGAGAACCTGGAAGAGGCCGCAGGCTTCGTGGAAGGTCGCGTACACGATGGCTTCTTGCAGTTGAAGACGACCTGAGGGCGCTCAATGTTCAGGGCGACTGGAAGCGATTGGTCGATATGACGACATGGTAGAAAAGCGATATTTCTCAGTGAAACTCTACCTTTTTGCATCGAATGCTGCAAAAGTAAGGTGAGAAAAGTGAAACAATTGATGGGAACCACTTCTTGTACGTTCGGTGGAAATTGTATTCTACTTTCAATTTTTAGCATATTTATTAAACCGTTCATCTATAGCAGCGGTTCTCAACCTTTTTCTTGGAAGGTACCCCTTCAAACTTTTGCAATAATTGAGGTACCCCCTCTTGAAAGTAGGCTTCCAAGCCTTTTGAAAGAATAATTCCGAGCCCTTTGAAGCGAGGCTTCCGAACCTCTTGAAGGGAACTTTTGAATCTCTCGAAAGTAGGTTTCCGGAGCTCTTGATAAAAGGCTTCTTAGTCTCTTTAATGACGGCTTTTGAGCCACTTAAAAAAGGCTTCCGTTGCATCATGAAAGGACGCTTCTGAGCCTATTGATAGAAGAATTCCGAGCTTCTTGAAGAGAGGCTTCCGAGCCTCTTGAAAGGAGACTTCCGAGCCTCTTGAAAGGAGGCTTCCGAGCCTCTTGAAAGGAGACTTCCAAGCCTCTTGAAAAGAGGCTTCCGAGCCTCTTGAAAGGAGACTTCCGAGCCTCTTGAAATGAGACTTCCGAGCCTCTTGAAATGAGACTTCCGAGCCTCTTGAAAGGAGGCTTCCGAGCCTCTTGAAAGGAGGCTTCCGAGCCTCTTGAAAGGAGGCTTCCGAGCCTCTTGAAAGGAGGCTTCCGAGCCTCTTGAAAGGAGGCTTCCGAGCCTCTTGAAAGGAGGCTTCCGAGCCTCTTGAAATGAGGCTTCTGAGCCTCTTGAAAGGAGGCTTTTGAGCCTCTTGGAAGGAGGCTTCTGAGCCTCTTGAAAGGAGGCTTCTGAGCATCTGGAAAGGAGGCTTCTGAGCCTCTTGAAAGGAGGCCTGAGCCTCTTGAAAGGAGGCTCTGAGCCTCTCTAAAGGAGGTTTCTGAGCCTCTTGAAAGGTGGCTTCCTGAGCCTCTTGAAAGGAGGCTTCCTGAGCTCTTGAAAGGAGGCTCTGAGCCTCTTGAAAGGAGGCTTCTGAGCCTCTTGAAAGGAGGCTTCTGAGCCTCTTGAAAGGAGGCTTCCTGAGCCTCTTGAAAGGAGGCTTCCTGAGCCTCTTGAAAGGAGGCTTCCAGGCCTCTTGAAAGGAGGCTTCTGAGCCTCTTGAAAGGAGGCTTCCGAGCCTCTTGAAAGGAGGCTTCTGAGCCTCTTGAAAGGAGGCTTCTGAGCCTCTTGAAAGGAGGCTTCTGAGCCTCTTGAAAGGAGGCTCTGAGCCTCTTGAAAGGAGGCTTCCTGAGCCTCTTGAAAGGAGGCTTCCTGAGCTCTCTTGAAAGGAGGCTTCCTGAGCCTCTTGAAAGGAGGCTTCTGAGCCTCTTGAAAGGAGGCTTCTGAGCTCTTGAAAGGAGGCTCTGAGCCTCTTGAAAGGAGGCTTCCTGAGCCTCTTGAAAGGAGGCTTCCTGAGCCTCTTGAAAGGAGGCTGAGCCTCTTGAAAGGAGGCTTCTGAGCCTCTTGAAAGGAGGCTTCCGAGCCTCTTGAAAGGAGGCTTCCAGGCCTCTTGAAAGGAGGCTTCCTGAGCCTCTTGAAAGGAGGCTTCTGAGCCTCTTGAAAGGAGGCTCTGAGCCTCTTGAAAGGAGGCTTCCTGAGCCTCTTGAAAGGAGGCTTCCGAGCCTCTTGAAAGGAGGCTTCCGAGCCTCTTGAAAGGAGGCTTCCGAGCCTCTTGAAAGGAGGCTTCCTGAGCCTCTTGAAAGGAGGCTGGAGCCTCTTGAAAGGAGGCTCTGAGCCTCTTGAAAGGAGGCTTCCGAGCCTCTTGAAAGGAGGCTTCCTGAGCCTCTTGAAAGGAGGCTCTGAGCCTCTTGAAAGGAGGCTTCTGAGCCTCTTGAAAGGAGGCTTCCAGGCCTCTTGAAAGGAGGCTTCCTGGCCTCTTGAAAGGAGGCTTCCAGCCTCTTGAAAGGAGGCTGAGCCTCTTGAAAGGAGGCTTCCAGCCTCTTGAAAGGAGGCTTCCTGAGCTCTTGAAAGGAGGCTCTGAGCCTCTTGAAAGGAGGCTTCCTGAGCCTCTTGAAAGGAGGCTTCCTGAGCCTCTTGAAAGGAGGCTTCCAGGCCTCTTGAAAGGAGGCTTTCCTGAGCCTCTTGAAAGGAGGCTTCCTGACCTCTTGAAAGGAGGATTCTGAACCTCTTGAAAGGAGGCTTCCGAGCCTCTTGAAAGGAGGCTTCCGAGCTCCTTGAAAGGAGGCTTCCGAGCCTCTTGAAAGGAGGCTTCCTGAGCCTCTTGAAGAGACTTCTGAGCCTCTTGAAAGGAGGCTTCCAGGCCTCTTGAAAGGAGGCTTCCAGAGCCTCTTGAAAGGAGGCTCTGAGCCTCTTGAAAGGAGGCTTCTGAGCCTCTTGAAAGGAGGCTCTGAGCCTCTTGAAAGGAGGCTTCTGAGCCTCTTGAAAGGAGGCTTCTGAGCCTCTTGAAAGGAGGCCTGAGCCTCTTGAAAGGAGGCTTCCTGAGCCTCTTGAAAGGAGGCTTCTGAGCCTCTTGAAAGGAGGCTTCTGAGCCTCTTGAAAGGAGGCCTGAGCCTCTTGAAAGGAGGCTTCCAGCCTTGAAAGGAGGCTTCTGAGCCTCTTGAAAGGAGGCTTCCGAGCCTCTTGAAAGGAGGCTTCCAGGCCTCTTGAAAGGAGGCTTGAGCCTCTTGAAAGGAGGCTTGAGCCTCTTGAAAGGAGGCTTCCTGAGCCTCTTGAAAGGAGGCTTCTGAGCCTCTTGAAAGGAGGCTTGAGCCTCTTGAAAGGAGGCTTCTGAGCCTCTTGAAAGGAGGCTTCTGAGCCTCTTGAAAGGAGGCTCTGAGCCTCTTGAAAGGAGGCTTCTGAGCCTCTTGAAAGGAGGCTTCGAGCCTCTTGAAAGGAGGCTTCTGAGCCTCTTGAAAGGAGGCTTCTGAGCCTCTTGAAAGGAGGCTTCCTGAGCCTCTTGAAAGGAGGCTTCTGAGCCTCTTGAAAGGAGGCTTCTGAGCCTCTTGAAAGGAGGCTTCTGAGCCTCTTGAAAGGAGGCTTCCTGAGCCTCTTGAAAGGAGGCTTCCTGAGCCTCTTGAAAGGAGGCTCTGAGCCTCTTGAAAGGAGGCTTCTGAGCCTCTTGAAAGGAGGCTCTGAGCCTCTTGAAAGGAGGCTTCTGAGCCTCTTGAAAGGAGGCTGGAGCCTCTTGAAAGAGGCTTCCGAGCCTCTTGAAAGGAGGCTTCCGAGCCTCTTGAAAGGAGGCTTCCGAGCCTCTTGAAAGGAGGCTTCCGAGCCTCTTGAAAGGAGGCTTCCGAGCCTCTTGGAAGGAGGCTTCCGAGCCTCTTGAAAGGAGGCTTCCGAGCCTCTTGAAAGGAGGTTTCCGAGCCTCTTGAAAGGAGGCTTCCGAGCCTTTTGAAAGGAGGCTTTCGAGCCTCTTGAAAAACGGCTTCCGAACCTCTTGAAAGGAGGCTACCGAGCCTCTTGAAAGAAGGCTTCCGAACCATTTGAATGAAGCTTTCAAACCTCTTGAAAGGAGCCTTTTGAAAAACAAAACCTTCCGAGCCTCTTGAAAGAAAGCTTCCCAACCTCTTGAAAGGATCCTTCGGAGCGTTTTAAAGAAAGACAGACACAGGCCTTTCGAAAGAAGACTTCTGAACATCTTGTAAGGAGGCATTTGTGCTGTTCTGAAGAAGACTTCCGAGAAGCATAGAAAGATGCTTCTAAACCTCTTGCAACGAAGCAATAGAGCTTTTCTAAAAAAAAAGCCTCTGATTCTAAAAAAAGGCCATGCCTCTCAAACGAAGGTTTCCAAACATTTAGATTCTAGATTTTAGTTCCAAAGCATGTTTCATGTTTCACATATTATTCAACATTTTGTTTAGATCAGGTAGATTTCATTAAAGATTTTTTAAATTTGCTCATTCGACATTTGTCCGTTGGATCTTTTGTTCCGCAGCCCTTCATACGCTGTTCTAGTTGAGGAAAGCAGGGTTCACTGAATCGCCTGCTTTGGGCGTGCTGACAGCGGCACAGTTAACTTTCTAAAATCAGTATGGCTAAAGGCATCTAAGGTTCGATTTCTCAAAATAAAGTACCTTAATCGAAAAAATATTTGGTAGGCGTAGTAGCGGACATCTTCCTTCATAACCGGTATCAAATAGTTTTTTATAAAAAGTTCCTAATTTTGAGAAAACCCGCGTTAGATGTCTTCCGCCATACAAATTTCCTCATGCTGGCTATTTACGCATATACGGTAGCGCCTGGATGTGGAAGGGGCGGTTAGAATATTAGCCACTGCCAACAATTCGTTACCTTTGATTTACTGATCGCCATGCATGTACAAGACAATGTTTTCAAATAAAATAATCACAATAATCGAAACTTTATCAATAACTCCAACCCTACGGCGAACCCAGTATCCAGAAGGTAGCTAAAGCCGGAAGGGTACGATGGGCAGGACATGTTGCAAGAATGCCGGACAGCAACCCTGCAAAGATGGTGTTCGCTTCCGATCCGGCAGGTACGAGACGGCGTGGAGCGCAGCGAACGAGATGGGCAGACCAGGTGCAGAACGACTTGGCGAGCGTGGGGCGTATCCGAGGATGGAGAGATGCGGCCTCGAACCGTGCATTGTGGCGTCAAATTGTTGATTCAGTGTTATCTGTTTAGATGTCAACTAAATAAATGAAAAATGAAATGAAAAATCAATAAGATCCGATTGGAATTGTAATACGTACGCCATTATGCATTTTAATCCAAGGTACCCCCTAGGGCCATCGAAGGTACCCCCAGGGGTGCATGTACCCCAGGTTGAGAACCGCTGATCTATAGCAACCATTCACTTATTTTTGAATAAGAGTATGTTTATCAAAAAATGGGTAGCCACCTTTTTGCTGGATTGAATGACTTTTTACTCAAAAATATGTTTAATTAGAATAGCGTGCAGCATCGGTCCCTTCTGAAAACGAATATTATTGAAGTTTCTCCAATATCCAATGAAGTTTAAAAGAAAGCAACTTGGAAAACCCTCAATTTGTACGGATCTTTAGATCCTCATGTTGTAAGCTGTCTAGGGGAGAGGGGTGGGAATATGAGTAGGCTACGAAAAGACTTTTATTTTCTTAGATATTTTTAACTTATTCAACAGTGAAACTTTTTTGTACAATGTTATGAAAACTCATATGTGAATATGTACGTTATGTGGAAGATATTGATTTGGAAAATGTATTGGAGGTAACCACTTTCCCTTCGATGGGACTCGAACCCATGACCCTACAGTACGCTAGACTGGTGCTTTAACCAACTAAGCTACGAAGGACCTCCGTCGGCTTTCATAACCTATCGGCTACTGAACGAGCTCGAAATTCCCAAATTGGACGCATAGTCAAATCACTCGCAATCCATTTCTCAAGCCATCACTTCCACATGTGTATGGTACACTTCCACATTAGAGGAGCGTGAGTATTCAGAATGTCTGGCGGCTATACACATTCTTCATCAGCAACTGTACTGATCGCTCCTCTAATGTGGACGTGTACTATACACATGTGAAAGTATTGGCTTGAGAAATGGTAGGAGAATCAGCATTTTTGTATGGATAGTGCGCGGAGGAGTGTAGCATAGCACATTGTAAGTTAGTCTCAATAGGGTGTTTTGCTAGGCCAAATGTGAAAATAAATTAAGCTCTGTTAGTGTAATTTCTTCACATGTCATAAGACGAGTTCGAGACCCCGAAGACGGCCTTACAGCTGAGGTCGAAATAGGTATCTGTACAGATCAATGGAATAGTACTAAGCTTAGGTGTCCGATAATGGAAGGGGAGCCCTACTAAACCATGCATACTATAGACACGAGCGAAGTAGAAGCACGGCATAGGAACTTAATCTTAATTCTTTCAAAACATAGTTTTTTTTTCCTTTGAAAAGGCCATACCTGACAGCCGAAACGTTGGGCACAGCAAAACGTTCACCGTTTAAATTTTGTTTTTAGATAGCCGATCTGAAAATATTGCAAAAAAAATCCCAGTAGGAACTGAGGAGGTTGTAATAATAAAACGCAACGCAAAGGCCAGCGTCTCAATGTCTCTCAGATTTCGTTATATCTAGTTCAACAGCCGTTAAGTGGCTGCATAAAATCAATGTTATTAAACCAAAAACAATGCTTGCAGGACTTTGAGATTCTTTAGATCGTAAACCATTTTTCGTTGGTTTTCTATTCCATTCCATTGGCACCTTGTAATTTTACAAACTACAAAATATCGGCGGTCTTTCAGACGTGCTCTGTGATTTTTCGAACCAAAATATATTATGCTTCACAATTTAACCATTCTAATTCAACTCACCTTTTGAAATCAGCAGCATTCTCTTACTCATGTATCTTGAGCCCACTAGTGTCACATAGCGCCAACGGGAAAGATCTTCGTCCTTGGCGGCTGATCGCTTTAGCCTTAGTCTTATGGGCCAAACACAATGGATACGTTTGCGTGCGTTTTGACAGTTTTCCCATGGGAAAAATGTCAAAACGCACGCAAACGTATCTATTGTGTTTGACCCATTAGGTCAGATTCCTGACGACTTCCTTTATTTCTTTGTTAAGGATACGTCGCCACGAGTCCCCCATCCATTTACGCTATGTCGATGTCGATGGAACTTAGCATTCGAGATCCAGATGTAAGTCCATCACGCTCGAATTTTAAAACGTAGACATCGATTGATGAATACATGCAGGTTCTGCGTAGTCTCTGCTGATACACATCAAGTCCTAGGATAGATCTGGATAGATCAAGTCTCTCCGGTGTATAACAACACAGATTTCACGTTAAAATTACGAAGACCTGACAAACAACTGGCAAAGTCTTGGCTTGCTGCTTGCCGATTGACACGCTGAAGTGTGAATCTATGAAAACAGGGAATTGACGTTCGCAGCACAGAACAAGGGATATTTTTGCGTGTGTAAATAATAAATTGCGCCTAAATTGGTTTTTAACACTTTTTACAGCGAGATATTGAGATATATGAATGATTTTACTAACACAGTCTGTGACCCGAAATCATCATTGAATACAGAGAGTCTGTTCCTGACAGGGAACTTTACACTATAGGAATATATGATTCGGCTTTCGCAAAGTGATTAGTAAAGTGTATGTTGACAGAGCCAGAGACAGAGTCTTTGACTCTATCAACATACACTTTACTAATCACTTTGCGAAAGCCCAATCATTTTTTTTTTGCAAACTGGAGGAAACTCTTGGCCGGAGAATCGCCAAGCACTATCCGTTCGACCGGTTCGCCAGATCCGTTGACCGGTTCGCCAGATAGTTCTACACTTTGTACAAGTCTGGGGAAATGCTGCCAGACGACGATGATGTGACGGACATGCCGAGACAGATTAACAATCAGTCATCACCGTATACCCCACAATCCATTTCTGGACCATATGGTTCGGTTGGTTGGTTGGATTACTACTCTGGGGGAAAACAACGTGCGATGCCATTTACTAATGCGCACCCACGAAGGCGCAGATCAAAACAAACGGAACTTCGGGTGGTCTGGAGTGGCTGGTGCTGCCGCTCGCCCGGTAATCGATTCTCCAGCATCAACAAGTGAACTCTGTGCGTTTTCCTCCAGAATATGAAGTAGTCTATTGGTAGCAAAGGATTGGTAAGGTTCAGTTTCGCGCTAGCTTCCGCCCGGTACGGATGTGTTGTTCCCTCAGTCGTTCCACTGGATTCCGGTTCAACTGGAGAAGAGCTTCAACGGTTTGGATTAAGACGGCCACCGCGCCGAGATGGATAAGGACGAGCTTCTGGTGTTTGCTCTCGGGGGTGTTTGATGAATGTGATTCGGTTAACTGGCAGTGTGGATTCAAGCACCGTATCGCTGATGACAACTGAGATTATGATATATGAGCTTATATTGGACTGTTCGCATCTGGCGGACCGAATATCGGGGATTATGTATTGAATGTGAGATACGTTTTTGTATGGAGTCTGGATAAAGGTGGCAAGCGTTATCAACATTTAGTGATCTTTTTAATATCGGGTCCCCCGATATCTTTAGTGTTGTGCGTTCTGAAAGAGAAATTGTGCCATCGCAGTTCATGGATAAAAGGATCAAGTCAATGTATCATGCAGACGGTGGAACTTCATAACACAGTAAGAGGTGGATTAAATGTCAATTAGTGGAAAGTGTTACTTTATAATAGTAGCATAATCTTGTAATGGAAAAGGGTGCCAAAAGAGATAGGACTCTTTAACGTCTGAACGACAACACGATTCTATCGCATCATATTAAACATACCATCATAAATGTGAAATAACAAAATTTCAACTGTGAAAGTTTGTGTTCGATGTGAAAGTTTTTACAAAAGAAATTAATTAAAGTTCCGTACAGAAAAAAATTGAAAGTGGAGTTTTCTTGTCGACTATTGTGGAAAGCTGTGATATTTAAAGGTAAGAAAAAATATAAGATAATTATTAAAATCAAAAATTTCAGCTTTCTTTCTTTTCTCCGGAGTTTGTCATGGGAAGATTTTGATATTTTTTTTGTTCGATGGTAAAATAGGCATAAGGACATATAATGCCAAATGACTTAAACAGGAAAATGCATATTATTTGCAAGAATATTATTATTTTTACTATAGGAAAACAATGCATTTGTGTACGAGGGAATTTAGAAATCTAAAACCTTAAAAAAATATATTAAAAAAAAAAAAACAAATTTCAATCCGTTTGAAGTCAGCCTGATTTTTAACATACATAACGATATCTGCTGGATATCATTTTTGCCTTTCTCGTAAGTACACCCGTTTTTTTTTACACGGATTTTTTTCGCACGGATTTTTTTTACACGGTTTCTCGAAATGACACCTTTTTTTACAAGGATTTATTTTCACACGTTCCCCCATACATCAAAGATCAGATGCTTGTCTGATTCTAACGATAGTCGATAACCATTCCAAATTTCTTCTCGCCAGATGCATCAGTCGTTCTTGGAACCATCCAAGTAGAGCCGGAACAAGATGGTCCTATTTCACCATCATCTAGCGAATTCATGTTTTTTCATTAATCTCGCCTGTACTTATGCTGCAGGATATGAGCACACTGAATGCTGTCTGAGACAGCAGTCTCATTTTTCGTATTAATTGAACATTCGACCTTGATGGAGCACGTTAATCTAATTAATCGGTTCGCTGGTTTTTGTCTGCTCTAGTTCCGCTGATTGCTCTGGTTGTAATATTTGCAGCTGTAGCGATATGTTTGAAATACCCAGAGATTTTTTTTTCGAAATTGAGCTGAAGAATCATTGCTTAGGAAATAAATGGATACTACCCTTCAAATTTATTCAAATTTCGGTCTGTCGTCTATCGTTTAAAATCAGATTTGAAGCTTAACATTTAACTACCGAGCATTTTTTTACAAAAATAATCAGAGTTTTGGCAATTTAATATATTTAAATTATTTTTGAGTCCAGTGAAAATCAAGATTCGTTTTTGTTTCCTAAAATAGCCATATGAGGTGTAACTGAAATGCATATCCTCATTCGGTATTGACTATAGTTGCGTGTTTCCAGGTGGTGGAAAATTGCTTGGAATGAAATAGTTTCAGGGTTGTCCATACAATTTTTTCATCATAATTTATTAGCCTGGCATACGTTTGTTGTGTGATGGAGCTATTTTGGTATGCATCTGGAAATTGACTGCTTTCGCGTAAACATGTGTGGATCGCTTCTATTCACTTCAATGTGATACTTGAATCTATTTCCATGGGTCCTGAAGGCCCTTGGAATACCAGGTAGGTCGAATGGTTATCCTTCGAAAAATGTCTGATGTAGTGGAACCTCACTGTAATAAATTTATCTTATCACGAAACAAAGGAATAAAGCGTACGTTAGCGAAAAAAGACGTACTTCATGGATCTCCCCAAAGATGCCTATCTTTTTTGTTCTCTGGTTGCAGCATTATTGCTTTCAAGCGTACCAGTTGGTGAGGCACTTCAAAGCCTTTGCAGTGTTGATACAGCAGCTCGTATTGACAAAAGTTTTTTTTAGAGTTTGGTGACGTGATATAGACGATATTTTTGAACCTGTTTAAAAGAACTCTGCCTAGAGCCAACACTAGCAGTATGACAGTATGACCAAAACAGAAGATAGTGCGTTGATATATGGAATAAACCGCAAACCCACATCAACTGACTGGAACATGGCATCCAACATCAATCACTTTAGTGCTCACAAACAAGCAACTTGTCATTCGGTGGTGCATCTGCTGTCCAACGTATATACTCATGAACAAACAACTAGAAGACAAAAAAATCGAATGTATAACTCCGGTTAGCCTTGCGACCAAAGGAGTAGGATTGTTGAAAATCAGGACCAGTTCCAGTTGGAATGTAGAGCAATAGAAGAAGAAGAAGAATCCAGCATAACACAAACGGGATTTTCAGTAGATGTTTTGAAGAAATGTAGATTAATTTCCCGAGAAAGTAGAGAGTAATTTATTTGAAATCCTATGCCGGGAAATTTTAAAAGAATTTATCGGGAGACGTTATGAAGAAATTTTTCGAGAAATTCCAGAAACATATTTCCATTTCCATGGACACATTTTTATAGAAAACCCATTTTTTTGGGAAATCAACACTAATAAAAAAAATGGCACGCCGAGCAACGCCGCCGACGACGATTCCTGGACCGGCGTATGCACTAAATGATCATTTAAAGAACCGTAGCTATTTTTATCATTTTCTCTAATTCGCTAATATTTTATTAAATCATTTATCAAAACAATCATTATCGTCAAGCAACAGCAACACCCGCAGGCCTCTATACGAGATCTCAATTTATGACAAATTGTTCTACATCGGTCAAACGGCTTTAGGACAGTTCGTCGAATGACGTTTAGTCGAACGACATTTGGTCGAAGGTACATTTGGTCGAATGGACATTCAGTCGAAAGTACATTTTGTTGAATAGAAGTTTGGTCGAATGTTCAGAGTGAATTTCAGCATAATAGGTCGGTAATAGGTAATTTAGTAAAATAGATAATTAGCCAATGGATTTTCGATTGAATTTGATTGAATAATCCACAAGATACATGGATGAACTGATTGGAGGAATTAAGTGGACGCGATGAAGTTCAATTCGCAGCGGAAGAAACGAATAAGGTAGCTTATCAGGATTTTTCGCCTGAGCAAAATGAAACTGAAAAAATGAAAACCTACAGAAATAACAATATATTAGGTACCGATATTTGATTACAATTGTTTTTGCCACAAACAAGTTATTTTTTTTCGTTGATTGATATTTGGTCGAATGACGTTCAAACGACAATTTGTCGAAAGGACCTTCAGTCGAAGGAACATTTGGTCAAATGAACTAATAATTCATACTTGTTATTCATTAGTTCAGTATAAAATTTACTTCCAACCATGATTCGGTAATGGTGTGTGTGTGTCTGTGTGTGTGTCTCCAATCTAACCCCCACTGTCTGGCAGTGATGTTATGGAAGAAAGCTGTCTGTTTTACAAAATTTACAGTCAGATTTAGTCCGGGAGTTAGATGGTGCTAGCTCTACTGCAGCTCCAGTGACCCATTTCAGACTGCCTGGTATTTCATGACCAGTCCGAGGTCACTTTTGCTCACAATAAGCCCCGCCTGTTCATGCTACCATTATCAAATGGATAATGGATCCATAAACAGACTTCCATATTTGAAATCCAGCGCGTATATAGTTTTTTTTTCAAATAAAAGCATAGTATAAATATAATGAAACAATCTCACCAAGTTAATCCTTTTTCGATGAGTGATCTTTGTTGGTTTTAACATGTAAGGTCATGGGGACCTCCATCCCGTAGGTGGCCAAGGTGTGGTTTTTGCCAAGTTAACAGCGTCTCTGAATGTAGTAGTTTTCCACACTTCAATCACTCCGAATCTCAACGATCCGATTTTCACGCAGAAATGAACCAAAGCAGCTGAAACTTGCTTGATTCGCACAAGTCACTTTAAACATATTTCACAAACCTAAATTTAATTACTGGAAATTTTACACTACAGACAAAACAAATAGTCAGGATGCTTATTATTCTTTTGAGAACTGCCATCAGCCGAAATTGAAAAATCTCTCCAACCATGATTCGGTAATGGTTTTCCAAAAATTTAATTTTGATCGAATAGCCAAACAACCTAATGTCTATTCAAAGTAAGGTCTTTTCGACAAAGTGTTATTCGACAAAACATCATTCGACTAAATGTCTTTTGACCAGGTAGGGTAGAAGTACTATATTTCACCACCCTAAACGTACGTTTGTCTTTCAAATTGTCGCAAAATGCTAAAAAAATCTAATAATTGTGAAGGTGTCGGGATTATTATGTAAAACTGGCCCTTAGCTAGCAAATCTGATTTAATAATGACGATAAATTATTGCTAATTTCTATAAATATGCCGTTTGATTAGCAAGTATTCTGATTCAAACTTCGCCACATATTTTCAATTTTCGCCACCCGTGATCTAGTTTTCGCCACCCCTTGCTTGTCCTCTTGAAATGATGGTTTGAACGGACGTTATTCTTATCATGAACACATCATACTGTGGTTAAATAATTTAGTTTTCAATTATTATTGACTACAGTTTCTTTCTTTCAAATATTCATTAGACTTAAAACGTCATTCGATGAAATGTACCGAGACTGTTAATCCAAAAATCTGGCGTAACTATAGGGGGGCTATATAGCCCGGATTTCGGATTTTTTTTTTGCGAAAACCACAGACAAAATATTGTTTCCACGTCCAGGTAGAGGAATTAGTTTTGTAGATAAACATTTACAATTTTAGAAAAATTATGAAAAACATGATTTCGGTTCCATAACGATATACGGTAAATAAGCCTGACAAATAAACGAAAGATTTAAAAAAACGTTTTTATTCAACGGAATCAGAATAATAATGGTTGTGTACATAAAAAATACGCCTTAATCCCGAAAGCTTGCGATAGGAATACTAAACGCAAAGTATATTTTGCTTCCTTGATTCTCAACTCCAGATAGATTTGCTTAAGAAAATTGGAGTATGAACGAGCAGTGATTTTATGCTGATTGGATAACTAATAGAAGTTACAGGACTAGAAGAACAAGTAAAATGTCTGAGATTTTATTTGAATGAAGAAATTTGAAGTAAAATGCTGCACTTCCTAGCTTCCTTAGTCATAATAATAACAACATAAAAGTTTGAACAAATTGTTTATACATACAAACCTCCATGAGTCTATATAGAAGGGATCATCGACTCAAGGAAAACGCTAGTGTTCGGAATATGAGTCATGTTCGGAATTAGAACAAAAACGGGACAATCATTTAAAGTATCTTTTGCAAGTATTGAATCCAGGCGTTTCGAATACATTTCTGTCTGGCAAAATGGTTGAAGAAATTTGTAATGCAGCCATTTCTCGCAAATGTTTAATATCCAATACACACGCTAGGCTTCTTGATATTCGAAAAAGTTTCGGCAAAACCTATAATATTCTATGGAAAGGTAACTAAAATTAAAATGAGAAAAACTTGAAATGCTTTTGGATGGAGTAAAAAACTACAAATGCCTATTTTGCCTTGCTAAGCTCCTATGGTTTTCTGAACATATTGAGGATACTAGGGCTGAGCGTCGAGAACGAGAATCATCATTTATAATGTCGTTATTGAATGTGTTGTAGGTTGGTAGGTCAATGTTTGTCTGGTACGTCAACTTGCAAACAGATGGGTCGAGCATCGAGCGAAAACAATAGCTTGACTGTCTGGAATGAACGAGTAAAACAATTAATAAGCAAGTTAGCCCCCCCCCCCCCTAGAATTTTCCCTTAGTAACGCCAATGACTAGGATGAACCTCCGATCTGTTTTCACAGGGTTCTAGTACTAATCATCCCCTTTCAGGAAATCGTTCGATTAAGATACTCTATCGGTGAAAACTTAGGAAAATTAGGTTTGAAGATTTTACAGGGGTTAGACATAAATGTTGAAATAGGCAAAAATTTATCGAAATTCAAATTAGCATAACTTTTCGTAAAATAATTCACTTTTGATAAAAATGAAACCATTGGATGCTAAATGTTTTCTAGGTTTTTTCATAGATTGAATTTCACGTCGGTCTGAAGATAGCGGAGATATTTCGGAATTCCGACGTTGGTGGAAAATACATTTATTCCACTGATGCTTTTCATTATTTGAGACGTGAGCTTTGAATATTGTTTATGCCTTCTTCAGGAACTAGCACTAGTCCAATGCGGGCTATATGTCAATAATCCGCAAGGAATTCTCAGATATATGGTCATTTCCGTGGAATGAGGGAATATGAACGAATCGAAATCATGGAAAGTCGTTGTTCAAGACGATGATTATAGAGATTTTTAGGATTTTAATGTGGACTGACTTCCTTAGAATATGTTGGGGGAATTGGTTAGTTTTGGAATCAATCGATACCATGCAAATATGGATTGGGTATCGTATTTTTAATTTTGTTTAAGGGGCAAGCCAGAGTAAACGCGACGAGCGATGCGACGCGACAGTGCAATTAAACAGCTCATTGAGAATGCTTGTCCTTCTTTCATTTGAGTCGCGTTGCATCGCATTTACTTTGGCTTGTACCTAAGATGATGACAACGTAGAGATTTTTTGGACCGTGAGATTCAATAGCCACTCTGTAACAGGTTTTCTGTGCTCCGGAATTGTGACAATTGATTCAGTGAATATGACCAAATTGCTAACGAACGAAATTTTGTTAATATGGGTAACAAACTTTATGGTTATGCGAGTCGATGACTATTTAGACATTTTTCAAGATAATAATTATATCTGACTATCCATTAGTTGTTTTCAGGTTCGACAAGAATGCCATTTTATGTTTTTTGAACACAAGTTGCATTCACAACAGATATATTATGACGCTGGTTGCTTATAATTTTTTCATTTGGTAAACAAATTTGGCAATTACTGATTTAAAATTTCTATGGTACCTGGCAACTGATAAAGATTAGTCAGTGAGCCTTACAGTCTTGACAATCAAATCAAAACCAGAGCAAGAGGTAATAGCATACATACATACATCATAACTTGATGTTAATTAATGATCCTCGTCATAGATAAGTTACAATGACTGTGACACGACTTTATTAATTTATACGAAAGTTGCTGTGACCAAATCGGTCTGAATTGTGTTGACATAGGATGATAAATACCTCAACCATGTTGTTATTGTGTACTATAATCCGTATTGGAATAACTGAATTCACATGCATTTGATATTCGTAGACCATGATTGAGTTACTATTTCTGGTTATTTCCGTTATATGCAAAGCTCTCCCAGCCCATAGATCATTGCAGTTGAAAGTATTGGATATTAAAGTGTTTTAAATATATTCCTTCTTGCTATAGTAGTTATCGTTTTCAAAATATGAAAGCTAATATTATACAATTGCATGGTCTCGGTCAGTGTAAAGCTCTCCACATAGCGGTGATGATGCCTTTCTCGTGCCTTTGTAAGAGTTAAAAAGTATACAAGAAAGGTCCAAAATATCACTGATAGGTAGATAGGTCCTTATTTTTGAATCCGTTTATACCCATTTTAAAATTTCATGTCGAACGCAATTTGCTTCGAGTACACGGTGTGTCTATGGGGAAAGATTATTTTTCAAAAATAAGTATCTCTGAAACACCCACCACGTGAAAGTAGATGCTCTCCTCTTTCATATAGTGCAGTGGTCCCCAGCATGCTTACTATCAAGGGCCGCATTGCAATTTTGAACTGTTGAAGCGGGCCGCAGTATGTTTTTAATTTTTGTTCTTTTATCAAACAGAATTATAAAGCCTAGTACAAAATTTTAAATACAAATGAAATATCAGCAAAATATTTTATTCCAGTCAATTTTTTTCGAAAAACAAACTTGTAAGGACATTCAATTATGCAGGTTTTATCGCCGTAGCTGACTTTGAGTCAATATTACTGTTTCTGCTCTTTCAGACCTGACAAGAGAAAATTCTTCTGCAACATCATCTCTTCGGTTCAGTTGGCAGAAAGTTTAACAAGTCGCTTGAATTGAACGCGAATTGTAGGTTTAAACACCTTCATTCAACTCACTTGAACGAAAAAAATCAATTCAATTGAATTCAACTGAGTTGTTCAATTCACTTGCCCTGTTTAAACGTAGCATAAAGCTCATACGATCTCATGTATTAATTTTTAGGATTTTTTATCCAGTATAAGTTGTCACGCAAATAACGACAGCATGTTTCAAAAATGTGTTTGATCCCAGGTGAACATGCCAGCAGTGTTGAATAAGAATCGAGTAAATCTGCATTCTGAATTTTGCTTTCATTTTCCGTATCAATTGATTTTCTGAAACCTTTTTTCATCAATATCGGAGCTTGAAAAAAAAAACTTGATTTCGTTCAATATTTTTTGTAGCTTAAAGAACGTCGATATGATAGTTGATAATTATCGGATGGAGTTAATAATCTAGCGTTAATCTGGAGTTAATAATCTAGCAATTTCTCAGTTTAATTTCGCCGAGTCCTAATTTGTTTTTAGTAAGTCATTATTACAATTAAGGCTTGTACGCGATAAAATCTGGACACCTTTAAACACGTATAACTTTTGAAATAGCTCATCAACAAGTGAATTATTTCATTCTTTGCCGATCGCTTGAAGCAGCCGGTTGTGAAGGACCGTGTCTCATCGCAGGCAATAGCTTTTTTATATCAGTGAGTTTTTTCTCAAATAGTTTGAGTTTTTTATATCCCGCGGTATCCCACTGTGGATAAAGTGATTGCCGTAGGCGATTCGCGATCGTAAAGAAGGTGTACGTACGGCAAGGGTCGCGCGTGCATTTTTGCAAGTGATTAAGTTATCACACTCATCATCGTTCCCCATCCAGTGGAAGGCCGAACATCAGAAGCAAATAGCCCAAAGGGAACGGATAAGTAGAACACATTGTATTACCTATCAACCGTTTCTATTGTATCAGTTTGCCACCACACAGCAGTGGTCGGGCTGTTTTCCGTTTTTACTTTTGCCGGCCGTCTGTTACCGTCGTCTGGTACAGCGTGCGACAAAAAAAAAATTTCGCAAAAGTTGAAATTTCATAACGGAAATATTTGTTTGTTTGTTTGTTTTTTTTTCCTTTTCTTTTTTTTTAGTTTAACTAGTTTTAAGTCCATTTTATATTACTTAATTTGTTTTGTTTTTTTTTACTTTGATTTATTTTGCGTTCGATGGATGAAGAAAACGGAGGCGAAACGCCTCCCAAAGACAATGTCGTTCGCACGCGATTCTACCAGGCTTCTTCGCCTGGGCCTTGGGTTGTTTACTTTCGGCAGAAAGTGAAAAGTATTGATTTTTTAGGAATCAAACGTGACTTGACGCGTCGTTTTCCGAAAACTGATTTTCATCAGATCAATCGGAACAAACTACGTGTAACCGCACCTACATACCAGGATGCAAATGCTATCGCAAAAGACCAGAACTATAATGTGGAATATTTGGTTTATGTGCCTGCCTGCGCAGCGAGCCTGACTTGCAAGCATGTACTTGCAGGAAAAGGCCGTTTAAGGAATGCCCTGCAATCTACCGTGGACATTCTGGACTGCAATGAATTGCATTCAGCAGCCATGGTAGATGGTAAAAAAGTATACTCGAAGTCAGGTTCGCTACGGGTATCGTTTGCCGGCTCGATACTCCCAAAATATGTAGATATCGAAAATATATTGTTTCCGGTGCGTCTTTTTGTACCCAGAGTTTTCAATTGTACCAACTGCAAACAGTTGGGGCACACTGCCGAGTTTTGCGACAACAAGCCCCGTTGTGGCAAATGTTTTGAAAAACATAGGGAGGAGTCCTGCCAACAACAAGTTACAAAGTGCGCTTATTGTGGCATGGACCCTCCCCATGGTTTGCAAGAATGTCCGGTGTACAAAAAGCGCACCCAAAAAGTTAAGCGTTCGTTAGTACAGCGCTCTAAGCAGTCGTATGCAGAAATGGTGAAGTCGCATGACACATCCGCAACTGCCAACGCAACGGCTGCTATTTCAGCTGCCGTTCAAGTAAGTGATTTTTATGATGTCATTTCCATAGACGAATCGGACTCTGACGTAGCCGATATGGATGATTCTGCGGAGGTACACGTACCCGAAAAGAGGAAGAAACTGTCTTCCCCGGGATTGCGCCATAAGAAAACAAAAATCATCCCTAGAAGCTTGCCGAAATATGATGGTAATGGGGGATTATTTAAAATTCCGAAGCAGCCTGTCTATACTGCTCCTTTTGACCCATGTTGCAGTAAGACATTCCCGCCATTGCCTAAAACTGATGCTACAAAGAAACATCAGTCAAGGAATATCTCTGAGCAGAAAACTGCTACTCGCACTTCCAAGAAAAGAATCTCGTCCAAGCGAGGATTGATATCCTTTAAGGACCTTGTGGATCGTATTTTGAACTTATTCGATATTCCGAATTCATTGAGGCCAATCATTGACCTCTTTATTCCAACAGTTGAAAGTTATCTGAAGCAATTGACTGTTTCATGGCCCCTTCTTGCAGGACTTGTATCTTTCGATGGATAATACGGCCATACAAGATACAATCACTGTGCTGCAGTGGAACTGTCATAGTCTGAAACATAAATTGGACGTGTTTAAGTTTTTAATTCGCAACTCCGATTGCGATATATTTGCACTCTGTGAAACATGTCTTTCTTCTGAAGATGAAATCAACTTCCACGATTTTAACATTATTCGCCAAGATCGGAATGATCATTATGGTGGCGTTCTTTTGGGAATCAAAAAATGTCACACTTTCTACAGAATTCCCATTCCGACTGCTAATGGTTTAGAAATCGTCGCTTGCCAAGTAAATGTAAAGAATAAAGACCTTTGCATAGCTTCAGTGTATATTCCCCCAAATGCCTCACTTAATCGTCGGCATCTTTGGAGCGCAGTCTCTCTTTTATCATCCCCAGTTTTAATACTGGGTGATATGAATGCACATGGTATTGCATGGGGCGAAACTAGAAACGATAACAGAGCGCCTATTTTCTATGATTTGTGCGACGATTTCAACTTGAATATTTTGAACACAGGCGAAGTAACTCGAATAGGACCTCAAGGTCAGGAAAGTCGAATAGATCTGTCTTTATGCTCTAATTCACTATCATTAGATTGCACGTTAGGGTGGCTCAAAAAATACTTTTTCAAATTTTTTGATGGGCCGCCCTTTTATTCGGTTCTATTTGATGCCCTGATGCTCTGGACAAAATTTCAGCCAAATCGGTCAACGTTTGGGCGGTGCTAAACTCGTTGGAAGTTTGTATGGAAAAATGTATGCAGAAACATCCAAAAACAGTGATTTGCAGTTGGACAACACAATTTACGATCAAGAACCATGATACTCATTCAGTTCTTGTAGAATAAAATACAGAATGTTATGCTGAAAACCGCGAGAAAATTAGAGTTTATTACGCAAATATATTAGCATTTTATTGCAGTGTTGTAGGGGTGAATTTATTTCTTTTCAAAGGTAAAAGAAACGAAATTTGCTCAAACCACACTTCACAGAAATGCTAATAACTTAGCCGGGCAAACTCTAAACTTTTCGCGGTTTTCAGCATAACATTCTGTATTAAATTATTTATGATCTGAATGAGTATCATAGTTCTTTATCGTAAGTTGTGCCGTCCAACTGCAATTCACTGTTTTTGGATGTTTCTGCATGCATTTTTGCATATAAACTTCCAACGAGTTTAGCACCGCCCAAACGTTGGCCGATTTGGCTGAAATTTTGTCCAGAGTATCAGGGCATCAAATAGAACCGAATAAGAGGGCGGCCCATCAAAAAAATTGAAAAAAGTTTTTTCCATACTAATTTGAGCCACTCTATTGCACGTGGAAGGTAATCCAAGATCCCCATGGTAGTGACCACATGCCGATAGTCACCACAATCAAAAGCGGTTATCAACGATCAGTGCCAGTTAATGTTCCTTTCGACCTCACGAAAAACATTGACTGGCAAAAATTTGCATCGGCGGTAAAAATTGGTATTGAATCAACTGATATTCTTCCTCCACTGGATGAGTATCGATTCCTTACCGAATTGATTCATAAAAGCGCACTAGAAGCTCAGAAACGACGCGTTCCAAGTACATCTGTCATAAGAAGACCAGCCACTCCTGGATGGGATGATGAATGTACTAAGTTGTATTCCGAGAAATCTGATGCCTTCAAGGCTTTCCGTAAACACGGAAGGTCTGAGCTTTTCGAAGAGTATTTGACGCTTGAAAGAAAGCTCAAAAATCTCCTCAAGGCTAAAAAACGTAGCTACTGGCGACGTTTTGTTGAGGGACTATCACGAGAAACCTCAATGACAACACTTTGGAAAACGGCCCGCAACATGCGGAACCGCATTTCCACCAATGAGAGTGAAGAATACTCCAATCGATGGATATTCAACTTCGCAAAAAAGGTCTGCCCAGATTCCGTACCAGCAGAACCGCTATTTCGAGAATCAGTCACTGATCCCGGTTCTTTGGGTGGACCATTCTCAATGCTGGAACTTTCTATGTCTCTTCTTTCATCAAACAACTCTTCTCCGGGATGCGATAATATCAAATTCAATCTTCTTAAAACCTCCCAGATATCGCTAAAAGACGATTACTTGACCTGTACAACTGTTTCATGGAGTACAACATTGTGCCCCCAGAATGGCGCCAGGTCAAAGTAATAGCTATTCAAAAGCCTGGGAAACCAGCGTCTAATCACAATTCATACCGACCGATCGCCATGCTATCGTGCATGAGGAAATTATTGGAGAAAATGATCCTTTCAAGAATTGACCATTGGGTCGAGCAAAATGCATTACTGCCAAATACTCAATTCGGTTTTCGAAAAGGTAAAGGAACAAATGACTGTCTAGCGTTGCTCTCTTCAGATATACAGCTGGCCTATGCGCACAAGGAGCAACTGGCTTCAGTTTTCTTGGATATTAAGGGCGCTTTTGATTCTGTTTCCATAGAAGTACTGTCGGAAAATTTGCACAGTAGTGGATTACCCGTTATTTTGAATAATTTCTTGTACAATTTGTTGTCAGTAAAACATATGAACTTTACTCTCGGCACTCTGACAACTTCCAGAAATAGCTACATGGGCCTTCCCCAAGGTTCATGTTTAAGTCCCTTGCTTTACAATTTCTATATTAAAGATATTGACAATTGTTTGGAAGGACAATGCACGCTTAGACAACTTGCAGATGATGCCGTGATCTCCCTAAGAGGTTCATGTGCAAATGTCCTGCAAAGACCATTGCAAAATTCCCTAAATAACCTGACTGTTTGGGCCAGACATTTAGGGATCGAGTTCTCTCCGCAAAAAACTCAATTGGTAGTGTTTACTAAGAAGCGGTACCCAGCTCAACTGAAACTAAAGCTGTTGAAAGATGACATAAACCAATCTTTATCTTCAAAATACCTTGGGGTCTGGTTTGATTCCAAGTGTACCTGGAAAACCCATATTGATTATTTGTTAGAGAAATGCCGAAAAAGGATCAATTTTCTCCGTTCTATCTCTGGAACTTGGTGGGGCGCTCACCCGGAAGACCTCATCAAACTATATAAAACGACTATTCTCTCTGTTTTAGAGTATGGCTCTTTCTGCTTCCTCTCAGCAGCTGATTGCCACCTGATCAAATTGGAACGAATTCAATATCGCTGTTTGCGTATTGCTCTTGGCTGTATGCATTCAACGCATAACATGAGCCTGGAGGTGCTTGCTGGAGTCACTCCTTAAAGCACCGTTACTGGGAGCTCTCACTTAGAATACTGATCAAATGTGGAACAAGTAACACACTTGTATTAGAAAACTTCGATAATATGCTTGAACTGGCTCATCGTTCAAGATACCTGCGAGTCTATCTCAACTACATATCGACAGATCTTTGTCTTCCATGTTATAATCCACCTCGAGTTAACTTCATCAACGACAGTTCCTCAATTGAATACGATCTGTCCATGAAACATGCTATTCAAGGAATACCAGATCATCTTCGACAAATATCTATCCCTTCCATTTTTTCTGAAAAATATGAACATGTCAATTGCAATAACAGATATTTCACTGATGGTTCTCGCATTAACGGATCCACTGGCTTCGGTGTTTTCAACGTAAATTCAACCACCTTCCGAAAACTTCAAGAACCGTGTTCGGTTTATGTTGCTGAGCTGGCAGCAATTAATTTCGCTTTGAGGATAATTTCCGATCAGCCCGTAGACCATTATTTCATCTTCTCGGATAGTCTTAGTTCTATCGAGGCACTCCGGTCGATGAAACCTGTTAAGCACGCATCTTACTTTCTTACAACTATAAGAGAGCAGATGCGTGATTTGGTCGAAAGATCATTCAAGATTATCTTTGTATGGGTCCCATCCCATTGCCTAATCTATGGCAATGAGAAGGCGGACTCGCTTGCAAAGGTGGGCGCACAGGAAGGTGAAGTTTATGATAGACAAATCTCGAATAACGAGTTTTTCCCATTAGTCCGTCAGAGTACTCTTCAAAATTGGCAAATGATTTGGTCACACAATGAACTTGGACGGTGGCTATTTTCCATAGTTCCTAAAGTTTCTGCGCGAGCGTGGTTCAGAGGTGAGGACTTAAGTCGAGGCTTCATCCGCACGATGTCGAGGCTTATGTCCAATCACTATTCACTAAACACACATCTCTACAGAATAAACCTGGTCGATAGCAACCTATGTAGGTGCGGAGCCGGTTACGATGACATCGATCACGTAGTTTGGTATTGCTCGGAAAATGACGCCTCCAGAGAGCAACTATTGGATACCCTTGTGGCCCGAGGTAAACAACCCTTCCGGGATATAAGAGGTGTTTTGGGAGATCGCGATGTGATATATATGCAGGCCATCTATGCCTTCCTTTGCTTGGCTGACATCAAACTTTAATGCCTATATTCTTCTCTTTCTCAGTTTTTTTTTCTTGTCCGATTCTGTTTCTCTGTACCATGTACCCCGAAGCTCTGGCCATCCGGAAGATGTTCCCTGACGAACCAAAATCGAGCACGACGCCACGCAAAATCGTTTTCAACGTTCAACGTCAAACGCCCGGATGAGCAGCTGAAATAACCTAAACCCAAATCCCTACCCCGTCCGTCCTGTATTAAGTTTTTTAACCTTGAGTCGCCACGAGTATTATGGTCTATGTCCCCTCTCAACTAACTGTTAAGATAAGATGATATACCATGTAAAAATATCATACTTGAGAATTACGGCTCCGCAAAGTGTCACACACGACTGAGCCTACCAAATAAATGAACTGGTAAAAAAAAAAAAAAAAAGTTGAACATGTAGCCACGCCCCTTTGGGGGGTGTGTGATGGTTACACAATATTTGCAGTCATACCGGACAACAAAGAGGCGGGACTAATGAGCCATCTTTATTGATTATAAGAAAACTGCTCTCCCGCGCGCGCGTGGCATTTCAGCACCTAAAAACCATGGATGAGTTGAATCATCGTATGTTTTCTGTATGTATGTAGAATTACTGTATGTATGTAGAATCTTTGTATGTATGTAGACTCACTGTATGTATGTAGAATCACGAGCGCGCGTCAAACGGAGAAGCTGCAAACATGTTTTCGCATGGATGACTATCTATCAATATTATAAGTCTTTCTCTGAATCGTGCTCTCGTGATTCTACTACCGACGGAAAACAATCTGCCATCACCAAGCAGTTAAGTTTTACTTTGATCAAAATTCATCTCGCCTCAAGTTGTGACATAAGAGCTACTTTCATTGATGGTAGCCAATCGTTAGTAGGGGAAATTACGGCTTTGGCAGGCTTTGTTCTATTATTGTCAGGGGGTTTTCTGTAACTAATTATGCTCAAATTTGGCCAAAACATTCTTTGCATATCAAAGAATATTGTGGCCAAATTTCATAAATTTGGTCAACAAAACCCCCGACAATAATAGAACAAAACCTGCCAAAGCCGTCATTCCCCCTACTTCATACAAGAAAATTTAATCTGAGCGCTGCTAATGTTAATGACGACGACCGTGCGACCCACACCATCGCCGGGAATAAAACTTCTGATAGGTGCTCCGCCGATGCCAAATGTTGTACCACGGTCTGCTCTTCGCGACATCTCAAACGAAATGGCTCGCGCGCACGAAAGAGCTGCTTTCTTGTAATCAATAAAGTTGAACCTGTAGCCACGCCCCTTTGGTAAGTGTGTGACGGTTACACAATATTTGCATTCATACCGGACAACAAAGAGGCGGGACTAATGATCCATCTTTATTGATGATAAGAAAACTGCTCTCCCCCGCGCGCGTGGCATTTCATTTGAAATGTCGCGGGCGGCGGTCCTAGCATCGGCGGAGTTGCTGAACGAATCAATCGGTTCTTCTCAGGGCCACCATCCTATGCAAAGGAAGAGGTGAGGCGAATATTGTTCAAAGAGCAAATTAACCACTTGGCGACGCCATAATGTTGCCGTCCGTAGCAGAATCACGAGTGAGCCCCGGAGCAGTTGCTACAAATATGAATTCGTATGGATGGCATCAGTTGCAGCCAGGTGAATTTTTCTCAAGATCTTATTTGATTTTGTTGCAGCTTGTGATTGGGAAGGCGGATTATTAACAATCAATCGAAAGATGGAGATGGAGACAGTTCAATCGAAATGATGCTGTCAGTAGCGAAATCACGAGTGCGGTTTAACGCGTGGTCATTGCATAAACACCCATACAGTAATGGAATGGAATGTAGTAAAATATACAGTAAAAGTGCAATTAAACCTGATAAATTGAAATTTAGAAATACCCAAGTTTAGTTAAGCTCATTTAGAATATTTTTCGAAAAATTCGAAAAAGAACAATGAATTGAATTTAAACAAACAAAACTTCTTCTTCTTCTTATTGGCATCACATCCCCACACTGGGACAGAGCCGCCTCGCAGCTTAGTGTTCATTAAGCACTTCCACAGTTATTAACTGCGAGGTTTCTAAGCCAGGCTACCATTTTTGCATTCGTATATCATGAGGCTAGCACGATGATACTTTTATGCCCAGGGAAGTCGAGACAATTTCCAATCCGAAAATTGCCTAGACCGGCACCGGGAATCGAACCCAGCCACCCTCAGCAAGGTCTTGCTTTGTAGCCGCGCGTCTTACCGCACGGCTAAGGAGGGCCCAAACAAAACTAAACTACTCATATTATACAAAACTCGAGAATTCAATAAATTTGTTTTAATTACATATATATATTAGTTCCTTTTAAAATGTAAATTTCATAAGAAATCCAAAGAGTAATTTTGTAATACTCATGGATAATGGCACTAGATTCTTCATTTCACCAAACTGTTTCACGTAGTTTACGTCGGGCGGTCGTGTCTTGTACACAACCCTTATGATTTTTTTCACTATTTTTAGGGCAAATTCCATAGAAATCTCAAATGAAAGCCGATTTAACCCTCCCAAAAATGTATGGAAAAATGACCCCCGATAGAACATTTTAAAAATGCACCTACGTAAAAGAGGAAAACCTATACTTTTGTGTAGTGAGTGTATTAGAGATACTGATTTTTTTGAAAATAAGCCTCTTTTGACAAACACACCGTGAGTACATCGGATGAGTATAGATGCCAGAAAAGTGATTTTTCTACACCCAACCAGCGGATGGCAGATTTTAATACAGTGCTGCATAAGCACATTACAGAAACTGTATAATAATTGGGCATATACGATTTCGGAAGATTTTAATACAATTGTTGCATTGAAATAATACAGATTTGTATTATTTTAATACAATATCTGTATAGAAAGCTTACAGAGTTGCATATGCCCAGATTTTATACAATACTTGTCAGATTTGTTTTTTGGGTGTATACATTATTATTTTGGCCATAATTTTCAACCCCATAGTCCGACGTATGGCGTATTTTCAATAGGAAATAATGGGGATGATGAATACCACCCTTTTCAAGCCAATCGGATAACACTGAGTTATTTCACGAAAAAATATGCTAAATTGAATTTCTACAATTTTTTCCTATCTCAACCTATATATCTAACCTCTGCAAAATCTTGAAATCTAATTTTCCTAAATTTTCACCGATAGAATATTTTGATCGCATGCTTTCCTGAAAGGCTAGAACCCTGTGAAAACAGATCGGAGGTTCATCTTAGTTTCATAATATTGTCCTTCCTGGTATGCGTGCGGCCCTGAGACGAACCGATTATTTTCGAATGCACCTTTCGAATCACTAACAGCTGTCGACGACGAATACACGACCCACGCCATGGGCTAGAATTATGCCTAAATTTTCATCAGCAACTCCACTGATGCTGGGACCGTTATTTGCTCTCCGGTCGCCTGGTCCGATTGTATGCAACGGACCCTAAACCTTTGCTTACACTCATGAAAGCGCTCGTGTAGAGTTTTAATACCGGCCAGACAATGGACCTCAGAAGTTCGTGTCTTGGTAGGGATGTTCATTTCATGATCATCCTCAGTAACTTGTTTTGAACTCGTTGAAGTTTCATGTGACGAGTTTTTGCGCAGCTCTCCCAGACCGGCATGCCATATTCGATCACGGGGAGGATCATTTGCTAGTAGACAGCAAGCTTATTTTTCAGGGACAATGACAACCGACGGTTGATCAAAGGATGCAGTAGTTTCAACAAGACGTTACACTTCGTCACCGTCTTGTCAGCCTGTTGCCTGAAAATAAGCTTGCTATCGAGGGTCAAGCCAAGGTAGTCGGCCTCATTGGCCCATTTCACAGTCGTGCCATTGAGGATGGTTTTACAGTCTCCAGGCGGAAAAAGTTTAGGGGATTTAGAGTGGGGGAAAATGATGGCCTGGGTCTTCGCCGCGTTGATACAGATCTTCCAGCTGGTGAGGTACTCTGTCAGGGCATCCAAGCTTCGTTGGAGTTTTTTTTTTTTTTCTTTTTTTTTTTTTTTTTTTTTTTTTTTAACGAAGGTAATGGAAATCTGCAAACAGACACCTGGGGAGGCGAACCCAGGTAGTGTGGGGATGGGATCACCACTCCCGACCCACTAAAACCAACTCCTTCCTCTCCAGTCATTCCCCCGGCCCGCAATTAAGCAATACTTCGGGGGATGACTATTGGGCATTGCGCCCCCTCCATGACGTACACAAGTGCACGTATGCGCCTCAACTCTTCGACACTCCCCATGCAACACATTTGCACAATACACACTGGCACCACATGTGCCCCAACACTCACCTGCCTATGCCGCTTGAATGACTGCAAGGACCAATTTATAAGTACCCTGCAGGGGGTACCCCATGCCGCCATCTCACAACATAGACAGTCCTCACTCAGTGTGGTGTTCACCCCGTCCTGCAACAGGGTGGCACCACTTGTCTACCAAGCCGGAGGCGACCCTAGGTTGGTGGCTCCTATGCCGCTCCTACCTCAGCTACGAGGCAGACCCTTTCATGTCTCCTATTTCTGAGGTGTCGCAGAGGCATCAACCCCCCGACACTCCTGCCAGTCATAGCGAGACTTTCGTGTCCCCTACTTCTGAGGTGCCGCAGAGGTATCTGCCCCCCGACACTCCTGCCAGGCCTAGCGAGACTTCACTCAGTTCGTCCCTAGCAGCCGGATCACACTACTGCCTAAGCAGCCACTCTGACCATACGTACCGTGCGAGTCTGACTTGTGTGCTCGCTCATACATTCAGTCCCAATCGCTTGCACCACTTGTGCACCACTCTCTTTGACATTCAGTCACTCACTCAGTGGGGGTTGTGATACCCCCATCTCCCATTTTTATCCACTCTGTGCACCTCCTGTGCATCGTTTGGGCGTGGAACACCCGGCACGTCAGACGTGCCTAACACTCACCTACCCAGGCTTTGACACTGCCAATAGGTCCCCATTAGGTACTATGCCGGTAGCACCCACCCATTGACGTTTCAAGGCCCAGGTAGTCCTCAGCCAATGTGGTGGTCTCCCCATCCTGGAACGGGGTCGCACCACTACCTTACATGTCTCCGATTTCTGAGGTGCCGCAGAAGCATCAACCCCTGACACTCCTGCCAGACGCAGCAAGACTTTCGTGTCCCCTACTTCTGAGGTGCCGCAGAGGTATCTGCCCCCGACACTCCTGCCAGGCCTCACCAGACTTCAGTCATTCTAACACTACCGACCATGCGTACCATGCGAGACTTACTTGTGTGCTCACCCATACACTCGGTCCCTCATTCTGTGGGGGTATTACGAGTAATACCCCCAACTCCCGTTCGCTTGCACCACATGTGCACCACTTGGGGGTGTGTGGGTACCACCCACTGCCACCCGCTTGCCGCCGAAGCAGCCCTCACTCTGTGGAACCTCCACAGGCTCCGTTAACGACCTGGCTAATTGTTTCACCCCCCATCCCTTCGGCACGGGTCGCCTGACACCTTGGGATTCGGGGTTAGGGGCTTGTATGCTTTAAGCGGCACACGGTCGCTTGATAAGGTTTGCTTGCGGATATGTGGTTTTTGGGAGGGAATTAACAGCGCCCCCTGTTAACCCCACCACCTCCTAGGCAGAACCCCCTGACTCACAGACGGCTGGGGAGGGGTCGTCAAGCCCTTGGACATGGTCCCTGCTGCCCGCTTCGTTGGAGTTTTGCCACAAGCGCTCTGATCACTCTACTGTTGTAGACGATGGAGGTGTCATCTGGGAACCAAGACAGAATGCCGCCTTCTGGAGGTTCTGGCATATCGGAGCTGAACAGATTGAAAAGCAGGGGCCCGAGGATACTGCCCTGGGGGACGCCTGCGACGATGTTGGGTGCATTGGAACTCGCTCCGCTGATTGAGACTCGGAGTGTCCTTGCGGGCAGATAATTGTTGATGATTTTCATCAGGTAGCTATGAAGACTGTAGCATTGTAGCTTATACACCAGGCCATCATGCCATATAACTAAACTGTTCTTCGAGCAAGATTTTCAGCAGACTCAAGTAACCGGTGATGAACAGCTTTTTCAAATAGCTTGGATAATTCGGAGAGAAGGCTGATGGGACGATAACTTGGATAACTCCTCCGAGAAGTGTGTGTTGTTAGCATGCTCATTAACGGCTGCTTCGTGTGGACTGACGATGTTCTGTTCAAGATTGTGTGAGCTGACGAAGTGACGACCTATTTCAGGAACCTTCTCTGCAGGAGTTATCAAGCGATCCTTAGAGCCATTGCTGTCTAATGGAATCAAAGGTGGAATGGGTCGAGGCTTAGATTTTAGAATTTTTGTTAGCTTCCAGAACGGCTTAGCACAGTCTGGGAGAGCGCGGATCTTATTGGAAAAATCACTATTTCTGAGGTCCACCATTCTGGCCTGGATAATTTTGGTCATG
Source organism: Armigeres subalbatus (assembly GCF_024139115.2). Lineage (NCBI taxonomy): Eukaryota > Metazoa > Arthropoda > Insecta > Diptera > Culicidae > Armigeres > Armigeres subalbatus. Next base: position 51,390,889 of record NC_085139.1, on the reverse strand, counting down.
CGATTGCACCGGGCCTTAAGCGCAGGCAGCCCAGTACGTTGGTACTGCCTGCGAGTGACATTTCGCAGACGGATCAAATCTTTGGTGAGTAAATCAATGTTTAGGGTTTTACTTACCGGTCTAGCAGCTGGCACATGTTGTTCACGGGCCTGGAAGATCGCCTCTTGGATGGAGTGGAGATGGTCGTCGATTTCCTCCGGTGTGATCGGATGTCGCTAGTAGTTGATGTTTTCGTCCACACACCTTTGGAACCGGCTCCAGTCGATACGATGGTAGTTTTGCCGGGAATGCTGATGCCGATCGACCGAGGAGCCCACTTCCGCCACCATTAGGTAGTGATCCGAGCTGAGCTTCTGGTAGACGACTGGCTGGGAGATGTGGTCGTTCATGTTTGTGATGTAAGTCTATTGTGGAATAGGCGCCGGATCGACTCAGCCGAGTGGGGGAATCCGAGCTCAGGATCGTAGAGTGACCTCCCTCCATGTTGTTGCTCCAAATGGTTCCGTTTTGATTGCAGCGACTGTTGCCCCAGGCTTGGTGCTTGGCATTCAGGTTGCCAGCAATGATGAACTGACCTTGTCTCCGCGTAAGATTGATGATGGCCCTCAGAAGGGCGGCCGATGATCCTACGCCAGATTTAGCTCGAGTTGGGCAGTACGCCGCGATGAGCGTGATTGTGCCGTCAGAGGTAGTTACATCCGCACCGATGGCCTCAACGAGGCGCAGCTGGAAGCTTGGCAGCAGGCGACAGTTGATGTTGTAGCGAAGAGCGATGGCTACACCACCTCCCCTGGTCGGCCGGTCGAGTCACAGTCCGGGATGTTGACGTTCATCTCCGGTTTAAGGTGCGTTTCGGTGACGAACGCCACGTCTATTGCATTCTCCTCAAGGAAATCTTTCAACTCAATTGTTTTGCTCTTTAGCGAGCAAGCGTTCCCTAGCAGCCATTTTCAATGACGAACATGCCAAGAGTGAAGGCTTGGTCGAAGCGGGTATGGCAGCCGTGCAGCCGAGTGGTTGATCTGGTTTGTTGCTCCAAAGTGTAGAGCGGAGCAGATTCTTCCGGTGGGACGGCTTCGTTCTCCGACTGCCGACGGAACCCAAAAGGAGGAAGCGGGGGTCATTCGCGTTAGATGGTGCCGACGATGTTGGAGCTTTAGCCGACGTAGCTGCCGCTGCCAGTCGCTTGTGCGGGAGGAGTATTGGAATCACAGGACGGGGAGCCTGGATGGCTGGAAAGTTCACCTCGTTGATTATAGGAACACGGTTCTTTTTCGGAGGGTCCAGGTGGAAGCCTTCTTCCGGATTTCCAGGAACTCGGCGCACTTGAAATCGGTCACCTCCATTTTGTCGCACTCGTCTGTCGGATGTAGGTCGCCACACTTTTTGCAGCGCGGCTTCATGCGGCAGTTCCTGGTGCCGTGGTACAGAAGCAGTTGGTACACTGGCCGATATCGCTCCCAGTCAACGATGGTGTAACTTATAACACCTTCCAGCTTCAGGTCCTTCCTGATAGTGGTGCCTTGCTCCAGATGGATCAGTTAAAGCTGGTCGCGATATCTTCTCGCCTTGTCGTGACGAGCGATCTTGTGGACGGCTACTGGCTTCAGTCCGCAACTTCCAAGCTCTGCTCTTCCTCCTTCATGTCGTGGAGCCCTCGCAGCAAAGCCTTGAGCGGCTTCGTGCCGGGGTGGTCATGAGTGTAGTACTCATACTTGTGGATTAAATTTTCTTGTTTGAAGTACTAACGATTGGCTACCATCAGTGAAAGCAGCTCGTAAGCCACAACTTGAGGCGAGACAAATTTTGATCAATGTACAAATTAATCGCAGCTCTCTACACGAAAAGGCCTCGTACTGTGCTTCGATGAGGCCGATGATTTTCTCAGGAACCCCTTTGCGCTTCAGGGCGCCCCACATATTCTCGTGATTGAGACGGTCGAAAGTTTTTTCGTAGTCAATGAATACCAAGTAAAGGGACTCTTGGAATTCATTGACCTGCTCGAGATTTATGCGGAGCGTGACAATATGGTCCACACAGGATCTTCCGGCACGGAATCCGGCTTGCTGCCACCGGAGAGTCGCATCGATCTTCTCCTGAATCCGGGCTAGGATAATGAAGAAGTGCGTAACGTTGTAAATCCGGTCATATCGCCAGGCTCGGTACAACACTGAAGCTGACAATATGACGTCTCTAACCCTGAATCCCAAGGTGTCAGGTGACCCGTGCCGATGGGATGAATGGCCTGGGGGTGAAACAATTAGCCAGGCAGTTAACGGAGCCTGTAATGCTTGGTACACCTTAATAAAGAATAATAAAAAAATGTAATGCTTGGTAGACACCTTTTCGTGCTGCATTACGGAGAAAGATGTGCTCTAGTTCTGTGCTCTAGTTCTTACTATTTTTGTTAATACTTATGAATGATGGTCGGAAGAGTATGGAACGACTATAATTTGCTTTTAGATGACCCATCTTTTCTTCTCTTTGGGTGGAGTCAATGGAGTAAATTATAAAAACGTTACTTAATCTTGGGCTGGTTTCGAAGCGGCCGACATGAATCTTCAAGCTCCAGAGCGCTGATTAATTAGTAGAGAGGCGGATACGAATTTGGTAGATCTGCTGAACCCTCTGACTGATTAGAGCTCTGTGTAAAGGTAAGATTCAGAAATGCCAAAACGTAATGAAATCAGACCCCTGTACAAAAACACATTCGGAATTCATAAGAAGAAACAAAAATATGTTTGAACTTCATTACCGATGCATGGCCAAAATCAGTAAATGGACGCAGTGGTTCATCCCGAACAAAAAAAAAAACGTTCAAAATCTTAAATGGTTTCGTGACGGTCCCCAATTTTAGATTCTGATTTGACACCCAGTACTTTCGGGTTAGACGTTGTCCTACGTCAAAAGTGTTACAGAGGGGAGGTGGGGTCTAGAAATCTCAAAAGTAGTGGACAACATATTTGAATCGCTAAGAAGTAAGCAATTGAGAGTCCCAGACGTATCATTAGGATAGATAGGCTTTCTCCTTGATTTCGCAGTGACCTGGCCATATGTGTTCCATTTTCCCGAATGTTTAGAAGAGGTTGAATCCTAACCATATTCTTCACCAGGGGTCACCATCGGTTTTGTAACATTCCCTGAAAATGCATTGGCTCGTTTTATCTGACTCCATTGAAACCTGATTTTCCCTAGACATTTGTAAAAACTTCTGCTTCTCTGTTATACTTTTTTAACCCATTCTCATAAAATCAATTCATTTTTTGTTAGATTTCCTATATGCATCTTGGAATAGATACCGAAGAGTGATTATTACTTGGTTTTAATTGATTTTTCATCGAAACTCTGTGAACAGAGTGATTACCTTAGCGAATGAGGTGAGGATAAACAAACACAAACACCGCAGTTGCGCTGCGGGTATTCTTCAATGTGACGAGAATTACCATTTATGCCGAATCGGAGCACGATCTTACCTTTGAAATTTATTGGCTGCCTACAATGTTTAGCATGTGATACGCACTATTTATGCCTTCCACTTACAGTAGGGAAAAGATCTGTTTCGGCAGGCGGTCGACGACCTTCTATTTCTGGCCCTAACCTCAATAACACAGTCGTAGGAAACGAAATAAATTAAATCTTTGCGATACTTATTTAGTACTACATATAGATACTAAATGTGTGTAGTAGCCAGAAATAGATCTGCTGCCGGAGTAGTCTTCCACTCTATACTTCACGAAGATGAATCGAGCCTTAGCTGGAATTTTCCTTAAAAGCGAAATAATGAAAATAGCAGATAATCTGATATTCCGGTGGAGTGTATGTAGATATCTTCTTCGACGGTATCATGCTATACTTCCCATTGAGTTCCAATGAATCGTCTTTACTTCGTGAGAATGAAGCAAAACAAAAACTTTTTCCAGTTAATGGACCTATCACTTCCAATTCATTTCATAGCTGACGGAAAATGGGTCCTCGTTTTTCAAGAAATCGATCAAATAACATCAACTGGGTAGTCGAGGGTGTAGATAAAGCATATAAAGAGAAACATGATATTTATTTAGAAGCAGCAGCATACACTCGATTCATGTTTGGCTGATAGCAGTGTGATATGAAATGAAAGCAGACTAAGCTTTTTTCGTAAATAAGAAGTGCAATAAAAACTATATGTGTATGGAAATGAATGAAAATAAAAACGCCTAATGGCAAGTAGAAACGCACCTTGAATGTTTACCGCCTATTAATTGTCCTCTGATTATTCTTTAAATTATTTGGGATTTTTTTGTATACACATTACTTTGCAATTTGAAGTCACTCGACCAAAAATACGATTATAAAAACGTGTAAAGCAGGATTCTGTGTAGTTCCAAAATGCCTACAATAATAACCGAACTGAAAATGAAACTTCCTTTATACGACAAAATTTCGGTAGAAATGAAACTTTACCGAGATTTCAAGTGTGTGGTTAACCTCAGGAAACCACACTACACATCTTCTTCTTATATATAAAAATGAAATGGTCTGGCATAACTCGAAAACGGCAGGATGGATTTTATTCATTCCTTCAGCAGCTACATTAGTTATAGTTTCCGACGGGTTTATATGATATTTCCTAATGCGAAAATTACGAGTAAAGTTGAGCAAATCGTGAAAAACTAAAATTGTGATTCCTATGCGAACTTTGCATGGGCAGTTCGGAATGCACATTCTCGCCTACTATGCAGGACAACGTCTGCCGGGTCAACTAGTACGTAATAAATTCCGGGTCTATTATCGATTTTTTTAAGTGGGCTAAATTTTTCTAAGAAAGCAAAAATCTGAACCAAGAAAAGCGATGTCTGACATTTGAATCGATGAGCTATTGAAACTCTGTCTCCCACCACTCAGCATTTCAGGCAAATTATTGTAAAGGTCAATCACCATTTGATCTCTTTTCGGGTTGCTAGCAGACGCTTTCTGTGATGGGATGGAGAACAGTTTACAGGTTTAATTTCTAACATTTCCAATTTCCGCGTAGCACAATTCCAGAAGTTTGAATTATCTTTTCGTTTAAAATCGATCAAAGTAATTTTAGATTCCATTAATTGTGTCTGTGATGTAGGGCTTTGCACAATGTAGCAACTTTGGTGTCGCCCGTATCTCTTCTGCAGACAAGTTGAACACAACCATCAGCTTTCACGTAGATGTGACGGGAAGTGCTGGTTTTCATCCTCTTACATTGCCGTCATTTAGGTCGAACACAAATTGAGCATGATTACTTGAGGTAAACTGAAGAGCTACCGTTTTCCCCATTTGTGTCTAGCAAAAACTTTTGCCCTTCCTTATCACCTAACGAGCATTTAGGTAAAAAGAAGGGAGGTGTCTACCTCATCAGACAGACAAGAAACATTACTGGCTGAGGCTTTTTGAATATCAAAGGAAATTTCGAAAAATTAAATTGATAAAATTTAGGTATGAAAAAGTAGTTGTGTTTCCGGAAGATTCGCGGCATGAAACATCACGAGTATGGTTTTCTTATTTTAGTGTGAATAGAGAAATAGAGTGTGGAGGTGTTAAGAAGTGCGAAGACGTTTTCCACTCAAAATCGTTAGGTTTTTAATTAAATTTAGAAATAGAAAATTTCAGACCTACTTCTTCCCGACTGTTTCTTCATAACTTTTTCCGCATAATTTACGTAATTCAAAATCTTGCTTCGTCATATACTGTTCAATAACGGTAAGCATCTTAAAAGAAATCGAAAAGGTGTTAATGGGCCTTTTCCCTAATACGATGCCCCGTGGAAGTTTGCCGACAAATACCTGGATGAAGAAATTCTTTTTCCATTTCGTAATTAATAACAAAGTAACGCTATCAAGGAATGGGGGAGTAAAATTTAAGAAAGTTATACTATCCACACCCTTAGACTTTAAAAAAAGTTTCACCGCGCCAAGCTTTCACTGTAACATCCCTTTACCAGAACACGGAAGAGAACGGCGAAGGGCCTCGCTAATTCAATAGGTAGGGTTGTTGTCATGATTAATGTTGGACCATCGCTGCTTGCCTGACATCTCTTGATATGGGTGAACGAATCTGCATAAGTGATAACTTTGTTGCCTACTCTAAATAAATCATTGTTGCCTATGTTTAATCAAGCATGGAACTTTAGCTTATGCTATTATTATTATTATAACAATCCTCATCACAATCCATTAGCAGGCTAAGGATAGCCCCAATGGTGTTGAATGTTTTGAAAATACAAACAAATACCAGAAATGTATTTTGTTGCGAAGCATGCATGTCGAACGTTAATAATGATTCCATGGGAAAACTGTCAAAACGCACGCAAACGTATCAATTGTGTTTGACCCATAAACCATACGTACGTCTACAATTGCGAATCTAAAATAATTCCCGAAACCTTCACTTGCTTTAGGCGCCCGATTGTCGTACTACACAGGTTGTAAACGGATGTGATTAATTTCCGAGCAAAGCTTGAGAGCAAATTAATAACATGTTTTTATGTTGAGGAATCGCTGATTTTGATTTCATAGGTTGATATCCAATAGAGCTATTGATTGGCTTTCACTCTTTTGGGATCAAAAACGGGGTTTAATGTTTTCATCCGACGTTTCGGACACATGTATTGTGCCTTTCTCAAGGAGTTAACTATGTTCCGTTTTGTTGTCACATTAGCCCTCAGCATAGGACCTATTTGTCACCACAATTCGTTTTCCCTGTCGTGTGTGAGGTAGGGCGGAATTTACTTAATTAAAAATTCCGCCCTACATAGTTAACTCCTTGAGAAAGGCACAATACATGTGTCCGAAATGTCGGATGAAAACATAAAACCCGGTTTTTGATCTCAAAAGATTGAAAGCCAATACCTCTATCGTCGCCATCTTAGTCGAATCAATAAAGATAGGTTGGTATCCGTTTGGTAGTTTTAACGGTTAAAATAACAAAATCTACAGCAGAAAAATCCTGCTGTGACATAAAATTAAAAACTGTGACATCAAATTGAAAACAAGGGGGTCCCGTAGCATAGTAGGCTACACGTTCGCTAACAAACGAATGGTCATGGGTGATTTCCAGCCCCTCCACCAAACCCTCGTCAGTCCCCGGATCCGCAGCACATACGGTGGTGTTTTGGGGTACGCGCCTTACCGTCACGGCTGCCTGACAACGACAAACAACTTGTTCTTCTCGGAGGCATTCCGCCAACTTTACCCGGATAAATGGCAACTGAACAATGCAACGATCTTTGGGGATACATTACATGGACAAACGGATAGGGGAGAACGGTCCAAAAATGCACCCCTGGGGCAAAATAGCCACACTCATAAAATCACTCATATAATATGTTGTAGTAAATTTATGAACGAATATTACCATTACAATTCATAATTAGTTATCCATCATTGAGCTCCATTGGAAAAAACGAACAGTGAGTAATGTCTGTGACATAACCGCTAAGTGGACGTAGGACTTGACTTGACCATGCCTTTAGATACATAATATGTCCAAATTTCTCACATCAACTATTTTGGATAAATAATCGGCGTTGCACACCATTCCTTGGCAAAATCTTCTCATCAAACTGACACAGAAATCAAATCTACCTCGAACAAGAATCATCAAAAAAAAAGTATCTGTCCGGTCACGAAATATTAGCCTCCACAGTGGCAACCTTCCCACTGAAGGACTGCCTGAAATAAACCACAAGTTGGCTCAGCAGGGTATGTATACCATATCCCTTCCACTGAAGAGCCTTCTAATCCGTGCGATAGCGACTGAAGGAGAACATTATTTTTAACTCTTAGAGCCTTGAAAAAGGCTGTTTGCTTCGGCTAAGTGCAAAAAGTAAGAAAACGATCTTTTCAAATAACCGCGAATTTCTAGTGATGGTATAAAAAAGACTGAATGCTCTGCGAGCGAATGCACTTTTCTTTTATACTACTTAATTTTGAATCTTCTCTGTTTCCCAATAGGTGGGCCAATCAGCTAGTGTCTTGTATCCCGCTTCTTTGTCAGCCAAAGCGTCATCATCATCAACGCGTTCGAGAAGGGCTTCTTCTTTTTTACGCTTGTTGCTCGCTGCTGGCGTCTATTTCCTAACGGGACTTTTCGCTAGATACATGCCATTAAGCCGGGCAAGCGAGCTTAGAATTGCAGTTCAGGTGGGAAGTACGTGTTGTTTTCTGAGACAACATTGTTAGTAGTAGAAGGAAGGAAACACCCGGACATGGGATTTCGGGTGATAAGATTTAGAATTGGTAACATGGGACGATCATTCAGTCACGTTCGCTTTGTGTGCGGTCAGTATCAAACAATGTTTATCTACATATTTTTTTATCAATACCAAAAAATCCAACATTTCTAGACCAACATTTGAAAAGGGCGTAACAGCCAAAATTTATTCCTTCTGATTCTTCGTCTACGTATATAGCTATATATGTAAACGAAGAATCAGAAGGAATAAATTTTGGCTGTTACGCCCTTTTCAAATGTTGGTCTAGATTTGATGAAAAATCGATTGATAGTTTAAAAATGTTTGAGCTGTTATTAGTGTTTTTTTTATCCAAATAAGATTATGTGAGAGATTTGGATATCTTATGAATCTTTAAAGGCATGGTCAAGCGAAGTCCTTCGTCCACTTCGCGGTTAAATCAGAAAAATATCCACTGATAGTTTTGACGCTATTTATGAAAATCACGTATAAAATTTTATCTCTAGAATATTGGATTTGGCACCCAAGAACAATTTCTATCCCGAAGGGTATTTAAGGCATTGATATTGATCTCTATTATTGGTTCTCTGAAGAACCGTTTGTTTTTTGGACATATATGCTGCATCATGTGGCTTTTCTTCAGCCTGTCTCGGCTCAGCACCGATGCTGGCCGGTCTCGGCTTGACTCTGCTGCTGCTGCCGGTATCTGCTCAGCATTGCTGCTTTGTCGGGTCTGTAGGGTGGACTGCTGATGTACTGGCTAGGTTTCGGCTGATGATGGTCGCTTCGATGGAATCGAGCCGAAAAAGCGGTCGGTGCAGACTTCATTCCCTGCTAAAAGGTGTAAATGCTGTTCAATCAATGATGCGGTTGCTTCGCTTGTCCCGGTCAGAATGAAAGGAAAAAATCGCGATGCGCTATTTTATGGCTTCTCGGCAGACCCAGCGGCTGCTCATTCGCTGGTGTCTGCACCAATGAGAACGTGGTAATGGAATGATGCAAGAATTATGCGGTACCCATATTTATAGGTTCCCTTGATCTCAATGTTTTTCATTGAAAACAGTTTCATGCCTATTGAAACAAGTTTTTCGGGTCTTATCAAGCATGGACATGAAAGGCATACTTAAAATCTGTCGATTGAGGGGCTTACCGCAGAAATTCGTCCACTGATACGAACACTATTAACGTTTAAAATCTTTCAACACAGCGTAACGCGGTCGATTTGAATATTTTGAAATGACACCCGTTATAGTAAAGAGAGACGTAAGTCCTACGTCAAAATCGAAAGCAAAAAGCGCATAGAAATCACAAAAAAAATAATAATTCAAGTAGTATGGAAAATGGCGATCAACTTAATACGGCTATGCACACAGCATTTGATGAGTATAATGCAAAAACTGAAGCGGAAATTAAATCTTGTCCCAAAATATTTTTCCAATATGTAAACACCAAACTAAAGACTGACAATTTTCCCTCAATAATGTACATAGACAGCAAAGTGGGTACTAATTCTGATGAGATTTGCAATTTGTTTGCTAAGTATTTCCGTGAAATTTACTCTGAACACTCAGAGGAGGACCGTGATCGCGCATTTTTTGATGTCTATCCTGAGTTCTCAAACGATATAAGCGTCGACCAAATTAATGTTCTTGACATCTTAGACGCGTTAAAACAATTGGATGTAATAAAGAGTACCGGTCCAGATGGTGTTCCCCCGTATTTTTGAAAACTATGGCAGCTGAGCTCACTGCTCCTTTGTTTTGGCTTTTCAATATGTCATTAAAATCTGGAGAATTTCCTAAACCGTGGAAAACTTCCTTTCTGGTGCCGATTTTCAAGTCTGGCAAAAAATCCGACATCCGCAATTACCGCGGAATCGCTCTTCTCTCCACCATTCCAAAATTATTCGAAGCAACTGTCAATGAGAAAATATTCAACCAAATAAAAAATAGGATCACTACAAGCCAGCACGGATTCTTTAAAGGTCGGTCGACAGCTACGAACTTACTGGAATTTGTGAATTATTCTCTTGAAGCCATGGACAATCACGTTGAAGTTTTATATACGGATTTTAGTAAAGCGTTCGATCAGGTATCTGGCAACCCCAATCCTACCCACTACGTTTGACAATAGCCAACATCTTTGAGTTTCCCATTGTTCTATTGAAATTGGGTTTCCCACTGACAATTCTATTTTGTAAACAAACCACTATTCCGAAGTGATTTTTTCCAAAAAGACGTAATTATTTTTCATCATTTTTCAAGAACTTGAGCGAAAGTATGAATGCGAGGTGCTATTTCAACAAGAATATTGATGCCTTTAATAAATTTTCATATTTCAATGGGCACCAAGCGCTCTACTTCGCCAAAATATTACGATATTCAAAATACATTTTCAATGGCAGGTTTCAACGATTATGAATTACGCCTTCGTATTAAATTAATCGATGATTTTGATGCTGGCATCAGAAACATGGCCGCTTCGCAGACCCCTGCGTTCGATAGAGTCGATATTCCAATGCTTCTCTTTAAACTGCAAAAAATGGGAATCCAGCATGGACTCCTTAAATGGCTTGAAGCATATCTGACCAGTCGCAATCAAATAGTTAGGTTCAAAGGAAAGCAATCTGTAGCTATTCATACCACATCGGGAGTCCCGCAAGGCTCTCATTTAGGTCCGCTATTGTTTATTTTGTTTGTAAACGACTTGTCCTTCATTCTAAAACATCTAAAAGTATTGATTTACGCTGACGATATAAAACTTTGAAGACATGAACACATTTAAACACGAGATCCAGATATTTCATAACTGGTGTATAAAAAGTTTGTTACAGCTCAATATAAAGAAATGCAACTTAATTACTATAAGCAGAAAACGAAATATTCCAAATATGACAATCGCTTTAGGTAGCCAAAAGGTAACAAGATGTGATAGAGTTAGGGATCTTGGCATAATTATAGACTCTAAGCTTACGTTCATTGACCATTATAATAGGGGAGGAGGTTCGGTTGTGGGCACCCTTTTGTGTTTGGTCCATAACTTTGGCCCTGGTTGATCTTAGGTCGACATTTGCATAGCAATCGAAAGGTAAACTTATAACCTTACTACTAGCAAAGAAATTAATATGATTTCATCGATTTAGAAAAAAATATTGACAATTTAGAAAATTTGACATTTTTGTACATTTTCATTTCGTGGTTCGGTTGTGGGCACCCTTGAAAACTTAGCTAAAAATAAAGAAGCATGAATAAAAACCACCCAGATTTGAAGACAAGGAATAGTTTATTCATTCTAAAAGCCAGAAGACGCTAAAAAACTCAAATCAATTCACCTAGCAGTGATGATGCCTCCCTCGGTGCATTAAGGAGGATGTTGAAAAAAATCACATAAGAAAGGTCTAAATAGCACTTTAGGTAAATGGGTTTTAATTTTTCATTGATTTACGTTTTATTGGTATGCATCACAGTCAAAAAATCCTGATTAATCACCCTAGCGGCAATAGTGCCTTTCTCGTTCAGTTCAAAAAATAATATTTTGGCCATAAATTTTGATCCCATGGTCCGATCTGACCAATTTTCAATAGGAAACAATGGGAAAGCATTCCCCGGTCAACGCTTTGTTCCAAAAAGTGTGTGTATAATGACTACACACTTATTCTCGATTCTCTTGTTCGGTAAATTTGTTTACGGTTTTGCTCCGTAAACCATGAAAACTACCGAGAAAGTCAGCTATTTCATTGGAAATTACTGATTTTTTGTAAACGTTTTCATTATTTACTGTATACAGTAATGCTTAGAACCGAGTTTTCAGTATTTGTGATGTTTACTGTGAGGTTTACTGATATCGAACAAAAAATCAGTAAAAGCTGTTACCGAGTTTTCGGTTTTCACAATTTTGTTACTGAGTTTTCATCAAATTAGAATGACAACTTAACTTGTTGACAGATTTCAGCGTGGTTATTAGTTTATTCATAACGACATCGTGCCCCACATTTTTCCAAACCCATTTCTTTCCGATGCTGTTGGACCGCAAACTAAAAAACTCATCCGATTTTAAATGTTCCAATCAGCCAAATTCCAGAGAAAAAAGTGCATGTAAATGATAAAACATTCTTTATTTATTTATTTTACAATGAAAATTATGAAAAAATACCAGAAGCGATTTTTGTTGCTGGGAGTTGAGCCATACTCGTGGCTCCGGATTGGAGCCAAGAACATAACAAATTGTACATTAAGACGACGGCAACGATAAGTGATTGGGATAAAATTTAATTTTTCTCTTATCGCACATTAGAAATCTTTTTTGAGGAAAAGGATAAGTTTGAATTTAAATATTTCAACATTTTTGTTTTCTATTATTGCATCATATTTTTGGCGATATTTTTACTGAAAAACTCAGCATTCAAAAAGTAAACAAATAGTTTACCGAAAAAGTCAGTAGAAACAAGTACTGAATAGATCGGTACTTTTTGACACTTTATGATTATTTCGGGTTACCGAGTTCTCAGTAATTGCAATAATTACCGACTTTAGTCAGCTGTTCAAAAACTCAGTAAAAATTTACCGACTTCGGTAATCGAAAGTAACTGTGTAGACATGCCCAAAGAACAAAAATATTAAATAAACTCATTATTTCGAACAATTATGTCAAACTAATTATAAAAACTGCCTTAAAACGTTATTAAAAATAAGTTAAGGGACAAGTAAAACGATATTGAATGATTTATCAATAAAATGAGGGTGCCCATAACCGAACCAATAAAGGTGCCCACAACCGAATTTCGCAGCTTTTTTGGAACGAGAAGAAAAAAAAAATCGCGCTAAAATTTTGATGGCAATCGACATTGGGCCTCAAAATAGATTAAATTTACTGTGTAAATACGCATTAGAACTCACTTTTTGAATTAAATCCTTTAATTTATGACACTTTGAAAAAAGCCAAAAAAAACTTTCGTGTTGTTTTTCTTGTACGAAAAATTTATTTGTTTCTAGTTCAAAGTAGAAATGCCCATCCGGTTTGATATTGAGCACAAAACATCATGCTATTATAGCAAACAAATGACGGTTGTCAGAATGACAGCATCTCTTATCTGTCAAAAGATACATAGGGGTGCCCATAACCGAACGGTGCCCACAACCGAACCTCCTCCCCTACTATTATAAACAAAGCTAATAATATGTTAGGATTCATAAAAAGGTTTGGCTACAACTTCCACGATCCATACACTATAAAAACATTATATATTGCTTATGTCAGATCGATACTTGAATATTGCAGCATAGTTTGGTCACCTTACACAGTCACGCATGACACAAGAATTGAGTCGGTACAAAAGCAATTTTTATTATATGCACTACGCAAGTTGGGGTGGACTCAACTTCCACTCCCGTCTTATAAAGCACGATGCATGCTAATTAGTATACAAACATTGAAGGAACGACGGGAATATGCGATGCTATTTTTCATTAATGATGTTATCTCGAACAAGGTCGACTTAGAGGCAATATTATCTAAATTTAATTTTTATATCCCACAAAGATCTTTGCGAAATCGAACTTTATTTGCCTGTAGTAGTCATCGTACAAACTATGCGAAATTCGGACCCATAAATCAAATGATGGCTGCTTATAATAAACATTGCAATGCTATTGATTTCACTACATCTAAGACTAAATTGAAATAATACTTGCGTACTCAGTAAATGCTTGGTGTGTATAATTTTCATATCGGATAAAAGTGTTTATTAATTTTAAGTAACGGAGAACTATATTATAAGATTAAATCTGTATCAGACGGTCTACAAACATGATTGACGACAATAAATAAAAAGATTGGAAGATACCCTATCTTCATATGCGCGGGTAGGCTTCTAGAAGCTTTTTTTTTATTGTCTTTATTAATGAGGTTTTCGGCCCTTGACCGGTTCACCTCAATTCTAGAAGCTGGATTTTGCAATCTGTTGGCAGGTTGGTGATCATCGCGTAGTGTATTCCGTCATTCATGACGAAGAACATTTTAGGCCTTCAAGTGCTTCTTCAAGTTGGTTGTATGTTGTTTTTGCATTTTCATTGAATGCTAATTTTTCCGCCTCTAGAGTTTCCTTCCACGACGCGAAGTCCACATTGTAGGATTCGTTGCTAGACTTGTCTCTAAAAGAGTCTGCTAGGCAATTGGCGATGTCCTTATCATCCTTAGCTGTTTCACCTTTATACACTATAGCACCAATAGCACCAATAACTCCACTTTTCCTTTTTCCCTCAATAAGACGACATTTCTTCCTCATTTCTTTAACTGGAGTCTAAGATGTGAAGCTTACATCAAAAGCTTCCCAGCTTTTCTTCTTCGCGCTATTCACTATATTTCGAGACACTTCCCTGGTTTCTCTAAACACCCTAACTCTTTCTTCTTTATTACTACAATTAATTGGTGCTTTGCGACTTAAGCTTTTGCAGCGCTTTCCTTTAACTCTTTATGGCTGCGGCAACTTCGTTGTTCCACCTAGGAGTGTGTCGTTTCCCCTTGCATCCTTTCGTTTTAGGTAAGATCACGTCTTTAGAAAATAAAATCATATGGTCACCCATGATTTTATTTTCTAAAGGAGGACACGTCACCCGAATCGTGGCGAAAAAGGAGGACATTTGGTAAAAAAGGAGGTCATAAAAAACATCGATCGATCGGCCATTTTCAACCCCCCCCCCCATGTCACAGTTTTTGTATGACTCATTTAATTTTTTTTATGGATTGTCACACTTCGAGCAACCCCTCTCCCCCTCCAAGCGTTCCGTAATTTATGAATGTTCCCTTAGGTGCAGAACTTCATTATGCTGCTCACTGCCATGTTTGAGAAGTTCATCGCGCTGGTAGGGCTGCCACCTGAGGTATAGCTGTCAGGATACAACATTCCGTGAATCAGTCGCTGGATACCAGGCAGACGCTGTCTGAGCCACACATCCCACTTTAGCTTGCGGTCTTGTCATCGGTCGACCCGTGGAAGCTTGAGCAAAGATCTTGTATGGACCGCAGCTACATTGGGCGCTCCTTCCTTGATATAAACCCACTATTTTGCTTCACCATGCTTATTCGATTCTGTCTCACGATCCTCCACAATTTTGAGCTGATTTATACAAAAAACTAACTTAGCACAAGTTATTTCAAGTTTGTATGGAAATTAACATGCGGAAATTTAGTTATTTTTCATTACACATGATTTTGGAAAATTGTAAAATTTAATTGAGTGAACATGAACATAAGTTAGTAAGTAAGTCTCACTGATGGCTGCTTTCGATCAGAAAACTACAAATGGGTTACCACACATTCAATCAATGAATTAATCTATAGCAATCTTACATGACGCAACAATTATTAATGCACCAAACTGTTAAACGCAATTTACGTCAAGCGGTCGTATCGTGCTCACATCCTCTTTGATTTTTGCATAGATCGGGAAGAATTGGTTGCTAATCGAATTTCTGTTTAAAAGCTATGGTAAACATGGTGAATCAACTCTCGGAAAAGTGAAAAAACAAGGTTTTGAAAATCGTTCAATGCATTTATTTCAATAAGCGGAAACAATTCCAACATCACTTTGCAATTCCCTTCAGCAGAAGAGAAATCCATCTCATAAAAGTCAAACAAACTTAGTTTTACCTTCATCAATTACCCTTTGTCCAAGAATCATCCACCGATGTGGATCGAAGCGGAGTTGCTCATGCTGCCATCCTTCCAAGACGTTCTCCAAACGAAAATCCAATTTTCTCCGAAAATTCGAATCGTGCTCCGATAAAATAAAGCCCAGCGCTCGTCTTAACACTTTCCAGAAGGTACATAAATCAATGATTTCCATTGGAGGTGCCACGTTCCATCCATACTGGTAAAGTTCTCAAGTGTGGCTTGGCCGTCAATTGAACGTTGGCACAGTCAACAATAGACGCGACCAAGTTTTCAACAGAATGTATCAAAAAAATTGGAAATATTTTCAAAATGTTTAGTTTGTTAGTATATGTATAGAACATCTAATATTAGAATGAAGCTTCAAGTCAATCGGCCAATTCAATTTCCAGCATAAAAACCAAGTTCTGTAGTTCTGGAGTGTCCTTTTTATACGCAATCGTCCCATTGTGCATTCTCGTGAAACTGTTTCTACCATAACAGTTGTTCGATCAGATTGTATGCCATGCCACTGAAGGAAATGTAGAAATGATTCAAGAAGTTATGGGATTTATTTTCTACTTGACTTTGTGGAATCGTCGTAAACAACAATGCATCCAATTTACAAGTATTCGAGAGAAGAAATATTGTTGTTTATTGGAACCGTGGGAAACTCAATTTGCTGTAAATCACAGTTCGCGTAGCAAGTAATATGCGGGTCTTGATGGATGATGTGTATGAATGAAATGGGGAAAGGGGTTTCCAACAAGTGTTGTTCGAGTTTCTATTTGTAAAGAGAGGATACTTTTGTGATATGGGTAATGTTCGCGATACGAAAAACTCATCAAAACCCTGCACGCAATAGAACGAAACGCCGGTAACGGCAAGATTTGACAGATGGCCATATATTTTCTGTAAAATCTTGCCGTTACAAACAAAAATGTTGAAAATAAGTGCTTTTTCCAAAAAAAAAATATGATGGGAAGAATGTATTAAACACGCAGAAAACATTCATGGATTCGTGAGCTAATATGATCACATGTATTTTGAGTCATGGTTTCGGGAACACCAGTCACGTTTTCCACAAAGTTCTAGTAATCGTGACTGTTGTTCCCAAAACCATAACTCAGAATACATGTGATCTTGTTTGTTTAAGGAAGTCATGAAATTTTTTTTGCGTGAACAAATTGGATTCATTTTTCTTGCCTTTAATATGGGAAATTTGTCTAAAATGTGAAATTTCTAAATATTACTCATGAAATACGAGTTGTTTCGATTTTTTTTTATATCTTTATTATAGAGCCCCTTAAAATTTCGAAAATTGAAAATTGATAAAAAAATTCTCTTCATTATCATTGGAATAAAACGGTTCATGGTTTGGCTGGCAAACTCGTTCAAACCACTAAACATCCGATATGGGTAAGTGTAATTTATTTCTCATGCCTGTGTTTCATTTTGTCATACAACTTTTAACCTACTCTACTTGCGTTCGAAAGCCAGAAAAACCTTGTTTTAAGTATAGGAAATCAACGCGATATGCTGCTAGTCTTGTTTATACTTTGGAATGATAAAATGGTGGGATGGGTAAAAGATAATAAAAAGGAGAGCGTATTGGGCTATCCTTCCCTATTATAGTAGCGTTTGTCAAAGTCAACCAGCTTGATGGATTGGGTGCTCATTTCCACGATATATGGACTCGAAAAAGCATTTTGCCATTTATTACCTAGAGTGACAAAGTTTCTGTTCAATGAGAATAATATTTGTTTGAATTATTCCAAGAAACATGTACAACGGAATGAACTCAAATATTTTCTGAGTAATGACGGAGTTGTTTCTATTGAGTTGTTAGGACAGAATTTTTCGTAATGCTTTTGCATCCAACGAAAAGACCAATAAATCGAATAAGTAACACTTTCGGCAATGCAGAATAAAGTGTCGCACGTGGACTACGGTTCCGCAGCATTCGCAACTGGGGCGGGAAACTATGTTTAGTGGAAAAGTGTGGGTCAGCCGCGTGTAGTCAATACTCAGCGGTGTGAGGCCACGCTAGTCGGCTGCGCTTCTGTCGTCTATCCACCTATTTGTGTCGTGTTTGATTTATAAAGAATTTCAGTCCAGGCCTTACTGCCGTAATCTGGAAAAGTGACGTAACAGCCATTTTACAACATGCATGTTTTCCATTTTTCTGTTAAAGAGCTCGATGAGTAGTACTCGTTAAGACCATTTTTGGAAAATGGCGTATACGTCACTTTTTCAGATTACGGCAGTAATGAGGTCAATACGCAAAACGAAAGATCTATTGGCTTATTTTGGGAATTCGAGGTGCTTTTAGGGATCATTCAAATTGAATTTGATTTCTTGTTGAATGCTTGTGCAATTTGATTCTATGGATGACAAAGGGCATGGGTGACAAATTGTGGAACGCTTATCAATTCAATTCTATGGATCACAATCAGCATAAAAGATATTTTCCGAGGAGCTGAAAGCTTATACTTCAGGGAATTCTCGTTTAAACTGGAATGCAACAATAGTTAAAGGTGTATCGATTTTTTTATGGGTCACAAAGGCATCAACCATTTTTAAATCGTGTTTTGAGACTTTTGGTTATGCTTGTAGGACTTTAGTCATGTGCTCCAGGGTTTTCTTCGATGACTTGGAATGAAACATTTGCTGAAGGGCTATCTTATTTTAGAAGTTGCATCGGCATGCCGCCGTTCAAAGTTTGCCACGCCGATTCAAAATCCGCAGAATTTCCATAAAGATATCCCTAACCCATCCCGTTGAAACTCCACTGAATTTTTCGTAAAAATACCAATGATTTACTTGAAGAAAACTAAGAAAAATTGCAAATTATAAGGATTACCGTTTTTACTGATTACCGTGTTTTAGGATTTCCCTTTGGTCGAAAAATACATGCGGTCGAAATTTTCTTTCGGCCGAACAGTTCCTTTGGTTAATAAAATCGGTTGTCAATTGGTCGAAATGGTTGTTTGACAGAAAAGGTTATTTGACCGAAATAGACATCCGGCCTTTTGCAGAAAGGTCATTTTCAGCCCAATGGCTATTTCTGATAAACGACCAAACGGCTTTCTCGGTTAAATGATCTATTCGGCAAAACGACATGTTCGGCCAAACGATTATTTCGGCCAAAAGGCAGTTTCAGCTTTAAGGCCTGCTATGGCAAACAATTTTGTTGGCCAAATTACGAGCTCGGCCGAATGTCCCTTTCTGCTGTATGTCGCTTACGCCAAATTACATTTTTGGTCAAACCTTTTTCGTTCGAACAACTGTTTCGGACAAACGTTTAATTTCGCCAAATGGAATTTGGCTTACCGTGTTATTCAGCCAAACGGCACCCGAAGCTTCTCGTCGAATGACTTTCGATCAAACGACAGGAACTATCTGACCGAAAGTGTCTTTTAGCCTAAATGGATATTCGGCCGAAAATATCGTTCAGCCGAAGTGGACATTTGGCCGAAAAAATCGTTTTTTCAAATAAGTTGTTTGAACAAAAAATCTGTTTGCCGAAAATGTCCATTAGCCAAAATGACCGTTTGGCTGTAAGGCCATGCGGTTGTATGATTTTTTTTGGCCAAATGGCCCTTTCTGTCAAACTACCATTACGACCAAACGACATTTTCGGTCTGTTGACACATTCGGCCAAACGACTATTTCACCCAAACAACCTGTTAGAGACAACTGCTTTTCCGGCCAATCCAGTTGCTTCAGTCAAATGAAATTTTTGAACAAACCATTTATAACCGTTTCGCCCGAAATGTCTTTCCGTCAAATAAGTTTTCCACTTTTTGGTAATTTTCCGTATAATTTCCGAAACATTTCCTATGAGGCAAAATAAAGTATTTTCCGTGGAAATCAAAAGAAATTTGTTAAATACTGCGAAAAACCAAACCGCTTTCTGTAAAAATTTAAAAATAGAATTCGTGGAATTTAAAAATTCGTCGTGAAAATTTTGAAAAGAGAAAAATTTTCATACACGCAGAAGAATCTTTCAGATTGAAACAACTATTCCGTTCAGATTGAAAAACTAGCAGTAGCCATATGACTACCAAGCCCGCTTCAGAAACAACTATTCCGTTTGTTGCATTGAAAAACGGGGACATTGTTGTTTCAATCTTCAAATTTGTTATTTCAACGTTGGTTTACTGCTTCATTCAAACGAACTTTAGAAAGTCTTGTAAGCAGTAACCCAGACTTCGAAAACTATCAAACAGAAATTTTAAATAACTTCCCGTTGATATTCTGAACATTTCTTGTAGAAATTTGGATCAATTTTTCGAAGAAATTTTGAAGATTTTTTCACTAATAACTCTCCTTGCGAGTGCTAAAGAGGTTCCCTTGAAAATTCCAAGGAACTCTTGGAACTGCAAAGTAGTTCCCGTGCAAAATTCGAAAATAATTTCCGAATGAATTTTGGAAACGTTTAGAGAATTTTGTGGGGAAGTTCCTCGGCTTTTCTCGTGAAATTCTAAAGATTCTCCCCTATTTTTCTTCTTCTTCTTGGCATTACATTCCCCACTGGGACATTGCTGCCTCGCAGCTAGTGTTCATTATGCACTTTCACAGTTAATAACTGTGAGGTTTCTAAGCCAAGATACCATTTTTGCATTCGTATATCATGAGGCTAACACGATGATAGGAATCACCTATGAAAAAAATGCTAGAACAAAAGGTTTTTGGCATAGCTAAAATTAGTGGAAAACGAAAAACAAGTTTTTGATTGATAATCAATAGTTACTTGATTGTTTTCAATAGTTTCACTATTTTTACACAAAATTGATTATATAAGCAGTCTAATGCAACCATAACACAACTTTAAATACTGCTTTTTGTTGTTGAAACAATTCGATGAATGTTGACAGGGGAAAAATTTGATGAAGTCACCATGGAAAGGAAAGAGTTAACTAGCAACCGTGCGGTAGATTGAACCAGAGTGTAAAATAATCGAAAATTTTTGGTGAAGTTCACCTTTGTTCAATTGTCAGTTCACTTCCAGACACATTCATAGTCGGCTCTGGACAGTCAATATTCAGTTGAATATTAATTAGTCATTGAATATTTATGCACATTTTACAAATTGATAAATTAACTGAAATCTAAACACGTTTCAAATGAGTAAAAAGATTTGTCACACAGGACTGAATCCGATTTTCATCCGGGAGGCACTTTCAACGGTAAACATCAACATAAACAATGCTAATAATGTTTTTTTTCTGCGCATAGTAAACACATTCAGTGATTCGAATGAATGAGTTGGTGGAGTAGTCGTCTGACTAGGGGTCGTTCAAAAATGATGTCACAAATTTGAGGGGGGGAGGGGGTCTAAGATTTTGTGACAGTGCGTGTACTAGTTATACAAAAAAGCGTGACAGAGGGGGGGAGGGGGTCTGAAAATCCCAAAAAGTAGTGGACGTCATATTTGAATCGCCCCCTATGTCATTCTATGTTTTGAATATTCATGCGATGTTTGTCAAAATTCGGACTGAAGTTGCTTCATGAAGACGAATGTTTTAGGCTCTGGTTATAAGTTTGAACGGTAAAGTGCCAGTTTTTGCCATGGCCGAATAGATTCGACTGGCTACGAATCCGGAAGCGTAGGGGACCATTGTATTTTATGCGGGATTTGATTCTCGATATCGAGTACGGCAATGGAGGAGGTTTTAGAGACGAACTTGTTCCATCTGAGGATGTTGATAACTCGGGTCAGTTGGTGTAAGCGTCGAAAGCCAAATCGTTCCTAGAGCAAGCTATTGTAGTGATTGGCAGACTCAAGTAGCCGGTGGAGAATCGCATTTTCAAACACCTTTAATAACCCTGAGAGAATGCTGGTGGGACGATAACTTTTAGCAGGGGCTTCCGGAGGACTTTGGCTGACGATGGGAGATACATACAGTCACTCTCAAAATTGAGCGTACAGCATGGATTAGTTGATTACATTCGAAAATTACTAAGGAAATTAAATGGTTGGCTCGGTTATTTTTAATGCATTTCAATATTCATCCTTTCCTTCAATGTATGCGTACATAAAATTGTTGAATTTTTTTCTCTAAAGTTCATTTATTTGAAAATAATCTTAAAATACGCCTATTCGATGTTACAAAATTGAGCGTACAGCGAATTTTTTTCTAAAAAATTTCTTATCATAAACACGATTCATGTATTTTAATATTATTTTTTCATGATTATACTTATAGTAATAAACATCCGCTACTTAAACATTCAATGTTTTGAAATTAAACCATGTTTTAATCAAAATGGCGAACAAGTAAGATGCATAAACAATGCTATTTAACAATTCAATGCTGCTGGGCAAAATAGATGCTTTAAGATATGAATTTCGCCGGTATCGTGTCTTATTTATGATAGATAATCGAAATCGAGCGAGACATACGATTAATTTGGGAAAATTCAGTCGGAAAATGATGAAAACAGATGTAAACATACAGAGAAAACGATAAATGTTAGGAATGACATAATTCAAATTTAGTATGTCTTTCACTACTAAAAATCCACACATATTTATTGGCAAAAATCCATAGATTTAACTTATGATGTATATCAGCGCACACATGACCATTCTCCACGCGAACTACTTATAAAATATATATCCAAATAAGCTTTATGTGTGGTCTCGAATTAGCAATTATTTAATTTATGTGTGGTTCTATATCGATTATATTAGGGTGGAGCTATTGCAAAAATCTATAACGGCGACGCATATATCTTATATAGATATTTTTGGCAGTGTTTACTTAAATTTGTTTTAAAGCTCGATTTTTGTCTCAGGTCAATCATTAAGAGTAATATTATTGAATCCAATCATTCAAAGTCAAATTATAAAAGTACAAGGTGTATCTTAAGGTACCGAACATAAATACAGCTTTTCAACCCCGTAGGGCACTTTTGATTTAATATTGAAAAGATAGCTTAAAATCGTAATTTCATAATTGAATTTGGATTAATCTCCACGATCTGTTACCATAAGGGATACAATTTGATGATTTCCATGTGGCGAGTAAAAATAAACTTTTTTAAGAGTTCGGCAGCTTATTTAATGATATCTTGGTGAATTTAAATGATTCAACCAAATTTGTTCCTACGGTGACTGAGTCTTCAAATATAAAATTACATCTTATAATGTATCCGTTTGCTGCTCTTTTATTTATATCATTATTAATGAGTGTCCTGAGCTTATAAGCTACCCATACATCGACTTTTAAATAAAGTTATACTTAATTTGAAATATGCCATTCCCAACATTTGTCGTTTTCTCTGTATGTTTACATCTGTTTTCATCATTTTCCGACTGAATTTTCCCAAATTAATCGTATGTCTCGCTCGATTTCGATTATCTATCATATATAAGACACGATACCGGTGAAATTCATATCTTAAAGCATCTATTTTGACCAGAAGCATTGAATTGTTAAATAGCATTGTTTATGCATCTTACTTGTTCGCCATTTTGATTAAAACATGGTTTAATTTCAAAACATTGAATGTTTAAGTAGCGGATGTTTATTATTATAAGTGTAATCATGAAAAAACAATATTAAAATACATTAATCGTGTTTATAATAAGAAATTTTAAAGAAAAAAAATCGCTGTACGCTCAATTTTGTAACATCTAATAGGCGTATTTTGAGATTATTTTCAAATAAATGAACTTTAGAGAAAAAAATTCAACAATTTTATGTACGCATACATTGAAAGAAGGGATGAATATTGAAATGCATTAAAAATAACCGAACCAACCATTTAATTTCCTTTGAAATTTTCGAATGTAATCAACTAATCCATACTGTACGCTCAATTTTGAGAGTGACTGTACTTTGTTTAAATTTCCGCAGCTCGGAAAATGCCCACAGTCGTTGTTGGAAGCGAAGGAATGTTAGTTCAACATAAGGGTAAGGGTAAGGTAAATAATAGGGAGCTCTATTCGGCAATATAGAGCGTTTCTCAATGATAGTATATGCTGAAAGTTATTAAAATATGTTCATTAATTTACTTACGAACCGTCCAAAGCAGAACAAATTAACCCGGATCTTGCAAATGTTTCGCATGATATACAAACACGTTCATCCGCACACTTATTCACCGAACGTTAAAAACAGAACCACAAAAACAGATTTCACGAATGTTCTACCTAAAACACGTCCGATCGCGCAACAACTCATTCGACCGCGCGAACTATTTGCTTACTGAACATAAACACGACAAAACAAGCACTGACTCACGTCACTTTTCGCGAAGTCGAAGCAAAATTTAGCTGAGACGGTGGTAAAAGATCAGCGAGAGTTGCTCAAAAAAAGGAGCACTCATGTGTTAGTTAGTTCAAAGTCAAAGTGTTGTCAAAGCCTGGGCCTTGGTGTGGATTCTGCATTTTGTAACCACCTTAGAGATCGAAGACAATTTCGTCACTGAAGGACTACCGCCTGTGATATCGGAATGTGGCATAGTTAGTAGAGCTCTTCATGTTTTCAAAAAGTATCAAAAATTCAACCGGTCAGCCCTGAATCACAGTTCTTATGCTAGAATAAGTCTCCTGCCAAATTTTCAGCTCATTCGGATACCATTTCGAGGTGGCTCAAGTCGATTTAGTGTTTTTGGGTAGAGGTGTGCGCCGGTCCGATATTCGTCGGCGGCGGCGTTTGTCAGAATTTAGGTCGGCGGCGGCGGCGTTTTCGGCGTCACGCCGAAAGCCATTTTAGCCGGCGGCGGCGTGAATCGGCGTGGCGATTTTTTTTTATTACGTTTCCAATTTTTTTTTTTTTTGCATATTTTTGGGCTATTTTCAAGACATTAAAGGAAGAATCTTTTGAATTTCGCATGAAAAATCTAATGAACTTCTTCAGAAAATTCTATAAGTTTTTTCAAAATTTGGAAATTATTTTCGGATTTTCCATGGGAACTACTTTGAAGTTTCGAGAAATATTTGGAATATCAAAAAAAAAAATTGTTTGGAATTTCACCAGAAAATGGGAAACTTCAGTTTCACGAAAAATTGTTCTTAACTTCTACAGGAAAATCTTCGGAAATTCAAGGAAAGTGTCTGTTGAGTATTCTTCGAAATTTGCACCGAAATGTTCATAGATGCAGGAGAGTGTGGCTGGTAGAATGGTTGTTTTCAGGTTGACTTTTTCAGTCTAGAATAATTAGGACGGCTAGCTTGGCATGGACAACGACAAAACAGTAAATTCTTAAGAATTTCTGAGAGGCTCTAAAGAGTTTTCAAGGAAAATTTTGTGGAATTTTCACGAGAAATTCTTCGTAAGTTTATCGTAAACTTCTTAAGAATTTGCACGGAGGATTGTTCAAAATGTAGATTTCAATAAAAAAAAATCTTTGGATTTCAACGGAAAATTGTTCGAAATTATTGGATTTCTACTGAAAATTCTTTGTACAGAAGACGCTCGATAACCGAAAGTCATTTAACTGCAATTCAATAATTACATCAGTCTGCAGTTTTTTTTTCTGGTTTAAAGAGGTTTTCAGCCTATGGCTGGTTCACCTCTTGGAAATATATTAACAAAATATTATATTTTAGAATACATATTATTGATTTTAAGGAAACTAAGAACTTTTGCTTCTTTGGTAGGATCATTTTGAAAAATATTTCGTATACTTGACTGAAGATCTAAGTTGATTCTCGTTGCTTCAAACTGAGGACAGTTTGCCAGAAGATGTTCGACGGTTAAAGGTTCATTGCAGATTGGACAAACTGGTCTGGAAGCTGATGATACGTAGTGTGGATGGGTTATCCTGGTGTGTCCAGCTCTCAAACGTGACAAAACTTGTTGTTCCTTATAGTCTTTACGATCGTTCCATCTTCCAGTGTCACCTTTGATTTTCCTTAGAAAAGCGTCTCGGTTGGAGTACCATTGTTGTTGCCATGTCTGGTGAACTGCATGTATAATTTTTCTGCGCGCATCAGCTCCGGGTGTTGGTAGATTCCACATTCTGGAGCTTCTGCCAAGGCACGCCAAACGGTATGCGGCTTCGTTTCCGGTTATACCACAGTGTGCTGGTATCCAACATAAGGTAGTATTTGCAGGGATTTCCGCTTCGATCTCTTGTATCAGTGGATGAGTTTGCCGCGAGTTTTCCAAAGCAGATAAAACACTCGCCGAGTCCGAAAGGATTATCGTTGGTAAGTAGCCATTTGAATCGCTGCAGCTTCACTAAAGAAAACGGAGAATACATTGGGGACTTTACGTGCGATCTGAAGTGTGGAGCAGTTTGCAGTTATCGGATAGCTGAACTTCAAAACGATGTCAAAATCTATGATCTGCATTGCGATGCACAATCAGGTGCACTTCTATTGCGTCGGACGTCGCCTGACAATTGTTTGACGACAAGAATGCGTCGCGGTTATCGAACGGCATTCGCTTACTGAAACGAAAACGTGTTGCAGTTATTGAACGACTACCCAAGTAACACCAAGCATTACAATATTGCACATATATCAATCACAAATCGGCATGCTAAATGCTAATTGCATTAGATCAGTTTTAACTATGTGAAGTTGCATTTATTTATCAACTGTCAGACGACCATACTCTAAATCAGCATTACGAATGCAGCGATGCATTACTGATGCTTTATTTCTACATGTCAAAGTAATGAAATATTGATTCGGTCTTATAATTGCCCTTTTCCACTTTAAGTCAACTTTTAGGGCTTCATGGTTACTTGGGTGGTGTATTGTCCAAAAGAAATTAATGAGAAATTCCATTGGCCGAAAGCGACATACGGCCGAACTGGTAAATTGGCCGAAAATATTTCATAAGCCCGAAAATGCCGTTTGGCCGAAATGGCCGTTTGACAGAATGGATCATTTGGCCAAAAATATCGTTTGGGCATACAGGTTATACGGCCAAATGTCAATACTGGACGGGTAATTTGCAGTTGTTGAACACCCTTCATACTTAACAAAGAACAACGAAATGTTGGACAAAATTTAAAATCCGAAAAAATCGTTAAACCAAATAGATCATTTAACCGAAAATGCTGTTTGGTAGGAATGGTCATTTGGACCTAAAATGTCTTTTCTGCTAAACAACCCTTCTGGCCAAATGGAATTTTCTGTCAAATGACCTATTCGTCTTTTTGGGAAAACGATCAATTGAGCCGAACGACACTTTTCAAAGAACGAAGTAAGATTGCAGAAAGGGCATTCTTGGGCCAAACGGCTTTTTCTGCCAAATGACAATTCTGGCACTTTTGTTCAAGTGATCCATATTCGGTCAAACGACTTTTTCAGTCGATCTTTATTTTCAACTAAATGACCTGTTAGGGCAAATAACTTTTTACAAGTCCGGCCAAATTTTCTTTTTGCTTTCAGCCAAACTACATTTTTGGTCAAACCAGTTTTGACCTGATAACAGTTTCCGTTAAACGTTTAGTTTTGCTAAATAATACTTGGCTGGATGTTTTTTGGCCTAAGGGCCAGTATCGACTCAAAAATAGAGAGGCTACGGAATTTTGTTAAATGGTCAATTGACAAAAAGCATATTTAACCAAGCTAGTGGCCATTTTTGATCACATTACCCGTTCAGTCCGAGGTTCTATGTCACTGATATTTGGCCGTATGACCCGTTGGACCGAATTACATTTTCGGCCAAATTGACCATTCTGTCAAAAAACTATTTCAGCTAAACGGAATTTTTGGCCAACGATCGTTTCGCCAGATGACCTACTAGCAAACGGCTTTTTCGGCCAAGTTACCAATTCGGCCGTCTGTCGCTTTCGGGCAATGGAATTTCCCAGAAATTTCTTAGCGAAAATAGAAAAAAATTACTGAAGATATAAAATAATCCTCAAAAATTCCGAGCATTTTTCCGTTGTTTTAAAGTTGGCTATGCCAAACTAGCCGTCTAGTGATGAACTTCTCCCACTCTTATTAGGGAAAAAAAAAACTAGCCGTTTTAAATAATCTAGATTGACAAATTCAACGTTAAAGCGTCCCTTTCACCAGTCACAGTTTTCTGTGTAAATTTCAAAGAATACTTAACAGAAACTCAATAAGAACTTTCCGTGGATATTCCGAATATTTTCCTGTAGAAATTTGAAACAACTTCCTGTGAAAACTCTGAAGAGATTCTCATGTAAATTCCAAACAGCTCAAAGAGCTCTTGAAACTTGGTAGTAGTTCTTGTGGAAAATCTGAAAAAAAAAATCCAAATGAATATTTTGGAAAAACTTGAAAAAAATTCATTAATTAGTTCATTATTTTTATAGACGAAGCACAAAAGATTCTCCCGTTAATGTTTTAAAAATATCCAAAATGACCTATTCAGCCGAACGACACTTTCCACCGAATGTCCATTTCGACCAAAGAGCATATTCGGCTATTATGCTACTCGGTCAACCGATTTTTGAGTCAAAGGAACTATTCGACCAAATGACATTCTCATTTCATTTTTCATTTTCATTTTGCAGCGTTTGGTGGGGCAATGAGAGCGTAAGTCAATCCAAAGCCGATAATAGAGAGGGTAATGGCAGAAGAGTCCGTGCAGACCACTTGAACGCCATGGGGTAGGATAAGGATGGGGTGAAGTGAGGTTCGGATTTGGTATCGACTCGACACTAATGCAAAATGTAATTGAATGCAAACTAGTCAATGATCAAAGGCTAAAATGATAATTTCAAGATTTCTAGTACAACATTTTTCTAGTTATTAAAAGCAATGTTTAAAATGCAATGTTTAAAATGCAATGTCTTCTTTTTTGCCTTAGAACCATCTGATGTGGTTTGAAAGGCCACTTAGTCATATAGTACAATTATAAGTTATTTAATGTGTTAGCTTTATTGAAAATATAAAAAAAATATTGCGTATTGGTGTTCTATGTTTTAACTTATATTTATGCAGAATGAAAATTAATTGACTTTGTTTGCTCTGAGTGTAGGTTATGCGTTCGTCAAATCACTTTGTTTACCTAAGTCATTGTTTCGTCAATGTTTTTAAGCTGTGTTGACACTACAAACTCAATGTAAGTAGTATCATGTAAAAGTGGAACCTGCTAAAGAACTTAGTTTGTTCCATTATATTTTTTGTCAAGGTTGCCTATAGCTTTAAACTGTTCTAACAAGTAGCTTTATCGTTGATTAATTACGGTGATTATCTATTAAATTCTATTCAAGGTCAGGTATAGGATTCACTTTTCGGTGGCAAGCTACAGCTTCATCACGCCTATTGCCTATCTGTTTGTAAAAATTATCGAGAATGAAGCCGTTATAAGATTGTTCATATACCATCATTATAATGTATGGTATTTTTATTATTGCTCTTTGAAGTGAGGCATAACAAAATAAAACTGGCACCACGTTCCTAGTTTTGAAAAAACTGCTACTCAGTGAATCCAGCAGTCGATTCCCTACGAATATCTTGAATACTTTGTTTTTTTCAATAAATGCCTAGCTAGCTAAATGTAAGCGTGGCTACGACTCAGCGTCACAGGGAATGCATCAGAAAAGTATTGCCGAAAAGAAGAGAACTCACATCATTATCACTGATGAAAGGGCCTCTGCCTGACTGCACTACCATTCAAGGCTCCAAGACACGATGTCCGTTGGATCACATGCAAATGCCGTAAATTAGTGCGTCAATGCCAGATATGTAACGCGACACCAAACAAAAATAGTCAACATGTGATACCACCACGACAGGATATGTCTTTGGTTGCCATCTCAGTGCTAATGGCGTAAGCCGACCCACCGCGGCAAGGTAACATATCCGAGGGGAAGGTATTCGACCAAATGACATTCTCGGCCAAATAACATATTTTGATTTTGACATCAAATTGATTCATGATTTGTTTACAAATATTGCTGGATACTACTAAATGATATGACATCAAACTGTGTACATATTTTGTTATCGGAAACCAATATCAAAATTAGTTTTCGATTTGCTCTCATCGACAGCAGGAATAGTTTTATACTTGATTAACAGTAAGATTTTTCTGCTATACGTTTGTAATTTAAACCGTTAAAACGACCAAAAAGATATCAAATTAAGTAAACATAATCGATGATTTCGCAACATTAAAACAAGTTATTGATTTGCTCCCAAGCTTTGCTCGGGTAGACTTCTACCAAATAGTCTTTTCGTTTGATTAACACATTCGGCCAAACAACTTTCAGCCTTGTGGCCTTCAGCCAAATGGATTTCTGCCGAACGACTCTTTGCCATTCAAAAATTTAATTTCAATGAGATTTCTTTTCAAATTTCAACGGGAAATCCTTCGCAATTTTTCACACGAAGTTTTGCTTAGTTTTTACGGAGAGCTTTTCAAAATTTGAACAAGAAATTATTTAGAACTAGCAGACCCGACGAACTCCGTTTAGCCAAAAATTGATTTATTCTCTTATTAGATATTGAGTTATGAAGAAATTGGTGTTTCATTTGTATGGGAGCCCCCCTTTTCAAAGCGGGGGGGGGTCAAGAACTTTCCCCGGCCACAAAAACCTCTGCATACAAATTTCATGCCGATCGGTTCAGTAGCTTCCGAGTCTATAAGGTTCAGACAGACAGAAATTCATTTTTATGTATATAGATTTACATGGAAATCATTGGTATCTTCACGAAACATTCTCAGTTTCAACGTGATGTTGTAAAGATCTATCAGGAAATTATACGGAAATTCCACTGAGTCTTCGGAATTTCCACTGAAAAATTTGTGGACTTCTTCAAATTTGAATTTTCTTCATTGGCATTACATCCCCCACTGGGACATTGCCGCCTCGCAGCTTAGTGTTCATTAAGCACTTTCACAGTTATTAACTGCAAGGTTTCTAAGCCAAATAACCATTTCTGCATTCGTATATTATGAGGCTAACACGATGATACTTTTATGCCCAGGGAAGACGAAACAATTTCCAATCCGAAAATTGTTTAGACCGGCACCGGGAATCGAACCCAGCCACCCTCAGCATGGTCTTGCTTTGCAGCAGCGCATCTTACCGCAAGGCTAAAGAGGGCCCTCTTCAAATTTCAAATCGGCGTGAACATTATAGATCAGCGGCGTGACAAATTTTAAACGGCGGCGCGCCGATGCAAAAATGTCGTCGGCGGCGGCGTGCCAAAAACTGTCGGCGGCGGCGGCGTGGCGCCGCGGCGCACACCTCTATTTTTGGGTCATTTTCAATTTTGGAAAAAATCTAACAAGAGATATAAACGTCGAAAACCATCGCAACAACATCTATGGGGCCGTACACATATTACGTAAGCAATTTTTCTGGGTTTTTCGACCCCCCCTCCCCCCCTGTAAGATTTTTTCCATACAAAAGATTTTTTATTTATATGGCGCGTAAGATACTGACAGACCCCCCTCCCCCCTTAACTGCTTACGTAATATGTGTACGACCCCTATACGGAAGCTTTTGGTGTGTTTTACAAGTCTTGTGAACATTGCGATTCATTCCGATCACGTTTTGTCCATGTTAAAGTGATTTTTAAGCTTTTAAGTGCATAAAAATACTGTTTCCTCCAAAAGTCGTTGCTCTAGAAAATTCTTAAGTTTATGACAATTGATTGTTAATTTATTATATTATTATTTTTCTTTTTTCCCAGGAAATTTGAGTAAAATAATTGCCCATGTGCGATTTACCGTTAAACTCTTAAAAATCAGAAGCTGAACATTTGTCATAAATTTGCACGTTAGGATTTCTTCAAGCAAGTTGTTCGAACAAAACATAAATCAAATCATATGATATTTGATGCTTACAACAAACGACTTCCAAATTTTGTTAATTTCACTATATGTCTGCATGCTTTTAACATTTAGTGCATCGTAGTAACAAGTGAAATCGAAGCTTCTTTGTTTGAAGAAATCTCAGGGTGCAAATTTATGACAAATGTTCAGCTTCTGATTTTTTAGAATTTAACGGTAAATCGCACATGGGCAATTATATTACTCAAATTTCCAGGGAAAAAAGAGGAATAATAATATAATAAATTAACAATCATTTGTCATAAACTCAAGAATTTTGTAGAAAACCGACTTTTGGGGGAAACAGTATTTTTATGCACTTAAAAGCTTAAAAATCACATTAACATGGACAAAACGTGAACGGAACGAATCGCAATGTTCACAAGACTTGTAGAGCACACCAATAACTTCCGTATAGAGGTTGTTGCGATAGTTTTTGACGTTTATATCTCATGTTAGATTTTTTCCAAAATTAAAAATAGCCGAAAAACACTAAATCGAATTGAGCCACCTCGAAATTTTATCCGCATTAGCTGAAAATTTGACAGGAGACTTATTTTAGCATAAGAATTGTGATTCTGGGCTGACCGGTTGAATTTTTGATACTTTTTGAAAACATGAAGAGGTCTAATAGTTAGCCATGGAATGGAGAGACATAGTTGAGAAGTTATGTGTCAGACGTGTAACGCGCAAGAGACGGAAATAAATGTGGATGTTAACAATTGATTCTCCTTTTCCACCAATTAGTTTCCGAAATTAGATATCATATTGGCGACGAGGATCAAAAACGTTTGATGTGTGATTATAGTGTGTTATTTAAATCAATGGTTTGAAGCACCCTGGAGGATCAATCAACAAGAAAATGGTGAAATTACTAAACATTTTCAGATCAAGTGTAGATCCAATAATCAATTCAGGTTTTTGTTGTTTGTTATTATCATTAAAATAATTAGTATGTGACTTATTTTTTTGGGCTGACCCTAAGGGGAATTAATATTCCGGATATAAGGTATGTTCAATTTTGTTTATATTCGAATAGTTTGGGCGTAATTCGTTGGGATAAATGCGATAGTATTGTTAACATAGTTGAAATCGAAATTTTAACCCATAAACATAAATATTGACATAATAAATAATACGTTGCTTTTGTGTAAAGTATGAAAACAAGTAAGTATAATTGAAATGAACATTCAAATGTAAAGTAGTAGCCCATTATGAAAACGCCCAATATGTGCTGGTTGAGCATAGCTTTTTATTTCATCATGTGATAGACCAAAATGAAACAAAATTCAAATAAAGGGTCAAAGTTTAAGGCATCACAATGAATCAAAACAAAATTTTCAAAACGACTTATCTGCTTTTGTAAACAAAGATTCAAAGGACGATTGGAAGAATCTGATAGCTCTCCCACGCAAACCAACACCATCAATAGGCAGGTGAAGGATTCTGCTATTTTCGAAAAAGCATCCAGAGCATGCCTGCTAAATTGTGGTGAATGTGGCAATCATTTATCAGTTCTGCGAAGAAGCCTTCGATTGGGAACAATCTTCATCTTCATTAGGTATGTGTTTTCGACATACAATACATTAGCAGTGATGGAGTGACGGAAAAGTTTCGCCGCATTTATATAGCAGATAATGTACTTATTTAATATTTGCCATGAAAAGACTGCTGCAGAGTTAGGTTGCCCTCTAACTGGGGTTTATCATTAATATTTGAATATGTTTCTTTCAGAGTTCAGTGCATGATCTCTCTTGTCTCGGACAGCAGAACGATCGCGTGGTCGGACGAAATATTGTGTTCTGCATTGCGCGGCCGGTAATAAAATTATTCAGTTCAGTGCGTGATCTCTCATGTTTCGGACAGCAGAACGATCGCGCGGTCGGCCGAATTATTGTGTTCTGCATTGCGCGGCCGGTGATAAAATTAATCAGTTCAGTGCGTGATCTCTCATGTTTCGGACAGCAGAACGATCGCGTGGTCGGACGAAATATTGTGTTCTGCATTGCGCGGCCGGTAATAAAATTAATCAGTTCAGTGCGTGGTCTCTCTTGTTTCGAAGCGGGCTTTGTAGTCATATGGCTACTGCTTCTGCCTCATACGCAGGAGGTCGTGAATTAAATCCCAGGTCCGTTCCATTCGCCTACTTTGAATCTTTCTCTTTATTTCTCATGTTCTAGCAATCGCTAGAACTGGAAATGGACTTCCATACCGTTTCCATTACTATTCCTATACCTTCAATTTGAGTATTCTAACAGTAACCTGCTAGAATTGGAAATGAACTATAGAGCTCGTTTCCTACATCCAATTAGAAATTCCATCAGTTACCTTCTCCTATCTATCACATTGGCAACTCGTTAACCAAGACGGACCTCTGCCTCTCCAACCTAACCCAGAAATTCCAACAAATTCCGCATGAACTCGTGGCAAGTGCAGAGGTATATTCGGCTTGCAGTGGGCGAGTGATTGCATCATCATTTCCTCCCCCTTCCCTACATTGACTTGCATTCTGACGTGGCAGGCGCCAGTATGACCTAACAAATGAGATCACCAGTACTTGTACATTGAAGATGTGTGCTAGTCCCAAGCAAACATCTGTTGGTTCCCTGTGCAAGAACAGCTGATCTGGTCATAATGGAGTAGCAACTACGAGCAGTCAATCAAGCTCAAGCTCAAGCTCAATATTTGAATATGTTTCTTTCAATGGATACGCCTAAAGAAGAGGTTGCATGACATAACTATATAAAACGGTACAGTTTATGCGAGTCAAAATATTTCCCCGTCAACTCGTTACCTAACGAAAACAAAATAAATGCGGTAAAAAGTCAACAATTATTTTAAAAAAAATCAAAAAATTCGATTTATTATACCGATTTTAAATGAATTTCTTTTTTCTCTTTCACAGATCAGCAGAGCTGCTATTATTTTCGACAAACTCAAACTCATTACCCGTTTCACTAATTGGATAACCCTTACCTCGAAATAAAAATGTGAATCAATGCCATCCCATGTTATGAATACGTTCGAAAACATAATTTGCCAGCGGGAAAATATAAGTTAATCGAAACTGTGAGTCTGTGCACATAGCACGCAAAAGGACAACACCGGCTTGACAGCCGGAACACTTGCCAATCAGAGAACCGGGCCCAGCCGCCAGGATGGATGTCGTCCTGTCCAGGCTGAACATCAGCCTGGATAATGTGACACTCAGCACCAGCACCATCCGGCAGGGTCTCATCGAGGAGTACAGCAACAACCGCAAGGTGGGCGACCCCGCGTACCACATCCTGATTGTCCTGTACAGCATACTGATCATATTCGGCGCGACCGGTAACAGTTTGGTGGTGATGGCCGTCGCCCGGAAGCCGCAGATGCGAACCGCTCGCAACATGTTCATAGTCAATTTAGCCGTTTCGGGTAAGTGGGTGTTTGTTTTGTGACAGGGAGATGATTGGTGGAGTGAAATTGTGCTTCGGAAAGTGCGTGACATACGTATGAGCTTGTTTGGTAGTATTTTTTGTTTTATGAGGTTCGACGTAGTAAATTAAATGTGAATTGAATATTATGCCATTATGCTTGTTCCATAAATCACACTTTTTTTTTACTCTTGTGTTACTCGTACCAGAAACAGAAACTTAGAAAAAATGAAGTACCTAACAAAAAGTTGAATGAACTCAACTTTGAGTACGAAGTTCCAATTTTTAACTCGATAGTAGGTAGTTTTCTCATTCTCTCTCATGGATGATAATAAAAACAAAGAGAGTTGCATCGTAAACTTGATCGATTTTTCAGATTTATCAAACAATGTGGTATAGGAATCAAAAATTTTAGATTTATTTGCAAAATGGAAGCAAGGTTTTGGAAATCTAAGCCTACAGGGTGTGTGCTTTTTCTGCTGTTCGGCCACAATTGAGAGTTGGCGTAAAGTCGATGTCAACTTCTCTCCACGAACAGCCTAGATAGCCGTGTGGTGTCGGCAGCTAGTTTATGGCGTAGTTGACTTTTTACTTCTCCGAGATAATCAGCTACACAGATAAAAATATGTTGTGATTTTAAGTGTATTTTCATGCACATATTTGGAGCATGCAAATAAACGTAACATTCAATCGATCTCACTATTCGTTTAAATCGAAATAAATTTAAACGGTGCTTGCTTGTAATCAAATTTAATTGAATATCCAATGTTAATTCGATTGATGGGGTAACCTGCAGTTTTACACGTCGTTGAATTTTCAAAATTATTTGCTGTGTACTCTTATTCAACCTCATCGTGAGGTTAAATAAGAGTAGGGTTATGGTTATTTTTCAACAAACTTCCACCTATATGGATTCGCATTATGCATTTTTTTTTACAATGTACTTTGTGTTTGTCACCTATATGGATTCGCATTATGCGCTTTTCACAGTGTACTCTGTGTTTCGTCTTTGACGTTCGGCTTCAGCTACTTTTGTTTAATCTCAACTTGAGGTTGAATGAGGGTGGGATTATATTATATTATATGAATATGTTTTTTTTACTTAGTTTTTCAACAAATTTTCGCGTGCAAGTTAGGTTCCCATCAAACAAAAGAAGTTCTAAAAGTTCGGTCAAATATTTAATCATCAATTGAGAGAGTTAGTCGTAATCGGAGACGAGCCAGCCTCGGGCTGAAAGTCTCTTTAATAAAGACACAACAAAAAAAAATTATTATGTAATTATGTTGATATGATTGTAGGAAATACGATATATTACAATGAATTTAAATTGCTGACTATATTGCAAGTAATCGACTCCAATGAAAAACCAATAATATCCAATTATCTTTTGATGTAAATTTATCGCCTAAATGTATTAAAATTATCTAATGGAAGCAATCGAAACTGAATCGACAGGCCTAAATGGGCCATAGTTCAGAACCGTTCAACAAACAATCATAAAAAAATGGCAACCTACAACCAAAAACTTGATATTTTAAGGCTTATTTCAAGAAAACGTCGAATACTACGATTGAAAGTGCCACAAACAAGATTCTGTAGATAATGTTTAAAACCCATTTCATGAACTTCCATTTGATGATGGGCTTTGGCACTTATGTGGTCAAATTATTGAGCATGTTGAGAGAATGATAGTGGATAAAAGCATAATATGGTCTACCGTCTACGTTACTCCATACTCCATAATCATAGACGCTCTCCTAGAAATGAAATTGATATAAATTGACAGAATCAAGAAGATAACATCAATCAGACGGTTTCAAAATAATTCTTCAAAACTTTTCAACAATGTTTGTATCATCTACAGAAGACAAAGACAATGCTACGTTCAATTATATTTGCAACCATGAGATATTTGTTGTAAACTTTTTAAACTGCGACTATTTGCATATTTACTCTACAAGCGAAATTGTAGTCATGTTAACAGATGGCTATGTTTATCTATAGACATTGCCTACTTATATTTTTTTAAACCAAAAATATTATTAAAAATCAGCAATGTTTCAGTATTACATTTGCTGCTTTGATTTTTTGTAGATTTATTAGAGTGATTTTGTATGTTTAAAATAAGTTCATCACTAAACGTTACTTTTGATGTTTACAAAACAATTTTATCAGGAAATATTCTGGTTGATGTTTGAGAATTTTGTCCAGAAATTACTTCAGTGAGATACACTGGATTCTGTTTTTACACGATTTACATTTTCTCAATTTTTAATTCATCCTAAATGTTTAATGCATAATAATAACCATGTGATTTTTCTTTGAATCATTTAGATTTTTTTAAACATGTTGCAAAGACTTTGGTGGCAAATTGAAGTCACACGATCAAAATTTCCAGCGAAAAAAAATCGTTTAAAAACAGAACCCTGTGTACTTTGGAATATCTTCTGAAGATAATTATAATTATTTCTTTTTCAAAATTTTCCGAATTACTTTAAAATCCTCCCTGAAAACTGAAAAATATTCAGTAGTTTTTTTTTCAAAAACTCTACTTCAAAAAACTTAATAGACTGTATGGTATTTATTAAAATTAGAATGAATTTGGGGAGGGATTCATACAAAAAATATGCCAAGGAATCTTCAAACCTTTTTCCACGAGTCCTTAAAAAAAATCCAGTAGATATTTCTTGTTTCGTCGCTTGTTGTTTAGTTGTTGAAAAAGTCCAACAACAATGCTGTAATTCCAAAACAATTGATCCACTTTGGAAGTTTTGGCAAATAACTAAAACTCGATAAAATAAATGGAATAGATGTAGCTCTCCATAGCATTTGAGGCTAGTTATGCCACTTCTTCTCCGAAGGACCTGAGCATATTTAAACCAAAATATTTAAAGTATCGCAGTGGTTATAATGTTTTCCTGGACTTATTGTAAGTGCTAAATGGATTTGTGTGAGATTGTGGGAATTGAATTCTTGAATATCTGTAATATTGCAAGCAGTAAATGACGATTATCAGAAATCCATACACCCCACAGAAAGTGAATATGCATTCTTATTCCGTAAGTATACTTCAGAGAAGGTTTTTTGGCGTTCCCGATAATACCCGCAAATCCGTAAGCATTTTTTAACGGAATTTAAAGGATTTCTAGAAGCTCCCACGATTGTTTGGAAAGAGTTCCAAAGTCTTGTCAAAAGATAAGATAGGTACAAGATTTCACATAAATTTCCAGATAGAATATGAAAACTTCAACGATTTGAAAAAGTAGCCGTGGAGGTCTATTGCGATTCTAAAGAAACCGTGAGAATTTCCGAAGGTTGATGAGGGCACCAGAAAGTTTATAACATTATTTGGAGCCAATTTTAGAGAGATGTGTGTAATGCTGAATTATTTTTCGGGAGCTATGCGCATTTACTAGAATATTTGTGAACGACCAGAATTACCTACCATTTATTACAAAACCTTAATGTTCTGCTTCTACAAGTGAATAGGCTTCCAATTACTCAGGGACTCGTTTGGTCTTCAAGGATTTAAACATGCAGGGATTTTCATATGCTAAAGAATTTGAAAAAAAAAATCATACCTGGAATTGTTCGTGAAATTACTGGAAAGTCAGGGAAAGTCAGGGAATTTTATTTTCAAATTTGAGTCGACACCCTGGTTGAGTATAACATACAACACGTCACCGTTGCCAACGCCAAACTGTATAAAAGGCGGGTGTCAACGGGGCAAGAGGTCATTCTTACAGCGGATGGCATGACGAACGCATCAAACATCAAGATTTATCGAGAGATTCTAAACCTCTCCTAATATGATGGACACGTCGTTTGGATTGGGAGCCACTAAGAAGCATTTGGTGAGTCAAAGACCACAAATCACGACAATGGCGCAGCCGGTAGCAGAACTACAGCTCCCGATCAGCAAATATCAGAAAGTATCGAAATGTAGAGAATAGCTGAACTGTAGACGAGTCAGTATTTGCATCCATAATTGATCGCTGATAGTTAAAGCAGAGTATCAGGAGTACTGCACAGTACATAACACGGAGCTGTAGTCGAGACAGCATCCGATGAATAAAATGGCATCTGATAGATAAGGCAGAGTAATAAAAATGTCAATTTAGAACTGCAGTCTAGGCAGTACTCTTTGGAAAAGTAATTTTTGCGAGTTAAGTCAATTGTAAAATATGCCTTTTGCTGTAGTGCTTTTAAAAGATCGTGAGGTGCAACAGCAAGTAACCATTTTGAATTATGAAAAACCAAAAACAATTTGTCCAAATGGGCAAAAGCAGTTCTCACCATGATCTCGCAGTAAGTGGTACAGGAAATAAAGGTGAAAAAAAAAATCGTAGGAAATTATTTTTGTTTAATTCAATTACGATGAACATAGAAAATAATGAGTTTAAGTTTTATTTAATTTAATTTTGTGAACCCTGCTAGCTTAATATTCTGGAAATTGAAATTATGCACAGATCTACAGTATTAAATATCATCAGAAAGTGTGCAATGAAAGGCAAAAGAAAAATGTTTGTTAACCACGTCATATTTGAAACAAATTAAGTTAAAATTCTATTGAACATTGGAAATGTTTGAATTAGACTCGACATAATTTCCAACTACATTCGTGATTGTAATGAATTATTTTTGAGTTTAATTTGTAATTTAGAGATTAAGTTAGGTGAAATTTTGTTTCAGTTTAGATTTTTTATTTGCTTGGACTTTGATTAGATTCGAACAGGATGTATGTTGCATCCGATTATAATCGAAATTGAATTGCACTTGAACTACATTTCGAAGGGATTTAAAAGGCTTTCGGATTAAATTTAATTATATTGGTTTGGTTTTGTAATACCATAGGCTTAGATAAGATTTTACCGTAGATTCCAATCCCTTTAAATTTTAAAATTGTAGTTTAATTGTATCAGAATGCGATCAGATCTTAACAGTTGTGGATTATTCACTTTAATGAAAATCAGTAACAAAAAGTGAATAATACAACTTTAATAGCATCAACACCCAACCAGCGAATGACAGATTCAAATACAGTTCTGCATAAGAACCTTACAGAAACTGAATTAATTTGACTTATACAATTTTGGCAGATTCGTATACAATTATTGTATTCAAATCTTACAGATTTGTATTATTTTAATACAATATCTGAATAAAAAGCTTACAGAATTGTATATGCCAAAATTTTATACAATTATTGTCAGATTTGTTTTTGGGTGATGGTTATAGAATTTATCACCCAGTGACGATACCTTTGTTGCTATTCTCTATTCTAAAATATTCATCATTCATTTTCATTTATTTAGTTAACATCTAAACAGATAACACTGAATCAACAATTTGACGCCACAATGCACGGTTCGAGGCCGCATCTCTCCATCCTCGGATACGCCCCACGCTCGCCAAGTCGTTTTGCACCTGGTCTGCCCATCTCGCTCGCTGCGCTCCACGCCGTCTCGTACCTGCCGGATCGGAAGCGAACACCATCTTTGCAGGGTTGCTGTCCGGCATTCTTGCAACATGTCCTGCCCATCGTACCCTTCCGGCTTTAGCTACCTTCTGGATACTGGGTTCGCCGTAGAGTTGGGCGAGCTCATGGTTCATTCTTCGCCGCCACACACCGTCTTCTTGCACACCGCAAAAGATGGTCCTAAGCACCCGTCTCTCGAATACTCCGAGTGCTTGCAAGTCCTCCTCGAGCATTGTCCATATTTCATGTCCGTAGAGCAGCGGTTCTCAACCTGGGGTACATGTACCCCTGGGGTACCTTCGCTGGCCCTAGGGGGTACCCCGGACAAAAATGCGTAATGGCGGATATATAACAATTCCAATCAAAATTTATTGATAAAGTTTTGATGATTGTGTATTTTCTATTTCAAAAAAATATATTGTACATAATATGTAATGCGATCAATAAATCCCAATTGAATCCTGCCTTCCACAACCAGGGTTAGGATTAGAAGCATCCTTTTACGCCTCTCGGAAGCCTTCTTCCAAGCAGCTCGAAGGCTTGCTTCCAAGCAGCTCGAAGGGTTCCTTTCAAGAGGCTCGGAAGTCTCCTTTCAAGTGGTTGAGCTACCTTCTTTCAAGAGGTTCGGAAGCCTCCTTTCAAGAGGCTCGGAAGCCTCCTTTCAAGAGGCTCGGAAGCCTCCTTTCAAGAGGCTCGGAAGCCTCCTTTCAAGAGGCTCGGAAGCCTCCTTTCAAGAGCCTCCTTTTAAGAGGCTCGGAAGCCTCCTCTCAAGAGGCTCGAAATGCTCCTTTCAAGCGGCTCGGAAGCCTCCTTTCAAGAGGCTCGGAAGCCTCCTTTCAAGAGCCTCCTTTTAAGAGGCTCGGAAGCCTCCTCTCAAGAGGCTCGAAATGCTCC
This sequence comes from Armigeres subalbatus, assembly GCF_024139115.2. Taxonomy (NCBI): domain Eukaryota; kingdom Metazoa; phylum Arthropoda; class Insecta; order Diptera; family Culicidae; genus Armigeres; species Armigeres subalbatus. The sequence continues at coordinate 51,349,518 of NC_085139.1, read as the reverse complement.
TTTCAAGCGGCTCGGAAGCCTCCTTTCAACAGCCTTTCTATAGGCTCGAAAGCTTCTTTTCAAGAGGCTCAAAAGCCTCCTTTCAAGAGGCCTCGACGCCACTTTCCAAGAGGCTTGGAAGGATCCTTTCAAGAGGCTCGGAAGCCTTCTTCCAAGAGGCTTGGAAGCCTTCTTTCAAGAGGCTTGGAAGCCTTCTTTCAAGAGGCTCGGAAGCCTCCATTCAAGAAGCTCAAAAGCCTTCTTTTCTAGAGGCTCTAAAGCCTCCTTTTCTAGAGACTCAAAAACCTCCTTTCAAGATGCTCGGAAGTCTTCTTTCAAGAGGCTCGGAAGCCTTCTTTCAAATGGTCAGGTTGCCTTCTTTCAAGAGGTTCGTAAGTTTGCTTTCAAGAGGCTCGGAAGTCTACTTTCAAGTGGTTCGGAAGCCTTCTTTCAAGAGGCTCGGAAGCCTCGCTTCAAGAAGCTCAGAATTCTTCTTTCAATAGGCTTGGAAGCATACTATCAAGAGGCTCAGAAGCGTTCTTTCAAGATGCAACGGAAGCTTCCTTTTAAGTGGCTCGAAAACCGCCTTCAAAAGGCTCGGAAGCCTCTCTATAAGAGGCTCAGAAGCCTCCTCTCAAGAGGCTCGGAAGCCTCCTCTCAAGAGGCTCGGAAGCCTCCTTTCAAGAGGCTCGAAAGGCTCCTTTCAAGCGGCTCGGAAGCCTTTTTTCAAGAGACTCGAAAGTGTAACAGGTTAACTGTTCGGCGGGTGATATCTTTTAAAAACGTTACACACTCGTCGAACGTTCAAACTAGACTGTTTATTAATTCAAATTCTTAACTTAACTTGAGCTCCCATTTGGAGGTACCTGAAGTCATTATATAAATCACACCGTCGGCACTAGCGTGCGACGGGTAGCATGGGAACAGCTTGCCCTGGGAACAACCATAAAGCGATGACTCTGTAAAACGACACTTCCAAAACGAAGTGCATAAGCATTCCAAAGGCATCGACTTGATGAGTCGCTGGATTATGGAGTCTAGAATTATATACGGCATGCCGCAAGGAATGCGATTTTATGGAATTGAACTAGGGTTGGTGACATACGTGATACGCATGCTACACCACCACCTTTACTGAAAAATGATTGAAGATCATTTTTAATTTTGACTTCAAATACCTCTCACAAATTACAATGATTATAATCCTGTTCCTTCAGTAAATTTTACTTTCTTACATTTTAAGCTCATCCCTCCTTTCGAAAAGAATGATTTCACATGGTACATTGGCAATGGCAATATGTTTGTTATGATATTTTGTTGGTGGTTGTTTTCCATAATTCTATCTGATAATGGGTGAATTGCATTCTCAATTTCGTGTGATTCAAAATAAAGGATAAGTTTCATTAGTATTTAATAATATGCTATCATTTTAATTTTTAAAATATCAATTCGAAAGGTGTGCAATAATAATCTCCACTTTTCAGTGTACATTCCACTAAAAAACTCTATATATATTTTTAAATAACTAAATTGCAGTTGAAGTAGTGTTATACAAATAATAATAATGCTTTTGTCCAATATGCTTTGGATTATTTACTGAAGATCGGTAGACATTCATTCAAATACCTTTAGTTTTTCTCTAACGAACCGATAATTTTGTGAAATCTACGTTTTAATATACAAAACCGAGTTTAGGTAAAAGAAATGCTTCTTCATTTGTAACTGCTTCGTACACATGAAGTTGATCAGGCTTCTGTGTTTGAACGTTGCAATGAATAACATTTTCTTGTTTTTAAGAAATGGAACTGGTAATTTAATCAATTTAAGCGAAAAGGTCTCAATATGAATTTTACTAAAGCAGTTTTTATTTCTTCTGTATAATTTGTTACGTCTTACGAAATATATAGTAGAAAAATTAATGTTGCATAGAAAAAAAAATCATATAATTAAGGACAGGTCCAAAATCAATAAAGTATTAAATATATATATTTGAACATTCTTCATTTTTTTTTCAACTTTGTCGCTATCCATGACAAAATTATTATAGCTGATAAACAATTTTTCCTATATTCTATGACGTCCTTCTGCTCTTCATTGAGGCAGGCATCCGGGTAATAATAAAAAAAACTAGCGTGCGCAGACTTATCTGGTCGCTTTTCAAATTAATTTAGGCAACAAGCACTAGAGCTTGGCCATTTCTTCTTCCGGGCATCCGGTATCCTTTTAATCCGGGCATCTGGGGCAATATTTTAAAATTCAATAATAAATAAATACGTGGGTGCAGGCCTGCAAACCCTTTTTTCTATCACTTTTAGCACCCAGGCATTCCTTGCTATGGATTTTAAGCCTTTCGCATAGCTAAAGAGAATATTATGATTTTGTTTCCTAATTCTAACAACCTTCTGGGGATTTTAAGCCTTTTCGCCCAGGGGTTGAGTAAATAAATAATGAAATGTATTGGTTTTTTTAACGAAATTCTGGGGATTTTAAGCCTTTTCGCCCAGTAATTACGTAATAAATAATAATATGAAATAAATATGTTTGAGCTTACTTTGTAATTTGTTGATATTATTATTTATGTGTTTTTGTAGTTGACATTATAAAGTTTTTAGCCATTTTATTTGTATTTTGTTTAGTTTTATTTTAAAAATATCTAATCATATCGTATTTTATATTTCTACATTTTATATTCAAATTTTCATTATTCGAGGGTTGTTATTAATGATTTTTAAAAGTTTAAGTTATTTATTTGTTATTGTTGACAAATTATAACAGTTTTGTTTTTGAATTGAGTTTTTCAATTGTTAATTTTGCTTTTGTTTATGAGTTCATTATAATATAATTATTGTGTTGAATTTAAATCTTACTTTTTTTTTAGTAATATCAGAAATATTTGAAAAAATTAGTATGTTGCAAATCTTGATTTTGGAATTTTATATTTTCTTTATATATTATTATTTATAAGATATTTTTGTTTTAGGTATATTTTATTAAAAATTAATAACACGGGGAAAAATTCTTAACGTTTTACATCGTAGTAGCAAAGCTAAACGTTCAAAATGAAAGTACTGTGAGTTCACCTCTATTTGTGAAAATGTAAAATATAGCCCGAGAAGGAAAACATGTTTTTTTATTATTGGAAAGAAGAAACAAAAAATAAGGGTATAACTCAGGAAAATCGACACATACTTTATGGCAAAAATCCATGTATTTTGAAATATGCATATCATGCGTCGGCACATACTTAATGAATCAACTGCTTTGAGCGTGCTTACAGCGGCACACTAGGAGTTAACTTTCTGAAATCAGTATGGCAAAAGGCATCTAAGGTTCAATTTCTCAAAATTAAGCATTTTAATCGAAAAAATATTTGGTAGGCGTAGTAGCAGACACCATCCCTCATAACCGGTACCAAATAGTTTTTCATGAAAAGTTCCTAATTTTGAGAAAACCAGCGTTAGATGTCTTTCACCATACAAATTTCTGGCGGTTAACTCTTGCTGGTTATTTGCGCGTATACGATAGCGCCTGAATGTGGCTGCGGCGGGTAGAAAATCAGCCACTGCCAATAATTCATTGCATACAAATTCACACATGGTTACTATGACCCACATGGATAGTATGTGTGAACACTCATGCAATAAATTTATAATGAATACCAAATATTGTGTTTGATTGATCATTTTTTTTTTGTTATTGATTGGTAATGATCAATGTTTACGAAATTTGCATTGTTTTTAATTTTGAAGGCAAATTTGAGCCAGATAAATATAGCCATTCACTTTTATACGGTGATTAGTAGGATAGAGGAGAAAGAAACTTGTACGATTAGGTTAAAATCAATTAAGTAATACAGAAAGAATGCAAATAAATGTTTTTTTTTCTTCCTTGGATGATCAAAGTGAAAACTTTTTGCTCGAAGAAAAAAGTAAAATGTTATAGTTGAGTGTACTCTTCATGAAAGTATTTATAAATGGGTACCTAATTTGGCGATGCAAAAAAACTTAACAAAAATTAGATTGCATGAATGGGAATATTGTGCTTACATTTTAGAAAAACACAAAATTACAAAAACTTTTTTTTTTGTCATTTTATTTTAAGTTTAACCTGAAACTAAGATGCATAGTTCATTTAAATGATTATTTTCAAATGTATAAACAAATTTAGATAGGCTTAAAAACATGTTTTTGAATGGTTACATGAAGTAATGCTAAGGTGAAAAAATAAAATTATCAGTTTGATGAGTTACCACATTTTGGAAAAACATATATATAGGATGAGAAAATATGTTTTTTTTTTATAGGTCAGTTTTGGACATTAGTTTTACGTATGCATTAGAAACGGCTTGAATTTGTTTGCAAATAATTTAAATTTCCTTTCAAGGACAAATTTCCGTCGTATGATACACGTTGTATGTTTGATATTATTCGAAATTTTGGTAATAGAGTTTGCCATGACATTATTTATAAATAATCTAGTCACAAATAAAAAAGATACAACTGAATTATTAACAAAATATATGAATTAAAATTAAAAAGAATAAAATTAAATTGTATTTTTGCAATTGTCAAATTTCTGACAGCAGAAAGGTGTAAATGCACAACGGAGTCTTTAACTCAAAAGTGTAGTTTAGGATTAGTACGCTTAATTGCAACAAAGTAGATAAATTTATGACAACTTCGTACAAAAAAAAGATGTTTGTTTAGAATTGTAAGTAAGTTTTTAGTTACACTGGGATTCTTTTCTAACAAGTTTGATAGCTTTTTTTTTCTAAATAAAATCTATTCTTTTTTTTGTTAATTTGAATAATTTTGTAATTTCAATTCTTCAATAATGTGTTCAGCAATAATATTCTAAATAGCAATATATAATAATAATAATGATTTTTTTTTTATATAAATTTTTTTATTAGTCTTTTACTGTTTGATTTAATTATTATGTGCATTTGTGGCAATGATCATATTAATTTAAATAAATAAATAGTAAAACTCTAAACTAAACTGCTAAACCTCACCCATACTCGAGTGATTCTACTGTACTTTTGTATTGCGCAATTCAGTTGCAACATGAATTTTCTTTATCGTAAACATGTACCGTGCAAATTCAAACTTCGGACGCTTAAGCACTTTTCGCTATGAAATCAGTCTGTTAACAAACATTTCAAGTCTCACCGTTCTAATTACCATCACAATCATAGAGCATTTCGCTTTTCTTTGTAACACGGGATTAACATGTACGAATTATTGAGTAGATTCCTTCCGATTAATACAAATTTTCGGCTTCTGTTTTACTCAAACTCCGGACAGCAGCAACATTGGATTCATATTCCGGACACAATGTTTCAAACTTCGGACAACAAATTACACAACATTGAGAAGAAATATTCACAAATGATTATCACTACATAGTTCAGACTGACATTCAATTATTTCGTCACATTGAATTATCATGGATTACTAGAATGAAACTATCCTAAATAAAGCTAAAACTATGAGCCCTTTCAATTCAGCTGGATGAAACATTTCAATGACATATTTCTGAAAACCTCCCATACAAATTGGAGTGTCCGAAGTTTGAGTATGTCCGAATTTTGATTATCCACGGTATTTAACGATTTTCTTCGATTTCTTCGATTAAAAACACTTATTTTTATATGCTAAATATTGGATTCACCGTGTTTCTATGCCTTTGTAATTTCATTAAAACGCATAAAAAGATTCACTTCTTCGTAAAATGTAAAAAAAATTCAAATTCGTTTTTCGTTGAAGTTTATAAGTGGTTTTTAGTATTATTATTAATTACTTTCTCATTGTGTGCTTTTTTTGGGTTTTAAACGAACAAATATACGCGCGAACAAAACAATACCGCAGTTAAACAATTAGTACGAAAACCTAATATAAGACGTAAAGTTGTAATTTTGAATCATCAATAAAAATCTACATTTACTCCGAGACTTACAAGAAAAGGGAGAAACTAAACTAGAGCTCATCTAGAGAAAAATGTCGCACGACAGTTAGAAGATAGCACTATTCAACATATTATAATTTTATGCGTACATACAAACAACATGTTGTTCATTTTACTCACTTTCTTTTAAAATTAGATAAATTCCGCTATTACCTGGTTACTGCTGCATACTTGCTAAATGTTTTCAGCGAATCCATCCGTGTCGAGTCTTTCGGCGGTTTAAAAGACATTGGGTTACATGCCTTATCCAGGTTATGGTGTTAGATGATTTTGCTGTGTGACAGCACAGCGACGGCGGCATCCGGAGCTAATGTCGATGTCTTTCTTCCTCGATATTGGCACTTTATTCTAAAATCAGCGTAGCTCGACCGGACGGACACCACATCAACCGTGCCGTCGTGAACACGTACCGTCGTGCGGGGCTTCTTTTGATTCCGGGGGCTACTTTGGATTTTTGATTTTTTGAAAAAAATAAACGCAAAAAATACCAAATTTGTAACAGAAAGTTGCCGTCCAACTATCAACAAGACACCCGATTGGTGATAATGGCAATTTTATAGTAATTTTCGTTATAATTCTTGTTTTAAAATGTCCAAAGTAGCCCCTGATTTTTCAAAAGAAGCCCCGCACGACGGTATGTACTTTTCGCTTCACCTGCGCCAACTGCATGTATTATGTTGCGCGATTTGTGCTGTACTCGATAATTAGATCCACCTGCAGCTCCACTTTTGGTCTCGTGTTTCCAAGCGTTGACTCACGAGGCATTTTGATTGATGAATCCCGATCTCCTACTGAGGCGATGATCGTAGGTTTTTGTTATTGTTGCTTCTGATTCAATCTTATAGATCAAACGTATCGACTTGTACACAAACTTTGGTTCAATTGCTCTGTTCACTCACGTTCAAATTTCCATTAGCTTTGAAAATAAGTTTTGTCCAACATATAACGTCATTTTTCCAACATATTATGTAGCGAATGCACTTGTGTATTATGTGTGTCCTGCGTCAGCAAATCTCGACCCGAGAACTAAATTACACACATGGTGTGATAACCGCAATTGGGGACATACTGGGCATCATTTAAATCCATTTTAGCCACTCAACTATGTACATTTTCTTCAGCCGGCAGGGTGACGGTTCCTGCCGGCTCACTTTATTAATTGCCGGATTCGGCCACTTGTTCACTGGTCGCCATGTAACAGGTTAACTGTTCGGCGGGTGATATCTTTTAAAAACGTTACACACTCGTCGAACGTTCAAACTAGACTGTTTATTAATTCAAATTCTTAACTTAACTTGAGCTCCCATTTGGAGGTACCTGAAGTCATTATATAAATCACACCGTCGGCACTAGCGTGCGACGGGTAGCATGGGAACAGCTTGCCCTGGGAACAACCATAAAGCGATGACTCTGTAAAACGACACTTCCAAAACGAAGTGCATAAGCATTACAAAAGGCATCGACTTGATGAGTCGCTGGATTATGGAGTCTAGAATTATATACGGCATGCCGCAAGGAATGCGATTTTATGGAATTGAACTAGGGTCGGTGACATACGTGATACGCATGCTACAAAAGCCTCTGATCAAGAGGCTCAAAAGCCTGCTTTCAAGAGGCTCAAAAGCCTGCTTTCAAGAGGCCCCGACGCCTCTTTCCAAGAGGCTTGGAAGGATCCTTTCAAGAGGCTCAAAAGCCTGCTTTCAAGGCTTTCAAGGCTCTGAAGGCTTTCTCCAAGAGGATCGGAAGGCTCTTTTCGAGAGGTTCGGAAGCCTCTTTTCAAGAGGTTCGGAAGCCTCCTTCCAAATGGTTAGGTTGCCTTTTTTCAAGAGGTTCGGAAGCCTTCTTTCAAGAGACTTTTTTCAAGTGGTTCGGAAGCCTTCTTTCAAGAGGCTCGGAAGCCTCGCTTCAAGAAGCTCATTCTTCTTTCAATAGGCTTGGAAGAATACTATCAAGAGTCTCAGAAGCGTTTTTTCAAGATGCAACGGAAGCTTCCTTTTATGTGGCTCGAAAACCGCCTTCAAGAGGCTCGGAAGTCTCTCTATAAAAAGCTCAGAAGCCTCTAATAAAGAGGCGCGGAAGCTTACTCTGAAGGGACTCAAAAGCTTAAATTAGCTTCCCTTCAAAAAGGGTCGGAATTATGTTTTCAAGAGGATTGGAAGCCTACTTTCGAGAGGGGGTACCTCAAATCATGCAAAAGTTCGAAGGGGTACCTCTCAAGAAAAAGGTTGAGAACCACTGCCGTAGAGGACAACCGGTCTTATAAGCGTCTTGTACATGACACATTTGGTGCGGTGGCGAATCTTTTTCGACCGCAGTTTCTTCTGGAGCCCGTAGTAGGCCCGACTTCCACAGATGATGCACCTTCGTATTTCACGACTAACGTTGTTGTCAGCCGTTAGCAAGGATCCGAGGTAGATGAATTCCTCGACCACCTCGAAGGTATCCCCTTCTATCGTAACACTGCTCCCCAGGCGGGCCCTGTCGCGCTCGGTTCCGCCCACAAGCATGTACTTTGTCTTTGACGCATTCACCACCAGTCCAACTTTTGTTGCTTCACGTTTCAGGCGGGTGTACAGTTCTGCCACCTTTGCAAATGTTCGGCCGACAATGTCCATGTCATCCGCGAAGCAAATAAATTGACTGGATCTGAAACCAAAATGAACTGATTTGAGAAGTATTTTTGTTTGTTTTGATTTCGCTCTGACAGATTCTTTCTGCAGATTTTCCCATTAGAAATCTTGTTGGAAGGAAAAAGAATAGAGAAATGTCGAATAAATACTCGCGTGCACGCTGCGTTCCTGTGGGGAATTGCGGTGACTTTGCGGTAGGTCTCGCCGCAGATGAGACGCGCGTCGACGCCACGTTAGCGCAAGTGCGTGTGCATGATTCTATTTGACGTTGGGTACTTTCTACCGCAATAAGGTACCAGTCAAAACGATTAATGCAAGAGATGGCGTTTTTTCAATGGTAGTAAAATCGAAATTTCATCACTATTAGACTACTAGTCAGTGCAAACTAAGTGTAGGAGACAATCTTTTCACCTCATACTTTATTCCTTATCACCACTTTCTTCAAAAACACCACCATTTTCCATAAATTTGCATAATACTTGATTTTCCCATACATTTTATCGATTTCCAACTACCATTCTTCCATGAGCTCATGGTGGAAAATGTGAAAATCTCAGAACATAGAGTAGCAGGCTTAACAACACAGATAGAAACGACGGTATCGCCACTCAGTGACGAGTAACGTAAGCATGGTGCACGGAAGGTTGTTGTCTACACATTTTACGGCTGCTGCACCCTGGAAGTAAATGTCATCGAAGTAAACAGTCGGTCCCTTATTGCGTGGACGCTGCGTACACGCAAGTTCAAAACCGCTACGTGGACATCGGCCCTATAGGTGCGTTTCAGTGATGAACGCCACGTCGATCTCCTTCTCCTCGAGGAAATCAGCCAGTTCGATGACCAGGCCCATCCTAGCAGCCATTTACAATAATGAACATGCCAAGAGTGAAGACCTGGTCGAAACGAGTTTTGCAGCCGGGCAGCCAAGTGGCGATCTGTGCAAAGATCGGCATCAGATGCTCCGGGGTGTACAGCGGAGCAGATTCTTCAGGGGGGGCGTTTTAGTTCTCCGGCTGCCGACGGAACCCAGGAGGAGGGAGTGGGGGCCATTCGCTGGTGGATGGTGCACCCAGCGAACTGAACTATCGAAATTCATAACTGGCGCCTTATGAATATTCGACTGATTATTCCATCAACAGTGCTTCTTGTACGCAGTTACCTCCTCGAATACCCAAGCGTCGATGGGCGTGTGGTATACATACCGGCCTCCCGATCCCGACGTCCATGGTTCGAACCCAGTCTGCCGCACTTCACTTTTTTTTAAATGAAAATCATCATTCATAAGGCAACATATTGAAATTCATACCGATTCCTTGTGGCAAATTTCCATAAGGCGTTTTATTGAAAATCGTACGTCCATTTTCCTCAGTGTGCTGGAGCTTGAACCGACGCAGCTGCCGCTGCCAGTCGCTTGTGCGGTTGTAACGGTGGGAGGATTGGAATCGCTCGACGGGGAGCCGTGATGGCCGGATAGTCCACCTCGTTGACTACAGGAACACGGTTCTTCTTCGGAAGGTTCCTTCCTTGGAAGCCTTCTACCGGATTTCAAGGGACCCGGCTTGCTTTGGACAGCTCTCGTTTGTCGCCATAGTTGGAGCACTTGGGAGGGTGGCTCTGTGGGTGGCGTTATGCTATTTATGGTGTGACACTGCTTACATCCCTATTCTAAGAGTATTCATACCGCACAATTATGGACACGAACGTTAGCTTTTATCTTCACTAATGGAAAAGTGTACCAAGTGCATTTTTTTGATAGTTTTTAAAGTTAAATAGCAAACAAATCTCAATCTCACTTTATATCTTTTGATCAAAGATTTCTTAAACCGTCCCTGCAACAAATTTGTCAAATCTAAAAAAGTTAAAAGTAAATAAAGGAAATAAAATTTTCAGCCTTTAAACGTTATAAAAAGAGCTCTGTAGTTGTACGGTGGCGTCAGTCTGGAGTCAAGATATGACTTTCGAATAGGCCACGATTACTCAAAACGCTGTTTAACACTGTCTATTGTGTGGCACTTTCGAATGCAAACTGCTACGTTTCGTTGAATTCAATTATAGATCTTAGCTGATCATTACGAGATAAGCGAGCCACAAACTGCATAATTAAAAAATGAAGGCAATTAATTATTTGATTTGCTGGTTGTTTACAATCTATAGATCTAGATACATTCATAGACGTAGTTAAATTTGTTAAACAATTATAAATCGATCTGTTTACTAAAAATCAATACAAATCAAAATTGTATACCACTACAAAATCATTTCCAACTCTCCCAACAGTCCTCTAGCACGAACTGACTGTATGACTATTTTAACAGAATACAGACGAAGCAAAAGAAGGAATGTTACTCTATACATTATCCTCTATCCATAGCCCTACTATCCTGTACTGCGTCTCTGTGCGATTGATTGCCAGTCTCAAATTTGTTGAGCTTGTCCGTAACGTTGTCGTTGGTGATGTTGGAACTACTGGACACTGTCAGCAGATCCTGGATTTCAGCTCCGGCGCCGTTGGAACTTCGTTGTTTCTTGAAAATGCTTTCCGAAATGTTCTAGAAACAAAAGCGAAAAAAATCACAAGTCGTTTTGTAAGAAAAAAAACTGTAAAGGAAATATCTAGGAAATCTAGGTCTTCATGGTATAGTCAAACTTAACCTCCCTTACTTTTCTTGTGAAGTTAAGGACATAGTTGGAAGAGTACCACGATGGCAGTCAATATGGCACCGGACCTTCCACGGGCCAACCCCACACCTCCCGCACTCCTCTCCCACCAACATTCGAATGCATCGAACAGCATGGAACAAAAGTATAATATTCAAATTACTAACCTGTTCACAGCATATTTATTCACTTCCCGTGATAATGAACATGTTTCTTCAAAGAGTCCTATGAATTTCGGCTCGAATTTCATCGTAAATCAGCAGTTTCGTGCCAATTTAATAGCCGTTCGCGATTCGGTGGGCTTATCACTGCACTTCACTTCTTCTCAAAGGGCATAGAAAAATCAAGTTTTTACTCACTTCTCCGCACATGGGCGGCCCGAAATGTTGATAGAATGCAAATTAAACATCACTTTTTGAAATCAGTCACTCGTTTGCGTTGCGTTGCGTTGCGTTGTAACGAAGTATTTCGTAGATTGCATACTGATAGCTGTCATGTATATTCTTTATCTTTCTTACCCCAACTGCTTATGGATTACTATTTGGGAATTAATAGCAACCCAATTGGAGGTCCAAAATGATAAAGCATGAAAGCTACCATTGCTGGCCGCGCCCATCTTCTCCGTTACTAGGGAAGGGAAGGAAATGATGATATGACATCTACTTGAAGAGAGGCCAGCGACTCACCGACGCCCTCATAGATGTCAAGGAGTTGGATGGTTGGAAGGGAATATAGTTTAGGAGTATCATCATAAGCAAATGATATGATAAGATTGAATACACGTTGGGAATGACCACGCTAAGAAATTTATGTCACTCCATTGATGATTTTGCTGGGATGGAGCGAAGCTATTAAACTTGCCCTGGCTAATAAGCCTAGGTTTAAGCGCCATTGATCGCTCTCTGAAACGAGAAAGAAAGCTAAATATTTAAATCCCTTCCCCCTTTTTGTTTCTAATTGAAATTGTTAGGGAAATATTGATATCTGTATATGTTTTTGTAATGAGCGAGATTCAAACATGTAACTAGACACGTAGTGCATCATGAACGTCACATCACCGCGAACATGCGTACTAATGTACAAACTGAGTGAAAGAAAGTAATATTCAAGGCTGACATTTACCGGATTGAGCGCATAATAGATTGGGCTTAGCGAGATAATTGTACAACTTTATTTTAAACAACATGTAAAGACTACAACTTTCTGAAAACAAATTTTTGAAATCAGTCACTCGTTTGAACCGAAAACTTAATATAAACTGCTATTTTTGCCCGAAAAAACGATTAAAAACTGACCGCGGAGCGAAAGAAAACACCGGCAGCGTCAGCAGCAAACTGATACATAGGGTGGTTCAAAAAAAGGTTTTGCTCCGCCGCGCTCAGTCGATTATGATTCATTAATTTGGGTGTCATCCGATGGTTTGGGTTGGTTTGAATAGAGGCTTACCGTGCACAGGTTGTTTCAGGTTTGTATGACAGTTGATATGGCGAGGTTGAATTTTACATTATTTTGATTGTGGCAATCCGTCATTGGGCGCTGGCGAGGGGGGAGACCATATGACTGGATGAAGTATTCAAGAGCTTTAATTCCATAGATAATGGACATTGAATGGTCGTTTCAATAGTTGGGAGTCGATTTTAATCACCCTACTAATATTCTTTGTTTTTTTATAAATACGACACCAATACTACTACAGTATATGACAGTTTTTATTGTACCAATACTTTCAAAGCTTTGTTTTGGTACTCAGCCCACCTTCACCTTAACATTCTGATGAACGCTTTTGCTGAAAAACTTGAGCCCCCAGCTCTCTTCTGTGATTTTACACAGCTAATATGATGGGCATATGACGAATGTGTCAAGGATTACACAATAATTAGTATGCTTGTCATCTACAAAAATGCAACAATAACGAGATATCGAAATAATTATAACAATGATATACCTTGGTTCAACCTATAAATGTAATTTTTTGCAATTCCTGATCATAATACCTGGTTTACAGTTGACATTTGAGTGATGAAACGGCCTACTTTTTCATACCAATGAAAAGGGTGCTTTAATGAACATTATGCAACTCAAATGGGTTGCATAAAATCCATTGAGGGCACTCCTGACGGAATCCAATTTTTAAAGTACTCGCGTTTTCAAGGGCACACCATTCGACGCGGAACTAACACACAACTGTCATTTTTATTTTTTCACGCATGCTACGACGCAGCAAAGCTGAAATAATAAAAATGACAGTTGTGCGTTGCTTCCGTATCGAATGGTGTGCCCTTGAAAACGCGAGTACTTTAAAAATTGGATTCTGTCAGGAGTGCCCTTAAAGCACTCATTTGGGTGCTAAAATGAAAAACCAGCATTAGAACAGTAGTTACATGACCACATTTAGCTCAATTAGCTTGGGTGAGTGTTCAAATAGTGTATTCTCCGTGTCACACAATAATTGAAATAATTTGATGGCCATGAAATTTTCCAAAGGAAGGTTTATCTATCGCTTTATGGTCTGTCGAACATACAATTAGGCATAATAACATGAAATCTGTTTGTTTCCTGCAGCAGCATGATCTTTTGGCAAGATTGATCATGTGAAGTAAATAAAATTGTACCATTTTGGTACAGATTTATCATATCAAAGCCCATTTTTCTTCATTGGAAAAAGTAGCGTGTGCAACTCGTTGCAAAACTCGTTTTTTTTCAGCACTCATAGTATTTATCCAACTCTGCAAGCCTCGTTGGATAAACGTACAACTCGTGCTGAAAAAATCATCTCTTTGCAACTAGTTGCACAAACCACTATTTTATTTGTCATAAGACAAGTTTGTACAATCGCATTGAATTCCACCACTTAATTGTATATTGACAGATACGTATTTCAACCTCAACAGTAAGGCCGTTGAGGTTGAAATAAGTATCTGTCAATATTATTAAGTGGTGGAATTCAATGGGATTGTACGTCTTATGACAAGTGAAGACATTCCACTAAAAAGCTCAAAATAATTTTCTTAACACTATTTTATACCATTTAGGCCGTTATGAAAAAAAATATCAAACGCAAATATCGCTTTTGATTTCTACGTTGGCTACGCAGTGAAGAACTTAAATTTTACAACAAAGACAGGAGCACCGTCTTCGACCAGACTCAACCTTTACCCCTTAGCATGAGACAATGGACACGACTCTTAACACCCAGTGGTCCAGTGGAGAATTTTTCGATCATGAAAAGACACTGCACAGACACGAAGCCCACATCCACACTTAATTTATTTGAAAAATCTCCTTGCGCTACATTGTTCTCAGATCTTCAGCTTATCACATTTATACAACAAAACAAGTTGTTGCTCTGCTACGATATTAACATTAGGTTTTGTTTATACCAAACGACCAGTACTTGAGGGTCAAGGTAATCCATAAAACGATTGTCGAAAATACCTGTAACATAGGCAACTCTTGATTCTGTTTTGGGAGGTCTTGGAAGAATAAAAACCGACGCAAAATTTCAATTACACTTTTTTCATATTCTATATTTGAACAGCTGGCAATAACGTTGCATGCAATTTTAGAGAACTTTGTATATAATAGTAAGTTTTTTCGACTACTAACCCTGGATTGTGTCGGCCATTCCGACCTTCAGCATGATTAGGAATAACTTCTTTACTTTTAAACAGGGCTGCCTCAGTTGGCATAATGCCATTTAGCACAACGAGTTGAATAAACAGGGGCCATTTGGCATAACGATCGTTCTGCATAAAACTTGAAAATATTCAGGGCAAAATATGGGGCAGATTGGCATAATGAGTATTCGGCGTAAACGATTTATAATATCTCCGGGGCAATGCGTGCTTTACAAGAGTCACCTGTTCTTTTAACTTTTTCTGGGAGCATGCTTTTGAAAGAGTAATTTTCTCTTTCGCGTAATTTCGAGCAAAACTGTGATTTAAATTGTGATTTACTTATTTGCCGAGCAAATGCGAGCATTCGAAAAATGATTATACCGAGTCGATATCTTTTATTTGTTCGTCTTCTGTTTTTTCTTCTATGGTTCTAAATTCCATGGCCTGGAACATGACCTGCTTTTCAATTTTATAATCCTATTG
This sequence comes from Armigeres subalbatus, assembly GCF_024139115.2. Lineage (NCBI taxonomy): Eukaryota > Metazoa > Arthropoda > Insecta > Diptera > Culicidae > Armigeres > Armigeres subalbatus. Next base: position 51,334,184 of record NC_085139.1, on the reverse strand, counting down.
AAAGCTTTTCTATGCCCGTCATTGCACCAGTATGTATCTTATGGGGCAAGTACAATGGATACACAATGCCCAGGGAACCGATAATGTCTTCCACCCGAAAACATCATAGACCGGACCGAGAATCGAACTCGCCATCTTCGGATTGGCAATTGCAAGGCTAGCTGGAGACCTAACTAACTGCATGCAAGGCTAACTGGGTGTTGTCCGTAATGATTGGTTTTACAGTTGGCTTATTGGACCCACGCAAACCTCCTATCTCATCGGAGGACCGTCGTGCCAGATCTGCTTTTTTTGTTCGGGATGAACCACTGCGTCCGTTTCATTAAACTTTTGTAGTTTATCCGTGTCATTTGTTTAGTGCATGTCTTTCTGCTCCATTTCTATTGAGAAGAAATGAAGTAGTCATTTTTTATTCATATATTTTTCAAGCTTAATGTAAGGCCTCTTTAGATTAAGGTACCGCTATTTTTATACCCTTCGAAAAATGGCTTATATCAACTCTCAAAGGCGCGCCCCTCAATCAGTTTCGGCTCAACAATAAGTGGGATAATACTGATTTTGGCCATGCATCGGTAATGAAGTTCAAACATATTTTTGGTTCTTCTTATGAGTTCCGAATTCGTTTTTGTATAGAGATCTGATTTCATTGTGTTTGGCATTTCCGAATCTCACCTTTACACAGAGCTCTAATCAGTCAGATCGTTCAGCAGATCCACCAAAATTGTATCCGCTTCTTTCCCATTTTTTCAGCGCTCTGGAGCTTGGAGATTCATGTCGTCGGCTTCGAAAACCAGCCTAAGATTGAGTTACATTTTTACAATTTACTTCATTGACTCCATCCAAAAGGCGCAAAAAATGGGTGATTCAAAAGCAAATTATAGTCGTTCCATACTCTTCCGACCATCACTCATAAGTATTAACAACAATAGTAAGAACTAGAGTACGGGGCCGTCCAGAAACCACGTGGTCATATATGGGGGAGGGGGGGTTTGGAAAATGACCACGATAAGCCACATGGGGGAGGGAGGGTGTTGCTCTCCAACCACGTGGTTTTTTTTACACGAAAAACTTTTGGTGAATAACAATAGCGGTGTAAAAAATACAAATCATTAAAATTTAATGATTTAATCATTAAACGCAAAGCGCATTTTAGGGCCGATGCCCACGTAGCGTCTTTTCAACTCAGCGTTAAAAAGACGCAGGTGTGCATCGAGAAAAAACCGGTAACGCAGCGTCGGTCGTAACGCCGATGCATATCTGCGCTATTTGACAATCTTAGCCTTAGATCCTTTTTCCATAAAAAAATAAACGAAAAAACAGGTTGCGATTCAGTCTCAAATTCCACAACAAAAATTTGGAAAGTAAAAAAGGGAAAATATAAAAAAAAATCCGCCGCGCCACGCCCCCGCCGCAGATGGTTTTTGGCATCTCGCCACCAACACTTTTGCATCAGCGGACTGCAGCTACAAATTCGAAAAATATTCATGTTTTTACAATAATCCAAGAAAAAAACTTCAAAAGAATTTCTTGTGGATATTCAGGAAAAATCCAGTAAAGAAATTTGCTGTAAAAACTTTGACATTACTTAATATAATCCTGATAAAGTGCTGGCATTCAGAATGATTTTTGAACAGTTCCCTCTGAACAATTTTGCTTGGAAATTTTGCTACAAATTGTTAATGAAAAAAAAAACAAAACATCTCCAGTGTAAATTGCGAAAAAAAAATTCTTAAAACTCCGAAAAAAATCCATGTGAATTCTGTCTGAAAATTCAAAACAGTCCCGTGGGAAATACATATAATTTTCGGTGGAAAAAAATGTTCAAATTTTCATATATTTTTTTTACATTCTAATGAAATTTTCTACGACAAGTTCTTTTGAATCTTCACCAGAAATTCTTCTTTATTTCCAAAAGAAGTTTTTCGAACATTTTGAGGAGTGCACTCAAAAATGTTCAGTCTCCAGTTAGCTTCGCGAGCAAAGGCGTAGGGTTGCCAACCCGGAGATGACGAGTTCGATTCTCGTTCCTGTCTAGGATGTGTTCGGGTGGGAAACATTCTCGACATCCTAGGTATAGTGTATCCATCGTACTAGCTCACAAGATATATAATCGTACAATGGCTGGCATATAAAAGCTTTCAATTTATAACAAAGGAAATGCTAATAGAATATACTAAGTTGAAAAGCAGACCAACTTCCAGTTGAAATATGGAGCCATAGAAGAAGAAGAAGACTTCTAAATTTTTCAATAAAAACTCTTCTGAATTTCCGAAAGATATTAAACAGCCAATGCCACATGAAACACTTTGATATTTCCGTTGATTTTTTGTTTTTGGATTTTTTTTTTCAAATTTGGAATTTTGAAATGAAATTTTTTCGGAATACTTTTTTACGCTCTTTGAGAATTCTATCACATTTTTTAAAATTTTCCAAGTATTTTTTTATTCGAAGCATTATTTAGAACTTCCACGGAAGAGTCTATGGATAATCTTCAAAAAATTCTTTGGATTTTCAAAAAATAAATCTTTAGAATTCTCGAGATTCTTGTTTTTTTAAATTTGTACCATAAATGCTTCCAAAATTTCATCGGGAATTCATTTTTCTTCGGGAAGTCATTTTGATTTCTTTGTAGATTCAGCTAAACATTGCTTTAAATCTTTATCATGCAAAGATGCACAGAAAATGATTTAGAAATTTTAAGGAATTTTCACATCAGAAAATCTTTAAAATTTTGATTTAATTTTTTAAGGAACTCCTTCAAAAGTACAATTTTTTCGTTATTTTCACTTGTAAAAACATCGGAATTTCCTCGGGAAATTCATTATTGTTGTTTCAGATGAACTTTTTTCGATTTTCTACTGGAAAATCTTAGGAATTTCTATCGGAAATATTTTGGCATATTCCGAATAATTTGTTTTGGAAATTTAAAAAAACTGCTGAAAATGTCTAAGAATTTCTTTTGGAAAACGAAAAAAATTTCCATTGGAAATTTAGAAGAATTTCCTTTGAAGATTCATTAAAGTTGCCCAGGATTTTGAAAAAAAAATCTTTAGAGATTCCGTTAAAAAAAGTAAGCTGGATTTTTTTTTCTAATTTATACTGAAACCTGTTAATACCTGTTAATATTGGAATGTAAACCAATTTGATGATTCTGAAAGCAAAACTGGAATTTCTACAGGAATGCTACTCAAAGGAAACTACAGTAGGAGGTTTTATTTGCATATCTAAGATTACATATTAACTTTGTAATTCTTTGATAATTTTTTTGTTGTAAGAGTTCAGTTCAGATGCTTCGCTGAGGTTAATATATCTTAAGAATTTCCAGTACCTCCAGAGCTACGGAAGTTCCCAAATACTCTTAGGAATCTATAGGGATATTCAGTGATGAACTTTATAATTATTTGAAAAAAAATCACTAATAAAAAAAATTTAAAAAAATTTATAATATAGGGATATTTTGGAATTTTTTTTTCCAAACAATTTTTTCTCGAAATTTTAATAACATATTCGCGAGTCCACATTTTTTTGTATCCTTCTGATGCATTGAAGGTGTACGAGTTCTAGATATCCTAATACCCGATACACATTACAACATGATAACATCATCAAAATGTTCGAATTTATGAAAATTTATAATTGCCATGCTGTCCATATTCAAAATTGATCGGTTTAACCATATGTTTTAGTTACATAAGGTTTTTTTTTAAATTTTTGTACTTGAGAAAAAACCACGTGGTCTAAGGGGGGGGAGGGGGGGTCTGCCAAATGACCACGATAAGCCACATGGGGGTAGGGGGGGTTGAAAATCTTCAAAAATATGACCACGTGGTTTCTGGATGGCCCCTACAGTGTGATAGATCTTACTCCGTAATGCAACACGAATACAGGGCTGGTAGCGTTCAATACCGTACAAAATAGTGACTTTAGTGACCAATGATGACGAAAAAGTGACTAAATAGTGACTTTCTACTGCAGAAAAAGTGACCAAATAGTAACTTTTGTATGAAGTTTTGAACCGGGTATCCAGTTTTTCGCGAGCTGCCGAGCATTCTGACCATATATGGCATATCTTTGGTAGGACCATTTGTTTAAAAAATATAAATTAATGTAAATAATAAAGGAATTTTTAAAATACGATTTTACCTGTTATTAAAGCATGGTTTAACAATAAATTTAAATGAAGTTTCTGAGATTTTGAGCTCGACGTGGCATTCCGAGGAAAATTTTGAAAATCCAATAAAACCATGGTCTTTTATTAGACATTCTAATAAAATTTAATTTCTAAATCGCAGACTTTAGTATTTAAGTTTATTAAAAATTGGGGGCAAAACAATCTCGAGTTAAAAAATCCTCTAAATCTAATTAGTTTTTTGTTTTATTTTAGATTTTCAAAATTCGACTAATTCATTCACTTTCACACTAGTTTTTGGTTATTTTTCCTAATTGTTAATAAGCAGAAACTTTTTATAAAAACTGATTTTTCTAAAATAATTTGAATTTTGTTGCTTGTGCCAGAATTACTTCTATCATAACTCACCCTACTTTTTCTTCCAAACTTATCTTGAAGGGTCGCAAGGCGGATTTAACAATCATAAACGGATTTAACAACCATTTAACATTCATAATGTACTTTCTATCATCGACGCCCTTATCATTCATTACTCTCCCTGAAGTTGACAAAAATCAAACATCATTGTCATGTGATGAAACTGAAGTTGTTAACGCTCACCAACAGACGTGGTTCTGGTTCCAATACTCCTCAATTCTGTACTCTTTATTTGAGTTTAGCCTTTCAGTTTACAAATTCCATTCGTGAAAAGAAAGATCATAGTTGACATCAATCGAAAATAATCTCACGATTTTCACAACACACTTGGAACTTCTTTGGTGCATATTTCCCAAATTTAATATATATCTACCAGATTCACGTTTGATTGGTTGAAGTACATGGTTTTTTTTTTGAACTTTTTTACAAAAGGCAATGCAAAAATAGTGACTTTAGTGACCATTTTCCGAAAAATAGTGACTTTAGAGACTTTTGGATGCAAATAGTGACTTTTTAGTGACTAGACTCAAAATAGTGACCAAGTCACTAAAAAGTGACTCGCTACCAAGCTTGCGGCGAATAGTGTCTTACCAGCATTACAGGCTCCGTTAACTTCCTGGCTAATTGTTCCCCCCCCCCCGGCCATTCATTCCCTCAGCACGGGTCGCCTGACACCTTGGGATTCGGGGTTAGGGACGCCATATTGTCAGCTTCAGTGTTTTACCGAGTCAAAATCCCTCCCCATCTCAGACAAGCCTCACAACTCGCAGTGGTCTGGGGACGGATCGTCAAGCCCTTGGACATAGTCCCTGCTGCCCCCCTAAGCAGACAATCATACATTGGGAAAATATATCGTTAGATAACGCAAGTTGTTTGGTCGTTTGATTGCGTGAACAACCGTGGGCTGGGGAACCCCGCAAATTCTCATATACAACATATATTGGACAGAAGTATCAAAGCATTGCGGTGGTTATTTTGGGGCTTATCTCCCGCCACGATAGTCAATAATCACTCTATTAGGGCTCAATGAAGACATTGTTTATTTAAGATATGAAACATGCCTGATGTATACCTAACAATGTTATTCGTCTAACCCACTAGGGATGAGTTGACGTTTCCTAACAGTTTTTAATTGAGGAAATTAGTTTATGAATTCCTGTATCGTTCCGACCAGGCGGTCGTATGGCTACCGCCTTCGCTGCATAAGTCCCATATTGCAAGGAGATTAGTTTCAGTTTTAATTCAATCGTTTCACGTTGCTATCATCTATATGAAGATTTGTTTAGAAATAATTTTAAATAGAACATTTGCGATGGCGATACTTCTCAGTGTTAAGAGGACAGTACTTAGCAACAACATGTTTCCTATTCCCGAAAATTGGTTTGCCTTCGTGGCATGACGACCGGTACTAGGGATAACAAAAATAAAAGCTAAATTTCAAGTATTCTGCTGTGTATCTGTTCATGTGTGCTTGGGCAACTGATCTTACAAAACTGTGGTTGCAACTAGACCTGTGCGCCGCCGCCGCCGGTGGTTTTACTCACGCCGCCGCCGCCGACGATTTAGAGTCGGCGCGCCGCTGATCATAATTTTGCCACGCCGATGACTAATCGCAATAAAAAAAATCAATTAACTTGAGTCGAGTCAAGCACGAAACACTGAACACGGTCTAACAGATGAGGTCGAAATACGTATCTGTGAAGCTATACAACGTGGTGGAGTTAATTGGAATAGTAATAAACTTGTCTTATGACAATTCATGTTAAGGTGGAACTCGTCAGAATTCAATTTCAAATCTACCTCACGTGATGGTGTCTCTTAGTCAGTGTAGTGACATACATTGTCTTGGTTAATTAATACTTAAGTTGGTTGATTTGTTTAGAGTTTGAACGATGCTTTATCTAGTAAAATAATACATAAATTGTTTAACTGGTTGTTGGGATTCATCTAAACCAGGACCTCATTCAGTCAGGCACCTAAACAATTTTCATAGCATCATAAAGCATAAGCAAGGCAGGTCAGGAATATCAAGTTTAGTAGCACAGTCATTATCTTTACAGTATTTACTTTTTTATTTATTGAAATCAATCAGGCCAGATTAATTTGTTTTTAGATTTGTTTTTAGATTTGTGCTAATATGACAGGTGACCTAATTGGCAAAACTTGGCAAAGTTATTAAATCCTTTCTGTGAATGCTTTTCCAGTTTTTTCACGAGTAACTAATTTTTATTCGAAAATCAATTTTTGATTATGATTGACAAAACCACTTGGTATATTGCGAACATCAGTTGAAAATGCTTCTTCTTTTCTTATTAACTGCTACTGTAACCCAGAGCTGGGATGTTGTCGCCTCGCCGCTTTAGTTCCGAAAAGTTTCCTTTGAAAAACATTAGAAAATTGCTTCAGGATTTTTTCCGGAAATTTATTTATGTATTTCTTCGGAAATTTCTAACGAAATTTCTCCGAAGATTCCTTCAGAATTTTCATTACCGAATTCTTTAGAAAATCCTTTTTATTCAAAATTATTTAACGAATGCATACAAAGACGGTTGCAGGAGTTCCTACGGAAATTTCGTTGGGAATTCCTTTGGAGACTCCATAAAGATTTTTTAAAGCAATACCTTTGGAAATTTCGTTGAGAAATTCTTCCGAAATTCCACCTTTTGAAATTTCTTTGGCAATTATTATATGAATTCCTTAAATATTTTTTTCAAGATATTGCGTAAGGAATCCCTTCAAGATTTACCCCAAAGAATTTCTACAGAACTTCTCTCACCAATTCTCTTAAAACATTCTCCGGAAATTCTTTCAGAACTTCCTGCAGAAATTCATTCGTAAATGCCTTCATGAGTTTATTCCGAAAATCTTTCAATAATACATTCTTTTTAAAAGTCTTTTGGTGTTCATTTTAGGAATTCTTTCAAAAATTTAATGAGTAACGAATGTTATTTTTATATTATTTAAAGACTAAAGTTCTGGAGAAGTCTCAAATGATTTTTTGGAGAAGTTTTTGAAAAAATATATTTAGAGTTTTGTGCTTGAATTTCCAATTGATTTTTTAAAGACATTTCCAAAAGAGAATCTGAAAGGAATTTCAAAAATAATTCCTGAAAAAACTGCTTAATAGAGATGAGCCAGATGGTGGCAGAAAATCTCTCTTCTTCTTCTTCAATGGCTCTACATTCCAACTGGAACTTGGCCTGCTTTTCAACTTAGTATTCTACTAGCATTTCCCCAGTTTTCAATTGAAAGCTTTTCTATGCCCGCCATTGCATGAGAATGTATCGTGTGTGGCTAGTACAATGAATACGCTATTCCCTGGGAGTCGAGAATGTTTCTAACCCGAAAGCATCCTAGATCGGACCGAGAATTGAACTCGCCATCTCCGGATTGGTAATCCTGCGCCTTTGCTCGCAAGGCTACTGGAGACCCCTCTGCTGCTTAAGCTTAAACTGCTAACTGCTTTAAGAGTTTTAAGTATTTCTAAAAGACTTTCCAAAAGAAATCCTAAAGGATTTTCCAGAGGAATCCATAAAACAATTTCTGAAAGATTTTTTGAAGGAATTTTAGGAGGAATTCTCAAAGGCATTTACGAAGAAATTCGAAATACAACTTCAAAGGAAATGCTTGCTGGTATTTCTGACGTAATTCCTAGATTTCTCTAGGACTTCATTCGGATTTTTTTCCATTAATCTATCCGCAATTTTCTCCAGAATTTCTTTTGGAGATTCGTCCGGTAATTCCCTCGGAAATTGCCTCAAGGAGTTCTACAAAAACTATTCTAGAAAGTCTTTCGGAAATTCTTTCGGGTAGTTTCTGTAATTTCCCTTAGAAATTAGTTCGGAATTTCCTCCACGAATTCCTTCAAAAATTTGTAAAGGAAAATACCCAATAATTAATAATAAAAATAATAAAAAATACCCAAATTCGTTATTCTTGATAAAATACCTGCAAAAAATTTTCTGAGAACTTTTTTGGAATTCCTTGCAAAGCCATAGGACGAAATTCTAGGAAATTCCTTAAGAATTCCTGAACAAGTTCCTAAAGCTTATCCGAATTTTCAAAACAACTCCTGAAGATACTTCCGACAATCTTAGATTTCTTCAAGAATTCTTTTGGACATTCCGTCCAGACTTCGTTCAGAAATTCCTTTAGAGATTTCTTCGGAAAATCTGAAAATAAATCATGAAATTAAATAAATGTTGAAATTCCTCAAGATATTCCTCCAAAAATTAAATTCAAAGAAGGGTTTCTAAGAACTATTCCAAAACTTCCCTTTAGGAATTCTTTAAGAACCTACTACAAGAGTTCTTTATGAGTTTCCTTTGAAATTGCTTCAGGAATTCCTTAGCAAATTTCATCAGGAATTGCTTCGTGAAATAACCAAGAACTTTTTTTTTAAATTCCCTTCAGATATACCTTCCGAAAATCCTTCGCAAATTTCTTTTGAAATATCTACAGAAAATGTTTTAGAAGTTCATTCAAAAAATGTTTTAAAATTCGTCCGAAAATTCCTTCTGGACTTAATTTACGGGTTTCTTCAGAAATTTCGTTCGGCTTTGGAAATTTGCTCAGAAATTTCATCGGAAATTAATTTAGAAGTTCCTTTGGAATCTTCTTGACATTTTTCCGGAAATTTCCATAGGAATTCTTTCAGAACTACTTTTAGCATTTCCTTTAGAAATTCTTAGGGGGTCGTTCAACAATGATGCAACGGGTTTTAGGGGGGGAGGGGGTCTAAGATTTTGTGACATTACATATACTAGGTATACAAAAAGCGTGACAGAGGGGGGAGGAAGGTCCTTAGAATCCTTAGAATTCCTTTAGATGTTCGGTAACTTTAGGATTTTTTTTTGGCCATTTCTCTCAGGAATTCCTTTACAACATTCTGCATTTATTTTAATTTTATCCGGGGATCTCTTCAGAAATTCATTCAAAACTCCTTTAGATTTCTTTTTGAAAACTCCTTCAAAAATTGCCATTGGGATGCATTCGGAAATTCTGTTAGGAATTCTTTTGAAAATGTCTGTAGGGATTTCTTCGAAATTTCCTTATAAGGTTTCTTCTGATTTTTCTTCAGAAATTCCTTCGGTTCAGTCCCAGTCCCTTTCCTACTTTGTATTTCTATCTTAGGTTTTTCTGTGTTTCACATTCTACCAAAACTATTCCTAGTGTTGTACCTTTCACACTAACAATTCCAAAACCTCCCGAGGCACCAAAGAGAGTAGAGTTATCTGCATCTTTCTTAAGCAGGTGTCCAACTAATATTCCTTCCTCTTCACCAGCATTCGCAAGAACGTGGTCAGGGCAGATATCATCTGTTGGAGAGTGCCCTGCTTCCATCTAAGAGATAGTGATTAGTCCCAAATCAATATATTTGATAACTGATGAAGGTAATGCTACTCTCTTACAAAAGGTTATGTTGGTATCACCTACGAATTTGTGTGAATCGCTCAATGCTAATGCCAAATTCTCATAGGATTGAGCTTACCATAGGAGAAGCTTACCATAGGATGACTGTAGGAATTTATAAGAAACCTCGTTTCCTCCAGAAATTCTTTCAGAACAAGAAAGAACATTTTGGACAATTTAATCAAATTTCAGGGAAAATATTCAATTTGGTTGGTCGGTACCAGTCCTACTCAGCCAGTGCTCATTTGCAGTTATGTTGATCATCTATTGTGAAACTAGAATTTCCTTTTACTAATCGACAACTAGCAATAGCCAGGCCAGACCAGGACACAAGAGACTTTCCGGCAATCCCAGGGTCGGCTAACTACTGGGTAATCAAGGGTTTTTCGCGGTAACAAAAACTAACAACACGGGAACTTTCACTTTACTTGTATAATTTTTATTTGTTCCTAATTGTGGCGTGTGCGTGTTGTTCTGTGTTATCAAATTGTGTGTTAATTTGTTAAGTGTTACCTATTTTTATGTTGGTACCGGTACATACCGCTGCTGCTTCGGTTGTTGGGGCCGGAATAGCCGGCACAGCGACTCCTGTCCAGCTGTGCGGCCAGAAATCTCGCCGGAATAGCGAGGCGAGCGGCTATGCGGACAATCGTCGTCCGACGGGACCAGCGGGCGTTGCTGGGCGATGGTGGGCAGGCGTCTTCCCTCGTAGGCGCGATCGGCCGGCCGTGGCTTAGCCACCTTGGACGGCCGAGAGGGGAAATCTCCTTTGCGGTTAGAGCCTACGGCCCGAGATATAGGTCCTCCTTTGAGGATCCACGGTCTTTTACGGTTAGGCGCGGAAGCCTGAAGGCTTCGCGGGCCGAGCCGTGTGCTGGACGGAAAACAGTTTGAAAAGAGACGTAGGAAAAGAGAGCAAAAGAGAACAAAAGAGGTCCTGAACACTTTTCCCCAATGTGCAACCTAGCTCCTGCTAGGAAAGGGAGGGGGGGGTGGTCACTGTTCTCACTGCACTTAAAACACGTCTACAGCACACGGACGCCTGATGTTGAAGAGGCCGAAATTGGGCAATGGCTACCCTTTAATATCAAATTCTTCCCATATTTTCCCGCTAATTTTGCAATTCGCTTTCATCCAACATGGCATTCTTCCAAGCATGATGCCATGTTGGATATTTTATAGCACTCTCATATAATTACAGCGGTACCAAACCCTAACGCTTCTGTGGTAGCTCTGCTGGTATTACACGAGAAACGTGAAGGCTCCAACAAAACAACATATATACAAAACAAAAATCTATAATTTGTAACCAAACGGTTACAATTGAGATTTGTGAATACAAGAACGTGAGGTGGGAAATAAACTGTCCATCATGTATGTCCTTCATGATGAATGTATGTTCATGTATGTCCTTCAAATCTTATCTCAATAAACTAGATATGCAGCACCTCAAACATCGCTCACTGTTATATGTAATTTAACAAATAGTAGTTCGATTTTTTCTGAAATTTAAATATATTGAGGAGTAAAACGACTGAAATGTAGATATCAAAATCCTGAATTGGGAATAACTTTTGAATCTAATTCTCAACACTACTCAGGAATCACGAAAAGTGAAGCTAAATTTATTGAATTTAATTCATAAAAATCAGGGAATAATAAAATAGTTTCAATTTAAATAACATTTTGTAAACAGGTAGTAATTAGTGTCATCAGCACTATTGAAAGTGCTGATGATCGGAAAGCGTATAAAATTGCAATTTTAACTGAAGTCGATTTTGTATACGGGTATGATTGGTACTGTGTGAATAAAAAAATCTGCGTTGAAATCGATTTTTTCAGCCATTCATTTTTTCATCCACGCCGGTTCACGCCGCCGCCGCCGCCGATAAAAGCCAACGGCGCGCCACCGTGACGCCGCCGCCGCCGGGGCAAAAGTGACCACCACGCCGCCGTCGCCTATTATACGATCGGCGCACAAGTCTAGTTGCAACCCAGATGATCGGTCAAGCTTAAGCTTTCATATCTTCTATAACTATCGTTCTAATTTTTCAAATACAGTTCCTTAAATAACGGTTATTGGCTTTTCATTGAATCAAATTATCCCCGTGGATATGTGTGCATCATCTGCACAAGAGCTCAACGGAATCAAGAAAAAAACATTTAAGGGCATTATACGACAAAGCCACAAATCGACCATCTTGGAAACCACTTTTGTGTCTCTATGGGGGATTTTTTTTTTTTTTTTTTTTTTTAAATCAGTATCTCTGAAACACCCACCACACGAAAGTATATAGTCTCCTCTTTCATGTCGTGGATAAACTAAAATGTTTTATCGGGGGATCTATAACGATTTTTTTCTGTATTTTTAGTGCAAACTCCATATTAATCTTATACACCACCAAGCTCACCTCCACCGAAAATGTATGGAAAAATGACCCCCGATAGAACATTTTATAATTACACTTACGTGAAATAGGAAAGCCTATACTATCGGGTAGTGAGTAGAGATACAGATTTTTTGAAAATAAGTCTCTTTGGACAAAGACACCGTGAAGATACTTCTACTTTTATTCAAGGGTTCGAACTGCAGTGATTTGTTTGAGTAAAAAAAAATAGACTGAATTAGCTCTTTCTTCAAATTAATTACGCAAAAGAAAGCTAGCAACCGCAAATTACGGGAAAAATGTCAGCTTCGTGGGTTGTAACCGTTTTCACCAAAGCACTGTATGCAAACAGGTTGGGGAAAAAGAAAAAAAAAAAACGAATAACGACACAAAAGTCAAACTTTTTCAATGACCTGAAAAGGTACAAGCATCATTGCCCAACTCGATGTAACCTTCCGTTGAGCGACAAAGAAAAATCTCGGGAGAAAGGTTGCATGGGCGAAAACTTTTCCATCTTATGGAAATACTTTTGTCATGCACGTTGGTTTCGAAGAATTTTGTTCGAAAAAAGCTCAACATCTTTTAAGAATGTCGCAGCGAAGCGTTGTCAGGGGTAAATTTAGATTCACACCTTTATTGCATCCATGAGATGTAGACATGTTCGTAAACTATTTGGTTTCGGATGAATGAAAAACAACACGTTTTCAGATATTGCAACTGACATCGAATTAAAACAGAAGGATTAGCGTGACATGATGGGACTAAAGCACTCATCAGTCTAGGCTGTCACTCCTATCAAATCAACTGCCACTGAAATACCGCATTATGGTTCTGGTTTGTGAAGAAGCCATCTGAATCCAGGTTCAACCATACTGCGGTTAGTGCTTTTGGCAAGCCGAACATTTCTTGGAAGATTTACTTTTTTATTTTTTCTCGTCTAAATCTTTGAAAATCTGTTAAATTATTTACCAAACAGCTAAGCTGTTAAAATATTGGTAAAATTTCATCAAAATCCGCGATTTGTGTGTAGCAACAAAATGTTTTACATCCTAGTTCTTTTACCTGTAATGATTTGCGAACAATTCTGTATTTACTTAAACAATTGAAATATTATCCACATCTTAAATCAATAACTAAACTTCCTCAATTCTATAAAGATCTTGGGCCATAGCGATATTTAAATAAAACAAATTTTCAATTTTAGGTTTTTTTTTAAGTTGTGTTTAAAAGTGTGTTTGGTTCTACTAAAATTTTGCATATCCGTTGAAGCTACAGTCTCAACACAAGCAAGTATCCATATTTATCCCTAACCAGGCTTGCCTCTGCATAGAAACGTACCCAGTTCTCGGAAGGAGTTGATGCTAACACTTTCACGCAAATTGGTAGCTTTAAGACAGTGTTCCTTGCCATCGCTGCCGCACCGTCGCGTCGACGTCGTCACCGTCTAAAATGGAACGTGACATTTTTTAAATTTACATTAGCGGTAGGTGTCATTTGTTGGAGGAATTTGGTCTGTAATCCGCGACACTGCCAGAGCGGTAGCTTATGGGTCCGTTACGAGCACTTAGCAATTATGCAAACAGTCGTTGCTACGTGAATTCGAGAGCAGATTCGCCATTTATCTGGCGTTTCGGTGTTTGTTTAGCTTAGCAAAGCTATAACGACCGGCGATAAAAATCATCCGCATAGGTCAATTACTCTGGATGAGCACTGATTTCCGTTATTATTTATAGCATTCTATCGCCCATCATCTAAGTTGGAGATTACGCATGCATTTAGTCGAAGTGATGAAAGCAGTTAACCAGCTTAATTTGAGTTCACACGCTTTAAATTTTTGCTTTCGCATCCACTCGCTCTGGACATCGACCGCATCCATATCGGCGTCGCTACTTGAGCACGCAAGCTAAACATCCTACTGCTTCCCATCTGCTTCCGTTTCCAGCCTTCCCGGAAACGAAATTTGCTTCTCTTGTAGTGAATTTGGCGTTGCGACATATTTTTATACAATATACCCGGGGATTCCGGTTACACTTATATTTCCATGTTTTCCTCTCATCAAGCGTCTGCTTTCATTTCTCCCCATTTCGTTTCAGATTTACTGCTGTGCCTGGTGACGATGCCACTGACACTGGTGGAAATCCTTACCAAGTATTGGCCTATGGGTCGATTGCCATTTCTGTGCAAATCGATTGGAACCCTCCAGGCTACAAGCATCTTTGTGTCGACCATTTCTATTACGGCAATCGCGCTGGATCGGTATCAAGTAAGTAACTGCGTAAGAGGGTTGGGAAGGTTTTGTTTGCTTAGTGTTTTCATGTAGCTACCGAGTGAGTGGTAGCGATGTCTCGGTTTGAAATTAGATTTTCGATTTGTTACGATCGATTCGTCGGAAAAACGTCTTATGGAAATGAACACGGCGGAGGCACTGATTCGCTTTTATTCTTTCCCTTACTAAGGCATTTTTATATTGGCTCCATATTTAGGAATTTCGACCAGTTCAGCAATTAAAAAAAAATAGTATGAAAATAACTAGTTGCAATATACTTTTTTTTTCAAATGGAAAAACTTATTCCTTGACCCAAGAATGAAATCAGCTGTCAAAATTCGGTTCTTATGGTTTCGAGGGCAGTTTGCTTCAGCAGAGTTGTTCAAAATTTACCGTTCTATAATTGAAAAATAATTAACAGGTATGGTTGTGGGTGAATGATGATCTAGAGCAGCGATTCTCAACCTGGGGGTACCTCGATCAAACATGGGTAATGGCGAATGTATTACAATTCCAGTAAAAATTTATTGATAAAGTTTTGCTAATTGTTTAATTTTTCATTCTAAAACTTTGTATTGTACATAGTATGCATGGCGATCTGTTAATCAACGTCTAGTTAATTTTGCCTACCACAACCAGCACTTGAAGGACTGTAGGACAAACGGTTGAAACAACGAGGAACATTGAAAATGCCTGATCGAAGCTAAAAAAATATTGAACGATAAGTAAAAAATAGGCTTCTGAACTAAATTCTAAAAGTTCGGAAGCCCCCATTTGAAAGGCGTACAAGATTATTTTTCTCAAAGATTTTAGTAGCTCCGTTCCAAGAGGATTGAAAGCGGCTCCTACGCTTCCTCTCAAAAGGCGTTTCAAGAGGCTCGGAAGCCTCCTTTCAAGAGGCTCGGAAGCCTCCTTTCAAGAGGCTCGGAAGCCTCCTTTCAAGAGGCTCGGAAGCCTCCTTTCAAGAGGCTCGGAAGCCTCCTTTCAAGAGGCTCGGAAGCCTCCTTTCAAGAGGCTCGGAAGCCTCCTTTCAAGAGGCTCGGAAGCCTCCTTGCAAGAGGCTCGGAAGCCTCCTTTCAAGAGGCTCAGAAGCCTCCTTTCAAGAGGCTCAGAAGCCTCCTTTCAAGAGGCTCGGAAGCCTCCTTTCAAGAGGCTCGAAGCCTCCTTTCAAGAGGCCTCAGAAGCCTCCTTTCAAGAGGCTCAGAAGCCTCCTTTCCAAGAGCTCAGAAGCCTCCTTTCAAGAGGCTCAGAAGCCTCCTTTCCAAGAGGCTCAGAAGCCTCCTTTCAAGAGGCTCAAGCCTCCTTTCAAGAGGCTCAGAAGCCTCCTTTCAAGAGGCTCAGAAGCCTCCTTTCAAGAGGCTCAGAAGCCTCCTTTCAAGAGGCTCAAGCCTCCTTTCAAGAGGCTCAGAGCCTCCTTTCAAGAGGCTCAGACGCCTCCTTTCAAGAGGCTCAGACGCCTCCTTTCAAGAGGCTCAGACGCCTCCTTTCAAGAGGCTCAGACGCCTCCTTTCAAGAGCTCAGACGCCTCCTTTCAAGAGGCCTCAGACGCCTCCTTTCAAGAGGCTCAGACGCCTCCTTTCAAGAGGCCTCAGACGCCTCCTTTCAAGAGGCTCAGACGCCTCCTTTCAAGAGGCTCAGACGCCTCCTTTCAAGAGGCTCAGACGCCTCCTTTCCAAGAGGCTCAGACGCCTCCTTTCAAGAGGCCTCAGACGCCTCCTTTCAAGAGGCCTCAGACGCCTCCTTTCAAGAGCTCAGACGCCTCCTTTCAAGAGGCCTCAGACGCCTCCTATCAAGAGGCTCCAGAAGCCTCCTTTCAAGAGGCTCAGAAGCCTCCTTTCAAGAGGCTCAGAAGCCTCCTTTCAAGAGGCTCAGAGCTTCCTTTCAAGAGGCTCAGAAGCCTCCTTTCAAAGGCTCAGAAGCCTCCTTTCAAAAGGCTCAAGCCTCCTTTCAAGAGGCTCAGAAGCCTCCTTTCAAGAGGCTCAGGAAGCCTCCTTTCAAGAGGCTCAGAAGCCTCCTTTCAAGAGGCTCAGAAGCCTCCTTTCAAGAGGCTCAGAAGCCTCCTTTCAAGAGGCTCAGAAGCCTCCTTTCAAGAGGCTCCGGAAGCCTCCTTTCAAGAGGCTCAGAGCCTCCTTTCAAGAGGCTCAGAAGCCTCCTTTCAAGAGGCTCCAAGCCTCCTTTCAAGAGGCTCAGGCCTCCTTTCAAGAGGCTCAGAAGCCTCCTTTCAAGAGGCTCAGAAGCCTCCTTTCAAGAGGCTCGGAAGCCTCCTTTCAAGAGGCTCAGGCCTCCTTTCAAGAGGCTCAGAAGCCTCCTTTCAAGAGGCTCAGAAGCCTCCTTTCAAGAGGCTCAGAAGCCTCCTTTCAAGAGGCTCAGGCCTCCCTTTCAAGAGGCTCAGAAGCCTCCTTTCAAGAGGCTCAGAGCCTCCTTTCAAGAGGCTCAGAAGCCTCCTTTCAAGAGGCTCAGAAGCCTCCTTTCAAGAGGCTCAGGAAGCCTCCTTTCAAGAGCTCAGGCCTCCTTTCAAGAGGCTCAGAAGCCTCCTTTCAAGAGCTCAGAAGCCTCCTTTCAAGAGGCTCAGGCCTCCTTTCAAGAGGCTCAGGCCTCCTTTCAAGAGGCTCAGAGCCTCCTTTCAAGAGCTCAGAAGCCTCCTTTCAAGAGGCTCAGGAAGCCTCCTTTCAAGAGGCTCAGAGCCTCCTTTCAAGAGGCTCAGAAGCCTCCTTTCAAGAGCTCAAGCCTCCTTTCAAGAGGCTCAGAAGCCTCCTTTCAAGAGGCTCAGGCCTCCTTTCAAGAGGCCTCAAGCCTCCTTTCAAGAGGCTCAGAAGCCTCCTTTCAAGAGGCTCAAGCCTCCTTTCAAGAGGCCTCAGGAAGCCTCCTTTCAAGAGGCTCAGAGCCTCCTTTCAAGAGAGCTCAGGAAGCCTCCTTTCAAGAGGCTCGGAAGCCTCTTTTCGAGGAGCTCAGAAGCCCCCTTGCAAGAGGTTCAGAAGCCTCTTTTCAAGAGGCTAAAATGCCTCCTTTCAAGAGGCTAAGATGCCTCCTTTCAAGAGGTTCTGAAACCTCCTTTCAAGAGGCTCAGAAGCCTCCTTTCAAGAGAGCTCAGAAGCCTCCTTTCAAGAGGCTCAAGCCTCCTTTCCAAGAGCTCAGGAAGCCTCCTTTCAAGAGGCTCGGAAGCCTCCTTTCAAGAGGCTTGGAAGCCTCCTTTCAAGAGGCTCGGAAGCCTCCTTTCAAGAGGCACGGAAGCCGCCTTTCAAGAGGCGCAGAAGCCTCCTTTCAAGAGGCTCAGACGCCGCCCTTCAAGAGGCTCAGACGCCTCCTTTCAAGAGCTCAGACGCCTCCTTTCAAGAGGCTCAGACGCCTCCTTTCAAGAGGCCTCAGACGCCTCCTTTCAAGAGGCTCAGACGCCTCCTTTCAAGAGGCTCAGACGCCTCCTTTCAAGAGGCTCAGACGCCTCCTTTCAAGAGGCCTCAGACGCCTCCTTTCAAGAGGCCTCAGACGCCTCCTTTCAAGAGGCCTCAGACGCCTCCTTTCAAGAGGCTCAGACGCCTCCTTTCAAGAGGCTCAGACGCCTCCTTTCAAGAGGCCTCAGACGCCTCCTTTCAAGAGGCTCAGACGCCTCCTTTCAAGAGGCTCAGACGCCTCCTTTCAAGAGGCTCAGACGCCTCCTTTCAAGAGGCTCAGAAGCCTCCTATCAAGAGGCCTCAGAAGCCTCCTTTCAAGAGGCTCAGAAGCCTCCTTTCAAGAGGCTCAGAAGCTTCCTTTCAAGAGGCTCAGCAGCCTCCTTTCAAGAGGCTCAGAAGCCTCCTTTCAAGAGGCTCAGAAGCCTCCTTTCAAGAGGCTCAGAAGCCTCCTTTCAAGAGGCTCAGAAGCCTCCTTTCAAGAGGCTCACGAGCCTCCTTTAAAGAGACTCGGAAGCCTCCTTTCAAGAGGCTCAGAGCCTCCTTTCAAGAGGCTCAGAAGCCTCCTTTCAAGAGGCTCAGAAGCCTCCTTTCAAGAGGCTCAGAAGCCTCCTTTCAAGAGGCTCAGAAGCCTCCTTTCAAGAGGCTCAAAAGCCTCCTTTCAAGAGGCTCAGGCCTCCTTTCAAGAGGCTCAGAGCCTCCTTTCAAGAGGCTCAGAAGCCTCCTTTCAAGAGGCTCAGGAAGCCTCCTTTCAAGAGGCTCAGAAGCCTCCTTTCAAGAGGCTCAGGCCTCCTTTCAAGAGAGGCTCAGGCCTCCTTTCAAGAGGCTCAGGAAGCCTCCTTTCAAGAGGCTCAGAAGCCTCCTTTCAAGAGGCTCAGAAGCCTCCTTTCAAGAGGCTCAAGCCTCCTTTCAAGAGGCTCAGGCCTCCTTTCAAGAGGCTCAGAGCCTCCTTTCAAGAGGCTCAGAAGCCTCCTTTCAAGAGGCTCAGAGCCTCCTTTCAAGAGGCTCAGAAGCCTCCTTTCAAGAGGCTCAGAAGCCTCCTTTCAAGAGGCTCAGGCCTCCTTTCAAGAGGCTCAGAAGCCTCCTTTCAAGAGGCTCAGGCCTCCTTTCAAGAGGCTCAGAAGCCTCCTTTCAAGAGGCTCAGAAGCCTCCTTTCAAGAGGCTCAGAAGCCTCCTTTCAAGAGGCTCAAAGCCTCCTTTCAAGAGGCTCAGAGCCTCCTTTCAAGAGGCTCAGAAGCCTCCTTTCAAGAGGCCTCAGGCCTCCTTTCAAGAGGCTCCAGGAAGCCTCCTTTCAAGAGGCTCAGGAAGCCTCCTTCAAGAGGCTCAGAAGCCTCCTTCCAAGAGGCTCAGAGCCTCCTTCCAAGAGGCTCAGAAGCCTCCTTCCAAGAGGCTCAGAAGCCTCCTTCCAAGAGGCTCAGGAAGCCTCCTTCCAAGAGGCTCAGAAGCCTCCTTCCAAGAGGCTCAGGCCTCCTTCCAAGAGGCTCCAGAAGCCTCCTTCCAAGAGGCTCAGAAGCCTCCTTCCAAGAGGCTCAGGCCTCCTTCCAAGAGGCTCAGAAGCCTCCTTCCAAGAGGCTCAGAAGCCTCCTTCCAAGAGGCTCAGAAGCCTCCTTCCAAGAGGCTCAGAAGCCTCCTTCCAAGAGGCTCAGGAAGCCTCCTTCCAAGAGGCCTCAGAAGCCTCCTTCCAAGAGGCTCAGAAGCCTCCTTCCAAGAGGCTCAGAAGCCTCCTTCCAAGAGGCTCAGAGCCTCCTTCCAAGAGGCTCAGGCCTCCTTCCAAGAGGCTCAGAAGCCTCCTTCCAAGAGGCTCAGAAGCCTCCTTCCAAGAGGCTCAGAAGCCTCCTTCCAAGAGGCTCAGAAGCCTCTTTCCAAGAGGCTCAGGAGCCTCCTTCCAAGAGGCTCAGAAGCCTCCTTCCAAGAGGCTCAGAAGCCTCCTCCCAAGAAGCTCGAAAGCCTCCTTTCAAGAGGCTCAGAAGCCTCCTTCCAAGAGGCTCAGGCCTCCTTCCAAGAGGCTCAGAAGCCTCCTTCCAAGAGGCTCAGAAGCCTCCTTCCAAGAGGCTCAGGAAGCCTCCTTCCAAGAGGCTCAGAAGCCTCCTTCCAAGAGGCTCAGCCTCCTTCCAAGAGGCTCAGGCCTCCTTCCAAGTGGCTCAGAAGCCTCCTTCCATGAGGCTCAGAAGCCTCCTTCCCAGAGGCTCAGAAGCCTCCTTCCAAGAGGCTCAGGCCTCCTTCCAAGAGGCTCAGAAGCCTCCTTCCAAGAGGCTCAGAAGCCTCCTTCCAAGAGGCTCAAGCCTCCTTCCAAGAGGCTCAAGCCTCCTTCCAAGAGGCCTCGGAAGCCTCCTTCCAAGAGGCTCAGGCCTCCTTCCAAGAGGCTCGAAGCCTCCTTCCAAGAGGCTCAGGAAGCCTCCTTCCAAGAGGCTCAGAAGCCTCCTTCCAAGAGGCTCAGAAGCCTCCTTCCAAGAGGCCTCAGAGCCTCCTTCCAAGAGGCTCAAGCCTCCTTCCAAGAGGCTCAGAGCCTCCTTCCAAGAGGCTCAGAGCCTCCTTCCAAGAGGCTCAGGCCTCCTTCCAAGAGGCTCAGGCCTCCTTCCAAGAGGCTCAGAAGCCTCCTTCCAAGAGGCTCAGAAGCCTCCTTCCAAGAGGCTCAAGCCTCCTTCCAAGAGGCTCAGAAGCCTCCTTCCAAGAGGCTCAGAAGCCTCCTTCCAAGAGGCTCAGGCCTCCTTCCAAGAGGCTCAGAAGCCTCCTTCCAAGAGGCTCAGAAGCCTCCTTCCAAGAGGCTCAGAAGCCTCCTTCCAAGAGGCTCAGAAGCCTCCTTCCAAGAGGCTCAGAAGCCTCCTTCCAAGAGGCTCAGAGCCTCCTTCCAAGAGGCTCAGAGCCTCCTTCCAAGAGGCTCAGGAAGCCTCCTTCCAAGAGGCTCCCAGCCTCCTTCCAAGAGGCTCAGGCCTCCTTCCAAGAGGCGGCTCAGAAGCCTCCTCCAAGAGGCCTCAGAGCCTCCTTCCAAGAAGGCTCCAGAAGCCTCCTTCCAAGAGGCTCAGAAGCCTCCTTCAAGAGGCTCAAGCCTCCTTCCAAGAGGCTCAGAAGCCTCCTTCCAAGAGGCTCAGAGCCTCCTTCCAAGAGGCTCAGAAGCCTCCTTCCAAGAGGCTCAGAAGCCTCCTTCCAAGAGCTCAGAAGCCTCCTTCCAAGAGGCTCAGAAGCCTCCTTCCAAGAGGCTCAGGAAGCCTCCTTCCAGAGGCTCAGAAGCCTCCTTCCAAGAGGCTCAGAAGCCTCCTTCCAAGAGGCTCAGGAAGCCTCCTTCCAAGAGGCTCAGAAGCCTCCTTCCAAGAGGCTCAGGCCTCCTTCCAAGAGGCTCAGGCCTCCTTCCAAGAGGCTCAGGCCTCCTTCCAAGAGGCTCAGAAGCCTCCTTCCAAGAGGCTCCAGAAGCCTCCTTCCAAGAGGCTCAGGCCTCCTTCAAGAGGCTCAGGAAGCCTCCTTCCAAGAGGCTCAGAGCCTCCTTCCAAGAGGCTCAGAAGCCTCCTTCCAAGAGGCTCAGAAGCCTCCTTCCAAGAGGCTCAGAAGCCTCCTTCCAAGAGGCTCAAGCCTCCTTCCAAGAGGCTCAGAAGCCTCCTTCCAAGAGGCTCAGAGCCTCCTTCCAAGAGGCTCGGAAGCCTCCTTCAAGAGGCTCAGAGCCTCCTTCCAAGAGGCTCAGGCCTCCTTCCAAGAGGCTCAGGCCTCCTTCCAAGAGGCTCAGGAAGCCTCCTTCCAAGAGGCTCAGAAGCCTCCTTCCAAGAGGCCTCAAGCCTCCTTCCAAGAGGCTCAGAGCCTCCTTCCAAGAGGCTCAGAAGCCTCCTTCCAAGAGGCTCAGAGCCTCCTTCCAAGAGGCTCAGGCCTCCTTCCAAGAGGCTCAGAGCCTCCTTCCAAGAGCTCAGAAGCCTCCTTCCAAGAGGCTCAGAAGCCTCCTTCCAAGAGGCTCAGAAGCCTCCTTCCAAGAGGCTCAGAAGCCTCCTTCCAAGAGGCTCAGAAGCCTCCTTCCAAGAGGCTCCAGAAGCCTCCTTCCAAGAGGCTCAGAAGCCTCCTTCCAAGAGGCTCAGGCCTCCTTCCAAGAGGCTCAGAAGCCTCCTTCCAAGAGAGGCTCAGGAAGCCTCCTTCCAAGAGGCTCAGAAGCCTCCTTCCAAGAGGCTCAGAAGCCTCCTTCCAAGAGGCTCAGGCCTCCTTCCAAGAGGCTCAGAAGCCTCCTTCCAAGAGGCTCAGAGCCTCCTTCCAAGAGGCTCAGAGCCTCCTTCCAAGAGGCTCAGGCCTCCTTCCAAGAGGCTCAGAAGCCTCCTTCCAAGAGGCTCAGAGCCTCCTTCCAAGAGGCTCCAGAAGCCTCCTTCCAAGAGGCTCAGGCCTCCTTCCAAGAGGCTCAGAGCCTCCTTCCAAGAGGCTCAGAAGCCTCCTTCCAAGAGGCTCAAAGCCTCCTTCCAAGAGGCTCAGCCTCCTCCTTCAAGAGGCTCAGGAAGCCTCCTTCCAAGAGGCTCAGAAGCCTCCTTCCAAGAGGCTCAGGCCTCCTTCCAAGAGGCTCAGAAGCCTCCTTCCAAGAGAGCTCCAGAAGCCTCCTTCCAAGAGGCTCCAGGAAGCCTCCTTCCAAGAGGCTCAGAGCCTCCTTCCAAGAGGCTCAGGCCTCCTTCCAAGAGGCTCAGAAGCCTCCTTCCAAGAGGCTCAGAGCCTCCTTCCAAGAGGCTCAGAAGCCTCCTTCCAAGAGGCTCAGAAGCCTCCTTCCAAGAGGCTCAGGCCTCCTTCCAAGAGGCTCAGGCCTCCTTCCAAGAGGCTCAGAAGCCTCCTTCCAAGAGGCTCAGAGCCTCCTTCCAAGAGGCTCAGAAGCCTCCTTCCAAGAGGCTCAGAAGCCTCCTTCCAAGAGGCTCAAGCCTCCTTCCAAGAGGCTCAGGAAGCCTCCTTCCAAGAGCTCAAAGGCCTCCTTCCAAGAAACTCAGAAGCCTCCTTCAAGAGGCTCAGAAGCCTCCTTCCAAGAGGCTCAGAGCCTCCTTCCAAGAGGCTCAGGAAGCCTCCTTCCAAGAGGCTCAGAGCCTCCTTCCAAGAGGCTCAGGAAGCCTCCTTCCAAGAGGCTCAGGCCTCCTTCCAAGAGGCTCAGAAGCCTCCTTCCAAGAGGCTCAGAAGCCTCCTTCCAAGAGGCTCAGAAGCCTCCTTCCAAGAGGCTCAGAAGCCTCCTTCCAAGAGGCTCAAGCCTCCTTCCAAGAGGCTCAGGCCTCCTTCCAAGAGGCTCAGAAGCCTCCTTCCAAGAGGCTCAGAGCCTCCTTCCAAGAGGCTCAGGCCTCCTTCCAAGAGGCTCAGAAGCCTCCTTCCAAGAGGCTCAGAGCCTCCTTCCAAGAGGCTCAGAAGCCTCCTTCCAAGAGGCTCAGGCCTCCTTCCAAGAGGCTCAGAAGCCTCCTTCCAAGAGGCTCAGAAGCCTCCTTCCAAGAGGCTCGGAAGCCTCCTTCCAAGAGGCTCGGAAGCCTCCTTCCAAGAGGCTCGGAAGCCTCCTTCCAAGAGGCTCGGAAGCCTCCTTCCAAGAGGCTCGGAAGCCTCCTTCCAAGAGGCTCGGAAGCCTCCTTCCAAGAGGCTCGGAAAGGACTATAGTCCCAGAGATAGGGTCAGTGAGTGGAGCATGAACCGTGCTGAGCTGCCCGGTTTTCCTGGGTCGCTTGATTTTTTTAGGACTGATGACCCAAGGTTGGAATCCCCGGGGTGCCCAAAAAGCGGTCTGAGGTGGTGGAACTTACCTTGCGATAGGTTTAGAATCCAAATCCGAAATGAGGGGCTTGCGAATGTTCCAGAATCCGAAGTTCTAACTGTTGTTTGATGTAGGTTGATTTGCTTGGTTGATTTACTGACGGGCTCTTGGGGCTTGGCCGAAAGTGTCATTCGACCGAACCGGTCTTTTGCTATAAGGGAACGTCCACAAATTGCGTAACGCTTGGAGGGGGAGGGGGGGTTGAATGAAGTGTGACGATCCATACAAAATTTTCAGATGCTTCGTACAAAAAGTGTGACATTGCGTTACGTAATTAATGGATCTTCAAAGTCGTTTGGCAGAAATGGTCATCTGATAGAAAGGGCCATTTGGCTGAACGGATCGACAGTTTTGGCCAAACGACCATTTCGGTCAAGCTTAATTTTCTGTACCCTGACAATATAGACAAGCCACTCCTCTTGATTAGATCTAGATAATAGTTGTGAATATATTTTTTTTGTATAAAATCTTTCTCAATAATGACGCATCTTTATTTTACTTCTCTATTCTGCAGGTGATTGTCTATCCAACTCGGGACAGTCTCCAACGGATGGGTGCCATTGTGATACTAACCGGCATCTGGATCATCTCGCTGGTGCTGGCCTCGCCGATGTTCATAACCAGACGATTGATCCACTATGACGTGAACCTGCCCAGCTTGGGTATTGATTACATCTCCTACTGCATCGAAGACTGGCCAATGGCCCGCGGTCGGGTGTACTATTCGGTGTTCACCCTGTGCGTCCAGTACGTCCTGCCAATTCTGATAGTGTCGATAGCGTATCTACGAATTTATGTCAAACTGAAGCATCGACTTGTGGTGACGACCACCACCGTAAGCACCAATGCCAGTTCCAAAGACTCGCAACCGGTGCGGGAACGGGAGCGGGGTCGACGGATGCAACGAACCAATTACCTACTGATAAGCATAGCCTTAATATTTGGAATCTCGTGGCTTCCACTGAACCTGTTCAACCTGTTTGCCGACCTGTATCTAGACGGAATCACCCAGCAGATCATGGTGGCGTACGCCATTTGCCACATGATGGGCATGAGCTCGGCCTGCTCCAATCCGCTGCTCTACGGTTGGCTAAACGATAACTTTCGTAAGGAGTTTAACGAAATCCTCTGCCGGAAGGAGTCAAGTACGCTCGTTGTTAACGGGGCCGGCGGAGGCAAAACCGTCTCAAGAAAGATTCGAACTTCGGGAGCCGCTCCGGAAGTAACGCAGGTGGGCGATTTGTGTCGACCAACGACCACAACCTCAACAGTAGTAGAATCGGGCGAGCAAACCGAACTGTCCGGACTAGTGTCGGAACTGGTTGAGTAGTAGTAGAGGGCGCCCAAACATTTTCCAAAACATTTGAACTTCTGCTAGTACTACCGCAGTTACCGCTACTACCGGCTACCAGATGGACTGAGGTGTGCAACAACATAAGAAACACAATTTGAATAACTTGAGTTTATATTTTATACACAAATCATCTCACCACAAATCACCAATCAGTACCCAATTAGTAGAGTAACCACCGTACACCGTTTATGAGTTATCGACACTATCTCTGCGTACACCTTTGTCTCTCTCGTAGCACTTCGCTTTTCCCCTTCCAACTTTTGAACATTTCTGTGGAATTTGGGTTAGTTCAACAATTTGGGTCCAGCTTTGTGAGAACTATGAAACCATTTGAACATGTTCAAAGTTTGAATAAGTAGATCCAACTTTTTCCAATTGCCTTATAGAAACTTTTATTCACTTAATTATAATTGGTTGTTACCCAATCACGAAAACACAGTATAATCTACCTTGCAGAAATAATATTTTTTTCGAGTAGTACGAAATTCAATAAGCCTTATACGCATTAATTTTAATATACCAGTTGTGCAAAAATAGAAACCCAGATTAGTATACATTGAGATGTTGATGTCTTTTAACATATGGGAAATGTTGTACTTAAAATCATTATCAAATGGCACTTTCATTATTTTCATCAATTAACATTTGTTTACATTCATATATACTTAGTACCGCCGTTCCTGATTTTCTTTCGTTTTTTTTGGAAATTCATTCATTTTTGAAAGAATTTTCTGTGCACTCTGTGAAAATAAAAAAAAATCCTCTTGGAAGTCCAAACGGATTTCAACTGGAAGTTCAACATATGCGTGCTATTGATAAAAGAACAATTGCCCTTTTTACCGGTATAAAAGCACTTTATTAGAAATGTCTTATTCCAATGAAAAGCGTGTTTTTGAAAAAATAGTCAGGATAGTCAGGATGGATGGCACCAGAACATTCATTCGTGCCGAATAAAACTTGCCGTGTAAAAACCGATTTGTAATGAATTTTTAACATACTTTAGGTGGAGTAATGGTTTGTGCTTGCTCGAGAATTGACGACGCAGTATGTTAAAACTGCACGTTGAAATTGCTTTTTGAGAGATGTACCGAAGCATAATAGCTTGCGGGAAACACCTGTTGATTCCTTGCTAACATGCTTCAAACTTTTGCGTTGCTTTTTTAAGCTGGATGATTTCTGAGGTGCAGCTTGATATTAGTTTCGACCCTTTTCAATCACAAAACTAATTTTCAACTAATTACACTAGTCCACAAGTTGACTCATACAACCTAATCGGATAATAAACTTTATGCACTATGAGATAATAATCTAAAAATTTATTTGTGCAATTAATTTTCTACGAAACTGTATTTAACACCTAAGATAAAAAAGCTCGCCTGTTCAATATCTCGGACATTTCACAAAAACTCACCAACATTTTTACAGGCAGTCTTTGTTGTGAGAAAATGCTTTAAGTTTTATGGACTGGAAACATTTGAAAAAGGTTTTAGTAGTAACTAAACGAGCTAGTTCTGTGTTCATCTCATTGTATTTCCAGATTTATAAAAAGTCCTACAGTTATAGAAATCCGAGATAATAATAAAGCATTCTTCTAAAAAGTGTCACGCATCGAAAGATTTCCATTGAAAAAAAAAAATTAATTAGAAACACTGACGAAAAAACTTATTTAGATCTGCCAAACTGTGTAAAAATCCCCCATAGTGCTTTGCTTCCTTCCTCGAAATACAATTTCCGGTGTCCCTGTGCGCCATGTGTCCGAAGTGATTTTCCAAATATACTAATTTGCGGGTATTTTTCTTAAATTAATTCCATCCTTCCGGGAAACGTCCGCAGCACAACCGTAATTGGGACGAGCACTCGGATGAATCGGTGGATCAGCAGGACCGCATGAAGCTGTGCAACGGCGACGAGGATAGCGTTTGAGACGGTGTGGGCGGAGAGTTGGTTGCTGTTTGACCTCGTCGGAAATGTGTCTTTCACCTGCCCAGCAGCTCGGTGCTGCAGATAACAGCGTGGGATCGTAGGCAGCCACGTGCATGTCGCCTAGCAGCACAGGTTGCAAGCAGTCAGTCGTATGCAGATTGCAGCGGTGTGGTACATATTCCCGGCAAAAATGCGATCCACAGAAAGTAATCCACTGCGGGAATGAATCTGCGATGGGGTGAGTGAGCGGCGCCTGAAAGTACGGAGTGGATAAAACAGAGTGCATCGGGTGGTGAGTATAGCGGTTACATAAATATGCATAGATTGTTCGGCACGTTGAAAGTGTCAGAAGGTGAATGTGGAAAAAGAGATTCATAGATAGTATGAAAATAGATAGCGCTGGTATAATTTATGATGCGGTCGTCTGTGGATTGGGATAATGCAAGGTAGATGCGAGAAATTTATTGTAACTGGAATTATGACAAGAATTGTGATATGTTTTGTTTGCTTACATGACAGGCTGGGAATTATTATCAATTTATTCAATCTATATGAATGCACTCTCTTAGACATTCTGAACATTGAGTTGCGATTAGCAAAGGTTTAATAATGAAGAAAAGAGCTAATATTTTCTTCCTAAGAAATAGCAATAAAAATCCTTCAGTTGAAACGATTTATACATATGTGTTTGAAAATTGAGCAAATCTTTATAATGTTATACATTTTTTATGTAATTAAATGGAATGGTACTAAACTCGTCTTATATTGTCTATCTTGAACAAAGATAGTACTCTTTTTATACCGAATTTGGATTTTTCTCCTGGTACAGGCAACTTACCCAACATCGGGAGTAGTGCGCTGGATTCGCATAAAGATGCGCTGAACAACGCATCAATTATTGCGGATATCTTTTAAAAAATTTCCATTTTGCGGATTCCGTAAATATCTACCGCAGCTGTCAAAGTTCTGATATTTGGCGTTCTCATCTTAGAATGCCATGCCAAACAGCAGAGAGAAAGTATGAAATGACAGCTGCGGTAGTTTAAAAATTGAACCATGAAGAGGAAAATTTTCTCTGGAATAGCAATAGTTTGACGGATAAAACTTCGGAGTAAAGTACGGTTCAGAAGTCCTGACTTCTAATTGGTGCTAATTTGGTGCTACGCCGACAATAACTGGTCTAAACAGATGATTAGGACATTGCAAAGATACTTGATACTTGATGGTCTACAGCTCTTCGATGAACCTACGCCGAATGGAGTATCCTTCTCCACTGGACTCAATCCTGGGCCAATCGCTTCTAGTCGCCCTGAACATTGAGCGCCCTCAGGTCCTCTTCAACTGCAAAAAGCCTTCGTGTACGCGGCCTTCCACGAAGCCTGCGGCCTCTTCTAGGTTCTCTACTAAATATTATCTTCGCTTGACGTAAAAAATACAGACGCGGAAATTTACACTATTCTGAGCATACATGAATATTTTGCATCAAATTCACCCTAAATGTATGCAATTTGTATAGCATTATGCCACCTTATCGAATATATAGTGGCATAATGCAATACAAAATGCATACATCCAAGCGAAAATATCGTTTTAAATTACGCTCTTTTTGGCATTCCCTTTATGTGCATTATTTTCGTGTAAATTTCAACAACTTTTTCTATCTGTGTAGTATACAGCGCGAGTTTTGTTTTCGTTTGCAGACTACAAGACTTAAGCTGATTACGAAGTCCGTAATAAGCCCTATTTGCAGCTGCAATACGCCTTTTCACCTCGCGGGTAACATCATTATCGCACGTCACTGATGTTCCAAGATACACAAATTCTTCTACCACTTCAAACTTTTCACCATCCATCACCATTTCGCTACCTCCACCACTAATGAACCCACGTTGATTGCCATCGACCATATACTTCGTTTTGCTGGAATTGATCGTGAGTCCAATTCTCGCTGTCTCTTTCTTAAAAGGCACAAAAGCCTCTTCCACGGCACGGCGATCAAGCCCGATAATATCGATATCGTCCGCAAGTCCAAGGAGCATATGCGATCTTGTGATAATGGTACCGCTTCTTAGCACAACAGCTCTCCTAATCGCTCTCTCGATCGCTATATTGAACAGTAGATTCGAGAGTGGGCCCTCTTAGCCGTGCGGTAAGATGCGCGGCTACAAAGCAAGACCATGCTGAGGGTGGCTGGGTTCGATTCCCGGTACCGGTCTAGGCAATTTTCGGATTGGAAATTGTCTCGACTTCCCTGGGCATAAAAGTATCATCGTGTTAGCCTCATGATATACGAATGCAAAAATGGTAACTTGGCTTAGAAACCTCGCAGTTAATAACTGTGGAAGTGCTCAATGAACACTAAGCTGCGAGGCGGCTCTGTCCCAGTGTGGGGATGTAATGCCAATAAGAAGAAGAAGAAGATTCGAGGGTGCATCACCCTGCTTTAATCCATCTAAGGGAACAAATGACGTCGATATTTCATCCGCAACCCTTACACTTGATTTCTATCCGTCCAACGTTATACGAATCAGCCGTATCAGTTTCGCCGGAAAACCATGTTCAAGCATAATTTGCCATAATTCATTCCGTTTCACTGAATCGTACGCCGCCTTGAAATCAATAAACAGATGATGTGTCTGCAAGTTGTACTCCCGGAGTTTATCAAGGATTTGTCTCAGGGTAAACATTTGATCCGTCGTTGATCGGCCCTCATGAAAACCTGCTTGGTATTCGCCGACGAAGGACTCTTCAAGCGGTCTCAATCTGTTGAACAGAATACGAGACATAATTTTGTTAACCTCATCTAGTGTAGGCGACTCCACAGCTTGTCCATCGTCGCTAATATTTATTCTGCTCACCGTTGCACCGTCACTTCCACTATTCAACAAAGTCTCGAAGTGTTGATTTCATCTGGCAGCCACTTCGGTTTTATCTGTCAGCAAATTCCCTTGTTGGTCGTTGCACATGACGGGAAATGGTGCTGTCTTTCTCCGCACGCCATTGACAGACTCATATAACCTCCGCATATCGTTCTGCTCCATTTTTTCCTGCGCTTCGCTAATCACTTGCTCTTCATATTCTTTCTTCTTCCTGCGGTGGGTTCGTTTTTCGGCTGCTCTTGCTTCCTTGTACCGATCTCTATTCGATCGGGTACCCGACACCAACATCCGGCTTCTGGCAACGTTCTTCTCGTCTGTCACTCTCTGACACTCCACATCGAACCAACCCGTCCTGGGTCGCCTCTGTGAAATGTCTACCACTTCTCGTGCTGTTGTGCTCACCGCTCCATGGATCAACTCCCATAGATCGTTGATGTTGTCGCTAACGTTGATTGCACTTATCCGTTCGTCGAGCTTCTGGCGATACTCAGCCGATACTCCTTCCGCCGACAATCGCTGGATATTGTAACGCATCGTTCGCTGTGATCTTTCGTTCGATACAGTTGACAACCGTGATCGAATTTTACTGACAACGAGGTATGTTCGGAAATGGCGCCCATCCACCAGAACATGGTCTATCTGGTTGCAAGTTTCACCATTTGGGTGTCTCCAGGTGTGCTTTCAGATGTAGGTGTAGGTGCTACTGATGGCCATCCCTCTGGCAGCAGCAAAATTTACTAGCCGTAGGCCGTTGTCATTGGTAGCGGAATGAAGGCTCTCCTTATCGATTATGGGACGGAAAAAGTCCTCTCTACCGACCTGAGCGTTAGCGTCTCCAATAACAATTTTCACGTCATGCTTTGGGCACTCTCCATAGGCTTTGTCAAGACATTCATAACACGTGTCCTTCACGTCGTCGGATTTATCGTTTGTCGGTGCATAAACGTTTATTAGGCTGTAATTGAAGAATTTGCCCCGTATCCTCAACACACAGATTCGTTCGCTAATGGGTTTCCACCGCATCACTCGCTTCATCTGCTTGCCCATAAATACGAAACCAACTCCATGCTCTGCTTTTCCGCCACCGCTGTGATAGATGTTATACTTGAATGCAGCGTTGGTCGTGGGGTCCATGGCTCGGAATTCACGTTCTCCGGATCTAGGCCATCGGACTTCTTGAATAGCGGCCACGTTCACTTCAACCTTCTGCAGTTCACGAGCCAGAAGGCTCACTCGTTCAGGTTCATTTAGGGTCCTGACGTTCAAAGTACCGAGTTTCCAATCATAGTCCTTATTTCGTTGCCGGGTCGGTTGCCAAAAATAACGTTCTCTTTTTCTTCTATCTCCATTTTTCGTGGTATTTGAGAGGCTTCAGTGAGCTCCCTTACCGGGGTCGCGTTACCTACATCGCGCTGGTGGGGCTGCTACCTTAGGTATGGAACATTGCAAAGGTCCTGGTTGAATTCGTATATACTGTGGTCTGAGTTCAGGTTGTTTTGTAGAACCTTGAATCACTCAATTTCATGGAAATATTATTTTAACGATCGGAGGTGATCTAGCCTTGGGCTAAAAGCCTCTTTAATAAAGATTATAATAATAATATTTTAACGATGCCTTCTTCTACGAAGGTTCTACATTCCAACTGGAACTGGGCTGATTTTCAGCTTAGTATTCCGTGATGTCGTTTATTAAACCTCATTAAGTGTATATCCAATGATGAGGACCACTTAAAAGTCCTGTATGATCCGGGCATCTCATAACGGTAAAGATTCCGTCGCATGTTTTTTGACATAAATTATTTCTTTAGACTGAAGTCAAACTTACCCAATCAGTAGATGCTAACGGATTTATATCAGAACTTGTTATTATGTTACAGTAGAGCTTTTTTTATAACAGAGTTTTAGTAGTTAGAATAACAAAAATTATAATGAATTACTTCTTGTGTTTTACGTTATTATATTTATACGTTATTGAACATGTTTCCAATTGAACAAAAATTTAACTCGATGTGTTACATAAAACAAGGTTATCACTGGTTGTGTTACAAGTATTGCTATTCATAGTTATTATATCACATTGTGTTATAATCATGTTATGGCGATCATGAAATATTCTTTCCTTCATCCGGGACAGAGAATTTTCATAACAAAATTATTGCACATATTGTTATTTGTAGCACATATTGATATAATTGTGATATAATTTTGTTATGACTAACTGGTCGGGTAACCCTCGATGTTTTTCCATGAAAGCCAACATCCTGATGAACAATTCTTTTGAAAAAAAGTGACCTCTTCTGTCATTTTTTTACAGTCAATCAAAATGGTGGGCAAATAGGGTAAATCACTGCTTGGGCCAGGTCAGCCCGGAAAAGCGGATGCAGCGATTGTGAAATTCAACGATCCGAGAGAAGCCTACCGCAAACACTCGACGCCGACAGTTGCTAAGAAACTCGCACCAAAGTCGGTTGGAGATCCATCAACTCTGCCGGAGAGTTTTCTGATCGGGCGCGATGGAAATTTGACGCCTGTCGGACGGCCAAGGGTTCCCAAACCGGAAAAGATGAAGCATAGCAACAAGCGGCAGATAGCGGAAGAAGAGTCGGAATCTGAAACGAGTTCCGAAGAAATAAAAGAAGAAGAGTCCGCTGAAGAAGAGGAAAGCTAAGGAGAAGAAGAAAGTTTCATCGAGGACGAAGAGAGCTCTTCGGAAGAGGAAGAGGGCTGTAAGGAGGAAGAAAGTCCGGAGAATTCTGAAGAAGAGAGAGACTTGGAGAAGTCACGTAGGAAACAAGGGTTAGTCAGGCGCGGTCGACAAAGTCGGCAGCAAGAACCGACGAAGGTTCGCTCGGCAGTTCCTGTCCAGGAAGTTGCCAACTTTTTCTGGCAAGTTGGAAGAAAGACCAATGTTCATAAGTAGCTACGAGACGTCGACAAAGGCGTACGGCTTTTCCGACGTGGAAAATTTGGCTCGGCTACAGGAGTGCCTGAAAGGCGAGGCGCTGGAAGCGGACAAAAGTAGGTTGCTACCAATATGGTGTAAAGAAGGTGAGGTGATCTTTTAGTGTATTACACATCCATTTGCTTGTAGTAGTGCGTCGTTTCTGTCGCGTCTTAGAAACCATTTCACTGCATGACGTCATGTTGTGCAAATGTTGTTATGCAAACAGCATTTTGTTATGCAAACAATAACATGGAGAAATATTTCGCAGTGAGGGAACCTCAGCTTATTAAATATGTATCGTATAACTTTTAATCTTATTTCAGATTATTGCTCATATTTCGGGATATAAAGGATATTCGGCATCCCCCGATTAATTTTGTAGCAAGGAAGCAAAACATGAATTGATATTTCCCAATGTTTATGTGGAAATACTACAGCAAAGTGTTCTGGTGAAAAACGTATGCCGCAAGGAAAATAGCAGAAGCGCTTATTAAAATGGCTTTTTAATTCGAACTTCAAATTGTTAAAGCTTAAAAGTTATTAATTGGCCAATGCTACTTCTATTTAGCTCCTTCTTGGGTAAAAAATCAATTAAAAATAAGGTTTTCTAGAACATGGTTCATGGAGGTTCATGGGACGGTGTGACGTAACAGCTTTCCCCTCAAATTTTGTTTATACTTTTGGTTCACTAACACCAACAAGTATGGACTTCCTCCACACCTTTCTTACACCATATTGGGTTGCTACTGCCGAATTCAGTCCCGAAAATAATAAAGACGCTGCAGATGCTGTATGGGAGACATGATCGTCTGTTGAACATGCTTTTTTGTGTGTTTGTCATCCTCTATCCCTCACCCAGCTGGGGGTGTTGGTCAAGTAGTATTACGAATAATTTGATCAGATCTCATGCTCCATAATCGTGACCTTTTTGTTATGAAGACTAGTACTAGTAAAAAGGATTCACTTTTGAAGCAAGAAAAGATTCTCCAGGAAGTGTAGGGAATGGGACGTACTAGTTGTTCATAACAGGTGCAGCAAAACTTCACAAGGATGCCTTTATTCGTACTAACTACTCAGGGAATAGAAGGTCGAAAAGAGCCACCGTTGCTAACTAAAGCGTGAACCGAATATCTGGGACTCCCACAATATCCGCGGCAATAGCAGCAAACGATGCCCTGTACGTATTTAGTGGCATTTTGATGTATTTTTAAGTTTATAGCACAATGAAATGCACGATCAGAAAGTAAATAATTGGAACGTGTTCACCGATTTAGTTCCTTCACTACTTCAATGCTGGCGACATAAAGTCATGGATCAAGTTAAATTTTATGACGGCACAGGCTCTCCTGCCTAACGACTTTGCACTGGTAAGCTGTAGGAATGAAAAATCCAACTAATTTAGCACCCGACCGTAACTGTCATCGATCTTCAAAATTTAACACCGTAGCACTTGAGAGTCACAACATCGATCACAATATCTTCATAGTTCACCATAACCAGAACACCAGCCGAATTGTAATATTTTGGCGTTGTTTGAAAAACACAAGAACTTGACAAGCCATACTTATTCCCTCCACTGTAGTACAAAATTCTGTTCACTATCGCACAACACGCATAAACATGATATTATTTTCTTCACATCCAGCTCACAACAACATCCACTCGAAATGTGCCTTTTATAAAAACATTCGAGAAAATTCGGGAAATCTGAAGAAAAAACGTGACAGGAAAAAATAATGGAACCAACCGCGCCCGTCGATTGCTACGATCAGTCTGAGCGTCTGTTGAACATGCTGCTTGCAATATTGCGCAACGCCGCTCCTCCCAAAGCGGGCCTGTTGTCGAGTTTAATCAGTTTCGGCGTGGTGGTCCAACAACTCGTTGACCATCTAGGAGCTACACGGTTAACTTCGCACTTGGTGAGCCCCATGCTTATTCAAGAGCTGGTAGAGAAGCTGCCTGCAGGAACGCAGCTGGAATGGGTACGATATCGAAGGAAAAGCTAGGTGGTGCGGCTGCGTTCAATTTGCTGTCACGTATAGTGGAGGATGCAAGTAAAATAGCGACCTACGGGGAAGCATCCCGGTTCGGAGAGCTTGGTTCGAAGAAGGTGAACCCAAGAAGCAAAGCAAGCGAAGGGTACTTTCACGCGCATGACGCGGTGGCCGTGCAGGATCTGTGGAAGAGTAGATCACCGGATCAGCAACTGCGAGAAGTTATATAGACTCCACTACAGTGAGCGATGGGAAGCAGTTCGCAGATGGAAGCTGTGCCAGCTGTGTCTGAACGAGCACGGTACTGTCAGCTACAAGTTAAATTTTCGTTGCAACATCGGCGGGTGCAAGGAGCGCCACAATCCACTTCTGCATCCACCGAGATTAGTGGCCGGTTCGAATAGCAAAATCCACGCTAGTGGCCGGTTCGAATAGCAATATCCACGCTATTCAACCAAAGCCATCCGTCATTTTCCGTATGATGCATGTCACCCTGCATAGCGTAATCTACTCGGTGAATACTTTCGCCCTCCTGGACGAAGGTTCTTCCTATACATTGGTGGAGAAGACGCTGATCAACCGAATGAGAATTCATTGTGTAACGCAGCCACTACGAGTGACGTGGACCGCTGGAGTCTCACGAGTCGAGAAGGACTCGCAGTGTGTGAACATGTTCATCTCCGCACGAGGATCAGCGCAACGTTTCCTCATCAAGAGTGCCCAAACGGTGGAGAACCTCAAGTTTCCGCAGCATTCACTAGCTGTGTCAGATGTGGTGGAGCAGTACAGCCACCTTCGAGACCTGCCGATTTCAAAACAAGGTTAGGGCGGTCGGAAGAGCCGATAGCAGTCAGGTCGAAACTGGGGACGGACCGACCAGCGTGAACACCAAGAAAGATGGAAACGTCGGACATCATGATGCATCACACTTGTAGCTCGGTGTTCAACCAGGAGCTGCACGACCTGCTAAAAAGCCAGTACACTCTGGAAGAATCTGGCATTTCCGTGGCCTTGCTTCCCGAGTCAGAAGAAGACAGAAGAGCGAAAATGATCCTCAAGAAGACCACAAAAAGGATTGGAGACCGGTTCAAAACGGGGCTGTTGTGGAAACAACTCCGAGTTCCCAGATAGCTACCCCATGGCCGTTAAGAGGCTGATTGGCCTGGAGAATTGTTTCAGGAAAGATCCCGAACTCTACGCCAAGGTGAGGACCATGATAGCCGATTACCTAGTGAAGGGGTACGTACACAAAGCAACGTTGTTCTAGTTAGCGGCATTTGATTGCAGCAAAGTATGGTACGTGCCACTGAATATCGTCTACAATCCGAGAAAGCAGACGTTCCGTCTGGTCTGGGACGCAAAAGCAGAAGTGAGATGAGTATCTTTGAACTCGAGGCTGCTGAAGGGGCCGGATATGCTGATTGCCTTGCCGGCAGTTATTTGCAAGTTTCGTGAACGAGAAGTCGGATTCGGTGCTTATATAAAGGAGATGTACCACCAGCTACGGATCCGAGAAGAAGACAAGCGAGATTTCTGTTCCGGAGTGATCCATCAGCGAAACCCGAAGTGTACGTGATGGACGTGGCGACGTTTGGGTCCACGAGTTCGCCATGCTCAGCCCAATACGTAAAGAACTGGAATGCAAGAGAGTTTGCAGGGCAATTTCCGGCGGCGGCGAAAGCCATCGTCGAAAACCACTATGTCGACGACTATTTTGATAGCGCGAACACGATCGAGGAGCAGTCCTGTGAAGCGGGCGAAAGAGTACGATACGTCCACTCCAAAGGCGGTTTCGACCTCCGGAACTGAAGATTTTCTGGAGGCCATGGGAGAACGTAAAAAGGATCAGTGCGTACACACTTAATTTTTTTTACCGGGATATCAGCGAAATGTTGAACTTTTACCGAGATTCGCACAGCCGTGCCCCAGCAAACATGTTTTTTACCGAGATTTCTGTCAAAATTTCTGAAAACCAGCAAATATTTTGCCGAAAATCAGCTAACAAACGTCATTTTTGCTGAAATATCAGTTTTTTTATTTTGGTGGCGCATGGCTGTGCGGATTTTTGCCGAGCTGCAGAAATAAAAACTAAGTGTGTACGTTTCAACGAAGATAAGGAGTCTGGATTCGAGCGAGCTCTGGGGATCGTGTGGAGCCCTGCGTGTGACGAGTTTCCGTTTTCTACCAAACCAAGTGACGATCTGGTGCCGTTCTTGTCCGGCGAGAAACTACCAACGAAAAGGATCGTGTTGAGCTTTTTCGACCCGTTAGGACTCCTGTCTCTATGGCGTAGCGGATGTGAGTGGAGCCAGCCGATCGGCGAAGACTGCGCG
Source organism: Armigeres subalbatus (assembly GCF_024139115.2). Taxonomy (NCBI): domain Eukaryota; kingdom Metazoa; phylum Arthropoda; class Insecta; order Diptera; family Culicidae; genus Armigeres; species Armigeres subalbatus. The sequence continues at coordinate 51,297,030 of NC_085139.1, read as the reverse complement.
GAGAAATTGAAGGCTCCCGGAAGTTGATGAAGTCCGCATTCCTCGCTATTATTTTTGTGGCGGACATTCGCTGCAATATGACAATCTGCAACTTCATGTGTTTGTCGACGTAAGCCAATTTCAAGGCGGCATACGACAGTATAGACCGCGTAGAGCTATGGAAAAATATGGAAGCGAACAGCTTCCCTGGGAAGCTTACCAGACTGATCACAGCAACGGTGGATGGTGTGCAAAACTGTGTGAAGATTTCGGGCGAACACTCCAGTTCGTTCGAATCGCGCCGGGGACTAAGACAAGGTGATGGACTTTCGTGCCTGTTGTTCAACATTGCGCTGGAAAGTGTCATGCGGAGAGTCGGGTGTAACAGCCGGGGTACGATTTTCAACAGATCCAGTCAATTTATTTATTTCGCGGATGACATGGACATTGTCGGCCGAACATTTGCAAAGGTGGCAGAACTGTACACCCGCCTGAAACGTGAAGCAACAAAAGTTGGACTGGTGGCGAACGCATCGAAGACAAAGTACATGCTAGTGGGCGGAACCGAGTGCGACAGGGCCCGCCTGGGAAGCAGTGTTACGATACGTGGGGATACCTTCGAGGTGGTCGAGGAATTCGTCTACCTCGGATCCTTGCTAACGGCTGATAACAATGTTAGTCGTGAAATACGAAGGCGCATCATCTGTGGAAGTCGGGCCTACTGCGGGCTCCAGAAGATACTGCGGGCAAAAAACCCAAGTAGCACACGCAACATCTTCCTAAAAGCACCTTGTTTCTATTCAGTTTCATTAAAGGCATTGGAAAACATCAAAGCACGAAAAAGTTGCATCAAGATGTCAAAAACGTTCGAATTGTGATCAATGTTTCATTAAAATTGCAATGCAGTACGTGTTTGACATTTGGAAACAAACAAACAAAGAATACTGCACCTCATGTTGCAAACACGAAACAAAATCATCAAGTTGCATATTTTTTGCCATGTAACTTCAATGCGTCTTTCAAAATTTAATTGTTTGTTTAAATTAAGTTGCAGACAAGTTGAATGTGTCTTCATGTTTAATTAAGCATCGTTCAACGTTTTGACAACACACATTTTTTTTCTGTTATGGTGCAATCAAGTAACACGAAACTCGAGTACAAAACTTCATAATCGAATGGTTTTTATTGTGAATCAACATGCAGTCCCTTCGAAGTGTTGAATGGTGCTGTGGTAGAGTGAAGGACTATCAATCACAAGATCCATAAATCGAATCCAGTTTTATATTTTTATTTTATTTTTTTTCCGCTGTAGTATTTTGCAACTTTATTGAAATTTTACTGCAATCGAAGAATGTTTCCGCAGGCTCCACCTCTTGCGCTTTTTAGATTGCAAGAGAGTTATATTTGATGGCACATACGCGAAGATTGTTTCTTTCCGAATAGTTGCAACACAGTGAAATGTTCAGTAGTGAAACAAATTGTGCTGCTGGGGAAGATTCGCCAACGCACCAAATGTATCACGTACAAGACGCTGATAAGACCGGTTGTCCTCTACGGACATGAAACATGGACAATGCTCGAGGAAGACTTGCGGCCTCGAACCGTGTGTTGTGGTGTCAAATTGTTGATTCAGTGTTATCAGTTTAGACGTAAACTAAATAAATGAATGAACTTTTCCGAACAAATGGCTTGTTCAGTCAAACATATTTCGTCTAATGACTTCTTCGGCCTAAACACCTGTTCGGCTAAATGCCTATTGGCCAGGCGGATTAAAAATTAGGGGTATTGTCCGTTTGGTATTAGGCGTAGGGATAATTTGCCCAAACGATTTTTCGGCCGAACGACTTTCGAACAAATGGCTTTCGGTCTATTGACACCTTGCAGCATCGTTGCCACAAATCAAAATAGGTAACAATGCCGCGTATTAAGCATTCATTTCTTTTCTCAGTTTTGGTGTTTAGTTTTGGTCAAAAACTAATAAATTTAGGCGGCTTTTGTGCAGACTGCAGATTTAACTCTTCTGATGTGCGATAGTCTGCAAATTGTTTTTGTTATTGATGCACAATCGATTTTTTAGTGTTATAAAAACAATTTTAAAGTAAAAAGATACTTCATGATTTTTTGAATATTATTCCTTCAAAATAATATTTCTATTTTTTTGGCTTTTGACATAAACTATATTGTAGTTTTAAACTATAAAGTCGGAGGTTCTTATTCAAGCTCTTTGAGCTTTTTAGCAATATTTGTATATGAATCTGTCATTTTTTTAAATTGAAAGACAATCTGTAACTAGCTGATGGGGTGTATAAATCAGCTGATAAAATTATTTTATGCGAACTAAAAAGTAAATTTTATGAGTTATCCATTTTATTGTATATAATTATTTATATAAAAAAAACTTCATACAGATTACGATTTTCTCGCATCTACAACAGCATTTACCTTGTTCCACAATGGACACACCGACTAAGTATAAGAGCAAGTGGAACATGTGCCACCATTCCAACCCTGTCACACCCTTGGAAAATTTTGAGCCCAACGATGAATTGTTCAGAATCAATTGAACTGGATTGTCCGTTGAATGTTTACATAACTAAACGAGCTACCTTCAATACGTATTGATCAATTCATTGTTAACAATCGAGGAGGAACAATCTTCGAATTGGAACGGTGGCTCTTTTCCACTTAAATCGATTTTACAATTTAGCTTAAGGATCACATTTCAATTGACCCACCACAACCAATCAATTACTACCGCTTTTCATGTACATAATGTGAAAATAAAATGGTGGGAAAGCCTGCTAGAAAGCCGAGAACAGATTAAATTGTTTTTGAATTGTTGCGAGACGAACGGTCCACAGGACGCCCAGTTTCTATACTAACGTTAGAATATCTTGAATCAGAAGAATTATTGTTCCCCAGTGTACAGAACCACGACCAAACCCAAACACATTTGTAGCTGATAAGAGTGCTATCCGGCAACGGCAAGATATCCATAGGTTGACTAGGATTTGAATATTTTATTGCAAACAGTCTAGAAATTTTATGTTGATCTCTGCATAGGAAAAGAAATGCGACACAACGAGAAAATCTGAAACAAACGAATGGAAGCGAGTTGCGAGGAAAGAGTCAATAAATCGAAATTTGATTGTAATAAACGTGATTTCACTTTCCGTTCCGTGCGTATCTCACAATCCGTGGATCTAACATACCACTCAACCGTATTAAGGTGAGTTGTAGGAATCAACTGAACGATTGTTGAAAATCAAACAAACTATAATCGGTAGGTATATGCCCCTAACAAGAATCACGTGAACCCATTTGAATGTTTGTTTTGTTTATACCGCTGATTAGGCAAGTGTTTCTCAATCTGTGGCACGGTCAGGGTCACATTTTTTCTTAATCACTTGTTTTAAATGCGTAACCAACTTGTACATATCCATCACATATCACCGTTTTTTGGAATCAAATACATTTTTATAATATTTTATAATCGAAACGTGTCCAAATTTTTTAGAATTGAAAAAAACACATTTCAGTATTATTTAGAAAAATGTTATTCTTTCATTATGGCAGTGTACTAATTAGTGACCAAGCTGAATATTATTGTTTTTCATTTGTGTTAATTAGAAGATGGTCAACAAATAAAATCTGTTAAAAATAAAAAGGAGCCATTGGACAACGTCTTATTTTCACGGCCAAAGCTCAGTTGCTCATGTGGAATTGGCTGCACACAGTCCGTCTTCTATTCGCTTTATGCAGGTTAATTGCACATCAACGATCAACCTATAATCTATTTGCATATGTCGGACAATTTCTCAGCGCCGATCGTCCATCCTATGAGTATCAACAACTGACCGGGTTCTCGGTGGTTGGCCTGGTGGCCTATTCGGTTCAGAGATGCGGAAAATTCCAGCCCTGATACGGCAATAACATGTGAACACATGCAGATGCATCAAATTAGTTTGACTGAACGGCTGGGTACCAGATTGCATTATCGAAATGTAAATTGTAAATTGATGATATGATTGGATTGAATGAGCAAGTGGAGATGTGGGTAAGTATGAAATTATGGAGAGGGAAATTTTCATATTAGAAATTTAGCCAGGAGGCGTCAATATTGAATGCCTGATGATATTCAATATTAACATGATCATTAATCGGATAATTTATTCTATTGTCAAGTTTTATGGTCTAATTGATAAATTAGTCAATGCTAGTCGATTCATAGGTCTCGATTTATACTCTGATGACTCTATTTTTGATTTTGAAAACGTGCTGCATTTTAATGTTGGACTAACATTATGAAGCTTTTTATTTTAACATTTACGAACGAATGGTATTAAACGGGACATGATGTTAAACACAGTAATATTGTAGCCTACAAATTGCACTGGGGATTAACTCTGGATGGAAGGCTGATTTTTTTTTTTTTTTTTATTTGGAAGGCTCAACCGCAGTAAGCATCACGGAGCCGAAAATCGATTTGAATCATATACAATTATAATGTATAACCTAATTTATATAATTCATTAATTCTTCTATCTTCCTCAATAATATATTGTTGTCGCAAATCTGCATCTTCGATGAAAGAGAACGAGCTTCGCCTCCCTCTCCGAGCAGAAGGAATATCAGGTACGGTAACTAAGCTACTGTCGCTTTCGCTGGAGGTTGATGGTGTTGGTTTTTTGGACATCTGCTGGCTGCTAGCTGAATCGGAGTATAGCGACCTTTGTCGCTTTGCTTCAGATTTATTCGTTTTAGATGCCGCTTTAACGTTGACAGCGTTCACCGGTCCGGAGATACTAGGCCATTGTTCTTCATCAATTGGATGCTGCTTTTTGTTGGTTGATAACTGCTCCGGTTTGGTCGTTTGAGACGGCTTTTCAGAAGTTGTTGTTTTAGATCCAACGTTTTTTGGCTGCTTCTGTGGTTTTGATACTTCTGAGCACCGTTGTTTTGGATGAGATTTCTCACCGCAATTGACACAGGTGCGAACTTGAAGAAAGTATGTTGCCAGCGTGACTTCTTGTTCGATGGTTATGTATGACGGGATGGGTTTAATTAATTGCATTCGCACCACACGAACGCCGTTACTGAGACCAGGAAAGTAATTCTTCCAGACCTCGTTGCGTATGGCAATCACTTCCCCATATCAGGGTTGGTTCGCTCTGAGGAGTATTCAAGAGAAGGTGTAAAAACTTCTCTTTTCTCGTGCTGTTATCCGAGAGTATTGTGCAGAAATACACTTTATCTTTGTATGAAGGAGCGTGCGTAGTATCCACTCTTCGTCGCACAAGTCCACAAGTGTAAAGAGTACAGGAAAATGGTAATTTGCTGTTTACCAAAATGCATACATTTAGGCTATATTCTAAATCTTCCATGTAAATACGCTGTTGTGAGCCCCTAAACATAGACTATTTTGTACATAATATCAAAACACACGCGACCAAAAATATTCTCACTCTTTATCGATCATGTTTCTCTTGGCTTCAATCACACGTACGTGTGAACGCTCTCGAGTGTGAATCAATACACTTCTCTTTATTTGTAAAATCTCTACACATTTCAAGACGAAGTGTGAGAAATGACCAACCCTGCCCCATATTGGCGCATATGGTCAGCGATTGTAATGTTATTGATCTCCTCCGGTAGATCGTGTAGACGTACATCGATGGCGTTGCTTTCAATGTATATAGGAAGCATGACATTGGGGCACTTTCCATCACACTCCATTGCATGCTTCAAATGGTGCTCTGCAGCGATCTTCGATGCCGTCTCTTCATCCTGCATCACAAGATACACCACATTTTTAACATTATGAGGCTGCACACACTTCACTGTCGACATGTCAAGTTTTATTTTCTCATCAAGAAATTTCTTGATGTCTGGAACGCTAGGCCGCTTTGGGAGAATTGATGTGTCTAACACTATACAATTTTTTCTCGTCACCGGCATGATAGCAATAAACAGTAACCCGAAAGCACAACGCGTGTAGTGTACGTCTAGTCTGAACGAGATACGGATAGCAACTGGAAGGCTGATTTCAGGAGATTTCAGAAGTTTAACATGCACAGATTGCTTTTAAAATGGAAAATACAGGCATACATACGTGGATAGTACGTACCCTCGATAGTGCATACCCTCGATTGTTCGTACATTTTACTTCGATTTTTTTATATCAATTTTTAACATATAGCATAATGAATTACTGACAAAGTTTAAAAGTCTCCCATATAATGAAATGAGTGACAAAAAATGAATGAAATGAAACACAAATAAGCTCGTTTCTCATTTTTGAGAAAGATTCCTGTGTGTCAGTGAAATTGCAATATCTTGAAAATTGAAATGAAAAGGCAATATCTAATTGATCAAGAATATCTAAAGATAAGCTTGATATGAACAACAACGGAGAGCCATCATATTAATCAAAGCAATCGTGGTACTTCATCAGCAGTCAAATACATCACGGACTGGAGTGACAGTTTTCCAGCAGACTTGCGCTTGGCTTCTCCTTCTTCTTCTTCTTCTTCTTCTTCTTCGTTGGCATTACATCCGTTACTGGGACAGAGCCGCCTCGCAACTTAGTGTTCCCAAGTAACATTTTAAGTTTTATAACGCTCTTGAAGACCATAATTTACTCTACAAAAGTGTGATAAAACCAGTATATAACCAAAATGTTACTAGGGGTTCATTAAGCACTTCCACTTCCACAGTTATTAACTGCGAGGTTTCTGAGCCAAACACGATTATACTTTTATGCCTAGGGAAGCTGAGACAATTTCCAACCCGAAAATTGTCTAGACTGGCACCGGGAATCGTACCCAGCCACCCTCAGCATGGTTTTGCTTTATATCCGCGCGTCTTACCGCACGGCTAAGGAGGGCCCCGCTTGGCTACCAGCATTAAAATCTTCACAATTCCCTTCAGAATCCGAGAAAGATTCTCATCAGAATCCGACAGAAATAACCAACAGAATCCGAGAAGAATTTTCATTTGAATCTCTGAAGAATTCCTTTCAGAATCATCAAAACATTCCAACTGGAATTCAGAAAACTTCACACTGGATTCCTTTCGGTTTCGTTGAGGGATACCCTTGAGAATCTGTGGGGGATACCCTTCATAATCCATGGAGGATTTGCTTCAGAATCTCTTGTTGATTTGTTTCGGAATCGTTCGAATATTTGTTTCGAAACCGTTCGGAGATTTGCTGCGGAATCCCTCGACGATCGAAATGCTTTTGACGAACTGCTTCGAAATTTTTCTACGATTTGCTTCGAAATCCTTCGATGATTTGCTTCGAAATCCCTCGACAGATTGCTTTGGGATCCTTCTACAATTTGCTTCTACATTCATGGAAGACTGCCTACGAGATCCCTGAAACATTCACGTTGGAATTCATGGAGGATTTCCGGCGGAATCTCTGAATCATTCCCGTTGGAATTCTTGAAGGATTCCATTCGGATACTTATTGGAATACCTGGAACATTCCTGTCGGAATCCCTGCAATGTTCCCGTTGAAATTGCTAAAATATTCCCGTCGAAATCCCTGGAACATTTCCGTCGGAATCACTAAAGGATTCTCATTGGAATCTTTGGAGGAATGTTGCATTTTTTTCATTAAAGAGATAGAATATTTATAAAATATGTAAAAATATTCACTGATTACCGGTGGGTACCTGACGGTAATCCGTCACATATTGTCCTTTGAGTGTGCGGGACAAAACTGAGCGCTACTACACTTAGGAAGCATCCATAAATTACGTAACGCTCAGAGGGGGAGGGGGTTGACTAAATTGTGACAATCCATACAAAAAAAAAACAATGATTCGGGATCGTTCAAAAATTACGTCCATCGTTTTTCGGCATTTTCAACCCCCCTCCTCCCCTCATGTCAAAAAATGTCACAAATCACTGACCCCCCGTCTCCCTGTACGTACATGTGTCATTTTTATTTTGATGATTATTTAAGTTTTTCTTTTTCGTACACTACTTTTACAATAGCATAGTGAGTTATGTCCCTTACTAACAGTTTGAATATATGTTTTTAAATGCAAATTGTCCCTAAAATACTTTCAAATTTTTTTAGGGTGGACGTCACAAAAGGCGAACCCCCTCCCTCCTCCTGTCACAAACTGTCACAAAATTCGGACCCCCTCCCCCCTCAAACCTTGGACGTAATTTTTGAACGACCCCTTCATGTAAATAGTTTGGCATGGACGGGAAGGGGGGGGGGGTGAAAATGGCCATCTTTTGCGTTACGTAATTAATCTTACCTTAGACGCAATACCCATACGCTATCAATTTGAGTCGTTGTAGCAATCATCGGCTGGTAAACAAACAAACTTCGATACTGTGGGCTACAACAGAAAGCACGTGCTTGAGAAAAACGAATAAATATGAATGAGTGTGATTGCAATGAGAATAGATAGAAGGTGAGGAAGAAGACCTTGGGTGGCTGGACCACATTTACCACATTACCACTAAGATAACTTAACGAGGTGGTCAACTGTTCGATATTTTTTCAAAATGAAGCTCAAAATAGAACTCGTTGAAGTGTTTATCGGCTATGCAGTCTGATGACCAGCTAAAACGCTATATTAATTCTGATCCGACGTTTCGGTACCTTTATTGGTCCTTTTTCAATGGATTCTGTAGATGTAGTGTATAGTTAGTTATAAATTTTAGTATAATGTTATGTTCTATTGTGTCTTACAAAATCGCTCAGCGTTTCATTGTCATAAGTGTCCTTCTTATAGTCAAATATTTGAGTGTTCTAAACATCAGTTAATCCCTATTGAATATGTGGTTAATTAAATTATTTTTGTTTTTTATCATTACTATATCATCTAACTTACGGTATCCGTTATATTATGTGAACTGTTAATTTAAACACCGGATTATTATCACGTCAGGTTATTATCTATGGCACAATTGAACTAATGGTTATTGTATAGGAAAACATAGGTCAACATCACAGTATATCATCATATTGTATTTGTTGTGTTTGTGATTATTTCTTGTCTATTTTGTGTTAGGCTGTTCTTTAATGTTTGTAATATCCCTGCATAGGCTGAACTTAAGTTGTCTGTGTCACTACGCTTGTTTATGGTTTGGTTGTTTACAATATGGCATGTTTCTAAAATAGCAAGAGCTCTATTATTTCTGTGATGATCAAGGATGTTTGTTTTGTCTAGTGCAAATTTATGATCTGTTTCTGCTACATGCTTAATTAATGCTGTTTTTTCTTTTAGGTGTTCTATTCTAGGATCGTTAGGTGCGATGTGTAAATCATTTAGGCGGTTGAGTGCATTGATGTTAGATTTGTGTCCAGATAGTCGTGTTTTGAGGTAATTGGTGGTCATCCCAATGTAGGATGATGAACAGTTAGTGCATGGAATTTGGTATATGATGTTGCTTCTGAGTTCGGCGGGTACTTTATCCTTTAGTTTGGTGAAAAATTCTCTGCTGGTTTTTACGTTTTTAGCTGCTATGTTGACATCGGGGTAGTTTTCTTCAGGTGTTTGCTGATTTTATCGGAGAGAATGGAATGTATGGTATGCGGCGGTATTGTTTTCATTGACGGTTTGCTGTTGTGTGGGTTGAGCTGCTGGTGTTTGGGGCGATGATTGATTCATTCTGTTGATGAAGCGGTGTCTGAGTGATTTTGGGTAGTGATTGAGTTGGAGTTGACGATCGATGATTTGTTTGATATGACTTGCTGATGACAGTGTTGATAGTTTGGTGACTCGTTGAATGAATGTGGTTATCATATTGATTTTTGTTGGATTGGATGAAACGATTTGAAGTCCAAGAAACGGCCGCTAGCAATTGGTTTCATGTACCATTCGGTGCGGATGGTTTGGTCAGGCATGCGAATAATGGTCATATCGAGAAACGGAATTTTGTTTTCTTGCTCTAGCTCATGTGTAAATTGGAGATGTGAACTGTAGCTATTGAAGACCGATAAGATGTTCTGTACTTCAATCGGCGATACGGCAAGGAGAAGATCGTCGACATATTTCCGAATGACTGGGGGAGTGAAGGAGAGTTTACTCACGGCGAAATCCATTAGGTCTTCCATAACCAAATCGGCTAGAGTTGGAGATAGTGGATCTCCATCGCAGTTCCGAAAATCTGTTGGTAGAACTTCCCATCGAATGTGAAGTAGCTGGATTCGATGCAGAAGTCTACTATTTCCATGAACAGAGAGAGATTGATGTTGGTGTGTTGTTTGATACTGTCCCAGTTTTTGATGATGCTTTGGTTGACTAGTGTTGTAGGAATGTTGGTGAAGAGTGATACAACATCAAGAGAGATGAGGACGTATCCTGGAGGAAGGGTGACTGAGTTGATGTATGAGCAGAAGTTGAATGAATCTTGCGCGTTGTATTGTCTTCTGATTGCTTGTTGAATGATGTTTCCTATGTATTTTGCCATGTTGTATGACGGAGCTGTCATTTTGGGTATTACGGGTCGGAGTGGAAGGTTTGGTTTGTGAGCTTTGGGTTGTCCATAGATGCGTGGGCATGTAGCATTGTACGTTTTCAGTGTTGCTGCTGTTTTGTAGTCCAGAAGTTTGAGATCATTCAGTCGTTTGACCAGATTGTTATTTTTAAGCTGGTAGCTTGATGTGGGGTCCCTCTTGATGGTTTTGTATGTTTTGCTGTCGTCAAGTAGCGCATACATTTTGGTTTTGTAGTCTTGGAGATACATAATTACGGTTTTGTTGCCTTTGTCAGATTGAACTATACATAAATCAGTGTTGTCCTTTAGAAATTTATGTGTGATTTTCGCAGCCTTGTTGCAAAATTTCACTACGGGATCATGTTTGTTGCTGATTCGATCAAACTGGGTTATATAGTTTTGAATGATGTTGGCTATTGTGCAGCGATTTTGTTCTCTGAATCTAGGGTCGTTATGTGTGTTTATTATGTTTTCAACATCTGCAATGATATGGTAGAACGGAACACTCTGGATATGGCCAACGGGTAATGCAAACTTGGGTCCTAAGCTAAGCATTATTTCCGTCTCAGGTGGTAACTGTTTATTTGTCGCATTGTGGATAGCTTTAACGTTTTTCTGAGGAAGGTGGGTGGCTTCTGTTTGGGCGGCGGACTGGAGGAGGCGGTTGAATTTGTGTTTGGTTGTGGCTGTTCTACGTAGGATGTTGCGGTGGTGGTAGTCCGATTGGAGGGCGAAGAAAGATTCGGTTATCGTGTTGGGTACTTTGGCGGTTATTTTCGATTTTATTTCTTCTAGAGTGTTTGTTGTTGAACGGATCTTGTAGTATGTGTGTTTGATCTCTACATTGAGGACACTTTTCTTGAATCGCTGTACATTTTTGTTTAGTTCATGTAGATATGGACTATTTTCTTCAATTAACGGAAACACACATTTGAACGTGTTTGTGATGTGTGTTGGGAAGATGCCTTTATGTCTGCAACGAATCAAGAATGATTTTCGTGCTATGGTGTTACCTAACTTGGACGTGTAGGTTGCGTAGCTTTTTAATAATTGTGTGACTTCATTCCCATATTCCGCTCTGACTCGGTGATAAAAGCTGACATTGTTAGAATGCGCCATTGCATTAATCATGGAGGTGGTTATCGACTGTAATTGACTCGTTGAAGTGTTTATCGGCTATGCAGTCTGATGACCAGCTAAAACGCTATATTAATTCTGATCCGACGTTTCGGTACCTTTATTGGTCCTTTTTCAATGGATTCTGTAGATGTAGTGTATAGTTAGTTATAAATTTTAGTATAATGTTATGTTACTTCACCAACATTCCTACAACACTAGTCAACCAAAGCATCATCAAAAACTGGGACAGTATCAAACAACACACCAACATCAATCTCTCTCTGTTCATGGAAATAGTAGACTTCTGCATCGAATCCAGCTACTTCACATTCGATGGGAAGTTCTACCAACAGATTTTCGGAACTGCGATGGGAGATCCACTATCTCCAACTCTAGCCGATTTGGTTATGGAAGACCTAATGGATTTCGCCGTGAGTAAACTCTCCTTCACTCCCCCAGTCATTCGGAAATATGTCGACGATCTTCTCCTTGCCGTATCGCCGATTGAAGTACAGAACATCTTATCGGTCTTCAATAGCTACAGTTCACATCTCCAATTTACACATGAGCTAGAGCAAGAAAACAAAATTCCGTTTCTCGATATGACCATTATTCGCATGCCTGACCAAACCATCCGCACCGAATGGTACATGAAACCAATTGCTAGCGGCCGTTTCTTGGACTTCAAATCGTTTCATCCAATCCAACAAAAAATCAATATGATAACCACATTCATTCAACGAGTCACCAAACTATCAACACTGTCATCAGCAAGTCATATCAAACAAATCATCGATCGTCAACTCCAACTCAATCACTACCCAAAATCACTCAGACACCGCTTCATCAACAGAATGAATCAATCATCGCCCCAAACACCAGCAGCTCAACCCACACAACAGCAAACCGTCAATGAAAAACAATACCGCCGCATACCATACATTCCATTCCTCTCCGATAAAATCAGCAAACACCTGAAGAAAAACTACCCCGATGTCAACATAGCAGCTAAAAACGTAAAAACCAGCAGAGAATTTTTCACCAAACTAAAGGATAAAGTACCCGCCGAACTCAGAAGCAACATCATATACCAAATTCCATGCACTAACTGTTCATCATCCTACATTGGGATGACCACCAATTACCTCAAAACACGACTATCTGGACACAAATCTAACATCAATGCACTCAACCGCCTAAATGATTTACACATCGCACCTAACGATCCTAGAATAGAACACCTAAAAGAAAAAACAGCATTAATTAAGCATGTAGCAGAAACAGATCATAAATTTGCACTAGACAAAACAAACATCCTTGATCATCACAGAAATAATAGAGCTCTTGCTATTTTAGAAACATGCCATATTGTAAACAACCAAACCATAAACAAGCGTAGTGACACAGACAACTTAAGTTCAGCCTATGCAGGGATATTACAAACATTAAAGAACAGCCTAACACAAAATAGACAAGAAATAATCACAAACACAACAAATACAATATGATGATATACTGTGATGTTGACCTATGTTTTCCTATACAATAACCATTAGTTCAATTGTGCCATAGATAATAACCTGACGTGATAATAATCCGGTGTTTAAATTAACAGTTCACATAATATAACGGATACCGTAAGTTAGATGATATAGTAATGATAAAAAACAAAAATAATTTAATTAACCACATATTCAATAGGGATTAGCTGATGTTTAGAACACTCAAATATTTGACTATAAGAAGGACACTTATGACAATGAAACGCTGAGCGATTTTGTAAGACACAATAGAACATAACATTATACTAAAATTTATAACTAACTATACACTACATCTACAGAATCCATTGAAAAAGGACCAATAAAGGTACCGAAACGTCGGATCAGAATTAATATAGCGTTTTAGCTGGTCATCAGACTGCATAGCCGATAAACACTTCAACGAGTCAATTACAGTCGATAACCACCTCCATCAAAATAGAACAAAAAAATATGAAGGGGCTATACCCTCCCCTAGGGTTCGGGACTAGAGGGGGCTAGTTATGCCAATGTATATGAGTCTTATCAGCAATTATTGAAATTGTATGGGTATGGATGTTTAGATGCTTTTCTTAGAAAGCAGAATGAGAATAGTGCCAACAAGTCATTTTCACTTTCATTTTCACATGCGCATTTTAAATTTAGGTTGCAAAAAAAACAATAAACAAATTTCAAATTGATTATTTTGTTTCTATATTTTATTGTCAAATAATGTATATGATTTGTCTGAGAGCCGAAATACGGCTGCTTCTTCCTATGGAATACATAAAAATGCCCTCGATAACTAGAATAGTTCAAGTTTTTTGCAGTGGCTTCGATGCGCTGGAGCAAGCCGACACAAATTTCCATTTCGGCCCGTTGTATCGTGGATTGGACGTTAGTTCAAGGAGGCACTCGATGTTTTGTGGTAGTTTAGTTGTTGACGGGTATCTTCTATTGAATCTTCTCAATTTACATATAACCCCTGTGGAATTAATGGAGAAGAAATAAGCAATTGAGGAGATAATTTTCCTTTTATGGTACCTTACCGCTTGTTTGTCCTTGATCAGAATTCTGTTTCTGAAATGGTTTGTCAGCTAGCCAGCATATTAAGCTTCCATTTGCGGGAAGCAGACTGAAACTCGCAATGCCGTTCAAGTTCAAATCAGCCCGATCGCTGAACCGGCAGTTGCAATGCATGATGTCGCACGGGTTAAAATCAATTTTGATGGCCAAGTTCATTGGGCGCCGCTCTCGTACGGTTCCTGAATGTACCTCGCTCGGAATGTACTCCTTCTTAATCAGCATCAGCGATTCACTGAAGTATGGATGGATGTCGTTAACGGATGCACGAACGGATCGGATTTGCGCGCCTAGTAACTTGTTCTGGCCATTTACGAGACACGGGCGGATCGAGCACTTTACGGATTCCAGCACGTTGGATGATTATAAATATTTTAATTTTTGGTGCAACTGTCACTGGCATTCGAGAACTGCCAGTTTCCTTTTTTTTCCTTATGTCAGTGCTACCAAAAATGTGGAATGTTGAAGTTTTTTGATTATTTTAATATTGTAGATCCAGTTGAAAACCGAACTGAGCTTTCGCGATAATCGCATTTTCTCCCATTTCCGAATGTCGCAACTGCATCGCGAGTGGTGCGCATGATGGCGCACGACTATGGCATAGATGCGCACTACTCGCGATTCAGTTGCGACATCCGGAAACGGGAGAAAATGCGATTGTCGCGAGTGCTCAGTTCGGTTTTCAACTGGATCTACAATAATTTTGTTCTGAGAGTTTTCACTGTGAAAATCAGAACATGAAACTGACAAAAAAACTTTCATATCGATCAATTTTACATTTGACTGAAAAGTTTTCACTCTCAAAAATACCAAATTCAACGTGTTTTTAAAATAACATTAGAAAATGTTGGAATCCCAACTTTTTTTTTCTCTGTGTAAGATTCCTCTAAGACTGTACGATGATGATGCCTGCTCAGATTGTATCTAAACTGTAGTCGCTATCGAAAACGAGACGAAAATCATGAGCACAACAAACCATCCGATGAAGCAGGCGATGAGGACGAATCTTTCGCGGTGAACGTCGAACATCTTCATCTCATCCAGCAGACCAAACATCAACGACAACAACAACTGCGGTATAGGTATGGGTCACCGGTGTCCGAGATCGTTCGCTTATACTGCTTCCCCTTCGATCAACCGAGAGTATGGAGTTGCTCAATTCTCTTCGACTGCAGAAGTCCCAGTTTCCGATGATCAGCCGAGAATCTACGAGATTCTCTACACATCCCTATATGAAGATGACCGAAGGTCAGCAGATGACTTTATTAGGATGCTCAGTTCCATTCGAGCCGCCGACGGGAATAAATTACCGAGCCAAACCCCAGTCCGTTTTTTAGTGTTCGATTAGTTAATAGAAATAAATGTAGTTTTATGAAGTCTTGTGTTCAGTAATAAATAAATGTAGTCTTTTGCTAAACTGTGCTTATGTATACCGTGCGTGCTGTGTTGTGTTAAGAGTGAAGAAACCCCAAGGGAACCCTGGTCTACCCAAGTCCCATCCCAAGAAGAAATCCAGAAACCAGGGTGACTTCAGCACAAAGATTGGATACGTGCTCGCCCCGCACCTCACCAACCCCGCAACAACATAGCAAACGGATTACCACCAAAGTTGGAGTCGGTAGGACAAAACGCCACTTATCGAAGGAAGGTAGGAACCGACTAGCCAACAAAGACATCTTACTGGATTTCCCGAAGAAGGTAATCTTTGTACAGCAGTTATGATCTTTGATATGAGAGTAATGGTCTATTACCAGAAGTTCTTTCAAAAATTCGTCTGTAGATTCCACTAGAGATTCAACTAGCAGTTCCTTCTGATATTCCTCTGAGTCGTCTTGAATTCTCGAAGAAATTCATCTTGGAACAGCAGTTTCTCCCAAGGGCTCTTCCTGGGATCCTTTAGAAGCTTGTTCAAAAATTTCATACAGGATTTCACTTGATATTCAATTTGAACCTGTGAACCGAATGGAATTGTATCGTCGGTGGCGTGATAAATCATTTGTAAGCCAGCGGCGGCGACATGGCGGTGTCACGCTTCTGAAGATTGGTGGCGGTGTGAATCAATTTCGTGCATTAGAAATTCCTTCGAAGGTTCTTCCAGGTATTCCTCCAGAAGTTCCTCCAGGAATTCTTCCGGAAGCTCCTTCAGAAATTCTTCCGGAAGAACCTCTGAGAATTCGTCCGGAACTTCATCCAAAAAATTTGACTAGGACTCCACTTCAGAAATTCCACCAAAATCTTTTCAATAATTACTTAGAGGTTTTTCCATAAAATAATCCCTTTGAATTTCTTTAGAAGCTCACGTGGAAGCTCTCGATAGCCACCTCCTACTCATACTCTGGGAATTCTTCTGGAAATTCCTCCAAGAACTCTTCCCGCAAATCATCTGCCTATTTCTCCAGATATTTTTCCGAAAATTTAATTTCAACTCTTCCAAAAGTACCTCCAAAAGTTCTTCTGGAAATTATTTAAGAAATTCTCCCGGAAGATCCTGCCGGAATTGTCAAAATTACTGCTGAAACTTCCTCCAAAATTTCTACGAAAAATCATTTAAAAAGCTCTTCAGGATTTCCCTAGAAATTTTTCTAGGAATTCGCAGCAACACCTTAAAACAATAATCCAAGAAATTGTTCTAGAAACTCTCTCACATTTTCTTCCAGAAATCCTCTATGCATTTTCCCAAAATAATTCAGGTGAAATTCTAAAATAAGAAGTTTTTTTTTCAAATGAAATTCATAAGGAATTTTCAACGGAAAATATTGTTAAATTTCAAATATAGTTATGAAATAATTACAAACCCAAATACGAAAGAAATTCTTGTAGGAATTTCAGGGGGCGTTCTAGGAGCAATTCCTTTGTTTCCTGAAGAACAATTCTCACATTTTCAGAAAATTTATCATTTGTTTGGCCGAGAATATGTTGAATAGAAAGGGCCATATTGGCAAACATATTTTCCCACGTCGTACTTTTTGGTCAGAGATCAGCTCCACGCTAGTAAACGAGCGTTTTCGTATTATGGAACATTGTTATACAGTTCTCTCCCAACTTCCATAAGATCAGAAAGAAATGCGATGAAATTCAAATTCGACGTAGTGAACCTTCCAAGGAGTGAACTGCAAAGCTGTTCGCTAGTTGATTCCAAACACGGACACGGTTGATTCCAAACACAAACACGGATAATTTCTCGTTGGGGGTGCTGAAGCTGATAGTCTAAAAATCTCTCTGCTAGTCTTTTATACTCAACATCTTGGTTACCAGGCCAGTGAAGTCAGCTTTCTTGACACGTTGGAATCCTTGGACACAGCTTCGGTCTAGCAGGAAACCAGCTTTCTATCAGAAGTCCGAACTATTGCCAGTAGTCTCTTCTAACGATTTGGGCCACCTCCCATGTTCTGCTCCACTCAGTGACACATCGGAGGCCTTGGATAGAGCTTCGGTCTAGCAGGAAACCAGCTCTATGTCAGGTAAAGACACTGGTATATATTATTCAAATGTTCCCAGAAGCCCGAACTATTGCCAGCGGCCTCTCCTAGCGATTTGGGCCACCTCCCATAGGGGAGGAGATAACCACCAGTGGTCATCGAGAGAAAAAGTAGAATCGTTGAAGTTTCACACGGTGTGGTATAGGAAATGAAGTATATTTTTGTTATAAAACAAAAATTAAGGACGTTTCTCAAAAAACTCTTGGTTTACGGGGTTAGAATTTAAAAAGCACACAAAATAGACATGATATCTCGATTTTTATATTGTTTTCGAAAAGGCAGTTAATGCTTAAGTTTGTTGAATTTCTAACCTCACAAACTAAAAATTGTTTGACAAAAAATAATCTATAACGTTCTAGAGACATTTTAATTCTCATTTTCTATATCGTGCCATGTCAAATTTCCATGGTTCTACTATTTCTCTAAACTTTTCCAGGGGCAGCACTGATGAAGGAACCTCCCCCATGTTCTACTCCACTCAGTGACACATCGGAGGCCTTGGATAGAGCTTCGGTCTAGCAGGAAACCAGCTCTCTGTCAGCGGATCGAATTTTTGCCTGTGGTCTACCGTTAGCTGTTTCTACTGTTCCCTGTGGTGACATCTCAGCATACCTCAGCAGTTACAAACCAGTTTAGAAGATTCGAGCGATGCCCGTAGCCGTCACCTGAGTAAACACCCTGCGTCCTGGAGGTGGTCGTCGTCACTACAGCAAATATAGGCGATATACATCAAAATCGATTGCATAACCACGAGTCTATGAAATATAGATACTCTATATACAAATATGCTAAGAGAACAAAGCCTTCTATCGAAATTTTGACTTCCGGGTGGTTTTATAAACATTCTGCTACTCCTAAATAAACGGAATATTTTTGCTTCGATAGTACGTACACTAAAATTACGAAGGTGTGCGTACTATCGCGGTATGCCTGTATTAGCACAAAGCAGCGGAAATCTTCTGCGCGTCCGTTATTCGAAAACGATTAGCAACTCCTGTTGATAAGAAGAATATTACAGTTCCGGTATCAAGTCGACCTAGTGGTTTAGAGAGATGATAAAACATAGCACAGGGTTTAACATGTCCTTCGGCTGCGGTCTTGCTGACTCATCTGTGGACGTAAACTCGTTCGGTTGGGAAAATTAGTAGAATTTTTAATATTGTGAAACTATACATCAACGATGCAATAAAGAATCGTTTTGTTACCACAAACTCTACCTGTGTTTTTGCGTGCAAACCACAAGTTCAGCCACCCGTATGCAACAGCATTGCACTTGACTTCAGATTTTATTTCCATTAGACCACATCAGATCGACTTGCCGCACTGACGTGCACAGATGCATCTTCCTCTCTTGGTGTTTCGAGTAGGTTGGAACACGAGATCGCCCGGAGTGCAACGAACTTTTGTATGCTTTTATTGTGCGATACGACGGCGACGCCGAAAATGGCAACCGTTTCCACCCTCTATCATCAAACTGGAGACTCCGTCTGGTGATGCTGATGGCAGCAGTGAAAACTCACACCGCGTCGACCGAACCGAACCGGTTTTAAACTTTCGGAGGCGGAACAATTCAGCTAACCGCCGACAAAGAGGTCCGAATACCGCACTCAGAGACCATGTGATTAAGTTGGTTGCCAACAACGACGTCGCTGACGGTAACTGGCTGCTGCAATGCTGCATCCACATCTTCTGATCTCGGTCCCAAGCTAACGTATCAACGCGTAGTGGCGGCTGGCGGATCGTTTTCCGATATTAAGGCTCCCCCAAACACACGCGACGCGACAGTGGCGACGCGATTCTATCGATTGGCGACAGCGATTCTGTCGCCGTTGGTATGGAAGCGTAAATAGAGCATTGCCTGCAGCGACCCAACGATAGAATCGCGGCGACTAGTTGTCGCCGTCGCGGCGATAAAATCGCTTAAGTCTGGGGGAGCCTTTAAACAACTAGTTTACTTATAGCTGGTATTTATGAAGACATATGCAGAGTTGTGTACAGTAGAGAAGCTATTTTGTCTTCGAAAAGCCTCGACTGATATCAGACAAGGGTGTAACAGAACAGAATTCGTAAATCAAGACGTTGTACAACGCTGCTCAAAGCAATCCACACGTTCAGTTATAATGCAAGTGGCACTTTGTAAGCCACAGAAACAGATAATTGAATTAATATTTTTGTTAACCAAGAATCATTAATCAGATATTGATAAATATGTTTTTCCTATAGTTTTTTTCTTTGACAGAAGATATAAAAAATCGAAAAATTTTCTTATATTCGTCATCTATTGAAATAGCATGCTATGCATTTTAAATGGACGCAGATTTTCGAAGTTAATTAATTCAAGCTTGGATGCCTGTTCGCAGTAGCTTCGCCTAATCTTTAAAAAATGAAATTAACACAACTGTATATTAATGTTAAGACCTTTCCATTTGCTAGTCGAAATGTGTGGCCCATCACTTTCGCTATGGTTTCGTAGTTCGGGTGTGGTCGGTAAAAATGAGGAAAATGGTTGTTGAACTTGACTTTGCACTGACTTTAATTTTGTGTTGAGCAACGCGTGAAACCCGCACAGATAGGTGGCGGGAGATTTATGTAGGTCAAGGAGATAAATTAGTTCATGCCGCCCGCCGGTCGTTATCGTCGTCGTCGTCTTTGTAGTTGGTCGGTCGTCTAAGTCATCGTCGGTGAAACAAGAGAAATATTGCTTTGTTTTGACTGGAACCTCCGGTGTCCGGTGATAAAGCTGCATTGTATGGGGTTTATTTATGTCTTCAACGATGGTAATTACATTCAGGAGGTACAGTATTTAACCAAGTTAATGGAAAATTTAATGTTTGAAGGCGTGAAACGGTCAAAATAGAGACAACTGATTCAAAATCTTGAATTTGAAGCTTAATATAACTTTAACCTTCAAATGGTTTGAAAACGTGACTTGATCCACTTTATCGTGGGTTCAACGTATTCCGTCTACGTGTAACACTGATAAGTGAAAGTGGATTGATCGGAATATTTCAAATTGTTCAGTTCAATTCTTTACAAAATGAGATATGGAGCAGCGTATTTCGTTGTATAGAACAAATCCAATCCCGTAGCAAGAGATGCATAAGTCACGCGATTATAAACAACTAGAATTTATTTAGCCAAAATATTGATAGCTACATACTTTTAGTTTGTTCAAAAATAATACCAAATATTATGGGCATGTAAATAGATAATCTAAAAAAGCTTTTTGAATATAATTTATTTTATTTCAATTTAAATAAAATAATAATAAATAATTTTCGGTATGCTTTCGGAAGACACCGAATGAGTGGAAAAACGTATAACACCGGAATCGGAATAATAAAGAACAACTCGTTCACTCGCGTTAGAAGTAAATATTTATTAAACGTGTTCAGTAATACAAATGTATATGAAGAATGAAATGTAGCGAATGATGGTCTAGACATTTCTGTTGGTAGCATTGCGAGTGCACGGAAATAAATAAAAGAGCACTTGAGAAAAACAACTGTTAATTCGATGGCGATGTTGTTAAGGAACGACAAAGCATTCCTCAATACTCCTCCTTAATTTCAGCTCCACTGCAACATAGCCCCAAACGTCGCGCGAAACTTATGCAACCTTGATTGTCTTCCTTGACTAACGTTGGTTGTGTGGGCGTTTCTCCAAGATCTTCAAGCAGCCGCCGGAGCCAAACTATTTCCTGGCATGTCGCCGTTAACGCCGCATACTCAACTTCTGTTGGGGAAAGTGTGACACAGTCCTGACGACGACTAGCCCAAGACACAGCCGCACCATTCAGGTAGATAACATATCCCGTTGTTGATTTTCTAGTCGACTTCTTGTCTCCAGCCCAATTGAAATCTGAAAACGCAAGCAAACCATCTTGAATCCCATTACCGAGTCTCAGTCGCCAGTTCTTTATAGCCTTGAGATAGCGGACTACTCTTTTGACGGCTGTCCAATCAACTGCTGTGGAAGAGCCGAATCGAATCCCTAGCATAGCTGCTATGTACAAAGGGCCGCCAACAGCACTCCTGAACTTCGTGCTGTCTCCCAGTGGTCTGCTTTCTGATTCATCCTTAATGTATCCCACGTCCATTGGCGCTCTCACTATTTTTGCCTTAACCAAGTTAAACCAAGACGAGAGATCAAGTTTTTGATGTTCTGCGCAAGACTGAGACTGTAGACGTCACCGTCCTTGTGTATTTCCAGACCTAGAAAGAACTTCACATTTCCAAGACATGACATTTTGAAATGTTGACGTAATTCGGTATACACTAGGCTGATCTCTGGCACGGA
Source organism: Armigeres subalbatus (assembly GCF_024139115.2). Taxonomy (NCBI): domain Eukaryota; kingdom Metazoa; phylum Arthropoda; class Insecta; order Diptera; family Culicidae; genus Armigeres; species Armigeres subalbatus. The sequence goes on along the minus strand of NC_085139.1, from coordinate 51,275,084 downwards.
AAATGCTGGGTAAAGCGTACCATTGGTACTTCGCGTACCTGAAGGAATAAAATAGACCCCATCTCGCGGTCCTTAGCCTCTTACCCAGCAACTCCTATCCCTACCTCCCCGCGGTGCTGGCCGGGATACGAGCAACCTTAGGGAAGATCGGGTAACCAACCCCGGTGGGAACTATGGTCGTATGCTGACAGGGAAGGGGGGGTTTGCTCCTCTCCGGAGGTGCAAATCTTATTGAGCGTCTGTTCTCCATGTCACGATCGGCTCACAACAGCGTCTGTTCTCCATGTTAGGGGCGGCTGATCATCGTCCGAGTGCCAGCGAGGGACTCTAAGTGAAACTGTGCACCATGGTCCACCGGAAATAAGGAGGAATGGTCCTCCGGAAATTTAGGGGGTTTGGTGTCAGGCGCTGCAAGCCAGCCTTTAAAAAATCATAAGCAACGAACAATCAACAAGAGAGTACGGACCGGAGCCATCGGCGAAGACCACTGCGACGAAAAGGGACATCACCATAGCTTTTCGTTTCGGTCAATTCACCGTCTGCCATAATCACATTGCGTTCCGATTTCTTCGTTAAGTTAGTAAAGTAACGCTCCTCGTTTGCCATATGGTAACTTGCACCGCTGTCAACAATCCACGAGCTGTTCTCATCACTGACGATCATGAAGCACTTCCGCAACGCTCTTCTGTAGCCTGCTTCGCATTGGATTTTTCTTCGGAATTCTTCTTATCCCCTCTCTGCTTTTTCTGCCAAAAGTGACAGTTTCTTCAGAAATGTACCGGCTTTTTGCAATAAAAGCACACCTTTTCTGCAGACGCCCCTGGGGCACGGTTTTTCACACCACTTTGTACTGCTTTCATTGTACTCCTCGAACCACCCACCCGCTCGTATTCATCAAGCAACTTCGTTCTAACTAACTGCATCCAAGGCCATCACCAGTCCTGCATATGAGTCGGGTAGCTCCACAATATCATTGGGATCCACAAGGAAACTTTTATTGGCCAGCCACGGTCAGTCTTTCAAAGAGATCACCCAAGCACATCAAAGGGCTTTACAAATTTCCGTTCTCTTAAGGGTTCAAACTGCACAACCGCTTTAACAACGATATGCGGGACGCCAACGTGTTTTTTTATTCGTGAAAGTTACACAAACACTCCAAAAAATCATTTGTACTAGCCGCGTCTTCCACGATCGCTAATTGGTTGTCTTTAATACAAAGTCCAATCGTAGCGCGAGCTTTTCGATCATCTTTGATCCTGCCTTCATCATCGTCATCATCGCTTTTTGGGTCACTCACGACGTACCACAGATCTTCTTGTGTTAATAGCATCTTTATGCGAAACTTCCAGATCTGCCAAATGTGATTGGATATTTTCGCAAAGGAGAATTTACTCGCGTCCGCCATTTTCACACGCGATGTTCAAACGTACTGAACACCACTTTCAACCCGAAAACGAACAAAAAATTTTCATCAACTGCGGAATTTCACTGGGTCTCATAACCTGTAGACTTTCGGAAGACACCGCACGAGTGGAAAAATGTATAACACCGAATTCGGAGCAATAAAGAACAACTCGTTCAATCGCGTTACAAGTAAAGATTTATCAAACGTATTCAGTAATACAAAGGTACATGAAGAATGAAATGTATCGGATGAAGGTCTTGACATTTTTGTTGGTGGCATTGCGAGTACACGGAAAGAAATTAAAGAGTACTTTAAACACCCACTGTAAATCCGACGGTATTGATCTACCGTCCGTGGACTAGACCTGTGCGCGGATCCACTTTGAACCGGCGGTGGCGTGAACGCAATTTTCTGACGGCGGAGTCGGCTTAGCCAGCGGCACGCCACGATTGCTCTCGGCGTGATTCAAAATTATCATGTTGTGGATGTTTGGCGAACAATACTTTTATGGAATATGATCTGCATGTCTCGTGCATTAATAGCAATAAGTATAATTTATGTTGCATGCTGTAAAGTTATCCTTCAGCACTCCCACGCAAATCAACACCACCAACAGTTAGTTCAAGCCTTCACATGCTCATTGATGGTGTTGGTTTGCGTGGGAGTGCAATCAGGCCATGCAGAAGGTGCCTCGATCCTTTTTCATGGTACAGTGTAAGTTTTTTTTGTACTTCCAATGCCTATGAGCATCGGGTTAGGAACAAAAGGCCGAAAGACAAAAGGTCGAAAGACAAATCGTTGAAAGACAAAACGTCGAACGGGACAAAAGGTCGAAAGGAAAGGAAGTTTGAGTTTTTTAAATGTCACATCGATCAGATACACTGGTGTGTACTTTACGCCGGTGTATGCTCAATGCGTGCGCCTGTGTGGCTGCGGCGTGCACTATTTTGACAGATCAAAGTGACATTCAGAAATCCTAGATATTCATGTATTATTGGCACTCATTGGATAAATTTTATTTAATTGTTAAAAATAGTGAAAAATAAAAGAGCATTTTTTTCCAACCGCATAGGACAACTCTGTCTTGCGAAATTCAAACTTTATTCATTTCGTATTAACAATCTTTTTTATCTCTTTCGGAACTATCTAGATATTCATAATATTGTCTTAAAGTAATTACTCCTTCTTTGAAAATTGCTCATTTGATTTGATTGATTAGATGAGTGCGTTATTTCTGCTTGAAGGTAATTGCATTTCATAAATTCTTTTGGAATACACCCAACTTGTTATCAACTTGTTCTTGATAGACCTTTTGTCCCTTTCGACGTTTTGCCCTGTTCGACATTTTGTCCCTTTCGACTTTTTGTCCTTTACAACATTTCGTCTCGTTCGACCTTCTGTGCCTTTCAACGTTTTGTCTTTTCGACCTTTTGTTTTTCGATCTTTTGTCCTTTCGGCATTTTGTCTTTCTTTTCGCCTTTCTCGTACACCAAGGTGTAACGAAAAGGCTATATATGCATTTCCAAGACGATTTTGTGATAGAAGGTCCGGAGACCCATAGTGTTATATACCAATCGACTCAGCTCGACGAATCGATATTGATGTATGTCTGTGTGTGTTAGTGTGTGCGTGTGTGTATGTATGTGCGCAAAATAAAACTCACTCATCTTTAAGACACTTACCTTTATCCGATTTGTTTGCAATAAGTTGCATTCGACTACTATCGAAGTGCTTGATGAACACCAAGCTGCGATACGGCAATTTTCAAATGGGGGATGTAATGCCAACAAAATAGATCAGATGAGAGAATTTCAGCAGGTTATATGTGAAAATCCTACTGAAATTTACAAGAACAGATGAAGGAAATTTTCCAGGAGTTTCCCATCAAGAAATTCTGGGACACGTATTATTCATTTCTCAGAATTTCTGGATTAGGCAGGCCCTGAAACTTATAGATAAGGATTTCTTGGAGTGAATTAAAAAAAGTGGGACTAAAATTCTCCCCTCCCCATATAATTGAACAAGAATTCTTGAAGAAGAAACTTTTTGAAAGTCCTATCGAAGCAATTCACCATAATACAAGGAGAAATAATTTCCTGTTATTCATAGAAGAAAATTTCCTTGTAATTCATGAGGGAGAGATTCCCCAAACTTATTGAAAAGAGAATGATCTAGAAATTTTAGGAAGAGGTGAGTTATTTGCCGGGATCCTCGGAGGATAAATTCCTCCAAATTCCTTATGGAGGATAATTCATCTTAATTTCTGGGGGAAGCAATTGACCTGACCGTGCGAGAGACCTTGGAAGGGCAAAATACCTGAATAAGTATTCCGGAGAATTTCTGTAGAATTTTTGTAGGACAAATATTTGTTTATTTTTATTTATTTAATAATAATCGTCATCTGACATCTGATATCTTAATGACTATAGGGATAAAAATGGAAGAGGTATCCGTCGCGTAGCCCACAGTTTTTCCTTCCCCACCATGTCATCCAGCGCCCAGAGAGTACGACTACCAAAACACGTGTGGTGTTCGAAGGATCCTGCCGAGGGCCTGCCTCGATATCGTTGAACGATGCACTGTATATCGGACCCACATGGCAACCAGCCCTCCTTTCTACCGTCGTCAACTTCCGTCTGCAATGTTTCGCCATTACCGCAGATGCGGAGAAAATGTTCCGGCAAATATGGATCCACCCAGATGACCGGAAATGACAGCAGATCCCCTGGCGGGACAATCCATCCGATATGATTCGATCGTATCAAATGAAAACCATTACGTATGGTCTGGCAAGCTCACCGTTCCACGCTGCTCGCGTGCTGAATCAATTAGCTATTGACGAAGGTCATCGTTACCCACTAGCTGTTCTAGTCATTTTGAAAGGCACCTACGTGGACGACGTCATCTCAGGACACGACAATCACGACACCATGGTCGAAACATGTAAGCAGTTGATGGAGATCATGAAATCTGCAGAGTTTGTTCTGCGAAAGTGGGCCGCAAATTACAAAACGGTTCTCAGTAAAGTACCCCAGAGTTGTGGGAAACATCTGCAGAATTAGAGCTCGATCGTTCGCAAGCAATCAAAACACTGGGTCTGCTGTGGTTCCCCCAAAGGACTTCCTGAACTAAATGTCGTAACCAAGCGGATAGTAGTGTCCGAGATGTCTCAACTCTTTGATCCACTGGGACTCCTCGGAGCAGTGATCGTGAACGCAAAAATGTTTATACAACACCTCTGGGCAGCTATAACTTGTCGTGGGATTTTGAGGTTGCGGAAGAGTCAGCAACATTATGGAAGAAATACCGAAATGACATAAGGCAACTCCAAGCTCTGCAAGTTCCCAGAAGGGTTCTTTGGAACACTGAACGAAAATGCACGATCCATTGTTTCTGCGATGCCTCACAAAAGGGATTCAGCGCCTATCGAAAGGATCGCAATGGATGCACGTGCCGACCGACCTAAACCCTGCCGACCACATCTCCCGAGGAATGCTTGCCAGCCATATCCCTTACGACAAGGTGTGGTGGCATGGTCCAGCGTACCTTACCTCCCTCGTCGAATTGTGGCCGAAGTGTGCGGTTTCGATGCCGACCAAGTCGGAATTACAAGAAGAGATGCGCCCTTTGGTTTCTCTAAATTCGGCCGAAGAGAACGTAACTGTTTTCAATGAATTCTCAGAATTAGCAAAGCTAACAAGATTCGTCGCATACTGTTTCCGATTTCAGAACAACTACAAATTACCGTGAAATCAGCGTGTGTTCACTGCCCTGGCGCCTAAGGATGTGGAATGTGCGTTAAAATCACTGGTTCGCCTGGCTTAACAAAAAAAAATTCCAATGAAGGTTCAACAGTACACCCGTAACGCCACGGAAACCACTGGCAGAATTGCATCGAAATCACCTCTCAAGAATCTCAACATTTTCATGGTTGAATTCGGACTTCTTCGTATTGACGAGCGACTGAAAAACTTGGATGCACCATTCGATACCCGTCATCCAATGCTACTTCCAGCAAATCACAAGTTGAGCTGGCTGATTGCAATCCTACTTTAGCAAACCAGATCAAAAGGGGTGCAGGGGAATACAAGCGGGCAGTCACGGAGATCGCGGTGCTCCCAATCGATTCCGACAACTAAGAGAAGGATGGATCAGCATTATCGCCACCTGGCGACCCAGTAGTCGGTTGAACCGGATGGTTTCAACGGTGGCCGGCATGTTATGAACCTGGAAACATAAAATGAATTTATACATATTAAAACAACAATTGAATTAGATTATAAATATTACCTACCTTCTTACTTACCTTGAAACTTGTAATTAAACACTGACATACAGACACTAAACTCTACTCGAATAATCCCAAAACCCACAAGGAATAGAATGATTTTGTGGCCTTCCATTAAGTCGGTCCGTCGTATTCACGATCGTTTCTCGGTACCGCGACAGTGTCCGTGCGAGTGGATCCAGTGTCCTCAAATTCGTCGTCGAAAATCTCTGGTAACAGTTTCCTTAAACTAATTATTATACAAACATCGATAACATATGCCCAAAATACAGCAATCAGAATACATAAGAAAAACATTAATACAATAAAACAGGACATAGCAATCTTCAGTTTTTCTTTTAATTAGTGCTTAGAAAGTATGCTGCGAAAAGGCGTTGTAAACCAGCTTGCGATGGATTAAAATCAAAAAGATGGAACTAGTTTCTAGAATTCCTGAAGAAGGATTTCTCCAAAATATCTGAGAGATATTCCCAGCGAGTTTTAGAAAAAGAAATTCCTGTGAGGAGAGGAGGGGAGAGGGTGATGCAGTTCATTTGATGTCTTGGTGGAATGATTCCCCATTATTCCTGAATGGGCAAGTTCTCAGAACTCCTGAGGAAGGAAATCCCCAGAATTCTCCGAGATGAAAGAACCCAGAATGATTGGGAAATCCTGTTTTCCAGAATTCATAGAGCGGAAAGAAAAAAATTGTTCAGAATTAAAGAAAAACGACAGTCTGCAGGGGGGAAAGTTTCCTGAAATCCTTGGAGGATAATTTCTGAAGGGGTAAATCATCTAATTATCGATACAGGTATTGCCTGGAGTTTATGCCTTGAGCTCCTTGAGAGCTGCTTTTTTTTATTCATTTATGCTGACTGTCCATTGAGTTGAATTGGATGAGCATTCAACATTTTTTCCATCACAGTTTATCCAAGAGTTCCCTGGCTTTTAGGAATAAAGGTCTGCACGCGTATCCAAACGGCTGTAATCTCTTTTTCAAAATGGATAATGCACTTTGTATTTCATAGAACCAATGCTATTCGGTAGAAATAGCTTTTCAGCAAGAAGAGCCATTTGTCTGGAAAATGTCCTTTCTGCCAAACACCCACTCGAGCAAACGGCATTTTCGGTCTAATGACCCATTCGGCTAAACGACTTTTTCGGAAAAATGGTCAGCCAAAGGAATTATTCGGCTGTACGACATTTTCGGCCATACGTTTCTTTTTATCACATGGTATTTTCGGCCAAAAAACTTACGGGCTAGATGGGATTCGGCCAAATGGTTTGTACAGTCAAATAACTTCCAGTCTTGTGGCCTTCTGACAAATGACTTTCTGTCAAACGGCTCTACCCTGCTAAATTTTTGTATTACAACCAGAAATTCCTTGGATTTCAATGGGAAATTCTTCGGAGTTTCCACTGTAAGGACGTCTCAGTTTTTAAGAAGAGCTTTCCTAAATTTCAACTTAAAATTGTATGGAACTTTCAAGGTAATCATTGATATTTTAGCGATAAATTCTCTGGAGTTTCAACGTGATGTGGGGATATAAATCAGGATATTCTTCAGAAATTCAATTAAATTTTGGAGTTTTGACGGTAAATTCTGTGGACTTTCAAATTTGAATCGGCGTAATAAACTATAGATCAGCGGTGTGACAAATTTTGAACGACGGCGTGCCAAAAACTGTCGCCGGCGGCGTGGCGTGGTGATAGCTGATTCGGCATTGCCGAAAAACTGTTAGCAGAGTGGTGTCGGTGAAGACCTCCGCAGATGATTCATTTCAGCAGCCAGTTGTCCAGACTACATCTGGATTATACGATCGCCCCTTGGTCAAACTGGTTATTTTGGAGGTGCGAATAGGAGTAAAGTTCACCCACTGGACTGTTGTGCCCACCCAATACGCGAACCCGCAGCAACGAACCTGCCACAATGCACATTGGGCCACAGAGCGGAGCTAGCCCGACAAAATACCTTGGAGCTTAGGGGATGCGTAATTTTGAGTTGGTGTCTTCGGAAGAGTGTCGTGTTTTGAAAAAAATATGAAGCCCAGCGTCGAACATTAGTTCAAATTTTCGCCGCATAGGTGGCGCTGCAATACAAACTTGTTTGTTTTACGGTTTAGAGCTTTGGTGTCTTCGGCAAAGTTGTAGAACGTGGAAAAATAATTATAGTTGCCGAAGACACCTAGGCTGTATACCTTTTATTTGCAGAGATATAGTAAAAATTTTAAAGTTTCATCTTTTTTCGATTTTCTTGGACTATTTACGAAAAATGTAAAAGTAACATATTAAAGCTAGTAGTCTGTCACAGTTGATAGTGCTCATGGCTTATGTAAGAGGTTTTAATATTTCATCAAGTTGAAAGAGAAATAATAACCTGAATATTGAAACATTAGTGGGTCAAAGCAAACAACTCATGGCTAACCACGAAAACGAGTTTGCAAACACAATACACTTCAGTTGCCTTCTATTATTTTTCCCAGACTTCAACTTTCATTGGACAACGTGACATATGAAGGAAAAAATAATAAAATTACTAATCTACAAACAATTATGAAAATGCTTTTATTTGCTCACTTCAATAGTAGTTGCACTGATTCTAAGAAGAAATCTCTGGCCGTTTGAGGAAACTATTTTCTCGACAATTGTTCGTATGGTGATACTGGATACTGATATACTAATGCTATGTATGATATGCTTCTTCTTCTTATTGGCATTACATCCCCACACTGGGACAGAGCCGCCTCGCAGCTTAGTGTTCATTAAGCACTTCCACAGTTATTAACTGCGAGGTTTCTTAGCCAGGTTACCATTTTTGCATTCGTATATCATGAGGCTAACACGATGATTCTTTTATGCCCAGGGAAGTCGAGACAATTTCCAATCCGAAAATTGCCTAGACCGGCACCGGGAATCGAACCCAGCCACCCTCAGCATGGTCTTGCTTTGTAGCCGCGCGTTTTACCGCACGGCTAAGGAGGGCCCCGTAGTATGATATGCATAAACTAATTAAAATAACTTACCTTGAGCCATATCGATTATCGGATAAAAGCAAAAAAAAAAACATTCGCTATAATGTTTAACAAGTAAGCCACAATTAATGAAGATGAAATATTTTGATTTTGAAATCTCACCTGCATAACCCTCAGTAAATATGTACTAAGATCAACAGCATACGCTTTGCCTACTACGATTCTTAATCGATATGTTGTGGCAAAGATTTGCAGAACACGTTACCGTGCATCGATTATCATCATAAATTATAATTGGGTTGTTTAGGGGTATATATGTTTTTACATATTCTGAATCTGCATAAAAAACTGAGCCTAACCCCAATTTTTCAGAATTTTTTGAGCCTCGGAACTATTTTTAATTTGCATTTTAAATTTATATGGTATTAAAAAATGTTCTTATGCTGCATGGGCCAACTGTCATTCTATGAATGTTAGTGTCATTCTATCGATTGAAATGGCTTATTGTTTGCTGTATAAAAATGTAAATAAAAGGTTTACAAACAAAATAAAAATTTGTTCGAGATTAGCTAAGCATGCTTTTTATGTTAGACTATAAAAATCTCATATTTTTCTTTACTAAACAACCCAATTGAACATCCTAGTAGTAGGACTGATTTTATCGTAAACAAATATATATGACTAAAAATGTGAATAATGTTATGCGTTTAGATTGCATTAACTCATTGAAATCGATCTTTATCCGATGATTTGTACTGTGTGTTTGTTAGTCGATAAAAATATGGACTGCTCTGATCGGTTCCTTTATTTTAATATGATAGTATAATGTTTCGAATTCAATAACTTCCCTAACTCTATGATACTTTTATACCAAGTTACAGTAAAAACAACTCAAGCATGAACCATAGCCATAATCAGTTGTGTAAATCAGTTAGTTCTGTCGCGTGTGATTAGTTTTTTTTTACAATTTTGGGTAGTGCGAGAAATATAAAAATCATTGAAATTTTACAATTTTAATTATATCTCAGCAATTTGACGACATAGAGCTTAGGTGTCTTCGGCGACTACAGTTATTTTTTTACGTTCTACAACTTTGCCGAAGACACCAAAGCTCTAAAACGTAAAACAAAAAAGTTTGTATTGCAGCGCCACCTATGCGGCGAAAATTTGAACTAATGCTCGACACTGAGCTTTATATTTTTTCAAAACACGACACTCTTCCGAAGACACCAACTCAAAATTACGCATCTCCTAAGCTCCAAGGTATTTTGTCGGGCTAGCTCCGCCCCGTGGCCCAGTGTGCAATGCGCATCGTATACTTGTTGGAAGACTATCTTACGACACCATCCAAGCTATGACTTTAAATAACTATTTGACGGGGGTCGAATAACTGTTGGATGAAGAAGGTAAAACATCGTTCCGATAAAGTTCCTTTAAATTATAAAAAATATTAAAGGCTAAATTGAAACAAAAAATGTGCTGAGTAATGGAAAATCCTGACATACATGTCCTTCAAATGAAAGTTTTCTGGCCTTTAACCTTGTTCTGTTGATACAATGGTTTCACTAAAATCTTTTACTCACCAACGGTCATTCACATACTTTTGCAAAGAGAAATATTTCAAAGCGTGAATATGTAAGCAACATTTTCAACAACTATGTTCTATGATTGAATTTAATCAATTCAATTTGGTGTTGACAAATACGCTACGCTATACAATACACATATTGTCCGTAAGTACTTTCACATTGTAGTCTCAAACTAATCATTTTGTCCAACAGACTCCACCAACGAGAAAGCTAATGGCAGCGTTGATTGAGTAAAAACGAGTCGGTATGATGAACTTCGTGTACGCACCCGGTCGACCAGTGCGGTAATTCCGGCGATTCAATATGAGCAACACATTGCAGAAATGTCCAAACTAATAACAGTGCTGGAGGCCATAAAAGCCGAAAACAATCAGGCGTATCTCGTGCAAAGAGATGATAATTGCATCTATCATATTTTGAAAAGAAAGTACACTAGATTGATTGTGGTTTGTACTTCCGCTTTGGTCGTTTTTTCTTGTCAATTCTCATGACAATGACATTCCGTTTGCAGAATAACACAATGTACAATTGCGAGCTGGTTTGGCCTATAATTATTCACTTCAAATATAATGTCGATTTTGGTGAAAACAAATGTAATCAGAAATGCTTTGTTGCATTATTATTGAAGAGATTGAATTGATAATCAAAACAATCAACGTTTTCAAATCGGCATTTAAAAAGTCACACCCCTCCTATGACATGCCACGAGAACTCTAAATGTATCACATGGACTGTATTTTATTGTAGAGTTACCGTCGGCCTCGGTTCCACCTGAACTGGCGTATTATTGGGAAGAAAACACTTTGCCCTAAAATCTTCTATTTTGGAGTAGAAAGTACGTGAGCTCAAACCCAGAAACATTTATCCCATTTCTGTTGTGCACCAATAAATCTAATTCTAATGGAGATCGAGATTAATTTGAATTTCTATTTGTGCAGGCGTGATGGAATCATACATTGCTGCTATTTCCGTCATCGATCTCAATTATTGCACTAATGATCAAAATCATACATAATTTTGGTTGGATATTATTTACTATCGATTGCGCACACTTTTTGATTACCAATTGCCCGCGTAAAATTAACGGTCGTTCAAAAGTACTTGATTGAAACTCAAAATGCTCTTTTTATCGGGCGGTAGCAGTAGGGTAGTGGCTAGGATTTCCTTTCATGGTTCAATTCTCGTCATGAAGTCGAAAAGCAATGAAAGCAAAATTGCGTTTACTTCATTGCAGCATAACATTCGTTGTGATGCGGCGAAGTTTTGGCTATGTTGCTTTAATTGAATCTACACAAACCTAAGTATTTTACGAAAAATAGAAGCCAGGTGGAAATTTTTGCCGTAACCCTAGTTGTAGTTTTTTGTTTGTTTTGGGAACATCCCGACACATATTTGCTACCAATAGCGATCAAAACAAAAAACCCAACCAAGCTCAATCAGAATGGTGTTATACCTACTTTGCATAAAAAATGAAGCCATTTCTCCCAACTACAGTGTTGAACGAAATAATCGTACTCAGATAGCAAAAATTGATCGTCACTAGAATGAATTTGGCAAAATATTTTAACGATTTTTGATACTGTTTTCAATAGATTGTATATCTAATCTGATTTTAGTCCAGTGGTTATTTTCTTACTAAAAGAAGTCTTAATAACTATTTAATTCCTAAACATGCAACTGCGTAGTATCTGATATTCAATCAAGCATCAGTGAGAAAAGTCACACTATAATCAAAGCTCTCGCACCTTTAATTTGAGGACAGCGATACATGCGAAGCAATATTCTGCTGCTTACAGTCTTGAATGAATGGATAAAATTTCTTCAAGGTCAGAATTCACATAGAAGCATCTATCGGGTTCACCTTGCTGCTATAATAAAATAGGTATGAAACGTAAAAGTAGGCAGATATAGGAAACAACCCTCATAAAAAACCGTCCGCTACTGTAACCGCACAAAGTAATGGAACCGTTAAATTAAAAGAAGTCGGCCGAAAAACTCGTAAAATCTTTCGGGACCGAATGAGGTGCGAAAGCATGGAGCTGCGAAGACGCACAAGCACGGAAGAAGTGGGTAGCACTTCCGCGGCTTCCGCTATTGCGCTGCTTCTTATCAAATTCTGTCGTTGCGCAACATTCTGGTGAGAAGTGTGGTTGAGTTCAGGCTCGCTGCAACACCAACAATAATGTCTGCAGGCGAGTCTGGCTTGAAATAATAAGGCATGAATTACCAGCAATTCGGTTTAATTAAAGAAACATTTAGCTTTCAAGTGCGAATATAATAACGGAATTAGGTGTGCAGAGGTAGAATATCAAACAATAATACCAAAAATTAATATGCAAAATACTTCAGGCATAACATGCGAAGGTATTTTAATACTAAACGAATAGTAATTTTTATGCGTTTGGTATTGTAACAACAGAGTATGTTATGCATGAAGTATTTTGCCTATTAATTGTTGATTATTTTATTATTTTACCTCTTAGGCACACCTATAAACGAACAAACAAACAGCTAGTTCATACCAGTGTAAACTATGAATAACAGAATGAAGTATCATTGAGTTATTTTCTCCTGCTCGGGCTTACATGATCTACAGAAAGCGCAAAAGTTTCGGAAGGGATTTCTGAAGCACATTTACAAGCCTAACATTCTCTCAATATGGTACGATCTGATGTCGATGATTGTTCGTTCACGCTGCTGTTAAGCTGGGACACGATGGAGCACGTGACCCACCAAATCGAATATTTTCTCTAAAATTTAATTAAATTTCTTTCCACTTCAGGAATTCTCTCCAAAATTTCGCCATCAATTCCTCTTAACATTCTTCCAGAGATTTTGTAACCCGCTCCCTTTGCTTGGCGGCCGTAGGCACCATTGCCTTCGCGAATCGAGCATCTGATTACCGTTACAGCCTCGCCAACCGATAAAGAAATCTGAGCCAAATACAGCACCATCGTCAGACCATTACATCATGAAACATAACAACAGAACAACGTTCGTCATCGGGTTGATCGTTGTTGACCGTCGATCAACGGCGCCGCATGCCTATCATTGCATGTCCCGCTGGGCTCAAGCAGCTTTCCCTGACCAATCTAAACTCGGCCTGATATCATGCACTAGCAGTTAACCACACCAACAGAGCCCTAGGCTAGGATAAGTACATCATTAAACGTAAGTACACCTTGTTAAACACTTCATTTTATTCATGAAACTGGAAGTTCCTTTCTTTGCTCACCGAAGCTTAGTTGTGGTTCTGCCCTCAGATATCGAACCAGATTCCTGCTACAGGTCTTGTTATAGAGCGATCCCCCGATCACCATGTCATTACAACCAGAGAATTCTGCGAACGGGTCTCCGTTTTCTTTCATTTCTCTGAGACCATGGCGTCCCATAATGCGCTCATGGTTCGAGTTGTCGGATCCGATTTTCGCATTGAAGTCACCCATACAGATCTTGATATTACCCTTCGAAATGCTATCTACGACGGCATTGAGTTGACTGTAGAAGTTCTCTTTGTCTTGCAGATCGGCAGTATCGGTTGGCGCATAACATTGGATTATAGTAAGGTTTCGGACCCGTGTTCTAAATCTGGCAACGATTATCCTTTCACTTATAGGTTCCCACTTCATAAACGCAGAGAGTGTGCCTGAGCGCTTAGAAGCAAGCCAACTCCGCGATGCCGGGGAGCGTGTTCACCTCGTAAGCAGAGTATAGCAGAGCTTGTTCCGACGGCGTTCTGTGTTCTCCAAAGTTTAGTCAACGGACTTCACTCAGCCCTAAGATTTAAAGCTCCATGCGGCGTGCCTCATTGGCAAGTTGTGCCAATTTACCCTGCTGGGCTAGGGTTAAAACGTTCCATGTTCCTTTGTTTCGCGCTTAGAGTCGTTGCCATAAAATCAGTCCGTATTCTTTCATTATCGGATACTTGAACAAATTGACGTTTCGGGAACAGGAGGTTGCTGGTCCAAGGTTCCCTATCCAACGGTATGCTGAGGAATTCCTGGTGGAACTTGCGGAGGAATTCCTGGATGAACTTGTAGAGGAATTCCTGAAAGAACTTGCGGACGAATTCAAGAGGAACTTGCCGAAGATTCGCGATGGAATTTCAGGAGGGATTCCTGGAGAAACTCATGGAGGAATTCTTGGAATAACTTGCGGTGAAATTCCTGGAGGAAATTGTGGAGGAATTCCTGAAAAAAACTTGCGGAGGAATTACTAGAGGAACTTGTGAAGGAATTACTGAAGGAACCTGCTGAGGCATTTCCAGAGGAAATTGCGGAAGTATGCCTAAAGGAACTTCGGAGGAGTTCCTGAAGGAAATTCCGAAGGAATCCCTGGAGGAAATTGCGGACGAGCTTCTGGAGAAATTTGCCAAGGATTTGTAATGGAACTACGGAAGGAATTCCTAGAGCTACTTCCGGAGGAATGCCTGGAGGAACTTCCGGAGGAATTTCTGGAGGAATTCTTGGAGGAGTTCCTGGAAGAACTTCCGGAGGAATTTCTGGAAGAAAATGCGGAGAAATTCCTGGAGGAAATTGCGGACGGTTTCTGGGAGGAACTTTTTGAAGGAACTTGCGGAGGAATGCCTGGAGGAACCTCTGGAGGAATTCTTGGAAGAAATTCTGGAGGAATTCCTGGAGGAAATTGCGGAGAAATTCCGGGAGGAAATTACGGAGGGTTTTCGGGAGGAACTTGCGGAGGAATTCCTGGAGGAACTTGCTGTTTAATTCCTGTAGGAACTTGCCGAGCAATTCCTGTTGGAACTTGTGGAGGAATTTTTGGAGGAACTTGTGGTGGAATTCGTGTAAAAACTTACGAACGAATTTCTGGGGGGACCTTCAGAGGAAATTCTGGAGGAACATGCTGAAAAATTTCTGGAGGAACTTCCGGAGGAACTTCTAAAGAAATTGTTGGAGGAACTTCCGGAGAAATTCCTGGAGGATCTTCCGAAGAAATTACTGAAGGAATTTGCGCAGAAATTTTCGGGAGAACTTGAGAAGGAACTTGCGGGAGAATTTCTGGAAGATTTTGCGAAAGAATTCCTGAAGGAACTTGCTTAGGATTTCCTGGAGGAACTTGCGAAAGAATTCATGAAATGTATTCCGAAGGCATTCCTGGAGAAACTTGCGGAGGATTTCTTGGAGGAAATTGCGGAAGAACTTCTGGAGGAACTTGTGGAATTATTCCTGGGAGAGTTTGTTGAGGAATTTTTGAAGGAATTTGCGGGGGAATGCCTGGAGGTACTTCTGGAGGAATTCCTTGAGGTACTTCCGGAGGAATTCCTGGAGGAACTTGCGGAGAAATTCCGGGAGAAACTTGCTGATGAATTCCTGGGGGAACTTGCTGAGGAATTCCTGGAGGAACTTGCGAAGGAATTCTTAAAGGAATTTGCCGAGAAATTTCGGGAGAAACTTGCGGAGAATTTTTGAGAGGAAACTGCGGAAGAATTTCTGGAGGAACTTGTGGAGGCATTCCTGCAAGAACTTGTTGAGGAATTCTTAAAAGATCTTGCGGAGGAATACCTGGAGGAACCTTTGGAGGAACTTCTGGAGGAATTTCTGGAGGAATTGCGGAGAAATTCCTGGAGGAAATTACGGAGGGTTTTCGGGAGGAACTTCTGGAGGAATTCCCGGAGGAACTTGCGAAGAAATTCCTGTTGGAACTTGCGAAGGAATTCCTGGAGGAACTTATGGAGAAATACCAGAAAGAACTTGCGGACGATTTTCTGGAGGGATTTCCATAGGAAATCCTGAAGGAGCTTCCGAAAGAATTCCTGGATAAACTTCCGGAGAAATTCCTGGAGGAACTTTCGGAGGAGTTCGTTGTGGAACTTGCGGAGAAATTCCTGAAGGAACTTGCGGAGGAACTCCTAGAGGAGCTTGCGGAAGAACTCCTAGAGGAAATTGCGAAGGAATGCCTGGAGGATTTCTTGGAGGAACTTGTGGAGGAAATTCTGGAGGAACTTGCGCACGAATTTCTGGAGGAACTTGCGCACGAAAGCTGTTTTATGCTATACAAAATTTCACTGTTTTCATACAAAATTCTACTGTTTTATTAGAAACGTTTAACAGAAAAGTATCCTTAACTCAATTTTTGGGGATATTCAATTTTTTACGAAAGTAATCCGACTCAATATTTACGACGTCGGGGTTCTTCTTCTTATTGGCATTACATCCCCACACTGGGACAGAGCCGCCTCACAGCTTAGTGTTCATTAAGCACTTCCACAGTTATTAACTGCGAGGTTTCTAAGCCAGTCTACCATTTTTGCATTCGTATATCATGAGGCTAACACGATGATACTTTATGCCCAGGGAAGTCGAGACAATTTCCAATCCGAAAATTGCCAAGACCGGCACCGGGAATCGAACCCAGCCACCCTCAGCATGGTCTTGCTTGTAGCCGCGCGTCTTACCGCACGGCTAAGGAGGGCCGCGTCTTACCGCACGACGTCGGGGTTAGAGTGTAAAAATAATCAGATATAAAAAATTAATCAGATTCGGAAGCACACGCTCCACGATGAATTCCTTTGAAAGCGCTACAAATGCTGGTGTATTGCATTATCGCCAGTAGTATATAAACAGGAACGTGGCGATTTATCACACCATACTTCTTCCTTTATTATAACTCAGCGGTTCTTAACCTGGGGTACATGTACCCCTGGGGGTACCTTGACCAAAAATGTGTAATGGCGAATGTTTTGCAATTCAAATAAAAACTTATTGATAATTTATGTTTGTGCTAATCACCGCGGATTTATTAATTACTTATTGATAATATTTGGATATTTTCTGTAAGATGCTTGGAAGCCTCATTTCAAGAGGCTTGGAAGCCTCATTTCAAAGGGCTTGGAAGCCTCCTTTCAAGAGGCTTGGAAGCCTCCTTTCAAGAGGCTTGGAAGCCTCCTTTCAAGAGGCTTGGAAGCCTCCTTTCAAGAGGCTTGGAAGCCCCTTTCCAAAAGGCTTGGAAGCCTCCTTTCAAGAGGCTTGGAAGCCTCCTTTCAAGGGGCTTGGAAGCCTCCTTTCAAGAGGCTTGGAAGCCTCCTTTCAAGAGGCTTGGAAGCCTCCTTTCAAGAGGCTTGGAAGCCTCCTTTCAAGAGGCTTGGAAGCCTCCTTTCAAGAGGCTTGAAAGCTTGGTTTCAAGGAGGCTTGGAAGCCTCCTTTCAAGGGGCTTGGAAGCCTCCTTTCAAGGGGCTTGGAAGCCTCCTTTCAAGAGGCTTGGAAGCCTCCTTTCAAGAGGCTCGGAAGCCAACTTTCAAGAGGCTCAGGCTTCATTTCAAGAGGCTCAGGCCTCCTTTCAAGAGGCTCAGGAAGCCTTCTTTCAAGAGGCTTGGAAGCCTCCTTTCCAGAGGCTCAAGCCTAATTTCAAGAAGGTCAGGAAGCCTTCTTCAAGAGGCTCAGAAGCCTTCTTTCAAGAGGCTCAGGCCTCCTTTCAAGAGGCTCAGAAGCCTCCTTTCAAGAGGCTCAGAGCCTCCTTCCAAGAGGCTCAGAAGCCTCCTTCCAAGAGGCTCAGAGCCTCCTTCCAAGAGGCTCAGAGCCTCCTTCCAAGAGGCTCAAGCCTCCTTCCAAGAGGCTCAGAAGCCTCCTTCCAAGAGGCTCAGAAGCCTCCTTCCAAGAGGCTCAGAAGCCTCCTTCCAAGAGGCTCTCAGAGCCTCCTTCAAGAGGCTCAAGCCTCCTTCCAAGAGGCCTCAAGCCTCCTTCCAAGAGGCCTCAGAGCCTCCTTCAAGAGGCTCAGAAGCCTCCTTCCAAGAGGCTCAGAGCCTCCTTCCAAGAGGCTCAGAGCCTCCTTCCAAGAGGCTCAGAGCCTCCTTCCAAGAGGCTCAGAGCCTCCTTCAAGAGGCTCAGGCCTCCTTCAAGAGGCTCAGGCCTCCTTCCAAGAGGCTCAGAAGCCTCCTTCCAAGAGGCCTCGAGCCTCCTTCCAAGAGGCTCAGAAGCCTCCTTCCAAGAGGCTCAGAAGCCTCCTTCCAAGAGGCTCAGAAGCCTCCTTCAAGAGGCTCAGGCCTCCTTCCAAGAGGCTCAGAGCCTCCTTCAAGAGGCTCAGAGCCTCCTTCCAAGAGGCTCAGAGCCTCCTTCCAAGAGGCTCAGAAGCCTCCTTCAAGAGGCTCAGAGCCTCCTTCCAAGAGGCCTCAGGCCTCCTTCCAAGAGGCCTCAGGCCTCCTTCCAAGAGGCTCAGAAGCCTCCTTTCAAGAGCTCAGAGCCTCCTTTCAAGAGGCTCAGAAGCCTCCTTTCAAGAGGCTCAGAAGCCTCCTTTCAAGAGAGCTCAGAAGCCTCCTTTCAAGAGGCTCTCAGAGCCTCCTTTCAAGAGGCTCAAGCCTCCTTTCAAGAGGCTCAAGCCTCCTTTCAAGAGGCCTCAAGCCTCCTTTCAAGAGGCTCAGAAGCCTCCTTTCAAGAGGCTCAGAAGCCTCCTTTCAAGAGGCTCAAGCCTCCTTTCAAGAGGCTCAGAGCCTCCTTTCAAGAGGCTCAGGCCTCCTTTCAAGAGGCTCAGAGCCTCCTTTCAAGAGGCTCAGGAAGCCTCCTTTCAAGAGGCTCAGAAGCCTCCTTTCAAGAGGCCTCAAGCCTCCTTTCAAGAGGCTCAGAAGCCTCCTTTCAAGAGGCTCAGAGCCTCCTTTCAAGAGGCCTCAAGCCTCCCTTCAAGAGGCTCAGAGCCTCCTTTCAAGAGGCTCAGGCCTCCTTTCAAGAGGCCTGGAAGCCTCCTTTCAAGAGGCTCAGAAGCCTCCTTTCAAGAGGCTCAGAAGCCTCCTTTCAAGAGGCCTCAGAGCCTCCTTTCAAGAGGCTCAGAGCCTCCTTTCAAGAGGCTCAAGCCTCCTTTCAAGAGGCTCAGAGCCTCCTTTCAAGAGGCTCAAGCCTCCTTTCAAGAGGCCTCAGAGCCTCCTTTCAAGAGGCTCAGAAGCCTCCTTTCAAGAGGCTCAGAAGCCTCCTTTCAAGAGGCCTCAGAGCCTCCTTTCAAGAGGCCTCAGGCCTCCTTTCAAGAGGCCTCAAGCCTCCTTTCAAGAGGCTCAGAGCCTCCTTTCAAGAGGCTCAAGCCTCCTTTCAAGAGGCTCAAGCCTCCTTTCAAGAGCTCAGAGCCTCCTTTCAAGAGGCTCAGAAGCCTCCTTTCAAGAGGCTCAGGCCTCCTTTCAAGAGGCTCAGAAGCCTCCTTTCAAGAGCTCAGAGCCTCCTTTCAAGAGGCCTGGAAGCCTCCTTTCAAGAGGCTCAGAGCCTCCTTTCAAGAGGCTCAGAGCCTCCTTTCAAGAGGCCTCAGAAGCCTCCTTTCAAGAGGCTCAGAGCCTCCTTTCAAGAGGCTCAGAAGCCTCCTTTCAAGAGGCCTCAAGCCTCCTTTCAAGAGGCTCAGGCCTCCTTTCAAGAGGCCTCAGAAGCCTCCTTTCAAGAGGCTCAGGCCTCCTTTCCAAGAGGCTCAGAAGCCTCCTTTCAAGAGGCTCAGAAGCCTCCTTTCAAGAGCTCAGGCCTCCTTTCAAGAGGCCTCAGAGCCTCCTTTCAAGAGGCTCAAGCCTCCTTTCAAGAGGCCTCAAGGCCTCCTTTCAAGAGGCCTCAGAAGCCTCCTTTCAAGAGGGCTCAGGCCTCCTTTCAAGAGGCTCAGAAGCCTCCTTTCAAGAGGCTCAGAGCCTCCTTTCAAGAGGCTCAGGCCTCCTTTCAAGAGGCTCAGGCCTCCTTTCAAGAGGCTCAGAAGCCTCCTTTCAAGAGGCTCAGAAGCCTCCTTTCAAGAGGCTCAGAGCCTCCTTTCAAGAGGCTCAGAAGCCTCCTTTCAAGAGCTCAGGCCTCCTTTCAAGAGGCTCAGAGCCTCCTTTCAAGAGCTCAGAGCCTCCTTTCAAGAGGCTCAGAAGCCTCCTTTCAAGAGGCTCAGAAGCCTCCTTTCAAGAGGCTCAGAGCCTCCTTTCAAGAGGCTCAAGCCTCCTTTCAAGAGGCCTGGAAGCCTCCTTTCAAGAGGCCTCAGAGCCTCCTTCAAGAGGCTCAAGCCTCCTTTCAAGAGGCTCTGGAAGCCTCCTTTCAAGAGGCTCAGAAGCCTCCTTTCAAGAGGCTCAGGCCTCCTTTCAAGAGCTCAGGAAGCCTCCTCCTTTCAAGAGGCTCAGAGCCTCCTTTCAAGAGGCTCAAGCCTCCTTTCAAGAGGCTCAGAAGCCTCCTTTCAAGAGGCTCAGGCCTCCTTTCAAGAGGCTCAGGCCTCCTTTCAAGAGGCTCAGAAGCCTCCTTTCAAGAGGCTCAGAGCCTCCTTTCAAGAGGCTCAGGCCTCCTTTCAAGAGGCTCAGAGCCTCCTTTCAAGAGGCTCAGGCCTCCTTTCAAGAGGCTCAGAGCCTCCTTTCAAGAGGCTCAGAAGCCTCCTTTCAAGAGGCTCAGAAGCCTCCTTTCAAGAGGCTCAGAGCCTCCTTTCAAGAGGCTCAGAGCCTCCTTTCAAGAGGCTCAGAAGCCTCCTTTCAGAGGCTCAGGCCTCCTTTCAAGAGGCTCCAGCCTCCTTTCAAGAGGCTCAGAAGCCTCCTTTCAAGAGGCTCAGAAGCCTCCTTTCAAGAGGCTCAAGCCTCCTTTCAAGAGGCTCAGAGCCTCCTTTCAGAGGCTCAGGCCTCCTTTCAAGAGGCTCAGAGCCTCCTTTCAAGAGGCTCAGAAGCCTCCCTTTCAAGAGGCTCAGGAAGCCTCCTTTCAAGAAGGCTCAGAAGCCTCCTTTCAAGAGGCTCAGAAGCCTCCTTTCAAGAGGCTCAGAAGCCTCCTTTCAAGAGCTCAAGCCTCCTTTCAAGAGGCTCAGAAGCCTCCTTTCCAAGAGGGCTCAGGAAGCCTCCTTTCAAGAGGCTCAGAAGCCTCCTTTCAAGAGGCTCAGAAGCCTCCTTTCAAGAGGCCTCAGAGCCTCCTTTCAAGAGGCTCAGAGCCTCCTTTCAAGAAGGCTCAGAAGCCTCCTTTCAAGAGGCTCAAGCCTCCTTTCAAGAGGCTCAGAGCCTCCTTTCAAGAGGCTCCAGGCCTCCTTTCAAAGAGCTCAGAGCCTCCTTTCAAGAGGCTCAGAGCCTCCTTTCAAGAGGCTCAGAGCCTCCTTTCAAGAGGCTCAGAAGCCTCCTTTCAAGAGGCTCAGAATCCTCCTTTCAAGAGGCTCAGGAATCCTCCTTTCAGAGGCTCAGAAGCCTCCTTTCAAGAGGCTCAGAGCCTCCTTTCAAGAGGCTCAGAAGCCTCCTTTCAAGAGGCTCAGGCCTCCTTTCAAGAGGCTCAGAAGCCTCCTTTCAAGAGGCTCAGAGCCTCCTTTCAAGAGGCTCAGAGCCTCCTTTCAAGAGGCTCAGGCCTCCTTTCAAGAGGCTCAGGAAGCCTCCTTTCAAGAGGCTCAGGCCTCCTTTCAAGAGGCTCAGAGCCTCCTTTCAAGAGGCCTGGAAGCCTCCTTTCAAGAGGCTCAGAGCCTCCTTTCAAGAGGCTCAGAAGCCTCCTTTCAAGAGGCTCAGAGCCTCCTTTCAAGAGGCTCAGAGCCTCCTTTCAAGAGGCTCAGAGCCTCCTTTCAAGAGGCTCAGGAAGCCTCCTTTCAAGAGAGCTCAGAAGCCTCCTTTCAAGAGGCTCAGAGCCTCCTTTCAAGAGGCTCAAGCCTCCTTTCAAGAGGCTCAGAGCCTCCTTTCAAGAGGCTCAGAGCCTCCTTTCAAGAGGCTCAGAAGCCTCCTTTCAAGAGGCTCAGGAAGCCTCCTTTCAAGAGGCTCAGAGCCTCCTTTCAAGAGGCTCAGGCCTCCTTTCAAGAGCTCAGGCCTCCTTTCAAGAGGCTCAGAGCCTCCTTTCAAGAGGCTCAGAAGCCTCCTTTCAAGAGGCTCAGAGCCTCCTTTCAAGAGGCTCAGAGCCTCCTTTCAGAGGCTCAGGCCTCCTTTCAAGAGAGCTCAAGCCTCCTTTCAAGGCTCAGAGCCTCCTTTCAAGAGGCTCAGAGCCTCCTTTCAAGAGGCTCAGAGCCTCCTTTCAAGAGGCTCAAGGCCTCCTTTCAAGAGAGCTCAGAGCCTCCTTTCAAGAGGCTCAGAAGCCTCCTTTCAAGAGGCTCAGAGCCTCCTTTCAAGAGGCTCAGAGCCTCCTTTCAAGAGGCTCAGAGCCTCCTTTCAAGAGCTCAGGCCTCCTTTCAAGAGCTCAGGAAGCCTCCTTTCAAGAGGCTCAGAAGCCTCCCTTTCAAGAGCTCAAGCCTCCTTTCAAGAGGCTCAGAAGCCTCCTTTCAAGAGGCTCAAGCCTCCTTTCAAGAGGCTCAGGCCTCCTTTCAAGAGGCTCAGAAGCCTCCTTTCAAGAGCTCAGGAAGCCTCCTTTCAAGAGGCTCAGGCCTCCTTTCAAGAGGCTCAGAAGCCTCCTTTCAAGAGGCTCAGAAGCCTCCTTTCAAGAGCTCAGAAGCCTCCTTTCAAGAGGCTCAGAAGCCTCCTTTCCAAGAGCTCAAGCCTCCTTTCAAGAGGCTCAGAGCCTCCTTTCAAGAGCTCAGAGCCTCCTTTCAAGAGGCTCAGAGCCTCCTTTCCAAGAGGCTCAGAAGCCTCCTTTCAAGAGGCTCAGAGCCTCCTTTCAAGAGGCTCAGAGCCTCCTTTCAAGAGGCTCAGAAGCCTCCTTTCAAGAGAGCTCAGAGCCTCCTTTCAAGAGCTCAGGCCTCCCTTTCAAGAGGCTCAGGCCTCCTTTCAAGAGGCTCAGAGCCTCCTTTCAAGAGGCTCAGAGCCTCCTTTCCAAGAGGCTCAGGCCTCCTTTCAAGAGGCTCAGGCCTCCTTTCAAGAGGCTCAGAAGCCTCCTTTCAAGAAGGCTCAGAGCCTCCTTTCAAAACTCAGAAGCCTCCTTTCAAGAGGCTCAGAAGCCTCCTTTCAAGAGGCTCAGGCCTCCTTTCAAGAGCTCAAGCCTCCTTTCAAGAGGCTCAGAGCCTCCTTTCAAGAGGCTCAGAAGCCTCCTTTCAAGAGGCTCAGAAGCCTCCTTTCAAGAGGCTCAGAGCCTCCCTTTCAAGAGGCTCAGGCCTCCTTTCAAGAGGCTCAGGAAGCCTCCTTTCAAGAGGCTCAAGCCTCCTTTCAAGAGGCTCAGGCCTCCTTTCAAGAAGGCTCAGGCCTCCTTTCAAGAGGCTCAGAAGCCTCCTTTCAAGAGGCTCAGAGCCTCCTTTCAAGAGGCTCAGGCCTCCTTTCAAGAGGCTCAGAAGCCTCCTTTCAAAGAGCTCAAGCCTCCTTTCAAGAGCTCAGAAGCCTCCTTTCCAAGAGGCTCAGAAGCCTCCTTTCAAGAGCTCAGAGCCTCCTTTCAAGAGGCTCAGAAGCCTCCTTTCAAGAGGCTCAGGCCTCCTTTCAAGAGGCTCAGGCCTCCTTTCAAGAGGCTCAGAGCCTCCTTTCAAGAGGCTCAGAAGCCTCCTTTCCAAGAGGCTCAGGAAGCCTCCTTTCAAGAGGCTCAGAGCCTCCTTTCAAGAGCTCAAGCCTCCTTTCAAGAGGCTCAGAAGCCTCCTTTCAAGAGGCTCAGAGCCTCCTTTCAAGAGGCTCAGGCCTCCTTTCAAGAGGCTCAAGCCTCCTTTCAAGAGGCTCAGAGCCTCCTTTCAAGAGCTCAAAGCCTCCTTTCAAGAAGCTCAGAAGCCTCCTTTCAAGAGGCTCAAGCCTCCTTTCA
The DNA here is from genome assembly GCF_024139115.2 of Armigeres subalbatus. NCBI lineage: Eukaryota > Metazoa > Arthropoda > Insecta > Diptera > Culicidae > Armigeres > Armigeres subalbatus. Next base: position 51,251,319 of record NC_085139.1, on the reverse strand, counting down.
AGAGGCTCAAGCCTCCTTTCAAGAGCTCAAAGCCTCCTTTCAAGAAGCTCAGAAGCCTCCTTTCAAGAGCTCAGAAGCCTCCTTTCAAAGAGCTCAGAAGCCTCCTTTCAAGAGGCTCAGAGCCTCCTTTCAAGAGGCTCAGGCCTCCTTTCAAGAGGCTCAGAAGCCTCCTTTCAAGAGGCTCAGAGCCTCCTTTCAAGAGAGCTCAGAAGCCTCCTTTCAAGAGGCTCAAGCCTCCTTTCAAGAGGCTCAGAAGCCTCCTTTCAAGAGGCTCAAGCCTCCTTTCAAGAGCTCAGAATCCTCCTTTCAAGAGGCTCAGAATCCTCCTTTCAAGAGGCTCGGAATCCTCCTTTCAAGAGGCTCGGAATCCTCCTTCCAAGAGGCTCGGAAGCCTTCTTTCAAGAGGCTTGATTGTTATTTGACTCCAAAAAATTATATCAGAATTGCGTATTTTACGTTTACGTTATTTCACGTTTAATTTCGTTTCGTTTCGTAAAATTTCAAATCAAATGGACCTTGAATTCGTATCGTTTCGAAATATCGAAAGTAGGGTAAATCACTACTTGGGCCTATGGACCCGGTTCCCGGCTCACTGCACATAAAACTAATGATTTATACTATTTGAAAGCCGTAGGGTAATGATTGATAATTTTTAAAAAGTCTCCCATTTATTTTTCACAATACTCAATATTTTTCAACCACTTGTTTTATTCCTAATTGATCTGTAGAGAACATATGATATGAATCGAAAAATATATTCGGCTATTTTCGGAAGTTAGTCTAAATGTGATGAATTTGGGACTCCTGTTTGAGCGTGTATGACTGAGTGCGGTGGAGAGGCATGAATCAGTTTTGAAACGATTTCGTTGACGCGAGGACGTGCGGTTTCATGAAGTCACGACAATTTTTTAACCGTGTAAAGTAATATAGTGGATTTTGATGATTGGTTTTGTTTTCCATCCCTTGCGATGTACAAGCGTATTAAAAAAGAGGGGTACGGAAGAAGACAGTTCCATGCATCATGTAATGTGGTTCTGGTAATTATATAATCGTCATGCTAAAACGAAAGCTGGGGTATTTTAATTAAAATGTAACGGACTCCTTGTCACCTGTCACATTCCGAGCAATCATGGAGGGAATGTTTGCTTTGAAATTGAAATCGTTTTGACAGATTTAGATTTGAAAGTAACAATTATGACAATATTGAAGCGGAGGTTTGTCTATAATTCTTTAATTGTTTTACGTAAACCAATCTCTGTGAATATACGGTAAAATTTCTTTCAATGTTGTTTCCAAGAAGAGGAAGAAGAAGCTATATGTAAATATCGCGAGATTCCTCGCAATGAACATGCAAATCGAAGCACAGATGCAAAAGCAATAGAGTTGTTAAAGATTTATGAACATATTATGGTCGACGTAAGTTACTACTATTGTTTCTCACTGATGTCAGGTATACTGCCGTTATACGCATAACTGTCCCATGGATATAGGGAATCCCAGCAAACATGGGACAAATATGCGTATGACGGCAGTATAGGTCACGAGTAAAATTTTGAAAAACTATAATTTCGATTTGTTTGCAAAGATCACATCGCAAACGTTCTCGACCACAATGTAGCACATGAATTGTCTTGTCAGCTAATAATTAATAAATGCTGATGATGATATGTTGAGTTTTGGCCTGGAACTGTACAATGCAAATAATGGCTTTTGTAACAATACATATACATAATATTCTGACTGAATAGAATCTTGATTTTCATTATGTGAGCTAGTATAAAGTTAATACGTTTTTTTACGATTCCGCATGCTGATGATTCACTGAAGTTCAAAATTTATTGTGTTAATTGATTATTGCCAGGATATAGGGTGTATGGCAACCGAATAAAATTTTGAAAAAAGACCTAGATCAAACTTTGGGTCAAGGAATTCCAACTTTGAAGTGAGTTGGTCAATGGCCGGAATCGCCATCGGACCTAGTTGGGTCAAGGAAGTCCTACTCTGGAGTTAGTTGGTCGATGCCCGGAATCGCCTTCGGACCTAGTTGGGTCAGGGAAATCCAACTCTGGAGTGAGTTGGTCGATGGCCGATATCGCCATCGGACCTAGTTGGGTCAAGGAAATACAACTCTGGAGAGAGTTGGTCGATGGCCGGAATCGCCATCGGACCTAGTTGGGTTATGGAAATCCAACTCTGGAGTGAGTTGGTCGATGGCCGGAATCGCCGTCGGACCAGTTGGGTCAGGGAAATCCAACTCTGGAGTGAGTTGGTCGATGGCCGGAATCGCCATCGGACCTAGTTGGGTTATGGAAATCCAACTCTGGAGTGAGTTGGTCGATGGCCGGAATCGCCGTCGGACCTAGTTGGGTCAGGGAAATCCAACTCTGGAGTGAGTTGGTCGATGGCCGGAATCGCCGTCGGACCAGTTGGGTCAGGGAAATCCAACTCTGGAGTGAGTTGGTCGATGGCCGGAATCGCCATCGGACCTAGTTGGGTCAAGGAAATCCAACTCTGGAGTGAGTTGGTCGATGGCCGGAATCGCCGTCGGACAACTCTGGAGTGAGTTGGTCGATGGCCGGAATCGCCATCGGACCTAGTTGGGATATGGAAATCCAACTCTGGAGTGAGTTGGTCGATGGCCGGAATCGCCGTCGGACCTAGTTGGGTCAAGGAAATCCAACTCTGGAGTGAGTTGGTCGATGGCCGGAATCGCCGTCGGACCTAGTTGGGTCAAGGAAATCTAACTCTGGAGTGAGTTGGTCGATGGCCGGAATCGCCGTCGGACCTAGTTGGGTCAGGGAAATCCAACTCTGGAGTGAGTTGGTCGATGGCCGGAATCGCCATCGGACCTAGTTGGGTCAAGGAAATCCAACTCTGGAGTGAGTTGGTCGATGGCCGGAATCGCCGTCGGACCTAGTTGGGTCAGGGAAATCCAACTCTGGAGTGAGTTGGTCGATGGCCGGAATCGCCGTCGGACCAGTTGGGTCAGGGAAATCCAACTCTGGAGTGAGTTGGTCGATGGCCGGAATCGCCATCGGACCTAGTTGGGTCAAGGAAATCCAACTCTGGAGTGAGTTGGTCGATGGCCGGAATCGCCGTCGGACCGAGTTGGGACAGGGAAAGCCAACTCTAGGGGAAGTTGGTCGATGGCCGGAGTCGCCGTCGGACCAGTTGGGTCAGGGAAATCCAACTCTGGAGTGAGTTGGTCGATGGCCGGAATCGCCATCGGACCTAGTTGGGTCAAGGAAATCCAACTCTGGAGTGAGTTGGTCGATGGCCGGAATCGCCGTCGGACCTAGTTGGGTCAAGGAAATCCAACTCTGGAGTGAGTTGGTCGATGGCCGGAATCGCCGTCGGACCTAGTTGGGTCAGGGAAATCCAACTCTGGAGTGAGTTGGTCGATGGCCGGAATCGCCATCGGACCTAGTTGGGTCAAGGAAATCCAGCCCTGGAGTGGGTTGCTCGATGGCCGGAACCGTCATTGGAACTAGTTGGGTCAAAGAAATCTAACCCTGGAGTGGGTTAATCGATGGCCGGAATCGCCGTCGGACCTAGTTTGGTCAAGGAAATTCAACTCTGGAGCGAGTTGGTCAATGGCCGGAATCGCCATCGGACCTAGTTGGGTCAGGGAAATCCAACTCTGGAGTGAGTTGGTCGATGGCCGGAATCGCCGTCGGACCTAGTTGGGTCAGGGAAATCCAACTCTGGAGTGAGTTGGTCGATGGCCGGAATCGCCATCGGACCTAGTTGGGTCAGGGAAATCCAACTCTCGAGTGAGTTGGTCGATGGCCGGAATCGCCATCGGACCTAGTTGGGTCAAGGAAATCCAACTCTGGAGAGAGTTGGTCGATGGCCGGAATCGCCATCGGACCTAGTTGGGTCAAGGAAATCCAACTCTGGAGTGAGTTGGTCGATGGCCGGAATCGCCATCGGACCTAGTTCGGTCAGGGAAATTCAACTCTGGAGTGAGTTGGTCAATGGCCGGAATCGCCGTCGGACCTAGTTGGGTCAGGGAAATCCAACTCTGGAGTGAGTTGGTCGATGGCCGGAATCGCCGTCGGACCTAGTTGGGTCAGGGAAATCCAACTCTGGAGTGAGTTGGTCGATGGCCGGGATGGCCGTCGGACCTAATTGGGGCAGGGAAATTAAAATCTGGAGTGAGTTGGTCAATGGACAGAATCGCCATAGGACATAGTTGGGTCAAGGAAATCCAACTCTGGGTGAGTTGGCCAATGGCCGAAATCGCCATCGGACCCTAGTTGGGTCAGGAAATCCAACTCTGGGTGAGTTGGTCGATGGCCGGAGTCTCCAGCGGACCTAGTTGGGTCAAGGAAATCCAACTCTGGAGTGACTCTACGCATGAAGGCATAGTCAAAATCAGCAGCTGTTAGTTATCGGGTGTTAGAACGTATATATTTTGATGCTGGAAGGATGTTATGAGCCTGGAAAACTCTACCCATGAAGGCATAGTCAATATCAGCAGTTGTTAGTTATTGGGTGTTAGAACGTATAAATTTGTGTACAGAGAAGTAAGTCCAATATTTTCTGATTTTATGCTGGAAGGATGTTATGAGCCTGGAAACTCTATCCATGAAGGCACAGTCAAAATCAGCAGTTGTTAGTTATCGGATGTTAGAACGTATAAATTTGTGTACAGAGAAGTAAGTCCAATATTTTCTGATTTGATGCTGGAAGGATGTTATGAGCCTGGAAAACTCTACCCATGAAGGCATAGTCAAAATCAGCAGTTGTTAGTTATTGGGTGTTAGAACGTATAAATTTGTGTACAGAGAAGTTAGTCAAATATTTTCTGATTTTATGCTGGAAGGATGTTATGAGCCTGGAAAACTCTACCCTTGAAGGCATAGTCAAAATCAGCAGCTGTTAGTTATCTGGTGTGAGAACGTATAAATTTGTGTACAGAGAAGTTAGTCAAATATTTTCTGATTTGATGCTGGAAGGATGTTATGAGCCTGGAAAACTCTACCCATGAAGGCATAGTCAAAATCAGCAGTTGTTAGTTATTGGGTGTTAGAACGTATAAATTTGTGTACAGAGAAGTTAGTCAAATATTTTCTGATTTTATGCTGGAAGGATGTTATGAGCCTGGAAAACTCTACCCTTGAAGGCATAGTCAAAATCAGCAGCTGTTAGTTATCGGGTGTGAGAACGTATAAATTTGTGTACAGAGAAATAAGTCCAATATTTTTTGATTTGATGCTGGAAGGATGTTATGAGCCTGGAAAACTCTACCCATGAAGGCATAGTCAAAATCAGCAGCTGTTAGTTATCGGGTGTTAGAACGTATAAATTTGTGTACAGAGAAGTAAGTCCAATATTTTCTGATTTTATGCTGGAAGGATGTTATGAGCCTGGAAACTCTATCCATGAAGGCACAGTCAAAATCAGCAGTTGTTAGTTATCGGATGTTAGAACGTATAAATTTGTGTACAGAGAAGTAAGTCCAATATTTTCTGATTTGATGCTGGAAGGATGTTATGAGCCTGGAAAACTCTACCCATGAAGGCATAGTCAAAATCAGCAGTTGTTAGTTATTGGGTGTTAGAACGTATAAATTTGTGTACAGAGAAGTTAGTCAAATATTTTCTGATTTTATGCTGGAAGGATGTTATGAGCCTGGAAAACTCTACCCTTGAAGGCATAGTCAAAATCAGCAGCTGTTAGTTATCGGATGTGAGAACGTATAAATTTGTGTACAGAGAAGTTAGTCAAATATTTTCTGATTTTATGCTGGAAGGATGTTATGAGCCTGGAAAACTCTACCCTTGAAGGCATAGTCAAAATCAGCAGCTGTTAGTTATCGGGTGTGAGAACGTATAAATTTGTGTACAGAGAAGTTAGTCAAATATTTTCTGATTTGATACTGGAAGGATGTTATGAGCCTGGAAAACTCTACCCATGAAGGCATAGTCAAAATCAGCAGTTGTTAGTTATCGGATGTTAGAACGTATAAATTTGTGTACAGAGCAGTTAGTCAAATATTTTCTGATTTGATGCTGGAAGGATGTTATGAGCCTGGAAAACTCTACCCATGAAGGCATAGTCAAAATCAGCAGTTGTTAGTTATTGGGTGTTAGAACGTATAAATTTGTGTACAGAGAAGTAAGTCCAATATTTTCTGATTTTATGCTGGAAGGATGTTATGAACCTGGAAAACTCTACCCTTGAAGGCATAGTCAAAATCAGCAGCTGTTAGTTATCGGATGTGAGAACGTATAAATTTGTGTACAGAGAAGTTAGTCAAATATTTTCTGATTTTATGCTGGAAGGATGTTATGAGCCTGGAAAACTCTACCCTTGAAGGCATAGTCAAAATCAGCAGTTGTTAGTGATCGGGTGTGAGAACGTATAAATTTGTGTACAGAGAAGTTAGTCAAATATTTTCTGATTTTATGCTGGAAGGATGTTATGAGCCTGGAAAACTCTACCCTTGAAGGCATAGTCAAAATCAGCAGCTGTTAGTTATCGGGTGTTAGAACGTATAAATTTGTGTACAGAGAAGTTAGTCAAATATTTTCTGATTTGATGCTGGAAGGATGTTATGAACCTGAAAAACTCTGCCCTTGAAGGCATACCCAAAATCAGTAGTGGTTAGATATCGAGTGTTAGAATGTGTAAATTTGGATACAATTGAGATTTGTTTGTCTGCTTTGATGCTGGAATACTTCTATGAGCATGGAAAACAGGACCCATGAGGGAATGATCTAATTCAGCAGCTTAACTAATAGCTTGTTATCAAGAGTTGAAATGTTCAATTTTGTGTTCATAAAATTAGAGTAGAAAGTGTAAATTACAATCCCACACATTCGACTTTGAGAGTAGAGGAGAAGGTGAATGTAGAGAACATATGATATGAATCGAAAAATATATTCGGCTATTTTCGGAAGTTAGTCTAAATGTGATGAATTTGGGACTCCTGTTTGAGCGTGTATGACTGAGTGCGGTGGAGAGGAATGAATCAGTTTTGAAACGATTTCGTTGACGCGAGGACGTGCGGTTTCATGAAGTCACGACATGATCCAATTGTATAAAATAAAAATGTTGATTTCAAAATGTCGCTCTCCGATGCCACACCACTGAGCCGGAGTGATTCTTTCCACTTTTACAAAACGCATCAAATAAACACCTATCTGAAAATCGTCACAGTGCTCGATACAACCATTGCTTGAAGCTGTTAATCACCACACCATCATTCTACCCACACGCGCTTCAATTCTTCCTAATTTTTCGTTTCACAAGAACTTATTTAAACACATTATGGAACGTACACACGGTCAAGCAGTTTGACCAACATTTACTCCACCTCTCGTTCATTCAAACATCCATCAAGTTTCACCAACAGCGACATGAACAATCAATTTATTCGACCAACAATATTACACACGAACGACTGAAGCGCCAACTTGAGCACCAACCATCAAAAAATATATGAGGGTTTGTGCAACTTCACTACAAATGCTCAAACATGTTCGGCGAACCTTGACTCCACCCCCAACAAGTCAAAACCAAAATCAAACCGTTTTAATTTTTTCCAACCGAGTCTCCAACTGTCAAATGGTTGTTCGAACAACTTCACACACGTTCAAACAAAGCAGCAACCGAAGTGTTTTCTTGGGGGCGGAGTCAATGTTCGTCAAACTGCTTGACTGGTGTGTACGTTGCATTAGAGTACATTTTAAAAATGTATCCTCAAACCGATCAAAAAATCACCTCGGCCCAAGAACTTCTTGCCGCACCGTGCTGCCAAAAGGCCAGGAGTATGAAAATGATCCTTCATTGTTAATAGGAAAACTGTCTAATACGTTGACGCTATCATGTTATTTATAATATTCTCGATTTCAAAAGGTGAAAAAAATATTGTTTTTAAGTATTTGGAAGAAATTTGGATGAGTAAATATGTCTTCTCAACCAAATAAAAATGATTATGAAAAATACCATCTGGCATCTTGTTGTTGTGGAACGTGCATATTTTTGTTTACGTCGCATTTTCTACCGTCCCGAGAGAGAATGAGAGTAAAATGTTGAGAGATTGAGTGAAATTTTGCTTAGGCCGGGAACTAGTTTTTTTGTATGCCGGAATGGGAATCGCTATGACTGAAATGAGTGCTGCACATCATTAATTAAAATCAAATAAAAGCTTTTTGAACGATATTTAGCACGGATATCTATTTTTAAGCAGAAGTGAACCTCAATGCAGTATTATACAGCCCACAAAATTCAGGAAAAATTGCTTCCTGTCATAAATATCAATTAAATAATGCAGTCGAACGCAAGTTTGGCCGGGAATGGGGTAAGAAACCCTAAATCTATGTTTCGTTCATCATCCTCAACCCTGATTCTGTTTGTGCTCCCATGTTCAATTGTTCATTAATCAATAATTCCAAGTGCTCCTTCCACTTGGCAGTCACCACTACTGCTTGGTCGGTCAACAGATGTACGGAGCTGTCACTGTTTATGATCTTGTATATGTTGTTGATGTGCCAGAAATATTTGGTGTACATTAGCAGATATCACGAAAAAGCTGCAAGGTATGGCTTGACGGTATCACAACTGTATCTCGAATGCTGAACTTCATCGATGATGGAATCAGAAACCGATATCAACAGAGATTTAAGAGCGTAGGAGTTGAGTCAACCACCTCTGTATTACAAAAGAGCGGATATAGAATCTGTATGGAAGCGTCGGACTGAAATTCGGCAGGAAATCGCAGCAAAGGCAGATCCAAGGGTTCGTGTTGATAGGAAGTGATGAGAAAAAAATCTTTCTTTAGAAACAACGAAGTATGGTTTGAATAGTTAATTTGCAGAAAAATCGTTAATGTAGCTATAAGGCCACCTACTTACTGTTCCGGATTTCTATCTCATGGCTAATCAAAACCAATTTAATTTGGTTTGTTAATTTTTTCTCAGCAATAAACACACGTGTTAGCAAAAAAGATCCGATGAAATTGGAGGTCTTTATGTGATGAGAATTTGTTACAATAAGCTCGAACATGAAACAGTTCCTGTATTTATTAGAAAAAAAACTAGTTCATCGTGGATTAATTTTCACTCATTGAATCTCCTGCAATACATTAGACCACTGTTTCAATATTTGAAAGGCATCCATGATGATTTATAATTGATCTACAAAGTCATGTTTCTGATGCGATCTCTGTGAAATTTCTGATCCCAACACTTCATCTGACAAATCGGCCTTGCAGTGCTTCCTTTATAGTAACATTGTATAAACATCTAATGGTTGTTCGTCAATGGTGGCAACAACTTGCACATTTTTTATTGCCTTGTCTTTCCATGGAATGGAATCTCGTGCATTAATCGCTTCCCTACATTCATTATTGCTGGTATGCACTCGATATCGAATGTATTGATGGCAGAATCGTAGGAACCTCAAACCGGATAATGGATCAACCAACTCACAAACCAGTGTGCTGTCTGTGTGTGGTGGTCGAATATTTTCGTTGGAAAGTGAGATCATTATTTTCGAATATCTGACATGCAGTCGATCACACCGTCTTCGTTGACGTTGCATGGGTTGATCGTTCCGCTAACCCGCCAAACAAGTGTGTCAATAAATTAGATAAAGTGGCCGATCCATAAAATGTGGTGGGCCACAAGAAAAAAAACAAGTTAATTTGACGGATTGGTGAAATTGCATCCACTAGTGGATGGATGTGTAAGCGATCTTGAAAAAAGACATTGAATGTGTTCAAATTAAATATAAGTTGGACATGTGTATCTGCGTAAAAAAAATCTGTTATTATGAACTTTTTCGGCAGCTTCATTCAGGTCGAATAAACTAAATATTTGGATTTCCGCTATAACTTTCGCTTATTATGACTAAAATTGTAGATTTGACGTGCCTTGATGCTCCGATCATGAGTTTCTGCAGATTTTTGCATCACTGAACTCGAATCAATGCCAATGCAAGTCTAATTAGGAATTTATCAACAATCTCTCCTTTTTTCAATGCTAATTGATTATTAAATTTCATAATCGGTTTTGTAACAACGTAACCATTTCAAAACATTGTTGGTTTAAAATATAGAAAACTGATCAATATGACAAAATTCAAGTCTTATCTAGAATACCTTTCTCGATATGGAACAAAAAACCGTATGAATCGATCAATCGACAGAAGTGGGTGACACATATGAGCAACCAGCAAAACAAAATTTACGGTACAACGAGTATTTTGCTAAACTTCTATAACTTCTAATGGGTTCACTTCCTGAACAGCATGTCGCATTAGTTTTAATTGGAACCATATCTGATACTGTTATTGCCTAGTGCTGAAAGCTGGACAACATTTTCGTCGTTATGTCGCATGTATCGATGCTGGCATTCAATAAGCCAACAGTCTCTGTGGTCAAAAAATATGTACCCTACTACGGATTCTCAACACACCTGTATACGTAGATCAGCTGAATGTGCATAATCTCCTCTCAAGCTGCTGTCTACTACCGATTGAACCGCCATACTACGACGACAAGATAAATCGATGCCTTTATGGGGGAAATGAACAAATACCTCACTCAATTTTCATAAAAACCTCGAGTAACAATGAGAAAATAATTTTTGAAACCTCATGATTAGGCATTGGAATCAAGCCAGCACTAGAATCTTGCAATCGGTATTGATAAATAAACAGGCTCAAGCAAGCTTTTCCAACGGGGGCATTTTTGGACACGTCCCCTCATATATTTCTTTATTTTCTCTGTTTTCCGTTGGTTTCGCCTCGTGGACACTTTTGCAACTGCTTAGCGCCATTTGGGGTGGTAAGCGAAACACCGCAGATTTGTCTCCCCGCGACGGCACGTACAATATTTGTCTGCCGTCATCTGACGTTGATGGGTTTACCTTTAGTTCTCAATTAGCTCTTTGTTTGTGTTTTGAGGCGAATCGAACGGGCGGGCGGACCTAAGGCGGACCTTAGAAAAAGTAAAGCAGAGGTGAATCTCGAACGCATATTTTCCGCATTAATTGAAAGTGAAATGTTGTATGCTCTGACAAATCAACAATACTCGCCCTTCACTCGTTTCCTGAACGCGTTGGAATCGACTGGTGAAGACATGCAAATTATGTGGAAAGGCTTGAGGTCTCAAAAAGGAAATATAGCGAAAAGCGCATGAAATCGTCAATTAGATGTTTCTTAGCAGCCAATGCCCAGCCCACGCTTCTTGGACGAAGAAAGTGTTGCTTCAAAGTCCACCAATTGTGACACAACAGTGTGATGGGTGTGTACACAAGTTCCAGCTTTGTTGGGACAGTATAATAAGCAAAACGTTACAAAACTGACAAATTATGTTCAAGTTGAACGGAGGATGGAGCTAACAAGTTATGCTACTGTATGGCCGAAGAAAAGGAACATGTTCACCGGTACCCTTTTCAACATCGTTACCGTAATGAGTAGCTCTGTTAGGGTTTTCTCTGTTTTCAAGCAGTTTCCGTTCGTTTGAATGCTTATATGGGCTATCTTTTTATGGGTTATCCCTTTTTGACCTTTGACTTATGATTTCGGCTCTACTAAACTGACGAGTCTTATTGTTTTTCCATCACTAGTGTGGCCATGGTCCGTAACTAGCTTATGAGGATTCAGCTACGTTTGAATGCGGCTTACTGATTGGACTGAGTTGCACCAGTCAATTTTTTTAGTTTCTCATATCAATGTACCTGCCATCTTTTCACTCTAAAACCTATTTTTTGTGGAACACTACTGGACACTGGTGAATTATTTTGTAATGTGCAGAAATTGCTCAGTTCAATCTGTATTAAATTTCAGAAAATTATAAAACAACCCACCAGCAATCACTAGAGCTAAAATTATAAAAACACATGCTATATATTTTTTTTAGAATTTTTCGAAGGTTGGCTAAATTTTCGCATTTTCGAGCAATGTTTTACTGTCGAGAATGGCAAAAGAACCGAGAGTGGGAAGGGAAGAGCTGGAAAGTCGTTCTACATCCTAAAGAAATATGATGGTTGAGCTCAAATGGCACCCAGACCAAAAGCAACCAGTAAATGACACCAGCTACGATAGCTTTACTTCTTGATGTGCTTCAACAAAGAATGAACTATGTATGTGAATTAACTATATGTCAACCCGGATGCAGGGGGATCAAGTTTGCGGAATGGTGATGAAGGTCCTATGATGGGGTATCCCAGAAGAATTCCTATTGTCATCATAGTTTCTTGTATTCCTTAAACCTAGTAAAATCTTTCTGATGAATTGTAAGAATAATATCGCTTTGCTGACTCGCCTGCATCCTCGTCCGGCCTCCAGCGTTCATTAGTTTGGATTGCTATCGGTTGCTACTGCTATCCGAGCTGACGGTAATTTACTCAACAACATCAAATCTTGACTAGATTGGAAAATGTGAAATTGTATCCTATCATTTCGGTTACATTTATTTTGTAAATATGTTGTACATAGTTTTTTCCCGTTAAATCCGATATTTTTTCATATCATTCATTTTATTTTATTTTCTATTATTATTACTTTTTTTAATATTTTTATTATTATTAGTACTATTAGTTTGGCTATTGCTTGAAAATTATGGATTCGTGAACTGGAAATAAAAAATAATAATAAAAAGAATGAATTTAAAAAATAAATAAATATCGAAACAATCCTTCCCCAACCCCATTGAACACCCCTACACCCCTTTTTACCACACACCGTTACACCATAACGCCACTGTTGACTACGACTGTCAACCTAGAAAATCCTATACCAGGAAAAACGAACCCCTTTAAAAGCCGCTGTCATCGAGACGGACGGACTCTATTAGGTGAACGCTTTTATCACCGACAGTCGACCAATTTCTTTAACGTTTCATTTTTTTCTGGCAGTGAGTACGCGAAGTCATTTTAAAATGACCATGTAGCCCTAGTGTCCCGCGAGGTGTAGATGGTCTAAGTTCGCCGCCGGAGAGAGAAACTGGTTCGAAGTGCCAAGTAAACTGACCTGAAGAAAGCCGCCGGAGAAAGCGAGAACCAGCTTCCCGTGTGTAAAGTGTGGAGGACTAGTGCACTAGTGGAATCAAGACTAAACCTCGACACCAATAGCCTTCGCGTGCTGCTCTTGAAGACTTCCGCTCGTTTTCCGTTTTTCTCGGAACCAACGAAAAGCGGTGCTGGCCAATCGAAGATCCTGAATCAGCGGACCGCTGGAGAGGGCCACGTCTAGGATCCCCATTCGAAGCAACTAAGGTTTGAAGCAGCAGAACGAGATGGTCCGTCGGAGATGCGTCGTAGTAATCGGCTACCTGACCGCCGATCGGGTCACGTCACGGCGAACAGGAATCCCATGATGGTGGTGAGATTATTAAGGGTTGTAACCCAACCTGTATCCTTTCTCCTTTCTTTCCGAATGAAAATTAAATGAAAACTATATAAACTAAATGTAAATTACGCAAGCAAAATTTTTCAATTTTCATGCTTAGCCGCGCTTACTCTACCATCTTACGCGTGTTTGGTCCACTCTGGCCAGAATTTTAAGGAAGTCCTTCCGCCTCCCAACAAAAACTCATTCTAATTCTTTCTGGAGCATTATATAGTAAAACGACCCTGATTCGCAGGACAATAGGTGTCCTTAGCAAGTTTGTAGTCTTACAAAATGGACATGATTGATATAAGAGATAAAACTCAGACGTCAAATTTAGCATTAAAATATCGTGAGGAGATGCTATTTGTAAGAACCCAAGTAGCACCAAAACATCTATTTTTTTAGAAAAATAAAAAACGTTTTGTTATAATTAGACCTGTGCGCCATAAATTCGTTCGACACTGCCCGCCTGGGAAGCAGTGTTACGATAGACGGGGATACCTTCGAGGTGGTCGAGGAATTCGTCTACCTCGGATCCTTGCTAACGGCTGATAACAATGTGAGTCGTGAAATACGAAGGCGCATCATCTGTGGAAGTCGGGCCTACTACGGGCTCCAGAAGAAACTACGGTCAAAAAAAAATCGCCACCGCACCAAATGTACAAGACGTTAATAAGACCGGTTGTCCTCTACGGGCATGAAACATGGACAATGCTCGAGGAGGATTTGCAAGCACTCGGAGTATTCGAGAGGCGGGTGCTTAGGACCATTTTTGGCGGTGTGCAAGAAGACGGTGTATGGCGGCGAAGAATGAACCACGAGCTCGCCCAGCTCTACGGCGAACCCAGTATCCAGAAGGTAGCTAAAGCCGGAAGGGTACGATGGGCAGGACATGTTGCAAGAATGCCGGACAGCAACCCTGCAAAGATGGTGTTCACTTCCGATCCGGCAGGTACGAGACGACGTGGAGCGCAGCGAGCGAGATGGATAGACCAGGTACAGAACGACTTGGCGAGCGTGGGGCGTATTCGAGGATGGAGAGATGCGGTCTCGAACCGTGTATTGTGGCGTCAAATTGTTGATTCAGTGTTATCTGTTTAGATGTAGACTAAATAAATGAATAAATAATTCGTTCGGAATTTCCTCAACGAGAGAAGTTCATCATGAAATTCCTCTGGACATTCAACTTTAAATTCCTCTGGAAGTTCCTTCGCCATCGGACCTAGTTCGGTCAGGGAAATTCAACTCTGGAGTGAGTTGGTCAATGGCCGGAATCGCCGTCGGACCTAGTTGGGTCAGGGAAATCCAACTCTGGAGTGAGTTGGTCGATGGCCGGAATCGCCGTCGGACCTAGTTGGGTCAGGGAAATCCAACTATGGAGTGAGTTGGTCGATGGCCGGAATTGCCGTCGGACCTAATTGGGTCAGGGAAATTCAACTCTGAAGTGAGTTGGTCAATGGCCGGAATCGCCATAGGACCTAGTTGGGTCAAGGAAATCCAACTCTGGAGTGAGTTGGCCAATGGCCGAAATCGCCATCGGACCTAGTTGGGTCAGGGAAATCCAACTCTGGAGTGAGTTGGTCGATGGCCGGAATCGCCATCGGACCTAGTTGGGTCAAGGAAATCCAACTCTGGAGTGACTCTACGCATGAAGGCATAGTCAAAATCAGCAGCTGTTAGTTATCGGGTGTTAGAACGTATATATTTTGATGCTGGAAGGATGTTATGAGCCTGGAAAACTCTACCCATGAAGGCATAGTCAATATCAGCAGTTGTTAGTTATTGGGTGTTAGAACGTATAAATTTGTGTACAGAGAAGTAAGTCCAATATTTTCTGATTTTATGCTGGAAGGATGTTATGAGCCTGGAAACTCTATCCATGAAGGCACAGTCAAAATCAGCAGTTGTTAGTTATCGGATGTTAGAACGTATAAATTTGTGTACAGAGAAGTAAGTCCAATATTTTCTGATTTGATGCTGGAAGGATGTTATGAGCCTGGAAAACTCTACCCATGAAGGCATAGTCAAAATCAGCAGTTGTTAGTTATTGGGTGTTAGAACGTATAAATTTGTGTACAGAGAAGTTAGTCAAATATTTTCTGATTTTATGCTGGAAGGATGTTATGAGCCTGGAAAACTCTACCCTTGAAGGCATAGTCAAAATCAGCAGCTGTTAGTTATCGGGTGTGAGAACGTATAAATTTGTGTACAGAGAAGTTAGTCAAATATTTTCTGATTTGATGCTGGAAGGATGTTATGAGCCTGGAAAACTCTACCCATGAAGGCATAGTCAAAATCAGCAGTTGTTAGTTATTGGGTGTTAGAACGTATAAATTTGTGTACAGAGAAGTTAGTCAAATATTTTCTGATTTTATGCTGGAAGGATGTTATGAGCCTGGAAAACTCTACCCTTGAAGGCATAGTCAAAATCAGCAGCTGTTAGTTATCGGGTGTGAGAACGTATAAATTTGTGTACAGAGAAATAAGTCCAATATTTTCTGATTTGATGCTGGAAGGATGTTATGAGCCTGGAAAACTCTACCCATGAAGGCATAGTCAAAATCAGCAGCTGTTAGTTATCGGGTGTTAGAACGTATAAATTTGTGTACAGAGAAGTAAGTCCAATATTTTCTGATTTTATGCTGGAAGGATGTTATGAGCCTGGAAACTCTATCCATGAAGGCACAGTCAAAATCAGCAGTTGTTAGTTATCGGATGTTAGAACGTATAAATTTGTGTACAGAGAAGTAAGTCCAATATTTTCTGATTTGATGCTGGAAGGATGTTATGAGCCTGGAAAACTCTACCCATGAAGGCATAGTCAAAATCAGCAGTTGTTAGTTATTGGGTGTTAGAACGTATAAATTTGTGTACAGAGAAGTTAGTCAAATATTTTCTGATTTTATGCTGGAAGGATGTTATGAGCCTGGAAAACTCTACCCTTGAAGGCATAGTCAAAATCAGCAGCTGTTAGTTATCGGATGTGAGAACGTATAAATTTGTGTACAGAGAAGTTAGTCAAATATTTTCTGATTTTATGCTGGAAGGATGTTATGAGCCTGGAAAACTCTACCCTTGAAGGCATAGTCAAAATCAGCAGCTGTTAGTTATCGGGTGTGAGAACGTATAAATTTGTGTACAGAGAAGTTAGTCAAATATTTTCTGATTTGATACTGGAAGGATGTTATGAGCCTGGAAAACTCTACCCATGAAGGCATAGTCAAAATCAGCAGTTGTTAGTTATCGGATGTTAGAACGTATAAATTTGTGTACAGAGCAGTTAGTCAAATATTTTCTGATTTGATGCTGGAAGGATGTTATGAGCCTGGAAAACTCTACCCATGAAGGCATAGTCAAAATCAGCAGTTGTTAGTTATTGGGTGTTAGAACGTATAAATTTGTGTACAGAGAAGTAAGTCCAATATTTTCTGATTTTATGCTGGAAGGATGTTATGAACCTGGAAAACTCTACCCTTGAAGGCATAGTCAAAATCAGCAGCTGTTAGTTATCGGATGTGAGAACGTATAAATTTGTGTACAGAGAAGTTAGTCAAATATTTTCTGATTTTATGCTGGAAGGATGTTATGAGCCTGGAAAACTCTACCCTTGAAGGCATAGTCAAAATCAGCAGTTGTTAGTGATCGGGTGTGAGAACGTATAAATTTGTGTACAGAGAAGTTAGTCAAATATTTTCTGATTTTATGCTGGAAGGATGTTATGAGCCTGGAAAACTCTACCCTTGAAGGCATAGTCAAAATCAGCAGCTGTTAGTTATCGGGTGTTAGAACGTATAAATTTGTGTACAGAGAAGTTAGTCAAATATTTTCTGATTTGATGCTGGAAGGATGTTATGAACCTGAAAAACTCTGCCCTTGAAGGCATACCCAAAATCAGTAGTGGTTAGATATCGAGTGTTAGAATGTGTAAATTTGGATACAATTGAGATTTGTTTGTCTGCTTTGATGCTGGAATACTTCTATGAGCATGGAAAACAGGACCCATGAGGGAATGATCTAATTCAGCAGCTTAACTAATAGCTTGTTATCAAGAGTTGAAATGTTCAATTTTGTGTTCATAAAATTAGAGTAGAAAGTGTAAATTACAATCCCACACATTCGACTTTGAGAGTAGAGGAGAAGGTGAATGTAGAGAACATATGATATGAATCGAAAAATATATTCGGCTATTTTCGGAAGTTAGTCTAAATGTGATGAATTTGGGACTCCTGTTTGAGCGTGTATGACTGAGTGCGGTGGAGAGGAATGAATCAGTTTTGAAACGATTTCGTTGACGCGAGGACGTGCGGTTTCATGAAGTCACGACATGATCCAATTGTATAAAATAAAAATGTTGATTTCAAAATGTCGCTCTCCGATGCCACACCACTGAGCCGGAGTGATTCTTTCCACTTTTACAAAACGCATCAAATAAACACCTATCTGAAAATCGTCACAGTGCTCGATACAACCATTGCTTGAAGCTGTTAATCACCACACCATCATTCTACCCACACGCGCTTCAATTCTTCCTAATTTTTCGTTTCACAAGAACTTATTTAAACACATTATGGAACGTACACACGGTCAAGCAGTTTGACCAACATTTACTCCACCTCTCGTTTATTCAAACATCCATCAAGTTACACCAACAGCGACATGAACAATCAATTTATTCGACCAACAATATCACACACGAAAAACCGAAGCGCCAACTTGAGCACCACCATAAAAAAATACATGGGGGTTTGTGCAACTTCACTACAAATGCTCAAACATGTTCGGCGAACCTTGACTCCACCCCCGACAACTCAAACCAAAATAAAACCGTTTTAATTTTTTCCAACCGAGTCGCCAACTATCAAATGGTTGTTCGAGCTACTTCACACACGTTCAAACAAAGCAGCAATCGAAGCGTTTTCTTGGGGCGGAGTCAATGTTCGTCAAACTGCTTGACTGGTGTGTACGTTGCATTAGAGTACATTTTAAAATGTATCCTCAAACCGATCAAAAAATCACCTCGGCCCAAGAACTTCTTGCCGCACCGTGCTGCCAAAAGGCCAGGAGTATGAAAATGATCCTTCATTGTTAATAGGAAAACTGTCTAATACGTTGACGCTATCATGTTATTTATAATATTCTCGATTTCAAAAGGTGAAACAAATATTGTTTTAAGTATTTGGAAGAAATTTGGATGAGTAAATATGTCTTCTCAACCAAATAAAAATGATTATGAAAAATACCATCTGGCATCTTGTTGTCGTGAAACGTGCATATTTTTGTTTACGTCGCATTTTCTACCGTCCCGAGAGAGAATGAGAGTAAAACGTTGAGAGATTGAGTGAAATTTTGCTTAGGCCGGGAACTAGTTTTTTTGTATGCCGGAATGGGAATCGCTATGACTGAAATGAGTGCTGCACATCATTAATTAAAATCAAATAAAAGCTTTTTTGAACGATATTTAGCACGGATAACTATTTTTTAAGCAGAAGAGAACCTCAATGCAGTATTATACAGCCCACAAAATTCAGGAAAAATTGCTTCCTGTCATAAATATCAATTAAATAATGCAGTCGAACGCAAGTTTGGCCGGGAATGGGGTAAGAAACCCTAAATCTATGTTTCGTTCATCATCCTCAACCCTGATTCTGTTTGTGCTCCCATGTTCAATTGTTCATTAATCAATAATTCCAAGTGCTCCTTCCACTTGGCAGTCACCACTACTGCTTGGTCGGTCAACAGATGTACGGAGCTGTCACTGTTTATGATCTTGTATATGTTGTTGATGTGCCAGAAATATTTGGTGTACATTAGCAGATATCACGAAAAAGCTGCAAGGTATGGCTTGACGGTATCACAACTGTATCTCGAATGCTGAACTTCATCGATGATGGAATCAGAAACCGATATCAACAGAGATTTAAGAGCGTAGGAGTTGAGTCAACCACCTCTGTATTACAAAAGAGCGGATATAGAATCTGTATGGAAGCGTCGGACTGAAATCTGGCAGGAAATCGTAACCAAGGCAGATCCAAGGGCTCTGTTGATAGGAATTGGTGAGAAAAAAATCTTTTTTTGGAAACAACGAAGTATGGTTTAAATAGTTAGTTTGCGGAAAAACCGTATATATAACCATAAGGCCACCATTCTGTTTCGGATTTCTATCTCATAGCTACTAATATTCATCGCAACAAAACCAATTTAATTTGATTTGTTAATTTTTCTCAGCAACACGTGTTTGCAAAAAGATCCGATGAAATTGGCGGTCTTTTTTTATGTGATGAGAATTTGTTACAATAAGCTCGAACATGAAACAGTTCCTGTATCTATTCGAAAAAAAAACTAGTTCATCGTGGATTAATTTTCACTCATTGAATACCCCTACAATACATTAGCCCTGACTGTTTCAATATTTGCAACGCATCCATGATAGTTATAATTGATCTACAAAGTCATGTTTCTGATGCAATCTCTGTGAAATTTCTGATCCCAACACTTCATCTGACAAATCGGCCTTGCACTGCTCCCTTTATAGTAACATTGTATAAACATCGGATGGTTGTTCGTCAATGGCAGCAACAACTTGCACATTTTTTATTGCCTTGTCTTTCCATGGGAATGGAATCTCGTGCATTAATCGCTTCCCTACATTCATTATTGCTGGTATGCACTCGATATCGAATGTATTGATGGCAGAATCGTAGGAACCTCAAACCGGATAATGGATCAACCAACTCACAAACCAGTGTGCTGTCTGTGTGTGGTGGTCGAATATTTTCGTTGGAAAGTGAGATCATTATTTTCGAATATCTGACATGCAGTCGATCACACCGTCTTCGTTGACGTTGCATGGGTTGATCGTTCCGCTAACCCGCCAAACAAGTGTGTCAATAAATTAGATAAAGTGGCCGATCTATAAAACGTGGTGGGCCACAAGAAAAAAAATAAGTTAATTTGACGGATTGGTGAAATTGCATCCACTAGTGGATGGATGTGTAAGCGATCTTGAAAAAAGACATTGAATGTGTTCAAATTAAATATAAGTTGGACGTGTGTATCTGCGTAAAAAATATTATTATTATGAACTTTTTCGGCAGCTTCATTCAGGTCGAATGAACTAAATATTTGGATTTCCGCTATAACTTTCGCTTATTATGACTAAAATTGTAGATTTGACGTGCCTTGATGCTCCGATCATGAGTTTCTGCAGATTTTTGCATCACTGAACTCGAGTCAATGCAAATCTAATTATGAATTTGTCAACAATCTCTACTTTTTTCAATGGTAATTGATTATTAAATTTCATAATCGGTTTTGTAACAACGTAACCATTTCAAAACATTGTTGGTTTAAAATATAAAAAACGGATCAATATGACAAAATTCAAGTCTTATCTAGAATACCTTTCTCGATATGGAACAAAAAACCGTATGAATCGATCAATCGACAGAACTGGGTGACACATATGAGCAACCAGCAAAACAAAATTTACGGTACAACGAGTATTTAGCCAAACTTCTATAACTTCTAATGGGTTCACTTCCTGAACAGCATGTCGCATTAGTTTTAATTGGAACCATATCTGATACTGTTATTGCCTAGTGCTGAAAGCTGGACAACATTTTCGTCGTTATGTCGCATGTATCGATGCTGGCATTCAATAAGCCAACAGTCTCTGTGGTCAAAAAATATGTACCCTACTACGGATTCTCAACACACCTGTATACGTAGATCAGCTGAATGTGCATAATCTCCTCTCAAGCTGCTGTCTACTACCGATTGAACCGCCATACTACGACGACAAGATAAATCGATGCCTTTATGGGGGAAATGAACAAATACCTCACTCGAATTTTCATAAAAACCTCGAGTAACAATGAGAAAATAATTTTTGAAACCTCATGATTAGGCATTGGAATCAAGCCAGCACTAGAATCTTGCAATCGGTATTGATAAATAAACAGGCTCAAGCAAGCTTTTCCAACGGGGGCATTTTTGGACACGTCCCCTCATATATTTCTTTATTTTCTCTGTTTTCCGTTGGTTTCGCCTCGTGGACACTTTTGCAACTGCTTAGCGCCATTTGGGGTGGTAAGCGAAACACCGCAGATTTTGTCTCCCCGCGACGGCACGTACAATATTTGTCTGCCGTCAGCTGACGTTGATGGGTTTACCTTTAGTTCTCAATTAGCTCTTTGTTTGTGTTTTGAGACGAATCGAACGGGCGGGCGGACCTATGCCTTAGAAAAAGTAAAGCAGAGGTGAAACTCGAACGCATATTTTCCGCATTAATTGAAAGTGAAATGTTGTATGCTCTGACAAATCAACAATACTCGCCCTTCACTCGTTTCCTGAACGCGTTGGAATCGACTGGTGAAGACATGCAAATTATGTGGAAAGGCTTGAGGTCTCAAAAAGGAAATATAGCGAAAAGCGCATGAAATCGTCAATTAGATGTTTCTTAGCAGCCAGTGCCCATCCCACCGCTCTTGGACGAAGAAAGTGTTGCTTCAAAGTCCACCAATTGTGACACAACAGTGTGATGGGTGTGTACACAAGTTCCAGCTTTGTTGGGACAGTATAAATAAGCAAAACGTTACAAAACTGACAAATTATGTTCAAGTTGAACGGAGGATGGAGCTAACAAGTTATGCTACTGTATGGCCGAAGAAAAGGAACATGTTCACCGGTACCCTTTTCAACAAAGTTACCGTAATGAGTAGCTCTGTTAGGGTTTTCTCTGTTTTCAAGCAGTTTCCGTTCGTTTGAATGCTTGTATGGGCTATCTTTTATGGGTTATCCCTTTTGACCTTTGACTTATGAATTTGGCTCTACTAAACTGACGAGTCTTATTGTTTTCCCATCACTAGTGTGGCCATGGTCCGTAACTAACTTATGAGGATTCAGCTATGTTTGAATGCGGCTTGCTAATTGGACTGAGTTGCACCAGTCAATTTTTTAGTTTCTCATATCAATGTACCTGCCATCTTTTCACTCTAAAACCTATTTTTGTGGAACACTACTGGACACTGGTGAATTACTTTGTAATGTGCAGAAATTGTTCAGTTCAATCTGTATTAAATTTCAGAAAATTATAAAATAACCCACCAGCAATCACTAGAGCTAAAATTATAAAAACACATGCTATATATTTTTTTTTAGAATTTTTCGAAGGTTGGCTAAATTTTCGCATTTTCGAGCAATGTTTTACTGTCGAGAATGGTAAAAGAACCGAGAGTGGGAAGAGCAGAAAAGTCGTTCTACATCCTAAAGAAATATGATGGTTGAGCTCAATTGGCACCCGGACCAAAAGCAACCAGTAAATGACACCAGCTACGATAGCTTTACTTCTTGATGTGCTTCAACAAAGAATGAACTATGTATGTGAATTAACTATATGTCAACCCGGATGCAGGGGGATCAAGTTTGCGGAATGGTGATGAAGGTCCTATGATGGGGTATCCCAGAAGAATTCCTATTGTCATCATAGTTTCTTGTATTCCTTAAACCTAGTAAAATCTTTCTGATGAATTGTAAGAATAATATCGCTTTTGCTGACTCGCCTGCATCCTCGTCCGGCCTCCAGCGTTCATTAGTTTGGATTGCTATCGGTTGCTACTGCTATCCGAGCTGACGGTAATTTACTCAACAACATCAAATCTTGACTAGATTGGAAAATGAGAAATTGTAACCTTTCATTTCGGTTACATTTATTTTGTAAATATGTTGTACATAGTTTTTTCCCGTTAAATCCGATATTTTTTGTGTCATTCATTTTATTTTATTTTCTATTATTATTATTTTTTTTATTATTTCTATTATTATAAGTACTATTAGTTTGGCTATTGCTTGAAAATTATGGATCCGTGAACTGGAAATAAAAAATAATAATAAAAAGAATGAATTTAAAAAATAAATAAATATCGAAACAATCCTTCCCCAACCCCATTGAACACCCCTACACCCCTTTTTACCACACACCGTTACACCATAACGCCACTGTTGACTACGACTGTCAACCTAGAAAATCCTATACCAGGAAAAACGAACCCCTTTAAAAGCCGCTGTCATCGAGACGGACGGACTCTATTAGGTGAACGCTTTTATCACCGACAGTCGACCAATTTCTTTAACGTTTCATTTTTTTCTGGCAGTGAGTACGCGAAGCCATTTTAAAGTGACTTCGTAGCCCTAGTGTCCCGCGAGGTGTAGATAGTCTAAGTTCGCCGCCGGAGAGAGAAACTGGTTCGAAGTGCCAAGTAAACTGACCTGAAGAAAGCCGCCGGAGAAAGCGAGAACCAGCTTCCCGTGTGTAAAGTGTGGAGGATTAGTGCACTAGTGGAATCAAGACTAAACCTGGACACCAATAGCCTTCGGGTGCTGCTCTTGAAGACTTCCGCTCGTTTTCCGTTTTCTCGGAACCAACGAAAAGCGGTGCTGGCCAATCGAAGATCCTGAATCAGCGGACCGCTGGAGAGGGCCACGTCTAGGATCCCCATTCGAAGCAACCAAGGTTTGAAGCAGCAGAACGAGATGGTCCGTCGGAGATGCGTCGTAGTAATCGGCTACCTGACCGCCGATCGGGTCACGTCACGGCGAACAGGAATCCCATGATGGTGATGAGATTATTAAGGGTTGTAACCCAACCTGTATCCTTTCTCCTTTCTTTCCGAATGAAAATTAAAATGAAAACTATATAAACTAAATGTAAATTACGCACGCAAAATTTTTCAATTTTCATGCTTAGCCGCGCTTACTCTACCATCTTACGCGTGTTTGGTCCACTCTGGCCAGAATTTTAAGGGAAGTCCTTCCGCCTCCCAACAAAAACTCATTCTAATTCTTTCTGGAGCATTATATAGTAAAACGACCCTGATTCGCAGGACAATAGGTGTCCTTAGCAAGTTTGTAGTCTTACAAAATGGACATGATTGATATAAGAGATAAAAACTCAGACGTCAAATTTAGCATTAAAATATCGTGAGGAGATGCTATTTGTAAGAACCCAAGTAGCACCAAAAACATCTATTTTTTTAGAAAAATAAAAAACGTTTTGTTATAATTAGACCTGTGCGCCATAAATTCGTTCGACACTGCCCGCCTGGGAAGCAGTGTTACGATAGACGGGGATACCTTCGAGGTGGTCGAGGAATTCGTCTACCTCGGATCCTTGCTAACGGCTGATAACAATGTGAGTCGTGAAATACGAAGGCGCATCATCTGTGGAAGTCGGGCCTACTACGGGCTCCAGAAGAAACTACGGTCAAAAAAGATTCGCCACCGCACCAAATGTACAAGACGTTAATAAGACCGTTTGTCCTCTACGGGCATGAAACATGGACAATGCTCGAGGAGGGCTTGCAAGCACTCGGAGTATTCGAGAGACGGGTGCTTAGGACCATCTTTGGCGGTGTGCAAGAAGACGGTGTATGGCGGCGAAGAATGAACCACGAGCTCGCCCAGCTCTACGGCGAACCCAGTATCCAGAAGGTAGCTAAAGCCGGAAGGGTACGATGGGCAGGACATGTTGCAAGAATGCCGGACAGCAACCCTGCAAAGATGGTGTTCACTTCCGATCCGGCAGGTACGAGACGACGTGGAGCGCAGCGAGCGAGATGGATAGACCAGGTACAGAACGACTTGGCGAGCGTGGGGCGTATTCGAGGATGGAGAGATGCGGTCTCGAACCGTGTATTGTGGCGTCAAATTGTTGATTCAGTGTTATCTGTTTAGATGTAGACTAAATAAATGAATAAATAATTCGTTCGGAATTTCCTCAACGAGAGAAGTTCATCATGAAATTCCTCTGGACATTCAACTTTAAATTCCTCTGGAAGTTCCTTCAGGAATTCCTTTGGAAGTTCCTCCCGAAATTCCTTCGGAGTTCCGCCAGGAATTGCTCCGCAAGTCCCTCCAGGAATTCCTCCGGAAGTTCCTCCAGGAATTCCTCCGGAAGTTCCTCCAGGAATTCCTCCGGAAGTTCCTCCAGGAATTCCTCAGGAAGTTCCTCCAGGAATTCCTCCGGAAGTTCCTCCAGGAATTTCTCCGGAAGTTCCTCCAGGAATTCCTCCGGAAGTTCCTCCAGGAATTCCTCCGGAAGTTCCTCCAGGAATTCCTCCGGAAGTTCCTCCAGGAATTCCTCCGGAAGTTCCTCCAGGAATTCCTCCGGAAGTTCCTCCAGAAGTTCCTCCAGGAATTCCTCCGGAAGTTCCTCCAGGAATTCCTCCGGAAGTTCCTCCAGGAATTCCTCCGGAAGTTCCTCCAAGAATTCCTCCGGAAGTTCCTCCAGGAATTCCTCCGGAAGTTCCTCCAGGAATTCCTCCGGAAGTTCCTCCAGGAATTCCTCCGGAAGTTCCTCCAGGAACTCCTCCGGAAGTTCCTCCAGGAATTCCTCCGGAAGTTCCTCCAGGAATTCCTCCGGAAGTTCCTCCAGGAATTCCTCCGGAAGTTCCTCCAGGAATTCCTCCGAAGGTTCCTCCAGGAATTCTTCCGAAGGTTCCTCCAGGAGTTCTTCCGGAAGTTCCTCTAGGAATTCCTTCGGAAATGTCTCCAGGAATTCCTCCGGAAGTTCCTCCAGGAATTCCTCCGGAAGTTCCTCCAGGAATTCCTCCGGAAGTTCCTCCAGGAATTCCTCCGGAAGTTCCTCCAGGAATTCCTCCGGAAGTTCCTCCAGGAATTCCTCCGGAAGTTCCTCCAGGAATTCCTCCGGAAGTTCCTCCAGCAATTCCTCCGGAAGTTCCTCCAGCAATTCCTCCGGAAGTTCCTCCAGGAATTCCTCCGAAAGTTCCTCCAGGAATTCCTGCGGAAGTTCCTAAAAGGATTTCTACGGAAGTTTTTCCAGAAATTCTTCCGAATATTCCACAGAAGTTAGTTAGGAAGCCTTTTTAGTTACCTACTCCACAGAACCAATATCAGAATCTTGCTAGAGAATTTCATTGGGTGCTAAGAATTGGTCAGTAACGTTGAAACAATCCTTTCAGCTTAACTTTCTACCCAATGTAATAGTTTGTTGTTTTGTTTGTTTATTAGAGACAGTGCAATGGAATAGTGATCCTAAAACAAACCGGTTAGTTTTCAATGACTCCCATCACTATCAGCCAGCAACGAAATTTTTACTCGCGCTCCATCATCCGTTGTCGTTGGGATTGCCATTCGACGCCGCCCGACGATTGCCTCCGATGTTGGATCACTGGTACTGATGGAGCACAAGAATAACGCGCGGACCTGAAACACGGGTCTTTGAATGTAGAGAAAGAAGTGATAGGTCAAAAGGACCGTAACGTACATCGTGCTGTGGATGGATGAACAGGATTGGTTGATGTTGAAATTTTTACTGGGTATGGAAAAAATTGATGTTTGTCTGATATGTATTGGCATCTGAAATATTACAAACGTAATACAAAACAGGTACCTTAAATTTCACTTCCAATACTATTTGTTTTTCTTTTAGGTAGACACAGTTATTATCTCTACCAATGTTATATCAACCCTCAAGTTCAAAGTATGAATTGATCTGTACCTACATGTTGAATAAAATAAGCCCTTCGGACCTTCATCAATATCAATGCTTGTCTGGAATTTGAGTGATATGGTTCATTAGAAAACAATGTTCTTGATCGATATTATGTCGAGTGTGATAGTTTCAATAAGTCATTGGACCTTCGAGTGATTTCAAATTAGTTTATTTATCATAGCTCCATTTGCATGGTGAAAATTTTATTTTCACGATGAAGAAAAACCATTCTAAATATTTCTATTTACAATTCGTGCCATTTAATAACCAACCACAGCAATTCTCTATATATTTCTATAAACAGTTCGTTTAAGAAAATTCTTAACAATGTAATAATTTTGCCACTGTTTGACCAGCCACAATGATTTCTCAATATTTTCTATTTTCTATTAGTATTATTATTAGTTCATTAATCAAACTATACAAAGTTGTTCACTCTTTGACAGTCGCACACATCTACGGAAAATCTACTACAATGTCTTACACGTAATTTTAAAACAATAAATTCCTGAGTTTAAATAAAATAATGTCTATTCTGGAGATGGTCATCATATGACCAATGGTCGTATGAGCGCGAAACACCTAGAAATGTTTATTACAATTTGTGTCCTTTTCAAAACCAATCAGTGAAATTTCTCTATATATTTCTATAAACAATTCGTTTACGACTGTGATCTGAGATATAATTGTTGGGCAGACAAGGGAACCCCCTCACAAAAAATAACAATACTGAAGTTCCCTCTCTACTCCAACCGGCGCCTGCTTCTTATCCATCTACGAAGTACTGCGAAGCGCCACACACTACCTGATACCCCAACAATAACCACAATGATTTCTCAAATATTTTCTATTTCTTATTTGTATGAAATTATAACTTAATTATTCAACTTTCTTTTGGATATTATTTCTTCAAAATTATTTGCCTACCAATGCGAAGTTCATCGAGCAAATTAGCCAAAGTTGATCACTCTTTGACAGTTGCACGCAATTACGGATCGACTAAGTGTTTTCTTCTAACAAAGTATTACGTACGAATGGTTATTTCCAGGTTTTTAGGAATAAGATAATTTTTTAGTTGAAAGTTTGAACTCGAACAACTAAAAAAATGGAATGAAGCGTGATATGTATAATCTCCTTGAAATATAGCTAATGATTAAAAATACTGATGATTTGTTTGAAGAAATTTCTTTGGCCATAATGTTATCATTGCGAAATATCTGTTAATTATTTTGAGGTAAACTGATTGTCTATTTTTCTTGAAAAAAGAATATCACATAAAGCCATGAGGTCTCAGAACATGTATCTAGCATGTCAATCAGATTGGGAACGTTGCAAATGCAGTGGCTAGTCACTCACTCACTCCCTCACGGGTCCTGAGCACCTATAGGTAGGGATGAACCGGAGAACGGATGGTATGTAGTAGGGATGAATACAAGTAAATACGAGTATTTACGGAATATTATTAGTGAAATTTACATAAGTGAACTAAGCTTTATTTTATAGATTTCCTATGATTCACTTGAAATTAAGGATCGTAAATGTGGCCTATCCTCAATTCTAAAGCGACCAGATGTCTCATCCCCATTAACTTTTTGATTTCATAATAGTTTTAAGGCCCTCTTTAAGAGTAAATAATGGTCTTCAAGAGGGCCTTAAAACTAAAAATGTTATTTGGGATATTATGCGGGACAGTCCCGAGTTCAGTCTACTTGTCCCGTATTGCAGGCGTGTCGGAAAACGTTCAATGATGAATCTGTGCATTCGCGAGACTGTGGAATCCGTAGAAAATCCAAGGAATCAGTGAAAATCTATGGATTCTGAAAGCATTTGAATAATCTTCAGGGTTTGGAGAGTGTGGAAATATTGAAAATTATTTGTACGGAATCAAAAATATTTCAAAATAATCTGAAAAGTTGGGTCATGACTGTGCTCTGAATCGAAAGGCTGTGAGTCACTTCCAAGTAGGGTGGTAGGTATTGGCCATTTTTGACAAATACCGGTATTCGGTAATACCGGTAGAATACCGGTTTTTGTGAAAATTTCTGGTAAAGAAAAACTTTTGATTTGGACTTTTGGATGAAAAACAATATTTGTTGATAAACTTTAAATGTTAAAATCATTGCTTGTTGAGCTGGGCAGAGCGAAACTTACGTAGACACTACATACTGAGCGACTCATCTCCCATTGGATTTTGTTGGCAATATTGTCAATAACTGAGAATGCCCTCTCAGGTTTCATCCGTCGTAGGACGAATGGTTCCAAGACCGCCAAAAAGCAGTGTCAAATACTTGACCTTAATCCCTTCCAACTCATAGTAGGAGAATTCGTTACGAATAGCATGCAAGGATCCTGGCGTCAACGTATTTGCCACCAGCAACGCAAGTGTTTTGTTTGCTACAGTCTCTTCACAAGTTGTTCTTTAATTGATAAACCAGAAAAAAATATCCATAAAGGCATCTTCTTCGTACCGATCTTCAGGTATGGTCGTTGTTTCAGTTTCAACGATCGCATCAGGAATGATTGGACGCTTCAAGATTCCGTCCGCTTGCTTAACTAAAGAAGCTCTGGATACGAGACGAGCCAACCTTGGTCTGAAAGTCTCGTTGATAAAGATAAAAAAACTTTGGATGCCTCGAAGAAATGCCAAAATTGCTTGTGATTAATTGCTTCACGGCAGAATTATTCAAAAAAGCAAAAAGATCGGCGTATTTGAATAGTCTCTCTTGGATTCATTCCTTAACCGCATCGAATAAGTGGCGAAAATTTATGTGGCTTGAATTGATTGATTAATTGTTCCAACATAATTTGAAGCGCCATGTCGGCTTCATATAGAGTGCAGAACTCACAGAGCAGTAGTTAAACAGCAGCTTGAACAGGCTCGAGGGCTTGAATTATTTCACCAATCGCCAAACAATCATCACTGAAATTGAATTTGGATTAAAGCTTCAACTCATAGATCCGTTTGAGCTAGATAACTTGTTATTTCAGCGTGCCTTAGCATTAGCTACTAATTCAAACTCTTTTCCAATTTCAGAAAGGCATATTTTTGCAGAAAATCGTTTTTCACAGGTGATCTCCGGAAAAGAACTACTACGGCTTGAACCTTTTTCATAATTTCATACATTGCGGGAAAACTCTCGATTTTCATTGAAGATAAAGTCATTCGCAGATGGCTAAGAGAATGAAGCAATGGGTATGATTAATAACGATGTTGATCAATTGTTGTTGTAGCGTGAACGTCGTCAATGATGCTTACTTGGCAAAGTTTCTTATGCCCCCATTCTTTTGTTGTATTTTTTGCTCGATGAATCTTTACTGCTTGTAACCGAATATTTGTCTTATATATGCTGGATTTACTGTTTATATGGGACAGATATACGATTACATGCAACTGAGCTGATATATATAGGTGAAAATTATTCGAGATTTTTTTAATGACAGCAAAATTTGAAATACCGAAAATACCGGTATTTTCCGTGTCTAATACCGGCATTTTGTAAAATGCGTAAAATGTGTAAAATCGAGAACATCCATAGATCCCATAGATCTGTAAAGATCTCAAACAATCTTTAAAATCAGGAAAACGCTTTGGCGCATCTGAAGCACTTGAGTATTAAAAAACAAACAATTTTACCGTCTTTATCCAATGGTTGTCCAGACTGAACATTTTCATAAGATAAAGAAAAAAGGACGCCGCTCACACGATCGGCGTAGCAAGGTCAAGGTTGAAGGTTGATAGGACACAAAATTTTTTTGAAACGATTTGACAAGCTTTAAAAAAATGCATAAAGTGTCCTGGATTGACCCAAGAAAAATTTAGTCAATCGGTTACTATATCGGTTTGAAATTTCCTCAAACTTGATAGTAAATTATATTCACAGTAAATTCTGAACCCCTGGACCGATTTCAATCAAATTTAGTACACACATTCTCTATCCTCTGGGTAAGTTAACAAAGGGGATGAGAGGGTCATTTCGAAAAAATAGGTGGTGGGAGGGGTTTTATTCAGAAAACGAACAATTTTTTTATGTAATAAAATATTACCACCTTAAGATACACACGTTTCTTACATTTATGTTGTAAAAATATGTTTGATTTTTTTTTCAAAATTGAGCTCATGAAATAAAAAGTGAAACGGAACCCAATTCTAATGATCTTTGAGATGCAATGATAAAATTTCGGCGAAAAAAAAAATCATTTTAAAAAATGTAAATGTTTACTCAAGTGCATGGTAAGCATTGGCCAAAAGTTTGGGTTCACCCTTGTTTCCAGTTTAAATTCGGGAAAAATATACATTGAACCAAGTGAGTTCCAAACAAAATGACAAGAGCTGCTGTACTTCAGACAATATTCGGCTAAAATTGATTTAAATCGCATGTAAGGTCGATCGACGTCCAGCTAAGGCTATGTGTGGAATTGGTACCTGTGCTGCGGATACGAATATAGTGGCCTCGGAACCTACTGAGCGAGATTCTGACAGATTCTGGTTATATTTGTCGGGTATTTCACCAGAAGTTCCGGAGAATAAAGTGACCGAACTGGTGGAATCCACCAATCTTCGAGTAATGAAGCTTGTGCCTCGAGGAAAGGATGTCAGTTCTCTTTCATTTGTATTCTTTAAAATCGGAATGCTGCCCGAGCTTAAACCCATCGCACTTATAACTGAAACATGGCCTCGCGGAATTCGCTTCCGGGAGTTTGAAAATTTAGGGAATAAGAAGCAGTTTTTTGGAGGCCCAGATTTAATGACACCCCACCCCACCGTCCTGACCGAAACACCTGTTGATCCGTCCATTCATCCTCGATAGATATAACAGAAAGCCCCATCCCCAACAATGAAAATTCAGCTGTATGCCTCGTTTCCCCTGGCCATGTAGTACCGTTTGAAACGCTTTCATCCAATGTACCAGCATCCCATGTTAATCCACCGCCACTCAGAAGACAAAACGTTCATTTAACTGTTTATTACCAGAATGTGGGTGGCATGCGAACTAAGACCAATGATTTTTCCTGGCGACGGACTCCAGCGAATATTACGTCATCGTGCTAACCGAGACATGGCTCCATAGTGATGTGAGTAATGCTGAATTATCGTCTAACTACAATATAAATATACCGTCGTGACCGTAACACTGCCACCAGTAGATTCCAGAGAGGCGGTGGTACGCCAATCGCTGTAAAGAGATCTATCGCTAGCGCACCCGTGCCTCTTGATAGAAGTGACTTGCTTGAGCTTGTGAAACTCTTGTTCACTGGTAAAAGTGTCTACAAAATATTATGTGGAATTTATCTAAGGCCAACCACAGAGCTTGAAAAAATTGTCACTCATTCCGACTGTGTGCATCAAATTATGAAATCTCGCAGCGATTCTGTGATTGTTATTGGCGACTATAATCTGCCTAGCTGAATTTGGTCTTATGACGAGGATTCGGATTTTTACACCCCGATGAACGCATCGACAGAACAAGAGCTTACGTGTACCGAGAATATGATTTCTAGTGGCTTAAAGCAGATATGTAATGTGTGTAATACTAATGGACGAATTCTTGACTTGGCCTTCGTAAGCAATAGCAGTGAAACTGAATTGTTAGAAGCGCAATCATCGATTTTACCCACTGACCGACACAATAAGCCATTAGTAGTACTTTCAGTGACACAAAGAACATTTGTCAGCCCTGTTACAAACGTAAATGAAAATGACTATGATTTCAACGAATGTGATTACGATGCTGTCCTCCAGGAGCTACGAGTGCTGAACTGGCAGAATATTTTCCAATGTTAACACAGTTGTAGCAGCTTAATACAATGTAATCTTCAGTACGATAAGCAGACACACTCCGGTCAAATACCCAACCATGGTGCAATACTGAACTGAGACACAAACGTAATGTCCTTCGTAAAGCGCGCCGCCGTTTTCTGCGTCATCGTTCCGAAGGCAACAGGGTGTCTCTTCGCGAACTTGAAGCGGAATATAACAGCTGCTTCCTTCCGTGAGTATATCGACCGAATCCAAGAGGAAGTGACAGCGAATCCGTCATCTTTTTGGCGGATTTTCAAAGATAGGAAAGGAGCTGATTCGATACCGTTGGAAATGAGCTTCGGCTACAAAACGAGTCTTGCCTTCGAAGCCTCTGCCGAACTCTTTGCCGACTTCTTTTAATCCGTTTACAACGCCAACTCTCCACTGCATTCCCCGGAACTTGTAAATTCACTACCATCATGCGATATCCGTTTTCCACGTCCAACTTTCACTGTAGCAGACATCACCCGTGCACTAAACTCTATTGACCCATCCAAAGGCCCTGGATCAGATAAATTACCTCCCGCTTTTATTCGCCGATGCTCAGAGGTACTTGGTGAACCTGTTTGTTGGATATTCAACCTCTCTTTATCGGAAGGTGTTTTTCCGGATGCATGGAAATTGTCTGCGGTGACGCCTATACATAAAGCGGGCAACACACGGAAGGTTGAAAATTATCGCCCCATTTCTATCCTTTGCTGCCTGGTCGAAATTCTGATAAAATGTACTTTGCGGCTAGAACTATAATCTCGGATTATCAGCACGGTTTTGTAAAGAATTTTTCTAACACCACGCATCTAATGTTGTACGTACACACTTAAAATAAATCGCAGATTTCTGTGAAATTTCACCGAAATCTCAACAGCAGAACTGTTCGGTAAAAATTTCACAGATTTTTTGGTGGTTTTGACAGTTGAACAAAGGAAAATACCGCAGAAAATCGGTGAAACAATTACCGAACAAATCTGCTGTTGAGATTTCGGTGAATTGAAGCAAAATTCACCGAAATCTGTGAAATGATTTAAGTGTGTAAGCATGCTCAACTCGAGTTTGGAAAAACGTTATCAAGTCCCCATGAACTTACACTACAAAAGCTTGAGAGACTAGGATTCCCTGACTGGCTTCTAAAGTGGTTGCGCTCCTACCACGGGGGTGACAAGCTACGCCATCTTTGTCACATCTTTTCTGAATAACCAATACGAGTGCACTGCGAATACAACATAAACAATTACGAGTGTGAAAATGATATAAAACGAACAAAGGCATAGACAGTACCTTGTGCAACTAGGATTCTAAATAATTGAGCAAATAAGTTGAACATTATTAAGTTTGAAGCATGGAATCGAGTGTAAAATTGTTTTAATTGATAATTTGTTAAATTTTTCTCTATTTTCTCATGATTGTATCATGTTGCATTATTGAGGGGTATGGGCGTTTTGCATCATATTCTCCTGTAAAAACGTAAACATTAAAAATTTACGCACATACTATTGCAAAATAAATCAGTATTGGGGTAATCTGACACTGGGGGATAAATTTATCCCCCAAAATAGAACGAACAGGTAAACCTGTCAAAATCCATAGTAAAAAAATTAGATGTCGCTCCTCTGGCTCCTACCTACGAGACAGACATGCTTACGTTGAATTAAGATCTGCAACGTCCAGCCATTTCGCAACTCCATCCGGCGTACCACAAGGTAGCCATCTTGGCCAGTTAGTATTCATTATTTTCGTCAACGATGTGTGCCTTCGACTTAGTTCACATCGGATTATGAAATGATGATATAAAAATATACCGCATATTAAATTCACTGGTCGACTGCGCAGCGTTACAGCATGATATTGACGGTATGGAGATTAACGCTCTGAAATGCAAAGTGATCAGTCCCAGCAAGAGCCGGACACCGTTCCGATAGCCGATCAAGTTTTCCTACGCGGCAAACGGTGTTTCTTCGGAACGCGTTAATATTATCAACGATCTGGGGTTGACAATAGACAGTAAATTGCGTTTCAATGACCATATAATCAGGATTACAACGAAAGCTTTCGCAGTACTGGGTTATATCCGTCGTAATGCACTGGAGTTCCGCGATGTATATGCGTTGAAAACACTGTACTGTTCGCTTATCCGCAGCCTTCTTGAATACGCCGTCCAAGTATGGGCCCCTTATCAGGAATTACATGCATCTCGAATCGAAAGAGTCCAACGTTCTTTTGTACGTTTCACGTTGCGTAGATTACCATGGAGGCAAGATCTACTTATATTCTTTGTATTGAGCTAACAACACCCGAAATCGGATGTAAGACGGCGAAAATACGGCCAAAAACTTTTGCCTATATTTTTCGAGTGTGAACCCAAACTTTTGGTCGGGAGTGTATTGGGGCTTTCTACATCTTCATAACCTCCCTATTTCGATATCTCTCTACCTCGATGTGTTTTGGTCGAATTTTGTTCAGGATTCTCTCTCCCTATGTCGATATATTCATATTTTCATATCATCTAGCACCCAACTCAATTTTCCACCCATTCCTCGATCTCTCCTTATCTCGATGGTCCCTTCATAATCGAGATGTGGAGAGGCGACTGGCGAACTATGGGAAAACTGTCAAAACGTACGGAAACGTATTTATTATGCTCAGCTCTTTACTGTGGGGGATCCCACAGCCTCAGTTAGCGACCTCTGTTAGCGACTACTATGCCACTGTGACCAGAGGAGCGACATCTAATTTTTTTACTATGGATTTTGACAGGTTTACCTGTTCGTTCTATTTTGGGGGATAAATTTATCCCCCAGTGTCAGATTACCCCAATACTGATTTATTTTGCAATAGTATGTGCGTAAATTTTTAATGTTTACGTTTTTACAGGAGAATATGATGCAAAACGCCCATACCCCTCAATAATGCAACATGGTACAATCATGAGAAAATAGAGAAAAATTTAACAAATTATCAATTAAAACAATTTTACACTCGATTCCATGCTTCAAACTTAATAATGTTCAACTTATTTGCTCAATTATTTAGAATCCTAGTTGCACAAGGTACTGTCTATGCCTTTGTTCGTTTTATATCATTTTCACACTCGTAATTGTTTATGTTGTATTCGCAGTGCACTCGTATTGGTTATTCAGAAAAGATGTGACAAAGATGGCGTAGCTTGTCACCCCCGTGACTGTGACGGATAATATGAATATTAGGGTGGTTCAAAAAATGGATTTTGCTCCACAGTGCTCATCTGTTTCTTTACCATGTTCTGAGTGTCCTCTAAAAATTTGAGCTCATTTGGATTAAAACTGATTTAGCACAAGCCGTTGCAAGTTTGCATGCAAATTAGTATGGGGAAATTTATTTTTTCATTATACTGTTAATGACGTTTCCCCATCAAGCGCATGTTAAAAGAAAACCTACATAGCTAAAAGGAATTCTCAGTAGCTTTCACTCAGTGAAAACCGCGTCTTAATTAATCGTTCCAACAATTAGTAATCGAATTTAATCTATACCGTGGTTTGCTGGCGCTAATTGCATAACTCATCAACAGGCAACATTGCTGCTCGTGGCGCGAAAGATAGCACACACAAATTCAGGCTACTATGTTGCACTGCACATTTCAGTGATGCCCTCAAAGAAGTTTAAAAATCATGACTAAAGATTCGAAACCTGTCTTAAAATCGATTACTAATTATTGGGAGGATTAATCAACATGCGGTTTTCGTTGGGTGAAAGCTGTTGAGTATCCCTTTTAGCTATGTAGGTTTTCTTTTAACCTGCGCCTAATGGGCAAACGTCATTAACAGTATAATGAAAAAATAAATTTCCCCGTACTAATTTGCATGCAAACTTGAAACGGCTTGTGCTAAATCAGTTTTAATCCAAATGAGCTCAAATTTTCAGAGGACACTCAGAACATGGTAAAGAATCAGATGAGCACTGTGGAGCAAAATCGATTTATTGAACCACCCTAATGAATATGTTTATATCCAGGTTTCCTTTTACGAATTTTACGAATTCGTTGACGCTAAAGGTTTTTAATCGACTAAAACCAGACCGTGTTAAAAAATCTGTGTGTACTCCGCTACGCATCACGAGAAAGTATCGATATCCCCAACGTAAAAGGATTTGATGAATGTTGGGTATAACCGAAGATCTAATTAAACGAAATCACATGAGGCCTCAACAGCGTAATTATTACCCGTTTAATTGTCAAAGTTTGGATCGGTCGTGTTTTGTTGTTTTCTATTCAATCCATTTCTTATGCTCAAACTGGCGTCATCCTTTTCTCCTTCAATAGGCAAATGTACCAATGACAACATTTCCCCCACCAGCCGACACTTTTCCATCGTACCATTACCGTTGATCCATTAACGAGTGTACTCCTCCCCTTCCCCTGAGATTCCAACCCCGCGAGCCACACAGTCCGATGACGACATTGCCCTCCCGAGGAGGATGCTGAAGATCATGAGAAGAAAGTGAAATCGATTATCACTTTCCACCGCCGCAGCAGCTGCGGCAAGCCGAGGTTCAGTGTTTGTCATCGCGCGCTGCGGCCAGCGCGAGCGGAGAAACTGTCTGTGGGTCATCTCTGTTTGTTTTGATAATTACTGTCACCTCACATCGCCCGGCCGTATGACTTGACCGACAAACAACCCCATCATCATCATAATCATCGTCGTTACAGCCTAAACACGCCAAACCGGTGTGTGCGCGGTGCGCAAGGTGACTTCCGGCCGCCCCAGTTCATTGATGTGTTGGCATTTGGTCATTCGCGAATCCAAACGCCAAGATTATTCCGTGGTGAAAAGTACGCATGCAAGAGACACACATTTCACTTTCACGTTGATTGAAACGTGATGAGTATGAATAAGGCGTAAAATAGCCCGCCAAAGGAAACCCCCCAAACCGTGCAGCGGGGAAAGAAATATTAATGAAGGTAGGTGCCAGTCACTGGCATCGCCATCGAGTGCTCGCACACATTTCAATGCTAATTATCTGTCACAAAATGCCACTGCCACTGTGCGGTGCACTTGATGGGGCGCAGTTATGCTTTCTAGTAGATTGGTGACATGTGTGGCGCGCGCGACAAGTGCATTCAAGGTAATATGACTTTGGTAGGCATGAAGTGAATGACCCATGCACGACAATTACTGGTGTGTGGACTGACAGAACGACAAATTGATGAAAGTCTTTGTTTTCGAATAAGCAAAATTAAATTCATTTGCAATTCCTACCAACAATATGAGGGGAACTACCACTGTTGAAGTATTTGATTCGATGAAGCTTTAATTATCCTGTGTTTTAGTTTTTAGGAAACAGATATCAGAAATCAAAAGCCAGGAATCAGGAATCAGACATCAGAAATGACATTATCAGAAATCAAAAATCAAACATCAGAAATCAGAAATCAGTAATCAGAAATCAGAAAATCAGAAAATCAGAAAATCAGAAAATCAGAAAATCAGACAATCAGAAAATCTGAACCTTAACTTATTCTAACACGGATTGTTCTTTTTAAAAAATTACTATCTAACCTACTTGGACGAGCACACGTCGACGAAAGATGTCGGTACCTCGTGTGCGAATGCTATTTATTAACACGTACGTCCCCAACCCCCATTTTACGACAAAACTCAAAATTCAAGACCACGCAGCTTAGCCAATTTCTAACGGATTTTCAAGCAATCTTCTGGAATCGATCACAAAATTCCTATAGTTTTAGGAACCGAGGTCAATTTTTGTGCAATGACCATGGTTTCGGATATATTCCGGGGAGTACTGGGGTCAACTCCCTCCCGAAAAAAATGGTCACATGCAGATTGGCTTCGAAAACCATCTTGCGGCATGTGAAACTTCATGATTTTGCAAAACAATTACACTGGAGTGCATTTCGGCGATTTTCGTTCAATCTTGGAACCCGTCTTGCGATATGTCAAACTTCATGATTTTGCAAAACAAGTACACTGGAGTGCATTTCGGCGATTTTCGATCGAATTGGCCACCCTCCGGGTACTTCCAGGGCCTGGTTCCCTT
This sequence comes from Armigeres subalbatus, assembly GCF_024139115.2. Lineage (NCBI taxonomy): Eukaryota > Metazoa > Arthropoda > Insecta > Diptera > Culicidae > Armigeres > Armigeres subalbatus. The sequence continues at coordinate 51,212,635 of NC_085139.1, read as the reverse complement.
GGAGAAGTGGGAAATTTTCATTCAATCTTGGAACCCATCTTGCGACATGTCAAACTTCATGATTTTGCAAAAGACGCACACTGGAGTACATTTAGGCGATTTTTGATCGAATTGGCCACCCTCCGGGTACTTCTAGGGCCTGGTTCCCTTGGGGAAGTGGCCAATTTTCGATCAATCTTGGAACCCATCTTGCGACATGTCAAACTTCATGATTTTGCAAAACAAGTATACTGGAGTAAATTTCGGCGATTTTAGATCGAATTGACCACTCTCCGGGTACTTCCAGGCCTTGTTCCCTTGGGGAAGTGGCCAATTTTTGTTTAATCTTGGAACCCATCTTGCGATATGTCAAACTTCGTGATATGGCAAAACAAGTACACTGGAATATATTTCGGCGATTTTCGAAGAAGTACCCTCTGTGTACTTCCAGGGCCTGGTTCCCTTGGGGAAGTGGCCAATTTTCGTTCAATCTTGGAACCTATCTTGCGACATGTCAAGCTTAATGATTTTGCAAAACCATGGCCCTGGTAATTTCCACGGAGAAGCAGAGTGCGGTGAGGCTCAATTCTGCCGGAATTGCAATGGTGACCATCGACCAAAAAATCGCCAGTGCCCGATGTATAAAAAAGAAGTCGAGATTATTAAAATTAAAGTACGTGACAATTTAAGCTTTCCGGAGGCCATGAAACGAGCCAAACAACATGTGACAGGTAGCTACGCGCAGGCAGCAATACAACATAACGCAATCGAAAAAAAAAACTGAAGGAACTGGAACAGGCTATGGCGAAAAAAGATGAAGAGATTGCTCGAATGAAAGAGCAGAGCAAAGAGAAAGATCACAAGATCGCTCAAATGATGGTCTTCATCAAGCAGGCCAAACAGCAAGCCGCCCAAGGAAATATGAGTCAGAATAGCGAAACCATTAGTCAAGAAAAGCCGCATCACAGCCGTGAGCAACGACTAGCCCACACGACGACTACTCGTTCACGCAACAATTCTCCAGCCATTCAGGAACCGAAGCGCGGACGACCTACGAAGTTAAATTACAACAAACCGCCTATCTTACCTAATCTGAGCCCGCCGCCGAAAAAGCCCGTCACTCACGACCTCACGGAAATGGATTTCTCCGGCGAGGAGTCAGCAGTATCGGATGCACTCAATAATCAAGGCCTTCGATAGATTCACTTCCCAACACCGCATGCACCACAATGACGACCACGGCACGAACACGGACAACGAACTAAATCGGTTCGGAAGCAGAGAAAGTGTAGTACCTCTTCCGACGCAAGTACGGCGGGTTGAAGGAGTTATCCGGGACGTCTTACCCCAACCCGTAGATGGCGAATTCACCCCCGTAGCCGGTGGAAACTTTGATTACGCCACGACACCGGAAACATGAGATAGACGGCAGGGGGAAGGGGTAGCCCTTCTTTGTCCTGGCCGCCGCTCTACACCAGCAAACATGAATCGTTCAGCCCCTACAACCGATGAAAGCGTCAATAGCGGAGCAGTTGATTATACTACACAAAGCCTTTCCCCAGTGCCAGCTGTTGCTGACAGATCTGGATGCAACCATGTAAAAATTTCAGCAACGGCTGGTACTGTGGGGCAAGGCATCCCACAAGTCAGTCCTCAATGTTCCTTGCACCAAACAGATACTGTCTCGCAAAACTTTACAGGTCAACAACACACAACAGCTCTATCACCCGGAGAAGGCCCGTCCCGACGAAGAAATATTACACAAAACGCATCCCCAGTGCCGGCTGTTGTCGGTATTGGCAAAACTAGTGTAATGGTTTCGACAGCGGCTAGCACTGTGGGGCAAAGCGTCCCACAGGCAAGTCCCAGCATAATGGTGGTGCCCCGAAGCGAAAGCAGCAATTCGACATAGGCGAAAATGTCTCCAATCCCTTCGACGTTTGCAGCAATGCGATCCGGGCCATCCCGAAGCGTTGGCGAAATTCCAGGAAGCACGAGCAGCGGCACGGAAGGCAATCAGTAAGGCAAAAGAACAGTCATGGGAAAACTTCGTGGCGAAAATATCACCCAGCAGCACGACAACCGAACTGTGGCGGACGATGAATACTCTGCGTGGTAACCGGCAACAACGCCCAAGCGAGCGGACGAATTCACGGACGATCCCGAAGAAGTGGCATAAGAACTGGCGAAAGTGTATTGCGAGAGATCGGCGACTTCAAGCTACCATCCATCGTTCCAGATGGCGAAAGCGCAGCAGAGTTTCCTTTCGCAACGCACCTTCCAGGTGTCCATAAGAGGACATATGTCTCAAGAGCACCTCCTGGAGAACGGAGTACCTCAAGGTTCCGTCCTATCCGTGACGTTGTTTTTCATCGCGATGCAGCCTATTTTCCGCGTACTACCCGCCGGAGTTGAAATTCTTCTTTACGCGGACGACATCCTCCTCGTGGTGCGTAGAGCAAAAGGGGTAGGTTTACACCGCAGGCTGCAGAGCGCAGTTAAAGCTGTGGACAAATGGGCGAAAAGCGTGGGATTCTCTATATCTGCGACCATTACGCCCCAACGCCGGCATTACGCCCCAACGCGCGTTGAGAGCCGGCGCAAGAGATCACCATCGATCGAATCCCCATCCCGAAAACCAACCGCCTAAGGATCCTGGGAGTCATTCTGGATAGAACGCTCACTTTTAAGCCGCACTGTAAAGCGGTGAAGAAATCGTGCGAATCACGACTGCGAATCTTCCAGATGATCGGAGCGAAGCTTCCACGTGGCAACCGAGCAACTCTGCTGCAGGTGGGTTCAGCGAAGTTGACGTACGGAATTGGACTACTGAGCCGAGGAGGAGCGGACACCCTGCAGACCCTCGCTCCAGTGTACAACAAAATGGAACGCTGCTTCCGGAGCGTTTGTGACCAGCCCTATTAACTCCATCATGGCCGAAGCCGGCACTCTTCCGTTTGGACTACTTGCCACACAATCGATAGCGCGAACGGCCATCCGAATTATGACAAAAAGTCTCAACAACAGCACTCTTCCGCTGATCCGCCGGGCATCAGACCGTTTTTACAAATATACGGGCACAGCACTTCCCGCTATCGATCAGGTAACAAGGCAGAGTGATCGTGTCTGGCAGGCACGAAGAACATCAATAATGTGGGATGTGAAGAACTGCGTTCGAGCCGGGGCCCCGCCGGATATAGCTACACCAGTCGTCCAACAATTACTCTCAACAAGATTCCGTAGGTCGACGGTGATCTACACCGATGGCTCAAAATCTGACGATGCTGTAGGTGCCGCATTTCACACGATCGGCCTCGCAAGATCGTTCAGCCTTCCGCAAGCGTGCAGTGTTTTCTCTGCGGAAGCATATGCATCAAGAAAACGGTCACGACCCCGAACACCAGGGGTGAAATGATGCTCCTTACAGATTCGGCTAGCTGTTTGTTGGCATTTGAATCCGGGCCTTCAGAACACCCGTGGATACAGGATATCGAAAAGGCGATGCGCAACAAACCAGTCCGATTCTGCTGGATCCCGGGACACACCGGCATTAGTGGAAATATCGAGGCCGACCGACTAGCAAACAAGGCTAGGAGATAACCTGCAATCGATATGCCCATTCCGGGCGAAGACGCTTTAAGAGCGATAAAGCAGGCGATACGATGGCGATGGAACCGTCAGTGGCACGATTCCCGAGACGTGAAACTAAGAGAAATCAAGGGCGATACGTTCCGGTGGACGGATCAGACCAATCCAGCGGACCAACGTGCGTTAACCCGACTAAGAATTGGTCACTCGAGACTGACCCATACATTTCTGCTGAAGAATTATCCTCCGCCCACTTGCAGGTGATGCGGAACTATCATCGACGTGCGGCATGTCATCCACCATTGTCGGAAGTATGAGCAGCAGCGACGGGACAACGACATCAACGCAACTAGTCTCATAGCTGCCCTGGGTAATGCCGACGAAACAACGAAGAGACTGTTACTGTTCCTACAGCAAACAAACTTGTCTGAATAGCTGTAAATGGCGTCAACACACGAGCAAGATGAATCCAGTCGACAATACTACACAAAGCCTTTCCCCTGTGCCGGTTGTTGCCGGTGTATCTGGAAACAGTGGAGTAGTAGTTTTGGCAACGGCTGGCACTATGGGGCACTGGCGTCCCACAGGTCAGTACTCGGTTTATTCATCCACCAGCAGATACTGTCTTGTAAAACATTACAGGTTACCATCAAACCGCAACCGTAATCTCGCCTGGAGAAGGACCGTTACCGAAGCAATATTTCACAAAGCGCATCCCTATTGCCGGCTGTTGTCGGTATTGGCAAACCAGTGTCATGGTTTCGACAGCAGCTGGTACTGTGGGGCAATGCGCGTACGTGTGTCGTAAATACACAAACAAACAGAAAATCAGAAAATCAGAAAACAGAAAATCAAAAAATCAAAAAATCATAAAATCATAAAATCAGAAAATCAGAAAATCAGGAAATCAGGAAATCAGAAAATCAGAAAATCAGAAAATCAAAAAATCAGAACATCAGAAAATCAAAAAATCAGGAGAAACCGATGGTTGTGAAATTCATAAATAATTCGACAATTGCAGCTTGTGCATTTGTTGTCTGACACACTTCACTTAAATTGACTCTAAAATGTTTTGTAATGAAAGTCTTAAGTTCAACTTTGTAGTCGAGAAAGGCAAGGATAGATGTTTGAGACATAAATAATGTAAGTTTCAGCTTGATTCCAGCTACCTTTGTCTTTTACATGCTTCATAATCAAGTATTCTAATGCAACCAGTTTGTTTACATCTCTTCTCTTTGTACCCAAAACTTTGCGCCCACTACTCTTCTTTACATGGCATGAACTCCCCCAGACAAAACATACCTTTCCCCGCTCATTATGACTGGCTGAAAATACTTCCGACGACCATTAAGGTAAGAATCCGATAGTCACGACCGTGCTGACCGCAGACATAAATTAAATTGTTCAATGCTCACCTACTCGCCGAAGTGCTTCTCTTTTACTTCTCTCAACAGTCTTCAGCAGCGAGCGATCATCATTAACAACCTTTCTAGTGTTGTTGATGATTGTTTCATTGCCGCGCAATCAACACCCATCTACTTGGTCGCTTCGCGCTCTCTGTTGCTTTTCCGTCATTACCCGCCAGCGCACATTTCGCGGAGTTTCTCGCGAGACCATCATCCGCGCTGAGAAAGAGAACTGCCCAACAGCCTAACCGGTAGCGCCACTAAATTTCACTGCTTTCTTTCGCCACGAAGATCAAGTTGAGATCGTTCGCTTCTTCGTGTACGGTTGCGTTTTACTCCCCGATCGTTCCCCGACTTGCTGGCGGTGGCCTTCAACTTCAACGGCGTTCCACTGGGGGTCTGTGCCCGCGCTGGATTTATTCGGTTGGTGAAATCGAACCAAGCAGCACACGATCTCCGGACGACGGTTTTTTGACCGAACGCGCGTGGTCCGTTCAGCTGTTTTTGTCCGCCTTTCCATTATTTCACATTCGAGTGCACAGACTGGGATACGTGATTTTGTCGATTCGAACTGGTGGTCGCCGTTTGGGGGCCAATAAATTCATCACAGAATCAACCGTGAATGTGGCGCGATTGCTTCTTGGATGTGTGGACTGTTCGTGTGGGAAATCTGCTGAATCCTGGAACCGGAAGTGACTACGTGACAATCGATTGAGTGAATATTCAAGTGGGTTACTTTCTGAAAATTCCAAGAGGAAATTACTCATAGTGTTTGTTAACGACATGGTGATTGCCTGAGTGTAAAAAAGGATGATTAACCCAGATTTGGTTGAAGTTGCACAACCGAGAGGATACACAAAGCGACCACGACAAGAAAAGACGTGTCAGCCCCCGCCAAGTAGGAGGCAGCCGGTTTTCGAGTGAAAGGAGTAGTGTTTTGCACAAGGAGAAATTGTTGTTCGCTAAGGTGCGAGACGAAAAAAAAATCGCCAGCTGCCACTGAATAGGAGAACGCTGGGAAGTTTTTGGTGAATGCTAATGCCCATCGGTACCAAAGTGAATTCGTTGTGAGTTTGAAACCGATCGAATAGATTAAGGCAGCGTTTAATTTTGAAGGTTGAACGAATAGTTCCGTGTCGGGGATATAGGTGTGTAGATGCGTCAATATTTTTCGTGGCCGAAATTTCACCGTGGAAGCCGCACCATTTTATGAATATTCAGGTATGTTGAAAAAACCTCCCGGATGAACATATGAGGGGAACGGGTTTTCAGACGAAGTTGTGAGACATTTTATTTTGTTGATGTGTGATAGAGAAAGGATGGAACCGCACAGACAGACATCAAATTTCAATTAAAAACCGTGAAAGGAATTAGACACTTCGAATGTTTCGTGAGCAGCAACATCGGATTGGGGCTGGCAGCGGTAATTTTCAGTGCTGGGCTGGTATCAGTGGTGAATAATGTAATTACTCATACTAAACACTAACTGACGCAACACGATACTTATATATGCGCAAGTATGTTTTTCTTAGATTTCCCTACAGCTAAAAAGTGATTTTTTTTTAATTCACATATACGTTGTTTGTGATAAGGCATTGATTGAATTATGGAAACCATAATAATTTCTAGCATGACGCGACATTATACATATTCAATTTTCTACGAAATAAGGGATTTGTTGCTCAGGAATTCAAGGAATTCCTGCGAAAAAACCTACTACAATTCTTTCGTGAATATTCCAAAAATTTCTACTTCTTGAATTTCTTCATGAATTTAAAAAGGAACTTCTATGGCATCTCCTCCAAAAATTCTGTCTGGATTTTTCGTTAATATTCCTCCATTGTCATCCAGGAATTTTCTCGTGAGTTTCTTCCGGAAGTATTTTACATGTTTCTACAGGCATAGTTTCCGAGAAAAATTCTGGAGTAATTCCCTGGAAATTTCTGGAGGCATTCCTGGGATTTTTTTTTGATTAAATAAAATTTCTGGGAGAATTTCTGTAGGAAATTCTTGAGGAATTCCCAAGAGAATTTCTTAAGGAAATTCTAAGGAAACTTCTAAAGCAATTTGCTCGGGAGCTCTTGAAAGAATTTCGGAATAATTCCTGGGAAATTTGATCCTGATGTAGTATTCCTTACATGAATTTCTTGTGGTATTTCTGAAGGAAATCTGGGGTGAATTTCCGGAAAAAATGTCGAGGGAATTCCCAGGAAATCGTTGAAGAACTCCTGAGGGAGAAATTCTTAGATAAATAAATCATAGGAGAGTTCTTTGGAGAGTTCCCGGAGAAAATCCTATATAATGTCTGTGGAAATTGCCGGAGGATGCCCTGAGGAGGTGGAAAATACGGTTAACGTGGTGTTTCAAGTATGTACCATCTCCGATGTACCACGGGTGGGCGTGCTGTCTCACCAACTACCCCGTCAGGAGAGGGACTTAGGGGAGTTGCTGCCTTTGTCACCTAGTTCGTCAGAGGTCCTGAGAGAATTTTCGAAGAACTTTGCTGGGAACTTCGGAAAGAATTCTTAAGGAATGTTTTGGATGATTTCCTAAAGAAGATTTTCGCAATAATTCTTGTGGAAACTTTCGAAGGAATATTTGGGAGAATTTCCGGAGATGATTTATTTAGGAAGAATTCCTGGGAAACAGCTCTGGTACGTAGGAGTTCCAATTTTCGTTACCACGTATCTGCTGAACACAATTGACACTCTTTGACTCCAAGTGGTTTGACAGTGGGCTCTGTTACTATGTCTAGTCTAGTATACACTACACACATTGGCGTAAATATGCGGGGGCTAGAGCTGTGCGCTCTCTAGCTCATAATATAAAAATACAGGGTTATTCCTTCTTTAAGAATTCTGAGGAATTTCTTCCCATAAATTCTGAGGATTTACCGCTTTAGAACTGGGTATGTCTTCCTCCAAGGATTTTAGAAAACCTTGGGTTTTTCGAATTCTGAGAAAACTATTCCCTGGGAATTCTAGGGAATTCCTGCTCCATGAATTATGGGAAGCTGATTATTCAAGCATTCTGGGTTCTTCCATCTCTGGGAAATTCTCTCTCGAATTCTCAGTAAATCTCCAGATATTCACAAATTCTTCGTCACAAATTCTGGACAGTCGTTATACAAGAATTGTTGTATAATCTTCTGTTGGTACTTCCTTCTGAGATTCTGGGAAATTCATCCTTCAAGAATTCTTTGTACAGAAATTCTCCAGAAATTCTCAAACATTTTTGGGAATTGACCCCACAAAAGTTCAGGGCAATTCCTCTCTTACGAATTTTGGGAAATTCTTCTCCCAGACTTGAAGAGGAATTCCTTATTCAGGAATTTCCAGGAATCCCTCATCTATGGATTCTGGGGAGAATCTCACATCAGCTCAGATATGCTATAGAGATAATTCCTCCCTCCAACATTTTCCACTTATCTTTCAGGATGATCTTGAAAGAAACATAATCTAGGGTTTTGTCATCTATATGTTTATGAACTAATTTAAGGGTTCATTCACAAATTACATAACGCCATAATTGATCATTTTCCACCCCCACCCACCTCTTTGTAAAGCTTTTTGTAAGGGAAATGTTTGAAAATGTGTATAGGCCGTAACGCTCAACCCCCACCCACGCTTAAAGCGTTATGTAATTGGGCTTTCCCTCAGATTTCACATTCACTCGAAGAATTCTCTCTCTAGGAGTTTTAGGGATTCCTTTGTCCAGAAGTTCTGAATATTTAATGATACATTTCCTAGAGTTCCTGAATGGGGAGCTCCTCTGAATCCCTTTTTTGCTTTTCTTTGTTGGCATTACATCCTAATTTGAAGATCGCTTTATCGCACAGGGTGTCTATTCATCTGTAAAAAACAAAACCCCCTGATTTTTCCAGGTTTTTTTCAAGTGTTTAACATCAATTTCCAGGCAAAAACAAACGAGCCATGTGTATAAAGCATTTAGCAGCAAAATGATCAATTCAAAAAAGTAAATATTGCAAAAAATATTATTTTAAAGAATAATTTGGTGGCTTCACAAGACAATGTTTTCCAGGAATTCCTTCGCAAGTTCACCCAGAAATTGCTACAGCAATTCAATCAAATTCCTTCAGGAATCACATAGAAAATTCCTCCAGGTATTCCTTTGAAAATTTCTCCATAAATTCCATCGGAAAATACTCTGGATTTCGAGAATTGCTCCAGAACTACCTCCAAGATTTAATTTGAAAATTTCTTTGCTAAAACTTTAGTTTGTTTCGAAAATTCCTTTAGAGATGCATTTGGCGATTCCCTTGCGATTTTTTTCAATTCGCTTAGGTGTTTGTTCGAAAATGTCTTGTGAAAATCCCTCGAAAATACCTTGCAGATTTCTTCAAATATTCTTCTAATATTTTTTTTAGGAATTTCTTTGGGAACTTGGTTAAGAATTCTATCGGAAATCTCTTTGAATTTTATTTCAGCTGTTTTTTTTAAGAAACTTAAGAAAACTTCTTCCTAAAATATGTGAGAATTTCTTCAGGAAATCCTTCAAAACTTCTTACGAAAACTTCTACAGGAAATGTGTTGATACAAAAATATGAGATTGTTGAGTCCATGATGTTAGGCATAATACCTTCTTTATGTCGTGGGCTGTTTTTGTGGCATTTTTTGCTTAACACCTTTCCGCCTAATTGATTGCCTATTTGATCAAATAATTATTGCGGTTTGTTTGGAATTAATCAAATCAATCAGGAAAAAAGAAAAGATTATGCAAGCTTCTGTTGGTAGAGTGGAGAATGGTTGACATTTATTTTACCATACGGTTCATCCAACCATGCAGTAACAAAACAAAACTACGGCAGCCGCAGCAGAAGCCTCGACCAAGCAGACGACAGCACATACTTTTACTATTTTCTCCCCCCACAATCAATGTTTTCGTAGAATAATTTCTCAACGTATAGCCGGCAGATATACATTTCATTATTCCTTACTCATTTTACATATTAGAACTAATAAATCAGTATCTGTGGCTAGCACTCTTTCAAGCCTGTGTGCCACAGCCTAATTCAACTCGATTCTGTTCTATTTGCAATGCGCACAAGAAAGTGTGGATGGATGGCACGAGACTCACGCAGCAGCAAACAAACAGTCTGCGGATGAAGAATAAAAAAGACTTAATTTCGTCTTTATAAAATTAAAAAAAAATTATTGGGGAAACTGTCTCAAGGTGCTCGACTGCTCAGTGCACGAAATTTTACCGGACAAAATGTAAATATTCGGAGAATCAAAGTGTTTTACTGTACTTTCCCCAACACTGTATGTTGAAAGCCCAGTGGTGTACGAAGAAATTTAAAATAAGTTTCCATATAATAAATATTTCATAAATGCTCAAAAATAAACATTTTGTTGCATCTGGCAACATTATGCAGCAGCTGACAAGCTTTTACCACCCCATTTCCACCCACCTCAACATTTCGTCACTTTTTCTTACAAGTTGCCTCACCAATACTAACAAGCAATAACGTCATTAATTTTCAAAACAGAGTTACGGAGTCTTGAGCCTTAAGGAAAACTTAAGAATACATCTGGAAGAGTTTTTCCGGATATTTTGCTTTTAAGAATTCTTTGGAAATACTTCGAGAATACCTTTAGAAACTCCTTTGAAAAATCCATTCGGGAATCCTTCGGTTATTCTTTCAAGAATTCCTTTAGCAAAAATTCTTCACAAATCACTCTACACTTTTTTTTTAAATCCCTTCAGGTCCTCTTTCTGGAATTTCTTAAAGAAATCATTCGAAAAATCGTCCGGAAATTCGTTTTGGAATTCCTCCGGGAATTCTATTCGATTTTAAACTTGAAATTTCCTCCAGAAAAAAAATAGAAAGTTGTTAATCATTCTTATGGACACTCTTTTATTGATTTCTTTGAATAATTCCTTGGAAAACTAATCCCGAAATTCCTTCGGAAGTTCCTCCAGGATAACGAACAACGATAAAAGAGAGGCAAAAACTGTTCCGAATCGTAACAAGCCATGATAACAAATTTATCAAACTTGTATACAAACGCGAAAAAACAGAATCGGATAGGCAGCCCTCACAGAAAAATGGTGATGCTGGCTTTGTTTTCGCTCCTTTCGTGTTGGTTACTGCACAGCTGTGTAGAACATGTTGAAATGCATCATCAGAGCCAGTGCTCCCCGCATTTGGAGCTTTCTAAAAGAAATTTATCATGGGGTATAACATCCCGAATCAGTTCTCTAGCATGACAGCTTGCGAAAAAAGTTTCTCGCGTTATGCTACATATCGTATAGGGACACGGCAGGTATTTTCGTCTGTTCGTCATAGTCTCGAAAACCAATAAAAGAGACGCTTTTTTGTAAAACTCATGCATACCAAATCGTAAACTCAGGAGAAACGTTCTGCTATAGTGGAGTTCTAGCAAATGTACGTTGCTTTCGTTGGTTTTAGCCCCTATGACGATGGACGGAAATACCTGCCGTGTCCCTATGTATACAGAGATGATAAGTGAGAGATTTGCTCTTTCTCTTTAGGATTCAATTCCTGCTCGTTAATGTGCTCCTGCTCCTGCAATGTTGAAATTATATACATATTATGCTTTTATTGCATGAGAAATGCAGACATTTAAATTCCTTGAACTGTTTGAAGGAAAATTTTGGACCACGCCGATTGAGCCGCCGCCACCGTTAGAAAAATACATTCACGCCGCCGCCGGTTCAAAGTAGATCGGCGCACAGTTCTAGCGGGGGCTAGGGGGGTAAGCCCTCCCTAGAAAAAATCAGAAGGGTTATGTACAAGACACAACCGCCCAACGTAAACTACGTAAGGCAGTTTTGTTCATTGAGGATTGTAGTGCCATCATGCATGAATATTTTTAGAAAATTCATTTGATTACTTATGTCACTGGTTTCAAACAAAACTAGCGTATCTTAAGATATAAAAATTGTTGGATACGACAGTTGTTTAAAAAATTTACTATGAAAACCCAAATTTAGTCCTCAGTGGTAATGATGCCTTTCTTGGATCCGAATTGAATACATTTGGGTTTTGAAGCATTTGATGAAATATTTCAATAGAAGAAGCCTAGGGAAGCATTCTCTTTTCCGTTTCCAACATTTATTATTCAGAAACATTCCAATCATAGGCATATCTTGTTTTTCGTGCATCACTAGAAATATGGTAAAGTGGTAAACGTTGCGGACGGGAAAATATAGTATGTGTGTTATTACATTCTAACTCCTACTGTCTGGCAGTGTCACCAGTGTTGGCAAAATCTCAAAATCTCAAATCTCATCGGCGATTCAAACCACGCGTGAATCAATCCCATCAGAATTATGGCCGAGAGATTTGCTCATGATTTGAATCGCAATTTGCATCATTGCATGATATTTACGTGTTCTTCATTGTTGAATGCATTGAATTAACTATTTTTCGTCTAAAACAATGGCTAATAATTATATATAAACAAAACATACGTCTCGATTGCGTTTTGACGCTTTTTAGAACGAAATCGTTTTTCGGTGAGTGAGCGAAGCGATGCGATTATGGCCGAGAAACTCAAGCGCGATGCTTCCCCTACAGAATCGCAGGCGAGTTAGCTCGTGCATGAAACCTCGATGATTCTGATTCGAGTATGATTCTACCAACACTGAGTGTCATTATGGATAAAATATTCTTGCAAACATTTTATTAATATCATTGCAAGACTTTTGAATCAGGGAGCAAGAAGGTGATAGCTCTATTGTATCTCATATAGCCCGTTTCAAGAACGTATGCGTTCAAAAGCTTTTGTCGTGTACAATAAGTACCGCATTATTGCACCCACGTATTATAAAAATATCTTAAGTGCATTCACACTTCCTGAATCAAAGTTAAATCCTGCTGATTCAGAAGCGCATTTAATTGGACAAAATATTATTAGGCCGATATAAATATTTTTTTAAATATGTCTCAGCACCACCCCCCCCCCCCTTCGAATTGTTTTGCTCAAAAATAACAACTTGAGGGGCAACAAAAAAAAATTCCGGTAAATTTTGAGAACTTTCAAAACATTCTTTAACAAATCCGAGGAGTTTTTTTTTTCATTTTAATATTTATTTTTTACTAGCAGACCCGTCGAACTTTGCTTCGCCTAAAATTGATTTATTTTCTGACTAATTCTCGAGTTATGCAGACATTTTTGGTTCATTTGTATGGGAGCCCCCCTTTCCAGAAGGTCGATCTCGAGTTATTATGAAATTGGTGTTTCATTTGTATAGGTTTCAAAGAGGAGAGGGGTCTCTAACCATCTTAAGAACCTTCCCTGGCCCCAAAAACCTCTGCATTCAAATTTTCATGCCGCTCGATTCAGTAGAAGAAGAAGAAGATTACCTCCTCCCCCTTGACTTTGCAGAGACCATAATTTTTAATAAATATGTGTAATATGTGCCTTATTAGTTTTCAGGTTGCAAAAAAATGGATTTTCCAAAGTCGTTTTTTAAGGCCCAAATTACCAATCCAGTCATTGACAAGAAAACAGCCACTTGCTTGTACCACCCCCAGGAAAAATCCGCCCACTGAGGAGAAAATGCATTCCCCAGCTGAATCGGGGAAGCACTCTTGTTTTAAAACTACATCAACATATAGTGGTGACTTCAATACATCCGTGGGATGCTTCATTTGGATGAATTTCGTAATATTATTTGAAAAAACTGCCTTTTGCAGAAAATATTGCAAAGTTAAAAAAAAAATTTTCCAGGAGGGGAAACCGTCGATTTACTCTCACGCTCTCTTATACTTTGCAGATACTCGAAAATCATCGTTCAGTGTTGCGTGTTGATTTGTTCTATATGTTATGCTTGTTTTCTCGAATATGTACGTAAACATCAAGCAATAATCTATGAAAATGATGCTTTTCATGCTATGCATGCTATGCTACGCATGTGAGCTAGAACTGTAAAAACGCAAGCATTCATAAGCAACGCAGGTTATTTATTTTTTCATAATTCAAGTGTTGATAATGTAATGTAATGCTAAAATAATAATGTAATGCTAAAACGGCATCACTTTTCATGTACACAGAGAGAAGACCGATCATATGGTCATGTAAACAATCCATTGAATCTGGACGAACATTTGAGAAGGTAGTCAACTGCATCATAACTTTACATTCATGTAAAATGCATGTAGGAAATTGTGTAATTAGGAGAAGGATGCACAACAAATCAATCTCAGATGCATGTTTGAGGTTGTTTATGCGTATCACTATAATCTGTGCGCTGTACAGGTATTGAAAAGGACGTTAATATTTTGTGGAAATATATTGCGCTTTTTGCACTTTATAAGAGTTTTGCGAGATTTTTTTCTCACAGTCATCTTTTTCTCACACTCAATACACTCAAAAAAGTTTGATTTTCCGTGTATAATATTTGTGTGTGAGTGCTCAGTCTGAAAACAAATAGACGTCAAATCATGGCGGGAATCGATTCAGTGTACACGCTTACATGTGACTAACGAGTAATGGGTTATAATTGGGTAAATCTCAGTAACAAAAATCGATCAACCCGAAATGAGAGTGAGTGTGAGAAAAAGAAGCGGGCAAATCACAATCTACACCTAACTCTTCAAATTGGTGAAATCGGCAATATAGAGTTTGATACCTTTTGAAATGTTCGTGTACTTTGTACAAAATCAGATCTGAGCGAATGAGTAGGCTCTCCGCAAAAAAAAGAAGCGAACAGCAAGAAAAAGAAGTCGATTTGATGTATGACATTTAAACCTTAATATAAATTGATTGCACTACTAGCAAGGGCATTGGCATTGATAACAATTGATCGTCTCATGCCTGCACAAACATGCCCCTATTCGCGAAGTCGAAGCAAATTCTGCTCTTCCCTCCTATGGGAAATCCCATTGCTATCTGTCAGAGTTTGAGTGAAACATGGCCGCCATCTCCTCCTCTCTGTTGCTCTACTGTAAAAACCCATAAGGAACTGTCATTGTTTGTGTGAAGAATTTTGCTTCGACTTCGCGAATCTGGATCACTTTTTATACACCATGCACTACATTACGCATTTTTGTTATATTTGTTTCGACCGCGGTCACTGGTCCGGCTCCATTTTTCTACTTTTTGTGTGAAACACCGCACAAAAAGAAGAGTCCAAAAGCCAACCGCACTGAACGGCGACGGCCGAAACGAGACTCTTGCGGACAAGAAAAGAGGGTGCTGCCAAAATGATCCGATACCCTATTTTAACATTCATAACCCAAAGTTTCAATATAATTGACAAATTGGTAGAGAATTTCCGAATCGATTGATATATAAATCTAAAAAATCCATCGGTAGATAAAGGCGCTATTAAAGTTCAAAATCTTACATGATTTCGTGACGGTCTCGAATTTGGAAATTTTCATTTGTCACCCTGTATCCGAGTCTTCCCCTTAGACGTAGTTTACGTCAAAATTAGCCCCCAAGGAGCAGTGGTACAAATTTTAAACATTTTCAACATAATGAATTACTGAAAAAGTTTGAAGACAAAAGAGTTATCTCCCATATTCAGCCTATCATAATGAAATGGGTGGAAGACAAATGAGTTTTTTTTAATTTCCGAGAAAAAATCCTGTGTGGCAGTGAAATTGCCCTTGGTGTTGATCATGAAAAGGTAATATGTAATTTTCTAATTGATTTGAAAGCATCAAAGTAAGCTTGATATGAACAACAACGGAGAGCTACCAAAATGACAAACAAAGCAAACGTGGTAGTTTGCCAGCAGTCAAAAGGCATGTGATCAAACATCACGGACTGGAGTGATAGTTTTCCAGCAGACTTTCGCTTGCCTAGCAGCATGATTGTCTCGACAGTTTCCGTCAGCATCCGAGAAGGATTCTCATCACAATCCAAGAGGATTTCCTATCAGAATCCGAGAAGAATTCTCACTAGAAACTCTAAAGAATTCCTTCCAGAAGAACCGGAATTCAAAGGAATTGCGAATCTGTGGGGGTACCTTTCATAATTCATAAAGGAGTGGCTTCAGAATCTCGAAATCGATCGGAGATTTGCTTCGGAATTGCTTGACGATTTATTTCAGAAAACTTCGACGATTTGCTCCAAAATCCCTTGAATATTTATTTCGAAGTTTCTCGAAGTTTTGCCTCGAAATCCCTCAATGATTTGCTTCGGAATCTCCCGACGATTGGAATCCTTCTGAAGATTTGCTGCGGAATACATCTACGGTTTGCTTCAGAATTCCTCGAAGATTAATTTTGAACTTGCTCGACGATTTACTTCGGTGTCCCTCGACGAATTGTTTCGAAATCCTTCGATGATTTGCTTCGGAATCTCTCGAAGATTTGTTTCGGAATCCTTCAACGTTTTGCTTCAACATTCCTGGAGGAATCCTTTCGGAACCGCTGCACTGTGGTCGGATATCATGAAATCATGGCATTAATAAATAACTCCTTAATGTTGCCTCATAGAAGTTTGGTGTCTTCCACAAAGTTGTTGCATGATAAGTAGGTCTTCATATGGTGATGTGGAACTCTCCCGCTAAGGGGGGGGGGGCGCTCCAGCTAACTTCTTATATGAGCATGATAAGATGATGATTTCTTCTGAAAAGTTTAGTGTTAAAACTTAAAAATAACTCTAATAAAGCTAAAAAAAGAAAATCTGCAACGTTAAAGAATTTTGTCTTATGAGCAACTCTTGTGAAGGAACCATCTTTGAAGAGGCTTGTGATTCTGAGATAAAATGCCTTTTTTTGTAAAAATGTGCTTTAATTCTCAAAATTTGATTATTTTTGCTTAATTTTGTATCTATGTACAATATTTATTTTCGCATAATCTTTCTGTATCCTGGAGAGTCATATATGGTAGGGTCTGACCCGTTTTTACCGACGAACAACCTAAAAAATGGCTTAATTATTGTAAAATATTTCAAATATATGGAAAAATCGATTTATTTTCCCACTCCCTCCACATCCCAATTACACTGACACCAGATGGTATTTCTGACGAATCTTATCAGACACACATTTTATATTTTTTTATTATTTGCACTCTCCTCGAATTTGGCATAGATTTACGAACTTCGTTAAATAATTAAGTTTTTATATGAACTGCTCGGAGTTTCTTAAGAATATGGATAAAATAAAAACTTCTTGTTTCGAAATACGTCCAGAGTGTATGAACTCCAAGGGAACTAAATCTGTAGCGTCATTCAGTGATTTCTCAACCAAATTCCAGACCAATATATTTTAAAATAATACTGCAAAATAACTCTAACGAAGCTTAAACGCGGCACAGAAAGTGTATGTGCTAATTATAATATGAATTTGTCGACTTTGATTGAATAAGTGACAGGTTTCCATCACACTTGCGGAACTCAATAAATGTTAAGGCACTGTGGAAGATTTACTGCAAGTTTCTGCAACCGAATTTGCTTTCGTTACATTCTTTATAACCCAAAGATTCTATCCGAGATAAAATCTAAGTGGGAAGTGGAGGAAGTAGGCAAATAATTCGATTTTTCCTCATATCTTTGAAGATTTTACAGTAACTTAGGCATTCTTCTAGTTATTTTTTGGTCAAATCAGCTCAGACACTACTATATATTGCTCTTCGAGATACAGAAAAAGTATGCGGAAATTAATATTGCACTAGGTACAAAATTAAGCTAAAAATATTCGAATTTTGGATAAAAACTCACAATTTTTACATAAAATGCTTTATATCTCAGAGTCAAAAGCCTTTTCAAAGATGGTTCTTTCACAAGAGTTGATCATAAGACTGAATCCTTGAACTTTGCCGAAGACACCACTATTCTATCATGCTCATACAAACAATTAGCAGAAGCGCCTATTTAGGAGCCCTAGGCGCTATTTATTTATGCCAAATGCCATGATTTCATAATATCCGACCACAGTGCTGGAGGATTCGTTACGGAATCTTTGGAGGATTGACTTGGAGTTCCTCGACGGTTTGCTTCAGGATCCCTTGACAGATTGCTTCGGAATCCTTCGAATCCCTGGAACAATGCCTACGAAATCCTTGAAAAAATTAAGTTGGAATTCATGGAGGATTCCATTTGAAATCTCTAGAAGA
The DNA here is from genome assembly GCF_024139115.2 of Armigeres subalbatus. Lineage (NCBI taxonomy): Eukaryota > Metazoa > Arthropoda > Insecta > Diptera > Culicidae > Armigeres > Armigeres subalbatus. The sequence continues at coordinate 51,194,602 of NC_085139.1, read as the reverse complement.
TTCTCATTGGAATCCCTGGAACATTTCCGTCAGACTCTCTGGAACATTTCCGTTCAAATTCCTGGAAGTTGGAATTCCTAGAAGATAAGATTCTCATTGGAATCCATGGAACATTCTCGTCGAAATTCCTGAAACATTTCCGTCGGAATCCCTGGAGGATTCCCGTCGACATCCCGGGTAGATTTGGAATTCCCGGAACATTCCCTTCGGACTCCCTGAAACTTTCCTGTCGGAATCGCTGGTGGATTGCCTTCGGAATCCCTGGATTCCCATCGAAATCTCTGGAGGAATGTTGCATTACTTTTTTCATTTCAGATAGATATAATTATTCTTGATTAATGACTTGTCGGAGCAGGGATGGGAAAAAACAAATTTTCAAATAATCAAGGATGAACCATACTCTCAAGCGATCACATATCCAAATTATCAGTTGATAAAAGCTCGCTAGCGAGTATTGTATCTCGATTTGAAGCATTTACCGTTACTTTTTGATCTTATTTCTGTACATAACACCAAAACACAATGCCAAACATCAGATTGAACTTCATTGTTGACATTAAATTTGTATTGGTAAGGTTTACATTTAAATGATAATTTTGTGTTTATTATCAACTAGTTTATTTGTGGACGCTGTAGCGCCCGTGGCAAGTGTTTTTTTTCATTCAAAATTTTCAAATGCTGTGTCTGGTTGTCTAAGGTTGTCACTGGTTTTGTTTTCTGCATCTGATAGTAAAAAGAATTGAAGCGTCAAATATTTTATTTTTTGTGAGAATTTCCCCGCGTGCTGCGTCTGGTTGGCTAGTCACCGGACAGACAAACAGGGCTATTATATATAGTATTGATTCCAAAATTTGAAAAGTTATCGGCGATGACGACTCACCGATGACGATGACGATGACGATACTTTTCACACCTGAGAAGTTATCAAATACAGTCACTCTCAAAATTGAGCGTACAGCATGGATTAGATGAATATATTCGAAAATTCCAAAGGAAATTTAATTGTTGGCTCGGTTGTTTTAATGCATTTCAATATTTATCCCTTCCTTCAATGTATGCGTACATAAAATGGTTGAATTTTTTTCTCTAAAGTTCATTTATTTGAAAATAATCTCAAAATACGCCTATTAGATGTGACAAAATTGAGCGTACAGCTAATGTTTTCATATAAAATTTCTTATTATAAACACGATTAATGTATTTTAATATTGTTTTTTCATGATTATATTTATAATAATAAACATCCGCTACATAAACATTCAATGTTTTGAAATTAAACCATGTTTTTATCAAAATGGCGAACAAGTAAGATGGATAAACAATGCTATTTAACAATTCAATGCTGCTGGGCAAAATAGATGCTTTAAGATATGGATTTCACCGGCATCGTGTCTTTTATATGATAGATAATCCAAATCGAGCGAGACGTACGATAAATTTGGGAAAATTCAGTCGATAAATGATGAAAACAGATGTAAACATATAAAGAAAACGACAAATGTTGGGAACGGCATATTTCAAATTAAGTATAACTTTATTTAATAGTCGATGTATAGGTAGCTTATAAGCTCAGGACACTCATTAATAATAATTATAAGAAAAGAGCAGCACACGGATACATTATAAGATGTCATTTTATGTTTGAAGACTCAGTCAACGTAGGAACAAATTAGGTTGAATCATTTAAATTTACCAAGATATCATTAAATAAGCTGTCGAACTCTTAAAAAAGTTTATTTTTACTCGCCACATGGAAATCATACAATTGTATCCCTTGTGGTAACAGACCGTGGAGTTCAATCCAAATTTAATTGTGAAATTACGATTTTAAGCTATCTTTTCAATATTCAATCAGAAGTGCTCTACGGGATTGAAAAGCTGTTTCTATCCTCGGTACCTTAACATGCACCTTGTACTTTTAGAATTTGACTGTGAAGGATTGGATTCAATAATATTACTCTTAATGATAGACCTGAGACAATAATCGAGCTTTAAAACAAATTTATGTTAAAGACATACTAAATTTGAATTATGTCATTCCTAACATTTGTCGTTTTCTCTGTATGTTTACATCTGTTTTCATCATTTACCGACTGAATTTTGACAAATTAATCGTATGTCTCCCTCGATTTCGATTATTTACCATATATAAGATGCGATGCCGGTGAAACATACAAATTTAAGCATTTATTTTGCCCACAGGCATTGAATTGTTAAATAGCAATGTTCTTACCTCTCACTTGTTCGCCATTTTGATAAAAACATGGTTTAATTTCAAAACATTGAATGTTTAAGTAGCGGATGTTTATTATTATAAATATAATCATGAAAAACAATATTAAAATACATTAATCGTGTTTATAATAAGAAATTTTATAGAAAAACATTAGCTGTACGCTCAATTTTGTCACATCTAATAGACGTATTTTGAGATTATTTTCAAATAAATGAACTTTAGAGAAAAAAATTAAACAATTTTATGTACACATACATTAAAGGAAGGGATGAATATTGAAATGCATTTAAAACAACCGAGCTAACCATTTAATTTCCTTTGAAATTTTCGAATGTAGTCAACTAATCCATACTGTATGATTCAGCTTGAAAACATATCCGGATACAGACTTCCGGTCCTCGTTGTTCGCCGCCCAATCCGCATCCCCAACCATCGAAGGAGAATTGTTGCGTTGGAACGTCAGTACAGTGTTGACACTTCCTTTGAGGTAGCGGACGACTCTCTTTAAACTTTGCCAGTGAGCGTCCGTGGGGTTTTGTTGATAGCGACCCAGATATCCAACTGGGAAACAGATGTCCGGGCGAACGCTGAGCATAATATACATTAAGCTGCCTAACAGCTCCCGGTAGGGTTCTCTTGTAGGTTCCCCCTCTCGTTGTAGTTGCAGTCCTTTTTCCATGGGTGACTTCGTGGGATTACAATCGGCCAATCCGAAATTATTCACGACCTTTTCCTCGTGCGCCTGCTGCGAAAGCTGGAGAGTTCCTTCATGCCGATCGTACGCGATCTTCATTCCCAGGAAATTAAGCATATGCGGTATTTCGAAAAATTTCGTTTCAGGGGGTTCGAAACGAAATTCCGCGGAATTTCGCGGAATTTGAGCATGGCGAAATCTGATTTCTTGATTTCGTTTCGTTTCGTAAAATTACAAAAATTTCGCTAGAAAAAACTAGCTTCTAACGAAATTTAACGGAATTCCGCGGAATTTCGAAACAAATTTAAACTTAAACCACACTTTATATTAACGAAAATTTTGGCTGCGTCGCTGAACAAAATCGTAAAGTATTCAAAACTTTATGTTATACATTTTTTTTTTCTATTAATGCTTACTACATAACCCCATTCTTAGTCGACAAATATGCATGAAGTTTTCTTCTATAAAACGTCTTCGGTGTTTCCATGATTAAAATTTAAATTTTGTGATATTTTTTTTACTATTTGCACAATATGAATGCGGAATCGATCGTGTTGCTGCTGGTCATGGGACGGCAGCTAGTCCGGGAGAACGCGAAGTGATACAAATCTACCTCGCGTAGCAGAAATTCGTTTAACTAGTGTGCAATCGATAGTGTTAATGCTGATCATGCCAGCTAGTGTGGGAGAACGCGAAGTGATAAAACTAATGTCTGCATCGAAGAGCACAACATTATTTAGTGCAGAATCGATCGTGTTGTAGAAGCACATTTATCTTACGTTGGATTGATTTGAAACACAGTTTTCGTCTTCTTGTTTTCAAAATATTTTCGTAATACATATTTTATCGCTTACCAAGGGGTTTCACATGAATTACCTTCTCAACTAACCAACGATTCCTTTCCCGTAGCGCTCACGAAGATGCAGAGCATTCTGTGGTCTCTTATAACAATGAGAGTTAAACTAATTTTTCTCTCCTAATCCTAAATTGACTATAAGCACGTGACCAGCATCATTATTGGTCATGATTTGGAAACACCGAAGCAAGTATACAATAAGAATAACTTTTTGTATCCCAAGAATATTATTTAATTGGTGAGCTGTGCATATTTGCTGTTTCTCGGCCAATCATGATTAGCAACTACGATGTGTACAGTTAATCAAGCTAGTAAGCTCTTCTTTGACGATTTGCACAATATGTAAGCCGTAGCGTGGACTGCTAGCGCCCTTGGCGAAACCATGATTTGGCGCCCTCTTTTGATTATAAAAATGGGAAAATTTAACAACAATTTGACAATTTGAAATGCATCAACAGTAAAATTAGAAGGTTTAGTGGTTTAAAGATGCTTGAAACATCATTCAATACATTCAAGTTCATTTAAATTGCAGAATGTCCATCTAAGATTTGTTTCCATTTGGTGATACTTTTTTGATTATTTCACAAGTTATTTAAGCGACCTTCCAGAGCCGTGCTGGAAGTTCATTAAAAATGTTAAGGATTTTTTCAAAGCCTACGCACTGCTGGGTCTAGTTGGGTCAATAAAATCCAACTCTGAAATGCGCCGGTCGATTATCGGAATCGTTATCGGACCTATTCGCGTAAAGGAAAATCCAATTCTAGAGTGGGTCTGACGATGTTTTGAAACCACTTCTGGACCTAACAGAGTTAATAAAATTTTACTCTGGGGTGAGATGGTTGAAGGTCAGAGTTTCTACCGGATCTAGTCGAATCAGGGAAAAACATTTTTTGGAGTGGGTTTGTAGGTGGCCGGGAGTTGCCATTGAACCTATTTGGATCAAGTAAAATGTAGCTTTGGACCACTGAACCCAGTTAGAACAAATTAAATAAAAAATAACTGTATGGTGTGTAGATTGGTTGGTGGTCGAAATCGCCAACGGATCTGTTTGGATCAAGGAAAATTTAACTCAGGACTGTGTCTGTCGATAGTTTGAAGTCACTTCCTGTACATATTTGTGTTGATAAAATTGAACTATGCAATGGGTTGTTCAATGGTCGGAATTGCCGTCCACCTTAGGACCAATACATATTTGATTATAATAAGAAGAAATGAAAAAAAAAAAGGGAAATTTACCTGTACTATAAATTACACAAAAATCCATACCACTACTTTCGGATATAAGAACGAAAAGCACTTCTAAAGTTTGTCAATGGGTTTATTATGAATGTAACCTTTTAAAGATGTCCATTTAAAAAAGCTGAATAAATTCAAATCAATGAATTTGAGTGTGAATTGTCATTTTTTTAGTTAATAGTGTCCTACAGGGCTACCCAATAATCGGACCACAATACAATAAAGTTTTAAAGCTTAGCAAAGCTGCTAGTTTCGGATAATCCTTTTGAATTGCGAAAGCTCCATAAAAATGTCCACCTCGTTGTAGCCCTCGTTGTAAGTCTGGCATAAACGAGAAAGAGGTGCAGCTTTTCCCAGGTTTGTCCTTGATCTAGGGATGTAGAATCGATCCAACTGACGTAGACCATGCGTGGGAAACCAAAACTGGAGGTCACTAGTTATGCTGCAGTGAATAGAACCATGTACAAGTCGATGAAGCGTAGACACATCAAGGACGCGCCGATTTGTGGGCATTTCTAGATCTTCGCATGGAATTTGCAAAAATAAAGATCATTAAAATTGCTGAAAGTTCTTTACTTAAGATTGCTTTCAGCTTATACTGACCATAACAGCAGTTCTCATATGTCAAGGACACACAGACAATAGCTCAGTTTGTCGAGCTGATTGTATATAAGACTATGTACCTGTTAAATTCAATCGGAAATACATATCTTCGTACATTTTAGAAAGGTGCACAGGATTCTTCTGAAATCAGAATTGCGTACACAATTTAATAAAAATTCCGCGGAAAAAAAATTAAAATTTCGTTTCGTTTCGAAAAATTTCGAATTAAATGAACCTTGATTTCGTATCGTTTCGAAGTATCGAAAGAAATCTTTATTTCGTTTCGTTTCGATCCGAATCAACATAGACATTTTAAATTTCGTTTCGTTTCGTTTCGTTAGGAAAAAGTTTGTTATCGCATACCCTTACAGGAAATGACGTGCTTCTCCACAATCGGTCATACAGAAAACAGTCGAAAGTTGCTTTTTCAACCGGCCGATGGACTCCAATTTCCTCCCCGCGTTTAGTAAATCGTCGACATATAGCACGATGTACAGCTCATCATCTTCATCGCAACGGATATACAGACAATAGTCGTGAAGTGACCGACGGAAACCCAGCTTGATTAGTTGACTGTTGAATTTTTCATTCCAGCAACGCGGTGATTGCTTCAACCCATACAAGGATTTTAGCAGCTTGCATGTCTTGTTCGGTGGTGCCTAAACGCCTTGGGGGAGTTCCATGTAAATATCCTCCTTGAGATTTCCATGTAGGAACGCGGGTTTCACGTCCATCTGGTGAAAATGGAATTGCTTGTGTACACCTACTGCCAGTACGGTCCTAATGGTGGATAACTTCGCCCCCGGTGCATAAGTCTTTTCAAAGTCCATCCCTTGACGTTGCAGGAAGCCCTTCGCTACCAGTCGGGCCTTATAACGGGCTGTGTGTCCATCTTCATCTTCCTTCACGCGGAATACCCATTTGGATTTTAGGGGCTTCACACCGCGCGGGCTGGTCACCAATCTCCACACACCGTTCGCCTCCATGGACCTTAACTCGTCATCGATAGCCTGTAACCATTTGGCTCGATCGTCTCGTCTCTCGATATCGCTGTAGCACTGAGGATCTGTAGAATACGAGCCCACAGAAGTTGCTCTGTAACCGGTGGAAAAAATCAACAACTTACCGGGGAGCCTGCGCTCCTGTTCGCTGCGCCTCAACGTCGCTTGTCCATCGGACTCGAGTTGTTCTCTTTGCGAAGGGAGCGCCCCGGTTCGATTCATCTCAAAAACGTCCTCGCCATCAGTAACCGGAGAACTAGCTTGTAATAGGGATGTGTCATCCGGCAGCTGCTCAACATCTTGAACGGGAGTGCCCTCGCGACGCAATGGGTGTTCATCTATCGGATTTGCCTCTTGAATTCCTTCCTCTACATGCTCATGTGGTAAAACGACTAATGGAAGCTTTTCATGCTCTTCGCGGTTCACTTCATACGGGAAACATGTTTCATGAAACTTGACATCACGTGCGATGATGATTCGTCTTGACTTCCTGTCCCACAAACGGTAACCGTTGGGAGCATAACCAACCATTACAACTTCGACACCCTTCGCATCCAACTTCTTCCTGTGTTGGCCGGGTATCCATGCAAATGCCTTGCAACCAAAAACACGAAGTTTTTCCACACTTGGCCTCTCGTTGTACCAGCATTCAGCCGGGGTTAGACTTCTCGACAAAGCGACGGTAGGGCTTCGGTTTACCAGATACACAGCAGTAAGGACAGCTTCTGACCACATGGTTTTAGGGATATGCGAATCGATCAGCATCGTGCGGACCTTCTCAACTATGGTTCGGTTGAACCTCTCAGCGACGCCGTTTTGCTGCGGCGTATATGCAACGGTCGGTTCGACCTGGATCCCTTTCTGCAAATAGAACTGCTTCTGGCTATTTGATAGATACTCACGACCTTGATCAATTGTCATCTTCGATATCTTCATGTTGAACTTGGCCGTCACCATCGCCTCGTACTCGCGGAATTGATCAAACACCTCCGACTTCCTCTTCATTGGGAATAGCATTGCAAAACGAGTATGGTCGTCTATGAAGGAAACGAAATACTTCGATCCTTCCCACGCCGTTGGATCGATTGGCCCGCACACATAAGAATGGATTCTTTCCAGTGGCCTTGAGGATTTTGGACGGGTTCCATTGAAGGGGTCACGACAAAGTTTACCCTGGACGCAGGCGTCGCAGAATTCAAGCTTGTCTGCACTCAACGCCATCAACGAGGTTGTTACTTACGATTGCTTTCATTCCTTGATGGTTAAGGTGTCCCAGCCTCCGGTGCCACAAAGTGGTCGCTTCAGTTTGACACAAATTTGCCGAAACCACTTGCATTTCATTCACGAGGTGGTCGCTGGCACCCGAGTCAAGCTTGAACACAACCTTTCCGCTTCGTAATCCTTCGTTCTTGCGGCTTGCGACGAAACTTACATTTCGTTGCTCACGTTGATCTACCGAATTAGCTTCTCCGCCTTTTTGTTGACAGTTCTTTTTCAAATATCCACGTTTGCCACATTTGTGACACTTGCCTTGAAAATTCATTGGCTACCGGGGCTTGTCTCCGGAGAACGCTCCCAACTTTACTTCACCTGAGTCTTCGTGACGTTCGGAACGTTTGAGCTCTTCCGCTAACAAGCGCTGCTTCACAACTTCCAAACTCAGCTCTTCCTCAGGAATATTCTCAAGGGCGGTCACTAAAGGGTCATACATATCCTGAATGGTTTGAAACAGGGAGATGACCAGGTCAGCCTCTTCGATCTTCGCTCCGGCGGTCTCCAATTGTCGGATCAAGTCTTCAAAAACCAGCAAATGCGCTCTCATCGAATCGCCATCCCGTAGCTTCAAACGATTGAGTTGCTTCCTCACCAGATTTTGAGTACTTATCGACCGCTTCGCAAAATTGTTTTCAAGCACCTTCCACATCTCCTTGGCCTTTTTCTTCTCGCATACGATCGCCAGACACTCGTTTGCAAGGAAACTGACGATGTACAACTTGGCTTTCCGGTCCGATTCTTCAAACTTCGTTTTCTCATCGACAGCTTCCGGAGCATCATCAGTTAACGTATTCAAAACGCCGACGGAGTCCAGAAACATTTTGACACGGAAACTCCAGTGTTGAAATCCTGCACCACCGTTGAATTGTGGGATACCATACACAGCTTCTCTCGTAGAGGTGCCCATAACCTTCTATGAATGAACGCAGAGCTCGGTTAAAATAACGTGTGATTTATTCAGAGTTTAGTTTGAGAATGATAAGAAAAATACAAATGTCAAAGAGCCAAGATTGCTACGATGGAATGGTATGATTGCCTCACACCAGTAGGTTGCTACGATGTCAATATCATATTTGGATATTCTGTGCTTCTTCCCGGGATGATCAATATTATTTATTTATTATTTATTCAGACTAAGGCCGAAGTGGCCTGTGCAGTATATAAGAGTATTCTCCATTCGGCTCGTTCCATGGCTACACGTCGCCAACCACGCAGTCTACGGAGGGTCCGCAAGTCATCTTCCACCTGATCGATCTACCTTGCCCACTGCGCACCTCGCCTTCTTGTGCCCGTCGGATCGTTGACGAGAACCATTTTCACCGGGTTACTGTCAAATATTCTTATTACGTGATCGGCCCACCGCAGTCGTCCGGTTTTCGCGGTGGGTATGATGGATGGTTCTCCCAGCAGCTCAAGCAACTCGTGGTTCATTCGCTTCCTTCATATACCGTCCGCCATCTGCACTCCACCATAGATGGTACGTAGCACTTTCCTTTCGAAAACTCCAAGTGCGCGTTGGTCCTCCACGAACATCGTCCAGGTCTCGTGTCCGTAGAGGACTACCGGTCTAGTTAACGTTTTGTAGATTGGCAGTTTGGTACGGCGGCGAACTCTATTCGGAGTCAAAAGTGCGTACGACTTCCAGCCACTATGCGTCTCCGAATTTCTCTGCTGGTATCATTTTTGGCTGTCACCAGTTAGCCCAAGTACACAAATTCTTCTACCACCTCGATTTCATCACCACCGGTGCAAACTTGCGGTGGGTGGCTCACATTGTCTTTTCTTGAACCTCTTCCTATCATGAACTTCGTCTTCGACGTGTTGATGACTAGTCCGATCCGCCTCGCTTCCCTTTTCAGTCTGATGTAGGCTGGCATAATATCTATGTCGTCGGCGAAGCAGGACGGACTTATTGGAAATTGTACCACTCGTGTTATTCCCTGCTCTTTGTATTACCTCTTCCAAAGCGATGTTGAATAGCAGACACGAAAGACCATCACCTTGCGCGTTTCGAAGAGACTCGAGAATGCCCCTGAAACTCGAACTACGCACATCACCCGATCCATCGTCGCCTTGATCAACAGTATCAGTTTATCCGGAAATCCGTTTTCGTGCATTAGCTGCCATAGCTGGTCCCGATCGATCCCTGGAGAATCGGAGCCGGTAAAATTATGTTCTGCGCGCGTTCTCCCAGATCCAATACCATACCGCCATCTTCGTCTACCACATCGCCATTCAGGTGTTCTCCGTGCAACTTTATTAGGTATATTATTGCCTGTTCTTTTAGCTCATATATCAACGAAGTCCATATCAGTTCATAACTTCTGCACGGCAGCCGCCTTTCTTTGTTGGAACTCTGTGTCATTTTTATACAAATTGCAATTGGTTCCAATACATAATTGTCCAACATTCACTGGAGGGGTGTATGCTTTTATCATTTTATTCCAGTTTAACTTTTATTTTCCCATATTTTTACGTTTCATTTCGAAACGAAAACAACAAAACAACTTTACAACTTTCTTTATCTCTTCTTTATTTTGTCATTTTATTGTGATTTCAATTTTACAACTTCGGGATCAATATTTTTTTGCATTTCTTCCAAACTGAAACAAAAAACAGCCACAGAGGATGTTGTTGCGGCAAAAAATACCAACGATTCCATTCCAATTGAGCCGTGTGCTTCTTGATTTATTGTTGTTTTATTGCAGCACTGAGCAATTCTGATGGAGTGAATTTAGCTCGATGAAGTCCGCAATCAACTTTTAACATCAAATTCATGAACATTCTTATGATTGAACGATAAGGTTTAGTGTTAATAGTCGGAGGTGTTAATAAAATATCTTACACAATAAGAGGTGAGCCAGCCCAAGTGCTGCAAGTAGAGAGGCTTGCAAAATACTAAAAAAAGCTTACACAATATGGTTTTACCCTAGCTGTCCAAAATCTTGGCGTATATGTTCAAGTCGATTGTCGATTGCTACCAACATGAAATACTCTTTGATCTATTAAATATTCTAACATTTGTGCTGTTCACTGAAGCATAAAACTTTGTTCAGAAAAGGTTAAAAATTAAATAAAGTTTTTTCTTTCAATTGCAATGATTAATTGGATTTTTATTCGAATCTCTTTCCATCTTCTTTTGTGTTTGGTTATTTGTTCCTTTTACTTTCCCCATTACAGATTGAAACCTGCCTTGCTTACTGTTTGCAAATTTTATCAGTGTCTTGGCATCTCCTCTGTCTTCATTGTTTCTCTCAATGGGAACCATCCCCAAAAAGTTATCTATACTATAAAAATGTTAATGATAAAGATGATGGGGATCAGATCCAAGCATACAGGGCGGGCGAGACCTAAGCCGAAACAAAAGTGCAGATGTGATTTTCGTTCATTCCGAATGATACAGATCAACGAACCAGGGAAGAGCCGGAAAAAGGTCGACAGTAATTTGAGGATGGCTTTCGGTTGCTGTGAATGAATGGAAAAATGGCTTATGAAAAAACATTACGCAAACTTGCGGAACCAAATGCTACCCACTTCCGAAGAATTTTACTACGAGTGACACGGTACCGGCAAATGAATTGGGATTAATGACTGCGGGGCTGGCAAATGGATTGGGATTAAATTCTGGGAAGCAGAAATGGTGAAGTCGAGAATAATAATTACGCTCTTGACATTTGATGGAGAAGGGATTTGATGATGAAAAGATTTCCTGGTCCTAGATTTACCAGGGAAATTTAACTGCATTACAGTGACATCATGGAGACAGCTCTTTCCACATACTTTTTGAAACAACTTTAAAGACTGTAAGCTTGTTGACCGTTCGTATTTATTAAGACTTGTAGTTAGTTTTGTTCTCGCGATTTTCGCGTTAGTTTTGTTCTCGCCGTAAAATATTTTCGCCTTTCAACTTTTCAAACACGAATTTTGTATATTTAACCTTCCCTTTTTAAACAGATTCCCAATACCCACAATATCAACCAACCATATCCAAAGTTTTTAATCAGAATCGATATTCGGCTCTGGTTGATTGCCTTCGTCAATACGACATTCCATGTCAGCTTGTATCCTATCCATATAGGTAACAAAGGAAGCCGCGCAGGGAGTTTAAATATCTCTTTCGGTAGCAGTTTTATTTCATCCCGGGCAGAAATAAATTCTTAACTAGGAATGAAATATTGACAATTTTGTGGGAGCATATTTTGTTTTGTTTTTTTTTTTTTTATAAAATGTGTCTCGTAAATAACTACCTGTTTTTCATATTTTCGTTATTGAAAGGATGAACATTGGATCAGGGTCTAGTTTTTGAAAGAAGAGATGAAGAAACGACAAACCTTACATGGGGTAAAAGTAGGAAGTTACTTAGACTTATTTTATAACTTAACCTATTTGAAGGCCAAATAAATAAAAACATCGATAAACAGGTCTAACTGTTTTTTTTTAATTTTTCATGCGTCATGCAGTTACCATCATCATTTAAGCATTAATTCCTTTATCAATGGTTGAACTGAATATTGATGTATGTATATCAATATTTTCTTCGACCCGGGTAGGAACTCGGGGTGGACAAAAAATTATTCCAAACTGCGGTATAGAAGACTTTTCCCCCGTTCGACTGGTTCTATCAGAATTGTGACAGACACCCACGCACACGCACACACACATATACGAGGTAGGCTCTCCCCAACCACCATGTCATATTGGCCGATGAAAAGCAACACCTGAGGCGTTTTCTCACACCCGATTTCACAATATTGTTCGACCATGGGCTGACATGCAGAAGCTTCGAGCAGCCGCGGACCAAACCGTTCGAACCATGAAAGCGGGGAAAATCCAATTTCATCCACTATCGGTGTTATCAGTCGTAGTTTGGCAGCAACAACAATAACCGGTGGTGCTGGCGGTGTTGGGCAGTGCTTTATTGGGTTTCCGATCAATCTGCGCGACGTCGGACGGCCGATGAGACGGGCTGAGGCGCGTTATTTATCGTCAAGGTCAGAGATGCCAGCAGTATGGAATTCGCAATTGATACGTTCGAAAGAATTTATCCTAGACGTTTTGCCACCGTTTTGTTTTGAATTTCGAAATGAAATACCATTTATCATTGTTTTGCCTTTATAACATATGTACTAAGTGTACGTCTGGCTGTCATAAATGGATTCGCGTTTTTAGGCATAAGTACATTAGGCACAAATATGTTAAGCATATCCAAAGATTTTAAAGTATTTTAATATTTGGCCGTTATCGTTAGGCACAATTTAGGATAGGCATAATGGACGATAATTATAATTAATATTCCCCATTCTTTATCATACGAAGTTCTTTGGGATTGTGCAATTCCTAGGAATGCAAACTTCCCCAAAAACATTTTATTCGCTCGAAAAAAAAAACTTATTAATCGAGAAGTACTTTTTCTGGATAATAAATTTTCCCTGAAAATGACATTTCTGCGAAAATAACATTTGTTCGAAGAAAACATTCATTCGAAAATACCATTTTTCCGAAAATGACATTTTCCCGAGACCGATATTTCTTCGAAAACAACATCTTTTAAAAAGACAGGAACATCTCATCGAGAGCATCAAGGCATAATATGTGCAAATCAATAATAGATTATGAAATACAATTGCTTTGTTTATTCTATTCTATTGTCATGTGATGTGAAAACATTAACTCTTAAATGCGCAATGTTGTTTTAAAACAACAAACCAAAAATACGTTTAATGTTAATGATTTCAATGGTTATTTACGTTAAAAATATTTCCGAAGTATTCTAAAAAAAATCGTCTTGCGCCTTCAAGGGTTAAATAGCGGTATGTAAAATATTACCTGGATAAGCAATTGTTCTTTAATGAAGAAGATTGACTGCAGTGTTGGCAGAGTTACATTTTCTATCCGCATTTCTCTTATCAATATTTGTCCGAAATTTTTTTTTAAATAGTGTGGTTCGAAATGGCCAGTCACAAAAGAAGGGACTACGTACACTTTTTGTCATACAACTGTTCTCGTGTGCATTTCATTCCTAACGTTCATTATGGCTATCGATCGACTAATATACGACTATGCCTAACGGGGTATATAATTTTCGAATAATGTAATTCTTGAAGGATTATTATTTTAGATCAGCGGTTGTCAACCTGCGGTATATGTACCCCTGGGGGTACATTCGTTGGCTACAGGGGGTACCTCGGATAACAATGCGAATGGCGGATGTATTACAATTCCATTAAATACTTATTCATAAATTTTTGTAGCTTTAAAAAATTTGCGTAATTTTTAATTTGAGAGCTTTTTATCGTACATAATATTTATGGTGAGCCAATCAAAAGCTATTGAGTTCTGCCCTAACAACCAGCACGGTGGATAAAGGGCTGTGGGGCAAAACGAAGGAGGATTAAAATCTCGAACCTATAAGGGCTCGAACCATTTCAGAGGTACGATGGTTTTTTCTTTCGAAAAGCTAAATAGCCCTGTTGCAAGAGGCTTGGAGACCAGCACCCATCCAGACACAAGTTTCTGTGACTTATATGTGACCAAATCAAGTCACATTGGAGTTGCTGCAATCAAATCAGTCAGAACTGTGCTGCTCGGGGAGGCTCCCCTAGCAGCACAATTCACGTTGATTTGGTTGAAATAACTCATATATGACCAAATTTAGTCGTATATGAGTATAATAGACCGATTTACAACATGTGTGTTGCTCGGGTCGGAAGCCTTCTTTCAAGAGGCTCGGAAGCCTCGTTTCAAGAGGCTCGGAAGCCTCCTTTCAAGAGGCTCGGAAGCCTCGTTTCAAGAGGCTCAGGAAGCCTCGTTTCAAGAGGCTCAGAAGCCTCGTTTCAAGAGGCTCGAGCCTCCTTTCAAGAGGCTCAGAAGCCTCCTTTCAAGAGGCTCGGAAGCCTCCTTTCAAGAGGCTCAGAAGCCTCCTTTCAAGAGGCTCAGAAGCCTCCTTTCAAGAGGCTCAGAAGCCTCCTTTCAAGAGGCTCAGGCCTCCTTTCAAGAGGCTCAGAAGCCTCCTTTCAAGAGAGCTCAGAGCCTCCTTTCAAGAGGCTCAGAAGCCTCCTTTCAAGAGGCTCAGGCCTCCTTTCAAGAGGCTCAGAAGCCTCCTTTCAAGAGGCTCAGGCCTCCTTTCAAGAGCTCAGAAGCCTCCTTTCAAGAGGCTCAGAAGCCTCCTTTCAAGAGGCTCAGGCCTCCTTTCAAGAGGCTCAGAAGCCTCCTTTCAAGAGGCTCAGAAGCCTCCTTTCAAGAGGCTCAAGCCTCCTTTCAAGAGGCCTCAGAAGCCTCCTTTCAAGAGGCTCAGAAGCCTCCTTTCAAGAGGCCTCAGAGCCTCCTTTCAAGAGGCTCAGGCCTCCTTTCAAGAGGCTCAGAGCCTCCTTTCAAGAGGCTCAGAAGCCTCCTTTCAAGAGGCTCAGAAGCCTCCTTTCAAGAGGCTCAGGCCTCCTTTCAAGAGGCTCAAGCCTCCTTTCAAGAGGCTCAGAAGCCTCCTTTCAAGAGAGCTCAGAAGCCTCCTTTCAAGAGGCTCAGAGCCTCCTTTCAAGAGGCTCAGAGCCTCCTTTCAAGAGGCTCAGAAGCCTCCTTTCAAGAGGCTCAAGCCTCCTTTCAAGAGGCTCAGAAGCCTCCTTTCAAGAGGCTCAGGAAGCCTCCTTTCAAGAGGCTCAGAAGCCTCCTTTCAAGAGGCTCAGAAGCCTCCTTTCAAGAGGCTCAGGAAGCCTCCTTTCAAGAGGCTCAGAGCCTCCTTTCAAGAGAGCTCAGAAGCCTCCTTTCAAGAGGCTCAGAGCCTCCTTTCAAGAGGCTCAGAAGCCTCCTTTCAAGAGGCTCAGGCCTCCTTTCAAGAGGCTCAGAAGCCTCCTTTCAAGAGCTCAGAAGCCTCCTTTCAAGAGGCTCAGAAGCCTCCTTTCAAGAGGCTCAGAAGCCTCCTTTCAAGAGGCTCAGGCCTCCTTTCAAGAGGCTCAGAAGCCTCCTTTCAAGAGGCCTCAGAGCCTCCTTTCAAGAGGCTCAGGCCTCCTTTCAAGAGGCTCAGAAGCCTCCTTTCAAGAGGCTCAGAAGCCTCCTTTCAAGAGGCTCAAAGCCTCCTTTCAAGAGGCTCAGAAGCCTCCTTTCAAGAGGCTCAGGCCTCCTTTCAAGAGGCTCAGAGCCTCCTTTCAAGAGGCTCAGAAGCCTCCTTTCAAGAGGCTCAGGCCTCCTTTCAAGAGGCTCAGAAGCCTCCTTTCAAGAGGCTCAAGCCTCCTTTCAAGAGGCTCAAGCCTCCTTTCAAGAGGCTCAGAAGCCTCCTTTCAAGAGGCTCAAGCCTCCTTTCAAGAGGCTCAGGCCTCCTTTCAAGAGGCTCAGAAGCCTCCTTTCAAGAGGCTCAGAGCCTCCTTTCAAGAGGCTCAGAGCCTCCTTTCAAGAGGCTCGGAAGCCTCCTTTCAAGAGGCTCAGAGCCTTCTTTCAAGAGGCTCAGAAGTATCCTTTCAAGAGGCTCAGAGCCTCCTTTCAAGAGGCTCAGAGCCTCCTTCCAAGAGGCTCAGAAGCCTCCTTCCAAGAGGCTCAGAAGCCTCCTTCGAAGAGGCTCAGAAGCCTCCTTCGAAGAGGCTCAGAAGCCTCCTTCGAAGAGGCTCAGAAGCCTCCTTCGAAGAGGCTCAGAAGCCTCCTTCCAAGAGGCTCAGAAGCCTCCTTCCAAGAGGCTCAGGCCTCCTTCCAAGAGGCTCAGGCCTCCTTCCAAGAGGCTCAGAAGCCTCCTTCCAAGAGGCTCAGGCCTCCTTCAAGAGGCTCAGGCCTCCTTCCAAGAGGCTCAGGAAGCCTCCTTCCAAGAGGCTCAGGCCTCCTTCCAAGAGGCTCAGAAGCCTCCTTCCAAGAGGCTCAGAGCCTCCTTCCAAGAGGCTCAGAAGCCTCCTTCCAAGAGGCTCAGAGCCTCCTTCCAAGAGGCTCAGGAAGCCTCCTTCCAAGAGGCTCAGAGCCTCCTTTCAAGAGGATCAGGCCTCCTTTCAAGAGGCTCAGGCCTCCTTTCAAGAGGCTCAGAGCCTCCTTTCAAGAGGCTCAGAAGCCTCCTTTCAAGAGCTCAGAAGCCTCCTTTCAAGAGGCTCAGAGCCTCCTTTCAAGAGGCTCAGAGCCTCCTTTCAAGAGTCTCAGAAGCCTCCTTTCAAGAGGCTCAGAGCCTCCTTTCAAGAGGCTCAGAGCCTCCTTTCAAGAGGCTCAGCCTCCTTTCAAGAGGCTCAGAGCCTCCTTTCAAGAGGCTCAGGCCTCCTTTCAAGAGGCTCAGAGCCTCCTTTCAAGAGGCTCAGAGCCTCCTTTCAAGAGGCTCAGAGCCTCCTTTCAAGAGGCTCAGAGCCTCCTTTCAAGAGGCTCAGGCCTCCTTTCAAGAGGCTCAGAGCCTCCTTTCAAGAGGCTCAGAGCCTCCTTTCAAGAGGCTCAGAAGCCTCCTTTCAAGAGGGCCTCAGGCCTCCTTTCAAGAGCTCAGAAGCCTCCTTTCAAGAGGCTCAGGCCTCCTTTCAAGAGGCTCAGGCCTCCTTTCAAGAGGCTCAGGAAGCCTCCTTTCAAGAGGCTCAGAGCCTCCTTTCAAGAGCTCAGAGCCTCCTTTCAAGAGGCTCAGGCCTCCTTTCAAGAGGCTCAGGCCTCCTTTCAAGAGGCTCAGGCCTCCTTTCAAGAGGCTCAGAAGCCTCCTTTCAAGAGGCTCAGAAGCCTCCTTTCAAGAGGCTCAGAAGCCTCCTTTCAAGAGGCTCAGAAGCCTCCTTTCAAGAGGCTCAGAAGCCTCCTTTCAAGAGCTCAGAGCCTCCTTTCAAGAGGCTCAGAAGCCTCCTTTCAAGAGGCTCAGAAGCCTCCTTTCAAGAGGCTCAGAGCCTCCTTTCAAGAGGCTCAGAAGCCTCCTTTCAAGAGCTCAGGCCTCCTTTCAAGAGGCTCAGGCCTCCTTTCAAGAGGCTCAGGCCTCCTTTCAAGAGGCTCAGAGCCTCCTTTCAAGAGCTCAGGCCTCCTTTCAAGAGGCTCAGAGCCTCCTTTCAAGAGGCTCAGAAGCCTCCTTTCAAGAGGCTCAGAAGCCTCCTTTCAAGAGGCTCAGAAGCCTCCTTTCAAGAGCTCAGAAGCCTTCTTTCAAGAGCTCAGGCCTTCTTTCAAGGCTCAGAGCCTTCTTTCAAGAGGCTCAGGCCTCCTTTCAAGAGGCTCAGAAGCCTCCTTTCAAGAGGCTCAGGAAGCCTCCTTTCAAGAAGGTTCAGAGCCTCCTTTCAAGAGGCTCAGTAGCCTCCTTTCAAGAGGCTCAGAAGCCTCCTTTCAAGAGGCTCAAGCCTCCTTTCAAGAAGCTCAGAAGCCTCCTTTCAAGAGGCTCAGAGCCTCCTTTCAAGAGGCTCAGGCCTCCTTTCAAGAGGCTCAGGCCTCCTTTCAAGAGGCTCAGAGCCTCCTTTCAAGAGGCTCAGAGCCTCCTTTCAAGAGGCTCTGGAAGCCTCCTTTCAAGAGGCTCAGGCCTCCTTTCAAGAGGCTCAGAAGCCTCCTTTCAAGAGGCTCAGGCCTCCTTTCAAGAGGCTCAGAGCCTCCTTTCAAGAGGCTCGGAAGCCTCCTTTCAAGAGGCTCGGAAGCCTCCTTTCAAGAGGCTCGGAAGCCTCCTTTCAAGAGGCTCGGAAGCCTCCTTTCAAGAGGCTCGGAAGCCTCCTTTCAAGAGGCTCGGAAGCCTCCTTCCATGACGTAGTTCCACCCAAAATGGAGCTTATTAGGCCCCCAGTCCCGCTCACAGAAGAGAGGGGCTTTCGTACCATGCACGCAGAAATACAGAAATTTTAAAGACAATTCCGCACTACTGCCACTGACGCCAACGTTAGCCACTCGATTATTTTCCGCTGAAACACGATCTCCCTCCTACGAGCACTTGCGCTGCTGCCAAAGCCTATGGATTATGATTTGCACTTTGAAGAAAATGCCTTGACCCTGGTTTTGCACGGGAGCATTGACATCGAACTACCGAGAAGCGGAACCAGCAAGCCGGTGCCAATGGTACGGGCCGCCAAAGGTTCTACTCTACGGTCTCTACTGCAATCGGATACGGACAAGGGGAGGCCTCCGGCTGCCGCGCGAGCTGGCTAATTGCGTCGTCTTGCAAGAACCCACAGCTTCAGAATTTTGAAAAAAATCCACTTTACCGCTACTGCCGGCGAAATTCAATTGTCCAATGGATTAGCCCTTTGGACCCATTGTTTTTCATAGTTGGGCAAAATCTTAAAGAGTGTGTCGATCGATTGATATCGAAATCTTCAAAATCGGTTAAAAGACGGCAGAGTTATTGCCCATACTTCCTGAGCACTTTTCGTGACGGTCTCAAATTTGAATCTGCAGTATGACCCCCCTATCTTTCCAAAGGACGTAATCCCAGGTCAAAAAAAGCCATTTCGATTTTGGCAACCACAAGACCGGCCCCCGGTGGATTGTCGAAACAACTCTTAAATCAACTTTTTGACAACACGAACTGAAAGTTCTCAAAACAACAAATCCAGGCAACCCAAGGTACTTAAGCAAAGATCAGCAATCGCGCGCGACGACTTTAACATAGGCCGAATCTAGGAAGTATGTAGAATGGTTGCTACGGCTGTCCCCGTTTCTTCCATTTGTGAATTCAAAACTCTTCCTTGATCATGTTTCTCATTACTGAATAATCTGTTTGCCGGTGAATTATGAATTATCTCCAATTTTCAAGCCTGCGCGGTGGGGCTAGCCATTTTAATATTTATGACCGAATTGTACTTTTATCTGGAACGGTGATTAGGCCGAAAACGGTTAGTTCTAAAATGTCCTTCGAGTGAACTGGTTATTTGGCCGAATAGAACATTTGACTAAAAATGCTATTTGGCCATACACCGTCATTTGGCCGAAAAAGCCGTGGGGTGAAAATTTCATTCAGTCCAAACGGTAGTTTGGCAGAAGGACCATTCGACTGAAAATGTTGTTTGGCCAAACAAAAGCAAATTTGAAAAGTGTGAAGTGATTGGAGATAATTAAGCAGTAAAGAGTAAGAAATGGGAAACGAGAAATGAGAGTGAGATAAGTGAAACAAGAGATAAAAAGCAGTATGTCTCTCTATCGAATTTTGAGAAGTGAGTAGTGATGATATGAAGTGAGAAACAAAAAGTGAAAAGATAAGAAGTGAAAAATGAAAAATGAGATGTCTTATTTCTCCCAACCCAATTCGAACTTCTGTCTTTCCATTTTAATACACAAAAGTGTTAGTTTACACTTTTTTTTCTCACTCCTCACTTCTCGTTTTTCACCATTGATTTTTTACTTCTCACTCCTTATTATATTAGACCTCCGGAATCACACTGGAAGCAATTTTAGCCGGTGGCTGCCGCGGCGTGAATCAGCGTGGCATTTTTTTATTGCTTTCGTTTCTTTAATTTTCTTTCTGTTATTTTTCATGATATTTTCAATATAATAACGGGAGAATCTCCACCGAAAAAAATTTAATGTACTTTTCCCAAACTATTTATTTGGAATTGTCCTCCGGATTTTTCACGGGAAATAATTAAAAGTTGTTTCCAAGGGAAATTTTTTATTATTCTTATGTTTTATTTTGTGGCTTTCTCAGTCTTATCTAGTCCAAACGATTAGTTTTGTTTTGCCCAACGCTTCGGCCTGTATTTTTGGCCTTTTTCAAGGGTGAAACAGTCTACCGTTTTTCGTTATTTGGTTTGCCGTTTTGCACATAGGAAGGGCTTCTCGTAATCAGTTTATACATTTAGTGTGAACGTAGGGTCTTTGGCAACCACTGATATTGCACACGACTTGCACTACAATAGATTATTGTTTCACCCTTGAAAAAGGTCAAAAATACAGGTCAAAAATACAGGCCGAAACGTCGGGCAAAACAAAACTAATCGTTTTGACTAAATTAGACAGAGAAAGCCCCATAATAAAACACCAAATCTTCCAGTCGTATTTCTCTTGTATTACTTCTTATCTCTTTACTAGAGAGGCATGCAGCAGTTGGCTGGAGCCTCTCTAGTAAAGAGGAAAACTCGTTGGAGTTTGTAAGGGAAATTCTTCAGAACTTCCACGGGAAGTTCTATTGAATTTCTAATGAGTATTCTTTAGAGTTTCCAATAGACATTCTTTGGAATTTCCACAGAAAATTCTCTGGAATATCCGCGAGAAACTCTTGGAATTTTTTTCATGGAAAACTTTAGATCAAAATGAAACTTTTGAACATTTATGTCTTCAAAATCTATGTAGTTTTCACGGGAAAGTGTTTATAATGTGGAATTCAACAGCAAATCGATTCTATAATTTGTTTAAGGTCAACTTTCTCGAATAACTCATATTTTTGACGCCTCTAACTATTTACAAAATTTGCAACAAAAAATTGAAAAAGTGCAGTTTTCAAAGTTAGGCCTAACATTTGCTTGATCTTGAGCCAACATCAGACCAATTCTTCAAGTCGCTTTACACTTCCGGTTTTTTTTTCAATGTTTGTTCTCGACTTGGTCCCGTAGTCTGCAAGCGAAGATAAAATTCGCCCTGTATACCACTCTGATTCTTCAGGTGGCTTTATACAGCCATGAAACATGGACGTAAAAAGAGACTGAGTTTTCGGAGTGTATGAGCGTAAGTTTGAGTTGCGAACAATACTCGGCGGTAAACAGGAGAACAGTATCTGACGGTGTCGCATGATTCACAAGTTGTACCAGGTGTATAAAGGGCTGGATGTTGTCAAGCTTATACAACACGGCAAACTACGGTCAAAAGAAGATAATATTTAGTAGCCGCGTACATGATGGCATTTAGTAGTTGAAAAGGACCTAAGGGCGCTCAACGTTTAAGGCGACTGGAAGCGATTGGCCCAGGATCGAGGCCAGTGGAGAAGGATACTCCATTCGGCGTAGGTTTGTCGAAGAGCTGTAGCCCATCACGTATCAATTATCAAGTATGTTCTCTATTTTTAAAAATAGGCTTTAAAAATATGGGTTCTTCTGCAAAATTGACCCTAAACAAGACAAAGAATTGATTGGACAATAAACCGAAACGCAATTTCTGAGGAGAAAGGTCAATTGTTCAGAACTTCTCAGGAAAGAAGTTCCACAGGAAATCCTTCTGCATTCCGATAGGATTTTTTTTTATTTTTACGGAAATGCAAAAACTGTTAACGATCGGAGCTTCGATAGAACAAAAGTCGTTCGGTAAAAAGCCATTTTGTCTAATAACACGAAAGTTATCTAGCCAAGCTCAATTTAGCCGAAATGAACGTTTGCCTAAAACCGTTTCGCCGAGAATGTCTGGAAATTGGATTGATAAATCCGTTTGACCGAACGCCATTTTCGACCATATATCAACTTCTGCCAAACGGCGATTTCGGCCAAATGATTAAATCAGTTGAACGGCATTTTTTTCCCGTATTCCTATTTCGATCAAATGACATTTTCGGCCAAATTGCTCCTTCCGTCTTTTGGACGAAGGTCATTCGACGAAAAGCAATTTGTTCGGATGCCACGTAGCCGAATAGCATTTAGCCGAAAGTTTTTCCCAAACAGGTCATTTGGCCGAAAAAGATGTTTGGCCAAAAAAGATCTTCGGAAGAAAGCGTAATTTGGCCGAACAGGTCATGAAAATGTCTTTTGCTGAACGGGTCATATGGCCAGTAATGTCGACCCGTTCGGTCAAAAGACGATATAGATAAAAAATGATTTTTTTTAAATCCTCAGATTTGTAAAAAAAAAATGTTTTGAAAATCCTCAAAATTGTTCGGAAATTTCATTATTTCCCTCTTGAATTTTCATTTTTGGCGAAACAATTCGAAGCGGGGGACATAATTTATTTTTAATACATATTTGTATCGGCCTTATACTCGCATAGAAACAGAACAAAGAAATTCATCGTGATAAATTCTGCTTCACATACTGTCGCAAAGATATGCATGAATAATGTAAAATATCTCAAAAACAGTTTGAAAATAGTGGTGATGGACTTCTTTCCATTTTTTCTACCATTGTCATTTGTTACAGTTAACGAACGTCTACTAAATACGAATTACTTGACAGAAGATTAGATAAATAATAAAACACTTTTTTAATCTTCAATGTTTCATGCCAAAGTGCGAATAGAATTGTTCGTTACATCTCGTGGATTATTATTATGAATACTTGCATTTTTATTTCCTTAATAGAGATTTATACTCACAATAGTCTTCCATCACTGGTCGTCGCCATCGTCGTCGAGATGGATACCTCTCGTATGATTTATTGGATCCCAAAATAGCGTGCAGAAGTCCCACGTTGCTGGAAGAGAAGCTCGATTTCTGTCTGCTGAGCGACGGGCAGCTCGTTGTTGTTGCTATGAGTGTGTTTTGGCCAGCGGAAAAAAAAACTGCGGAATCGAAGCGTGACCATGAAACCATCTTTCCTTCTTTCAGTTGCGGTAAGGTGCGCGCAGCTGATAGCAGCGAAGATAGGGCCGATTGCACGTACAGCTTGTTGGTAAAATTAAATGAGGGAAAAAATGTAGACCAGTTATGCGAATGCAGGTGCTTTAAACGGAAAATGATATGAATTTCAAATGTACGAACTTCGTTGAACGCTCATGCATATTTAAGCAGGACTTTTCAAGTTTATCGTTTAACACTATGGAAGGGTTGCGATGTTAAGCGACCTAAATCATGTCATGTTCTTAATAAGTTTTTTTTTTATGATATTCAATGTTAAAAACAATTATTATTCTATTACCCACGCGGCAGCATGAATTAACATTCAACATCCCTTAAATGATTACAATTTGAATTAGCCTAGGTGAATGATCGAATAGTGTGTTCACTACGTCACACAAGTTCCTCGATTCAGTAATTGAAGACATCTTATAACAAAAACGCGCATAAAAAGATATAAATGAACAAATATTTTTGTTGGAAAATGCACTGAAAATTACTCATTCGTTTTATGAATGTCAAAGGATATTTGTTACAAAAATTTATTTAGCGGAGTCAAAGCTTTCCGTATTTCTACTGCCGTCAAAGTTAAAACGGTTAAAACGATGCTTGGTGCGGTTTTGCTGGACCTCGATCAGATATAAGTTTCGACCTTTACTTTAAACTCGTCTTCAATATACTGCTGGTGTTTTTTTATTAATGTTTTTTTTTATTAATTTTATCACTAGCAGCCTAATTTAAAAAAAGGCTTGAAATATTATATAACATCAATACTCATGTCCGGTTGATTTTCTGTGTACTCATGAATTCTTCCATTTGTGCTTAAAAAAATGTTCCGCTAAATTTGATTACTGATGTCAAAGTTGGTGCACTTGATTGACTCAGTTATAAATTCAGTTAGCAATTTTGCCCATCTTCTTGACCTTGTGGTCCCCTTTCAACCCAGCTAGTAGGAACTAGTTCAAACGATTTGGCCCCAATCAGTTCCCTCGACCAATCAAAACGGTACTTCCAATTGCACTCCCGGTCGGCAGTCAACCCAACTATATGCACAATTGCTGGTCTTTGCTTCTGTTTTACTCAACTGGAACTGACCCCACTTGAGCAGGCAGCTCGTTCGTCCGTTCCGTGTGTCCAGTTGAAAAGCGTTTTCCTGTGGGTCACTCTGTGTCGTTCGTTGGCAGCAACTCTACATCGTCTTTCAGCGTAACGTTATTACATTAGGAAGAGGGACGGCAGAAACGTGTGACTACCGACTGACTAGTTAAGACTCTGACCGACAAGACACTAGCGGTGCGAATCCCAGAAGTTGAACACTTATCTCTCTTTTGCTTGTACGGAGTTCAACCGGGCGGCAATGTGGTGATAGCTTTCATGTTTCATAACTTACTCGAGCTCTTCTCGGGAAGACCGCCCTGCCGGCTTGAGACGAGCCGGAGTTGAAGTGCTTGATGCACAGTCGATGGGCGGGACGGGCAAAGCGAGCTCGGTGTGGGTACGTTGACCATGAATCCATCGTCTGGGGAGGACGATATGAAATTGTTGTGCTTTCTAGTCGGCAACAGCAAGCGAAACAACAAAATGAATAAAAGTAATTTGGATGGGATGTGGTTGCACAACATCGGCCAAAGTGGTCCTGCGGAAAGAAAGCGCTTGATAATGACGAAAATGCTGTTGCAAGTGTGTGGTAATGAACTTGATGAACGTGAATCCGCCAAATAAATGGATTCGATACTAATGAGCATTGGATTAGGTGCTTTTTATAAGTCGATGTTTGTTGTCGTTTTTATAAGTCGATGATAATGTTGAAAATTGTTCAACACTTAATAGAGCGAGTATGTACATGTACAAACTCGTCTTATGACAAGTGAAGACATTCCACTAAAAAAGCTCAAAATAATTTTCTTAACTTAATAGAGGTTTAACCATATTAAATAGATTTGATTGAGTTTATAACTTCTTTCGATAAATCAGTTTTCATCAATATATTGTTCATTATAGTTAAAACGGAGGAAAATGGCTTGCAAATATTTTAAAGGAGATTGTAGGAAGTACTTTCTGTTTCAGTGAATATGTGATAACATTCATTTTGTGTGAATATTTAGGCTTGGCACCGCTCCATTTGAGTAGTAATGAAATGTTCTCGTACAATCTGGGAGAATTTACGGAGAGATTCGGTTGAAGCTTCCGTGAAAATGGAAAATTAAAGAATTGTTCATGAGAATTTGGCAAAACATCCATCAAAAGGTAGGAAAATTTCACGTGGAAAAGAACATCACAAGGAATTAGAAGAAAATTTTGTGGAAGAGTTTTCCAAGAAAATATAAAATTACTTACCCTGAAAAATAAGGAGGAAGTTTTCATGATTTGGTGTAGTATATTTGTAAAGGTATCCGTTGTCAAGCAAAATAATCGTCATCATTTTAGGAAGGCTTGTGGCGGGGATTCTAAAATTTACCTGCTTTCTTTCGGGCTTTTTGGCGATGGTCATGGCCTTTGAACGGCGACAATCAGCTGGTCCGAGTTGGTTCCAATTCGTGTGAAGGGAAGCTCTGTTACCCGTATCGCTACGTAGACACCTTCACATGATGTGTTACGGGATAAGCTCTACCTATGGTAGTCACATTGCCTGCTAGTTGCAAATCCTGACCCAACAAATTCATTCCCAATATCCAACTCCGTGGTTTTAATTTCTTCTTCCCTAGTAACGAAACAGAAAAGCATGGCCAGAAATAGTAATTCTCAAGCTTTTGTCATTTTTATTGCTGATAGCAATCTAGACAGAGATTTCAAAGGAAACACGAGTGTCACTAGTTTCCAGTCTACGAAGTATACCGCCGCAATACCACGCTTTCATGTTTTCATATATTCGCACAGTCGGCTCTCTACATCTCGATGTTCTATATCGCGATGATCATTTCTTGTCATCAGATCATATTTTGTTCAGAATTCACTCTCCTTATGTCGATATGTTCAAATTTTAAGGCTACTAGACCATCTTTCAACAATAACAAACACATCAACAACAGGAAAAACATTTATTTTGTTGTCATTTTTCATAGAAACTAGCTTTTTTGGATCTAGTACCCATTTTAATTTACTTTCCATTCCTCGATTTCTCTTTTTTTTCATATTTTTTTGTGTGTCTTTATTAGGGAGACTTTCAGCCCGAGGCTGGCTCGTCTCCGGTTCTTTCATATTTCATTTTTTCCATATCTCATATTTTCAAAATTTCATATTTTTTATTAATTTTTTTTATTTATTTCAATTTTTACATATATCCATATTTTCATATTTGTATAATGAGTATTTTAAACCGTCGTAATTGTACACTTATGTTGTAGTATTTTTTGTATTTAAATTTTCATATTTTCGTATTGTTATATTTTATATTTTCATATTTCTTTAAATTTAATATTACGTAGGAGAACTGCTCTGTTTTCCATCTCACTCATATATCTCATATTAATCTCATTGCGAAACAAAGAAATACGGCACCAGTTTCATCGCTTCTTTTTGCTAACATGCGTGCTCACTGCTAAAAAAAAACACACACACATATAAAAAAACACATCAAATACCTTTCCATTACTTTGTTTTTCGTGGGATGAATATCGGAGCTATGACATGAAGTCCAGGAGCAGTAACCCTATTCATATTTAATACTTTATGTTTTCATATTTTCAAACTTTTATATGTTCATATTTTAGTATGTTTTATTTTATAGTTCATTGCACTTTCATATTATTATGTTTTCATACTATTACATTTTCATATTTTAATACTTGTACGAGTTCACATTTTCATATTTTTAAATGTTCAATCTTTTGTATTTTCATAATTTGTATTGATCTTTTTTCGTGTTATCATATTTTCAAAATGTTATAATTTTAAATCTTTCTTTCATCATATTTAATTTTGTTAAATTCCCATGTTTTCTTTTTTATTAATTTTCTTCATATTTTCATAGCTTTATATTCACATATTTTTGCAATTAAATTTCTCTATATTTTAATTTGATGTATCAATATTTTTGTGGTTTTATACTTCTATTTTTTCATAATTTTTACATCTTTATATTTTATAATTTTATACATTAATATTTTCATATTATCAAATTTGAAATATTTTTATTTCTTTTTTCCAATTTTTCATACAGTGAACTCTTCCTTACTCGATATTGGAGAGACCATCGAGTTAGGGAGGTATCAAGATAGGGAACGCATTTGAACCGTTTGTTTGAGGAACTGCATATATGACATTTTTGGTCGAAATGAGGTTTTTATATATTCTGAATCCACGTCCAAACGTACGTATTCTGGAAAAAAATAAGTTTTTTTCAGGAATGTATGATTCTTTTTTCGTTTGTTTGACAAACTAGATACGTGCACGCATTTTGAAGAGCAATTATGGCGTACTGCTTGCAGTTTTCGCACTGGAGGTGCCCCAGGGTGTTGAGTTTTGCCGAAAACTATTGATCTGTATCGAAGAAACCGAAAGATTGGTGCCAATTTGTTAAAAGAAACTGTTTTTTGTTGTTTTTCTAAAACAGCGGTTCTCAACCTGGGGTACATGTACTCCTGGGGGTACCTTCGCTAGCCCTTGGGGATACCTCGGATAAAAATGCGTAATGGCGGACGTATTAAAATTCCAATCAAAACTCATTGATAAAGTTTTGATAATTGCGTATTTTCTATTTCAAATTACGATCAATAAATCCCAATATGAAGGGCTGCGGAACAATTGATCAAACGAACACTAAAGCTCGGTTGCTTCGTTGCAAGAGGATTAGAATCATCCTTCTCCACCTCTGTGAAGCCTCCTTTCAAGAGGCTCGGAAGCCTCCTTTCAAGAGGCTCGGAAGCCTCCTTTCAAGAGGCTCGGAAGCCTCCTTTCAAGAGGCTCGGAAGCCTCCTTTCAAGAGGCTCAGGCCTCTTTTCAAGAGGCTCAGAAGCCTCCTTTCAAGAGGCTCAGGCCTCCTTTCAAGAGGCTCAGAGCCTCCTTTCAAGAGGCTCAGGCCTCCTTTCAAGAGCTCAGGAAGCCTCCTTTCAAGAGGCTCAGAAGCCTCCTTTCAAGAGGCTCAGAAGCCTCCTTTCAAGAGGCTCAGAGCCTCCTTTCAAGAGGCTCAGGAAGCCTCCTTTCAAGAGGCTCAGAAGCCTCCTTTCAAGAGGCTCAGAAGCCTCCTTTCAAGAGCTCAGAGCCTCCTTTCAAGAGCTCAGAGCCTCCTTTCAAGAGGCTCAGAAGCCTCCTTTCAAGAGGCTCAGAGCCTCCTTTCAAGATGCTCAGAAGCCTCCTTTCAAGATGCTCAGAGCCTCCTTTCAAGAGGCTCCAGGCCTCCTTTCAAGAGGCTCAGAGCCTCCTTTCAAGAGGCTCAGAGCCTCCTTTCAAGAGGCTCAGAGCCTCCTTTCAAGGCTCAGAGCCTCCTTTCAAGAGGCTCAAGCCTCCTTTCAAGAGGCTCAGAAGCCTCCTTTCAAGAGGCTCAGAGCCTCCTTTCAAGAGGCTCAGAAGCCTCCTTTCAAGAGCTCAGAGCCTCCTTTCAAGAGCTCAGAAGCCTCCTTTCAAGAGAGCTCAGAAGCCTCCTTTCAAGAGGCTCAGAGCCTCCTTTCAAGAGGCTCAGAAGCCTCCTTTCAAGAAGGCTCAGAGCCTCCTTCCAAGAGGCTCGCAAGCCTCCTTCCAAGAGGCTCGGAAGCCTCTTTTCAAGTGGCTCGGAAGCCTCCTTTCAAGAGGCTCGGAAGCCTCCTTTGGAGAGGCTCGGAAGCCTTATTTCAAGAGGTTCGGAAGCCTCTCTATAGGAGGCTTAGAAGCCTCTAATAAAAAGAGTCGCGGAAGCCTACTTTAATGATTCTGCGAGATTCTGCTACAAGTGCACTACATAAACAACAAAGTCATTTGTAACTTCATTGTACCTTATACGGAACATGCAGGGGACTGTCAAGAATAAAATACTGCTCAGCTGAGCTCAAAGTGTTTTGCAACATATCAGAAACATTGTCGTAACAGCACATTGATATGAAACACATCGAATTTTAAACCACCCAAGAAGTCAGATGGGTAGAATATTCCGACGCCACTTAAACGGAAATGAAACATTGTGTTTTTCTGAAACTGGGAAGTGGCTTTAATGTGACTCGATGTATTGGCAGTGTCTTCAATGCAATTTATTAGGAACAAACACCTATTTGAAATATGTTGAGTGTGTTGCTTGGGTCTTCTCAATCCACACGTCCCACTCACTATTCATTTCTCACTTCTCATTTTCCACTTTTCATTCCTCCCTTCTCACTCATAACTTCATATATATCGCATCTAACTTCTCATTTTTCACTTATAACTTTTCACTTCTAACTTCTAACTTTTCACGTTTCTCTACTACTCCGCACTTCGAATTTCTCACTCCTAACTTCTCACTTTCAACCTCTCATTTCTCACTTCTTACTTCGCATTCTCACTTCTTTCTTCTCACTTTTCACTTCACACTGTAACTAGGTGGTTACAAAAATATTTAAATAATTAAATCAAGATTCAAAATACGCGGGCTTAATTTGAATTTAAAAATTAAAAGTGCTTTAAATACCCCTTGGTCAAAAAGGGGCGAGTATAGCGCCAGGTGCTAAAAAAATGTTACTATGGACATACTAACGATTGAACAACCAATCAGAAACTGACGCGTCGTGTTGTAGTATATTATATGCGGATCAGAAGATAAAGATCCATCTTGAAATGATAAGTGTCCATAGTCCATAGAACTTGGAAATAAAGGAAGATAAAGATTGCTAAAAGTTTTAGAACCTAACTATTGTGAACGGCTGGTGCATTACAACAAACGTTTAGTTGAATTGTATCGCTACGACTTTATTGACCACGCCGTGTTCCGTGCGAAGGGCACAAATTAGATCAATAAATCCTTCAAACGAAGGTGTTAGGTTGGGGTCAACCGTTATTCCGGACCCGGGTAAATACCAATTCATCACGTGGACGCTATTACCCTCTCGACTGGACCGTAAAGGTAACAAACATGCACCAGAATCCAATAAGAATATGAAAGTGCGGTAGTAGAGTGATCCAGAATAAAGAGAAGTGTGAAGCATACATTCAGACTAGTATCGAAGAAGCATTGGCCAGGGCTTACTAGGGACTTATGATGGCTTTTTTAGTCGTTTCACTTCTCTTTTTCCACTTTTCACTTCAAACATCTCAGTTTTTTTCTCACTTCTCGTCATCGTCGTTCTAACTCACACTTGAAATTTCTCACTTCCCACTTTCAACTTTTCACTTCTTTCTATTTATTTTTCACTTCTCTCTCTTTATTTTTCACTTTTCATTTTCCACTTTCCATTTCTCACATATTTATATCTTACTTCTCACTTTCCACTTTTCACTCCTCACTACCCACTTATAACTTCGTACTTCGCGCATCTCACTTCTCATATCTTACTTGTAACTTCTTATATCTCACTTCTGCCTGGTTATTTCTTATTTGTAACTTTTCACTACTAACTTCTAACTTTTCACTTCCCACTTTTCATCTTTCACTTATTACTTCCACTTCTCACTACTCACATCGGCATTAATTTTTTTTTTAATTTTTCACTTTTTATTTCTTACTTTTAACTTCTCACTTCTTACTTCGCACTTTTCACTTCTCATTTCTTACTTCTCATATCGAAATTCTCACTTCTTATTTCTTACTTCTAGCTTTTCACTTCTAACTTCTAACTATATCGTGCATTATAATCTTTATTTACGATGTAACGCCGTTCGGTTTCTATAAGCAAGCGGCTTAATTCCGGAAGGGAATTGTTCCGAATTCCGGAAAGGAATTCCTCCGAACTCCGGAAGGGAGTTTTTCCGAACTCCGGAAGAGAATTCTCCCGAATTCCGTAAGGGAATACTTCCGAATTCCGGAAGGGAATTCTTCCGAATTCCGGAAGGGAATTCTTCCGAATTCCGGAAGGGAATTCTTCCGGAAGAGAATTCTTCCGAATTCCGGAAGGGAATTCTTGCGAATTTCGGAACGGAATTCTTCCGAATTCCGGAAGGGAATTCTTCCGAATTCCGGAAGGGAATTCTTCCGAATTCCGGAAGGGAATTTATCCGAATTCTGAGAGGGAATTCTTCCGAATTCCAGAACGAAACTCTTATGAATTCCGGAAAGGAATTCGTCCGAATTCCGGAAAGAAGCTCTTCCGAATTCCGGAAAGAAATTCTTCCGAATTCTGGGAGGGAATTCTTCCGAATTCTGAAAGGGAATTCTTCCGATTTCCGAAAGAAAATTCTTCCGTATTCCGGAAGGGAATTCTTCCGAATTCCAGAAGAGAATTGTTCCTTATTACGGAAGGAATTCTGGAAGGGAATTCTTCCGAATTCCAGAAGAGAATTCTTCTTAATTACGGAAGGGAATTCATCCGATTTCCGGAAGGGAATTCTTCCGAATCTGCTAGGGAATTCTTCCAAATCCGGAAAGGCATTGTTCCGAATTCCGGAGGGGAATCCTTTCGAATTCTGGAAGTGAATTTTCCGAATTCTGGAAGGGAATTCTTCCGAATTCCAAAAATGAGCTCTTCCAAATTCCGGAAGGGCATCCTCCTGAATTCAAGAAGGGCATTCTTCCGAATTCCGGAACGGAATTCTTCCGAATTCCAGAACGGAATTCTTGAAAATTCCGGAATGGAATTTTTCCGAATTCCGGAAGAAAATTCTTCCGAATTCCGAAAGGGAGTTCTTCCGAATTCCTGAAGGGAATTCTTCCGTATTCCGGAAGGGAATTCTTCCAAATTCCGGAAGGGAATTTTTTTGAATTCCGGAAGGTACTTCTTCCGAATTTCGGAAGGGAATTCTATTTTCGAATTCCGGAAGGGAATTCTATTTCCGAAGGACTGCTTGCTCGTATAAATTTGCTCGGACGAGACTGCCCATTCAGGGCAGGTCTTATTTCAACAAGAACCGAAGTTCACACTCCGACACACAAAATAGATCGTAGGCAATTAACCAAGTTCAAGTTCTTCGACTTCAATGTCGGACCTAATCTAAGAAAAAAAGTACAACCCTCGATGTTCTACCAATCAGGAAAAACTTAGCTTAAAGTAAGAATAAACCAATCAGTAAATAGTTCAATCGATCGAATCAATCGAATCCAATTTATTATTGCAACTAGTTTATTTAATACAAGAAAACCTAAGCTAACCCTGTGACGTCACGTAATCTCTAAATTTATCCCTTATTTGGTAGATCGTGAGCTACCTGGCTTGGACGGTTCTGACCTAGCGGGGCTTTCAATGGATTCCCGCTGCGGGCGTCCCACGGAATCGAAAAAAGGAGCTTGGCTCGTTCTCGTGGAAAAATTGTCCCAACGGTACCCTTGGTCGTCACAAGAGTTTGTTACGGGTTACTTCCAAGTAACCGGTTGGAACAACCCACGTGACTCGCGCGCAGGCGCGAAGCTCGGAGTATAGATGTTTTCTAGCGAAGTGGAGTACCGCCGTTCGTAATAATTCGGCTATTCCCTGCGGCCAAGTTTCGCTTGAGCTCCGGACGGATTCTTGATCCCAGACTAACCGCCCACGTTGTTTGGGCTTCACTGTCCTATACAACGCAGATAATCTTATTCATCTATGCTCACAATAGTGGATTAATTACCTGAATTACAAATTATTTAATGTTCAATTATTCGAACACGTTCGTATCTCAAAACATTAAGTTTTAGACAAATTCAACCGCTGATAAGAATTAGATAATAGTAGATAGACATTTTAACCATAATTGATTTTGAAGCGACCGAAGCTTACTTCAGATTTAGAATAATTTAATTCAGATTTAAAGCTTTTGGAATTTCACTATGACAAATAATCAACTAGAACTATTCCGTTTTCCATCTCACTGAACATATATTCATCTTATCGCAAACAAAGAAATACAGCACCAATCTCGTCGCTTCTTTTTGCTACCACACATGCTCTCTGGTGAAAAAATCACAAAAATAAGAAACAACCCATATTCCTTTTGTATTGCTTTGTATTTGATGATATGGAAATAGGAGCTATGAGATGAACTGCCGAACCGTTCCCCCGTTTGTGAATAGCATACGCGATCCCGATTGGTTTTTACCTGATCTTTGCTGTGCAATTTCCACACATTGGAGGAACATAGAGAGATATTCTCTAAATCGTCGTGATAACTGGAAACTTGAATCAAACTGAGGATTTGAACGGGTCTGGGTCATTTGGCATAAAGTCATTTGGCATAACGACATTTGGCATAACGCCATTTGGCATAAAGGCCATTTGGCATAATGGTCATTTGGCATAACGGACATTTGGCATAATTCCGAACTGTAAAAGAGAAAGAGATATTTCATGTATTGCTTAGCGTAGAAAAAAGTAGGTCGAGGCTGTTTTTGATAAATTTAGACTGAAGGTAGATATTTTCCGGAAAAACGAAATAACAAAACAGTAGAATTACTTCCGAGGAGGATCACATCTGTCATTGACTTATTCCGGAGACATGCCTACTTTTAAAATAGGGATTACTTCCACCATTGCATTGTTTCAATCCGGGCATGTGTAAAACCCTGCAAGCGCCTAACTTTAAAAACTCAAGCAATACACTTGTCGTAGACGTGTTATTAAAACCAATCAAGTCACATATGAGTTACTGCAACCAAATCAATCTGAATTGTGCTACTCGGGGAAGAGATCACATCTACCATTGTTTTATTCCCGGCAAGCACCTACTTATAAAGAAGGAGTCACATCCACCATTGCAATAATCCGGGCAGGGCCTACTTTTAAAGAAGGGATCACATCCACCATTGCCACAATTCGGGCCACACACCTACTTTTAAAGAAGGGATAACATCCATCATCGCTCTAATCCGGGAAGCGCCTACTTTTAAAGAACGAATCAAATCCTCCATAGCCATAATCCGTGCAAGTGTCTATTTTTAAAGAAGGGATCACATTCACCATTGCCTCAATCCGGGCAAGCGCCTTCTTTTAAAGAAGGAATCACATCCACCATTGTCATAATCCGGGCAAGCGCCTACTTTTAAAGAAGGGATCACATCCACCATTGCCATAATCCATGCAAGCGTCTACATTTAAAAAAGGGATCGCATCCACCATGGCCTTAATCCGGGCATGCGCCTACTTTTAAAGAAGGGATCACATCCACCATTGCCTCAATCCGAGCAAGCGCCTTCTTTTATAGAAGGAATCACATCCACCATTGTCATACTCCGGGCAAGCGCCTACTTTTAAAGAAGGGATCATATACTCCATTGCCATTATCCATGCAAGTGCCTATTTTTAAAGAAGGGATCACATTCACCATTGCCTCAATCCGGGCAAGCGCCTTCTTTTAAAGAAGGAATCACATCCACCATTGTCATAATCCGAGGAAGCGCCTACTTTTAAAGAAGGAATCACATCCACTATTGACATAATCCATGCAAGCGTCTACATTTAAAAAAGGGATCGCATCCACCATGGCCTTAATCCGGGCATGCGTCTACTTTTAAAGAAGGGATCACATCCACCATTGCCTCAGTCCGAGAAAGCGCCTTCTTTTATAGAAGGAATCACATCCACCATTGTCATACTCCGGGCAAGCGCCTACTTTTAAAGAAGGGATCATATACTCCATTGCCATAATCCGTGCAAGTGCCTATTTTTAAAGAAGGGATCACATTCACCATTGCCTCAATCCGGGCAAGCGCCTTCTTTTAAAGAAGGAATCACATCCACCATTGTCATAATCCGGGGAAGCGCCTACTTTTAAAGAAGGAATCACATCCACTATTGCCATAATCCATGCAAGCGTCTACATTTAAAAAATGGGATCGCATCCACCATGGCCTTAATCCGGGCATGCGCCTACTTTTAAAGAAGGGATCACATCCACCATTGCCTCAATCCGAGCAAGCGCCTTCTTTTATAGAAGGAATCACATCCACCATTGTCATACTCCGGGCAAGCGCCTACTTTTAAAGAAGGGATCATACACTCCATTGCCATTATCCATGCAAGTGCCTATTTTTAAAGAAGGGATCACATTCACCATTGCCTCAATCCGGGCAAGCGCCTTTTTTTAAAGAAGGAATCACATCCACCATTGTCATAATCCCGGGAAGCGCCTACTTTTAAAAAAGGAATCACATCCACTATTGCCATAATCCATGCAAGCGTCTACATTTAAAAAATGGGATCGCATCCACCATGGCCTTAATCCGGACATGCGTCTACTTTTAAAGAAGGGATTACATCCACCTTTGCCTCAATCCGAGCAAGCGCCTTCTTTTAAAGAAGGAATCACATCCACCATTGTCATACTCCGGGCAAGCGCCTACTTTTAAAGAAGGGATCACATTCACCATGGCCTTAATCCGGGTAAGCGCCTTCTTTTAAAGAACTTCGTTCAAAGAAGGAATCATATCCACCATTCATTGTCGTAATCCGGGCAAGCGCCTACTTTTAAAGAAGGGATCACATCCTCCATTGCCATAATCCATGCAAGCGTCTACATTTAAAGAAGGGATCGCATCCTTCATTGTCATAATAGGGCCACACGCCTACTTTTAAAGAAGGGATTACATCCACTATTGCTCTAATCCGGGCATGCTGCAAATGCATTCTTTCCACGAGAGGATAAAGTCTTTTCAATATTGTTATCGACGGTATATCGGGACCACTTAGACCATTTAGCGAAATTATGCCAAATGTCCGTTATGCCAAAAGACCCTCACTTTTGACGCTGGTCACAATTATGCCAAATGTCCGTTATGCCAAATGACCGTTATGCCAAATGGCCTTTATGCCAAATGACCTTATGCCAAATGGCGTTATGCCAAATGACTTTATGCCAAATGGCCCGCTCCCGATTTGAACCAAGGTGTCTTAAATGGAGGTGATTTGATATACCGTAGCAACCCCATGGAAACCAAAGAAGGGAGAATACCGTACACAAACATCAGCCAGCCAACTCGCCAGTTGTCACTCAAACTATCTCCTCTACTTACCATATCCCGCGTTCAGTGACTGCTTAGACCATTCTTGATTAAAACCAAGCACGTAAGTTGCTCGCAATTTATGTCTGTGCTTGCGATGCACGAATTGGTTGGATTACCGATTTTGAACAGTGCCTAGCAAAATCATGTTTTCAATAGTTTAGCACTTTTAATCCGTTGCTTTTAATCAATAGGGCAACATCTTAAGGGTTCGTTGATCGATTGGTACCGAAATTTCCAAAATCGGTTGAAAGACGGCTGAGTTATTAGCTCATATTTTTCGTGACGGTCTCAAATTTGATTCAGGGGCTGTAATCCATGATATATTCCTTTAGAAAAGCTCTAATGGCAAGGTCGTCAGCTCTTATGACGCATTTCAATTTATTTTACACAACTTTGCGAAAAAAATGTGGCCCCCAACGGAAAATGAGCGAGAATGAAGCGATTTATTATCGCTTCTCGGTGCCTATACGATTCTGTTTATTTGCACTTGTATACAAGTATGATAAACTTGTTTTCATGGCTTGTAATGATTCGAAAAGGTTTTTGCCTTATCGTTGCTCGTTAGCTATTAATTCTGCAATCCTTGGACATAGCACGTTGCTTGCATTTGATGGATTTATCGACAAGATTGTCACTCATCCCAAATTGATGCACTTTAATTTAGCCAGAGCTCACCGATTTTTGTTGTCGTGTAATCCTATTTGTGAAACATCGGAGGCAAATTAAGTTTTAATTGCAACATAG
This sequence comes from Armigeres subalbatus, assembly GCF_024139115.2. Classification (NCBI taxonomy): domain Eukaryota; kingdom Metazoa; phylum Arthropoda; class Insecta; order Diptera; family Culicidae; genus Armigeres; species Armigeres subalbatus. The sequence goes on along the minus strand of NC_085139.1, from coordinate 51,157,596 downwards.
AGCTTACGTCTTCAAAGGAATCGAGTGAAATGAAACAGCGGCTTTGCTAAATTAATTTCCAACAATAACATGCATATCAATCAATCAATAAGACCAGTTTCCAGCAGGACTAAACCACTTTATCAATATGAGATTCTCGAGATGCATGAATCCGCGCACCATTTGAATCATGGTTAATTATTTACGCCAAATTAAATTCCAATTTGCAGCATTACGATCATGCCTTTGAAAATAGCGATACTATTTAGAAACCAGCATAATTACATTCCCTTTGCATTTCCTAACACACAATTTGCAAAAACAACTGAGAACTGCAAACGTTTGATTCTAATTAGAGCGTGTTGCAGCTAAATTACGTTTTCGGTTGAACTCCTGTGCTCAACTTGACTTGCAGTTCCACTCTTGTTCTGAAGTTTTTCATACACAATCGACCAGTTTTCCGGATAGTTTGTAGTAGGATGTCATTATTTTCGCTTAAGCTTCGCTGTCGAACTTTTCCTGAACATCGTATGATGATAAAAAAAAAACAATCTGTTTGGTCTATTCAGGAGCAATCCATTTAGCATAAATTATTATTTGAAAACTTAACACTACGCATTTCCATGTTCCAATTGATTGTAAGCAAAACACAGCTCAGTATAAACAGTTTATTTTTCAGTTATCAGTTATCAGAGTTAAAGCAACACGAATTTCAAATATTCATACTGTGTACCTATTAAGGTGTAAAGAATACATTTTCAGAGACGTACGGGCTGAAAGCTTCGTCCATAAAGACAAAATAATAATCGTTCTATTTTAGATTCACGATTATATTCCGAAAGCAAATTTATAAACGAAACGCTTGAAGGAATGTCATCTTTCTCAGAAAAATAACAAACAACCCAATAAAAATATAGGTACTAAGCAATCCAGTAGGAACTATGCTCGTTAACTTGAACGAGTAGTGCAGTGTGTCTCATTAGCAGTGTATTTGCACCAGCGATCAATTGTAGTAACTGATTGATGATGTTCGATTTGTTTTACGACTCGACGTTCAACGCATACCGAGAAGATTATGTGATTGTTGAATTAATTGCAGCACGTTGTACGTGTGGTTCCGGTCTTTTCCACTCAACAACATTATGGATCGCGTCTCGAAAATCAACAACAACGTTCCGTAGTTCGCGTACCTACAAGATGTTTAAAAGCAGGAAAGTTTCATCTTTTGTCCCACTTTAAGGGCTTTGCCACAACATCGCCGATGATGATGGCCACTCGCAACGGCAGAGCGTTGCATTGGGGCTGTGCTCAGTCAACCATCGATCCACACCCACACCGTCGTCGAGCGTCGGCCAGGAAGTACAACTTATGGGCCATTAGGGTATCGCCGTCATCCTCGGCAGCATTGCGGGCACAGGTTTATGCATTATGCCGATACTGATATTCCAAACATATGACGATAGACCTCGCCGAGGGTTGTCGTTACGGGCGTCAAGTGCAGCCATGCTCGGTGGAGAGGAGACACAGTGACTGAGTTTTTATTCAGTGTCAACAGTGAGGGCTCCATGACGCGCGGCGCGGCGGTGAGGTAGTTACCTATAGCAGCACGAGCGTTGGACCCATCGCAAGTTTGGGTAGCCCAAGAAATGGAAAACCTGTTACAAAAGAAAGTTTATGTTCGTACACAGAGCTGCGGAACCACTCGCGCCACCCACCTTCGTCCACGATGCAGAGTTAAGACCGAACCCGATAAGGATGTGTGGGGTGTCGATTTGCATTAATTTGGGATGATTTGAACCGAAAACCGAATTACTTATTGTAGTGGATAAGATTGGAATGAGGAGTTATTGCAAAATTAAATACCACTGAGATTATTACCTTGTAACGATATGTACTCATTTATTGATTCATTTTGATCAGCGTGTATAGGGTTATCTTGTGCTGCATGGTAACGCAAAGGTGTTTTCGGTTTTTCGTTCGTGTTGGAACGAATCGATAACGGAGTTCAGTTTGCTGAGTATTGTTGCGACGAACTGTCGAGCTTAGAAACCTCGTCCGGGTCACGACACTTATTTAAACAATAATTAAATTATTCTAACTAAAACACATTTGAATTAAAAACTGAATGAAAAAAAAAAATGCATGTGCCATACAACTATGCTACATGATAGAATGACGCTGAATGTCCAAGAAATAAACTGCTCTTTGGACATATTTATTTGTCACATGTTAGTTTTTGTATATTTTGACTTTTATCTCAGATCGGTTCATTGTACGGCTCGATTTGTCGTCAATCAGTCTGGACGCGTATTTTAATTTCGCAACCTTTTGCGCGATTTGATTTGTTCTAATTTGTTTTTGATCACGTTTTGTTTTTGGTCTCGCGCGTGCTGCATACATATACATTTTACACTATGAACTAAGTTTGTGACATTTGTGCTTGTGATGCGTCCGTCGATTTTATTTGGTCATGCATTGGATGATCGCGGTTTTTTTCACCCCACTCGTGTGGGGGTGTTTGTTCAACGGAATTCATCGCAGAAGAAGGACAAGAAAATAGACGTTCAGTCATATGTGCTTCCATGCTGCAGTTCTTTTCTAGCGCTCATTACTTTGAATTTTGAGTTTAAAACGCTTACCGAACAACAGGCGAAATTAGCAGAGTTAAACACCGATGTCACACATTGCACCAGTCAGCACAATAATGTGGATTTAGTTAACGATGCGATTGAACGTATCGTGGTGTAGCTTAGCTGGAAATATTATTGATGTAAAGAATCACATGACTTCTCTGGTCAGTATCGCGATCAAAAAGTCCAATGAAAATATTTCAGATTAGGCTAATGACTTAAGAAGCCTAAACGACGAAGTTAAACAATTCTCAAGCCTCACAATGGACATTACCACTAACACGTCCACTAAAACAATGCTTCACAATGCGATGTTAGAGGTTGATATTTTTGATGAGCTGCAATCATATCAGCAAGTATAAATGCCAAAGAGTCCAAAATTTAGAGCAGCAGCCCTGAACCCATTGTGGTTAAGGAAAAAAAAATGTTAAGAAAAAAACTGTTCATGATGCGATTGATGAGACTGCTCGATCATGCTGGCATCATCTTGTGACGAAAATAGTGTGGAAAACTGATTGGAGTGACTACGACAGCAGAAAAGTTCAACGCCTCAATCAACAGAGCAAGCTTATAACGCGAGTGTACGACGTGTACGCCTTAGTGATAACAACCTCCGATGTGTATTCAAGAAATGTCTGACTGCGAATGTGTATACTCACGATGACTGATACGATCTGACATTTGACACATGCATACTAGACCTGTTCATGATAATAGGCCTGTCCAATGCCACACATCTCCCCTCTTCTCAAAAAAAAAAAAATGCGATCACCCTTTTCTTTTGCATGAAAAATATAACACCTACGACATATTATGTATCATTTGGTTACTCTCTCATCATGATACAAAAGCATATTGCAGCAAACAACCATTCCAGGCATACTATTGTATTGCGAACATCTCATTTCATAATCAAAGAACACACTTAAATGGTGGCACACATGTATATGGGAAACCACTCTCAAGGAACTCCCGTGCAGTGGACGTCTTGACTCGCAATTGTACTCGCAACTCGTGAAGTAACATTTCACTTGTAATTCAAATCACTACCACTATTTCTACTTTTTTCGAATACACGTCCAATAAACTGTGCATTCACAGTTGTGAAACAACCAGCAATAAAACCAGATACCGTAACTAAAAAAAAGCCCGATAAACAGCTCCAAATCATTGCCGAATATCTAATCTTAGTTAAATTAAATCTCTTGTGTACCTGTGACCTTCCGGATCTACAATACCAAAATACTTGTAGGCCATAGACCATCGCTGAGCAAGAGATTCTTGGATGAACTGTGACCACTCCAAATCCACAATAACACCGTTCTTCTTGCGGGCGTCCCACCAACGCTGAGGAAGAAACACTTGAATGCGGGCGTCCCACCACGCAGAATTGTGATCATTCCGATCCACAATAACACCGTTCTTCTTGCGGTCGTACCACCAACGCAGAGGAAGAAACGCGAATGCGGGCGCCCCACCACGCAGAATTGTGATCCTACCGATCCACAATAACACCGTTTTTCTTGCGAGCATCCCACCAACGCAGAGGAAGAAACACTTGAATGCGGGCGTCCCACCTCGCAGAATTGTGATCATTCCGATCCACAACAAAACCGTTTTTCTTGCGGGCGTCCCACCAACGCAGAGGAAGAAACACTTGAATGCGGGCGTCCCACCACGCAGAATTGTGATCATTCCGATCCACAATAACACCAGTCTTCTTGCAGGCGTCCCACCAGCACAGAGGAAGATCCACTTGAATGCGGGCGTCCCACCTCGCAGAATTGTGATCATTCCGATCCACAACAAAACCGTTTTTCTTGCGGGCGTCCCACCAACGCAGAGGAAGAAACGCGAATGCGGGCGTCCACCACGCAGAATTGTGATTATTTTAATCCACAATAACACTGTTCTACGTGCTGGCATACCACCAACGCAGAGGAAGGAACTCTTGAATGAGGGCGTTCCACCACGCTGATTTGTGATTATTTTGATCCAAAATAACACCGTTTTTCTTGCGAGCGTCCCACCAACGCAGAGGAAGAAACACTTGAATGCGGGCGTCCCACCTCGCAGAATTGTGATCATTCCGATCCACAACAAAACCGCTTTTCTTGCGGGCGTCCAACCAACGCAGAGGAAGAAACGCTTGAATGTGGGCGTCCCACCACGCAGAATTGTGATCATTCCGATCCACAATAACACCGTTCTTCTTGCGGCCGTACCACCAACTCAGAGGAAGAAACACTTGAATGCGGGCGCCCCACCACGCAGAATTGTGATCATTCCGATCCACAATAACCCCGTTTTTCTTGCGAGCGTCCCACCAACGCAGAGGAAGAAACGCGCCGGTCAGGCGTCCCACCTCGCAGAATTGTGATCATTCGATCCACAACAAAACCGTTTTCCTTGCGGGCGTCCCACCAACGTAGAGGAAGAAACACTTGAATGTGGGCGTCCCACCACGCAGAATTGTGATCATTCCGATCCACAGTAACACTATTCTTTATGCGGGCGTCCCACCAACGCAGAGGAAGAAACTCTCGAGTGCGGGCGTCCCACCACGCAGAACTGTGATCATTCCGATCCACAATAACACTATTCTTCTTGCGGGCGTCCCACCAACGCAGAAGAAGAAACATTTGAATGCGGGTGTCCCAACACGCAGAACTGTGATAATTCCAATCCACAATAACACTATTCTTCTTGCGGAGGCCCACCAACGCAGAGGAAGAAACACTTGAATGCGGACGCACCACTCAAAATTGTGATCATTCCGATCCACAACAAAACCGTTTTTCTTGCGGGAGTTCCACAAAAGTAGAGGGAGAAACGCTTGAATGCGTGCGTCCCATCACGCGAAATTCCGATCATTCCGATCCTCAATAACACCGTTCTTCTTGCGGGCGTACCACCAACGCAGAGAAAGAAACACTTGAATGCGGGCGCCCCACCACGCAGAATTGTGATCATTCCGATCCACAACAACACCGTTTTTCTTGCGGGCGTCCCATCAACGCAGAGGAAGAAACGCTTGAATGCGGGCGTCCCACCACGCAGAATTGTGATCATTCCGATCCACAATAACACTATTCTTCTTGCGGGCGTCCTACCAACGCAGAAAAAGAAACACTTGAATGCGGGCGTACCACCCAAAATTGTGATCATTCCTATCCACAACAACACCGTTTTTCTTGCGGGCGTCTCACCAACGCAGAGGAAGATTCACTTGAATGCGGGCGTCCCACCACGCAGAATTGTGATCATTCTAATCCACAATAACACCTTCTTGTGGGCGTCCAACCAATGCAGAGAAAGAAATGCTTGAATGCGAGCGTCCCAACACGCAGAACTGTGATCATTCCGATCCACAATAACACCGCTCTTTTTGCGGGCGTTCCACCAACGCAGAGGAAGAAACACTTGAATGCGGGCGTCCCACCATGCAGAATTGTGATCATTCTGATCCACAATAACACCGTACTTCTTGCGGGCGTACCACCAACGCAGAAGAAGAAACACTTGAATGCGGGCGCTCCACCACGCAGAATTGTGATCATTCCGATCCACAATAACACCGTTCTTCTTGCGGGCGTCCCACCAACGCAGAGGAAGAAACACTTGAATGCGGGCGTCCCACCACGCAGAATTATGTTCATTCCGATCCACAATAACACCGTTCTTCTTGTGGGCGTCCCACCAACGCAGAGAAAGAAACACTTGAATGCGGGCGTCCCACCACGCAGAATTGTGATCATTCCGATCCACAACAACACTATTCTTCTTGCGGGCGTCCCACCAACGCAGAGGAAGAAACACTTGAATGCGGGCGTCCCACCACGCAGAATTGTGATCATTCCTATTCGAAATAACGCTATTCTTCTTGCGGGCGTCCCACCAACGCAGAGGAAGAAACATTTGAATGCGGGCGTCCCACCACGCAGAATTGTGATCATTCCGATCCACAATAACATTATTCTTCTTGTGGGCGTCCCACCAACGCAGAAGAAGAAACACTTGAATGCGGGCGCACCACTCAAAATTGTGATCATTCTGATCCACAATAACACCGTTCTTCTTGCGGGCGTCCCACCAACGCAGATGAAGAAACACTTGAATACGGGGGTTCCACCACGCATAATTGTGATCATTCACTTAAATGTGAACATTCACCACGCAGAACTATGATTCATCTTCAGCTACACCAATCAAGCACTCCTTATTGAACTCTGTTGCTCCCCGAGACAACGCATACGAAAACGATTCTTCTTTTCCATAGTTTTGTCTGTTATTCTTCTTCTTATCACAGTTGACCCACTTTTCATAGCACTATAAGTGTTTCCAATTCGTGAAAGTGTAATTTATGTTTCACAATGGTTTTCATATCGGAATAAAACACATTTATAACTTTATAATATTAGGCATCACGGATATGTTCTAATACTCTTCAAAGGGGGGAAGTCTTCGATAATCGAATGTAATTCAAAATATTTTATTCAAGATGCTAGATGCATCTGATAGTTCGTGGTAGCGTTTGGCTGAATGTAGATGGCGTTAAACTTTCTCTTCGTAAGTCCCATCCCAAATTGAACCTTTAATTTCCAAAGAATAGTTGAAAAACATTCAGTTTCCCGATTTTTCGAAACTTAGCCAACAATAGCCATCTTCAAAGTAGAAAATTTCTCTAACACATTCCAATCCATTTCACTTAGATTCAAAGAACAGTACGACTACGTGATCTTGATGATTTAAAATATTGTAATAAAACATTTGAACATTTTAATATTAAATTTTCAAAATGACAAAATTTTTTTTGTCTTTATTTAGGAGACTTGCAGCCCGAGGATGGCTCGTCTCCGGCGAAATGAACTTGCTTTGAGCGCAAAATCGTTTTAAAACTGTAGTTCGCTTATTGTTTTCATGATTGTATCATGTTGCATTATTCAGTAGTGGGGGCGTTTTGCCCTGGATTCCGGTAATTTGACACTGAGGGATAAATTTATCTCCCAAATTAAGGCAAGCAAACAAAACTGTCCAAACCATTGCGAAAAAATAAAATTGGATTTGGGTCCGTGGACAACAACCAAAAAGCAGAATCCCATTGACAAAGATACATTAATCGTCACTCTTCTTACCGATACAAAAGGCTCCGCTGCTTTTACTTTTTCGGCTACGTCCGAAATTGTTTTCTTCCACACACTTCTATTAACATGATGGGTGACTTCATGTGATATATTTTTAAGAACTCCTGGCAGGATCGCCAGATGTGCAATTAAACATCGCGCATATTTGTCACCCATCATGTTTGCACTGCTGCACTCGCGAGGAAGGTGGGATTGACTGACTGCGAATGTGTATACTCACGATGACTGATACGATCTGTCATTTGACACATGAATGCTAGACCTGTTCATGATAATAGGCCTGTCCAATGCCACACAGATGCTGTTTTTCAAAATATAACTAATTCCGAGTCTCAAGATGGTAGGATAAATAATTTGTACTATGAGTGCTTTCTCCTTATAGCTACTACAAATTTTGCTCACCACTATTATTCTGTAACTGAAATCTCTGTATGCTGTCAACATTTTATTCGAATGAGAAGCGCAGCAAAAATTTCTGAACTTCAAAACAAAATTTTAATTTGTTCGTTTGATGTTATTTTAGCCAATGTAGTTAGTTGGGATGAAACTGCGATAAGCGAAGATGTTTTGGTATTAATAACATTGTTTTGAAGTAGGACTACGTCTGTCTTTTCTATATTGGGGTACACTTTACAATTGCGAAAATCGCGGACAGTCACGGAAATATGATAGACTTTAGACTCTAATATCTCTGCCGTTTCTCGATGGTTTTTCAATTCTTTTGGACCATTCGAACAAGGATGAGTCGACGCTTCTTTGTATTTATATGAAAATACTAATTTTTAGCTATTTATTGTTGATATTTGATAAAAAGTTTAGAAATAGGTAAACTAACCGATCACGTACATGCATCACTAGCACAGACATCAAAAATCAACCACTTGCGGGTTTGGCTAATCATCAATTTGAACCAGATTTCACGCAGAGCGGACGCATCAAAGCGATCGCAGCCGAGTGGACACAGCATCACGGAGGCACTGGTAACATTTTCAACGGAAATCCATCGCATTGGTGGTGGTGCTCGGTGTGTTGCTGCAGATCATTCAACCTCAACGAACCAGCATTTCATATGAAGAAAGGGTTGACTATAAAAATAGCACTGTTGCGATCCCGCACCGCCAGTGCCGATGCTGAAAATTTATTACAAATTGTGGTGTCAGTTAGTTGGAAAGGCGCATTGGGAAAAGAAAATTGGTTCTTCTCAGGACCAACATTTTATGGAAAGAAAGAGTTAATTGTGAAAATGAACTGTTTCGGTGGCATCGGGTTTGGCGTGGTAGCTTGCTTGCTGTTAGTGATTACATCCATTCAAATCATCTCCCTCCAACGAGCAATCGAATTCGCTATTTACGTTTGAGTTTTGCACTTTAAAGGAAATTTATTTCGGATTGTCCTTCTTTTGTATAAAATGGTGGCTCGGAAAAAAAAAACTGATTTCAATTCCAATGACTAACAGAAACAAAACCAAATAATCTTGCCAAAAAATTTAACGCCAAATCGATAAAGACGCCAATACCTCTTCTTAGATAAATAGTTTGAGTCCTGAAAAGAACTATGTGTAATTTATTCTTGAAGTTCTCTCACTTTGCCACGTACGTTCCAATCGCGGGAGAAATCCAAACGTTGCAAATAAATATATTTGCGTTTGGTTTCATTTCACTTCTGATACTGCTTATTTCTCCTTTATTTCGGACATTTTTGAGGATGGTGTCTTCTAGGATTGTGATATCCTCCACTGAAATCCAGTCAAGTGACCTCAGCAGCAATGTGGCCTATGAGTCATGGTAATTCCATGGTTAGAGACTCAAAGTCCATCCAACTGGGATCAACTATTCGCCTTCTTTTTTCAGTTGACCTCCGAGCAGTTTGCTCAATGTTGATAAAAAAGACACAAATTATTATGGCGTATACCATTCATTTTGTATAGCTACGTAGTCCTACGTCACCTTTGCGTACAACCCGATTGGGCTGCACCTTTGATTTTTTTGTATATCTGATGTACGAGTACACCACTAGGTGGATCAATCAGGTTTTTTTTAAACTTTCACTACATTTTGATGATTATTTGGCGTTGCAGTCTGTATTGTGAATAAAAAACAACTGTATGTTTTCTTTCTCCAACGTTTCGATCCTTTTTCTTCTTCATTATTCATTACATCCCCCACTGGGACATCACCGCCTCGCAGCTTAGTGTTCATTAAGCACTTCCACAGTTATTAACTGCGAGGTTTCTAAGCCAAATTACCATTTCTGCATTCGTTTATCATGAGGCTAACACGATAATACTTTTATGCCCAGGGAAGTCGAGACAATTTCCAAGTCGAAAATTACCTAGACGGGCTTCGGGAAACCCAGCCACCATCAGCATGGTTTTGCTTTGTAGCCGCGATTCTTACCGTACCGCACGATCCTTATTGGATCTTTTTTAAGGATTTGAAATTTTGGTTGTTTTTTCGTCAAGTATAGTTTTGTAACTTTTAACCGTCATTCCTTGTTTCCATTTTTTACGAAAAACTTTGAAATGAAATTTTAAATTTGTCAGAACTTGGACCGCTAATTACTATTATTGCGCGCTTCATCTATTCTAATAGTCCTACCTGGATACTTGAATACCTGGTTGGCTACAGCGTCGACACACCTATGCCTGGTGTATTATAGAGCTCCTTAATCGTCGGTCTTGGGCGATGTTCCTCCAGTTTCCCCGAACGTTCAGGGTCCCCAGGTCCTATTCCACCGCGTGCAGTCAGCGTGTTCGCGGCCTTCCACGAAGTCGCCGGCCCTATCTGGTTCTCTGACCAGCCCACTGAAGTCTGTCTTATTTTATACGATTCACAATATTTTCTTCTTTGAATACTTGATACAGCTCATGATTCATGCGTCTGCGCCACACACCATTTTCTAGTTTCCCCCCGAGTATTGTAGGCAGCACTTTTCGCTCGTCCATGCTTCATGTCCATAAAGGGCCACTGGTAGAATCAGAGTTTTGTATAGTGCAAATTTCGTTTCCGTCTGCATGTTGCGGGACCTGAGCTGGTTACGTAATCCGTAAAGGCCCTATTCGCAGCAGCAATACGTCTGTTCACTTCACGGAAAATGTCATTGTCACATGTCACAAGCGTTCTTTAACAACTTCATACACATCCCCGTCAAGCACTACCTCTCCACAAAGACCACTAGGTCTTCCCCTATCTCTACCTGCCACCATGTACTTTGTCTTGGTAGAGCTAATGGTTAAGCCTATCCTCGCTGTCTCCCTCTTCAGTGGGCCAAAAGCCTTCACTACTGCTCTGCGATCAATTCTAATCTAAGGTCGATGTCGTCCACAAAACCCAGAAGCATATGCGACCGTGTGATGATAGTGCCGTTCCTCTGCACGCCAGATCGCCTAAAAGCGCCTTCGAGTACAATGTTGAACAATAAATTCGAAAGTACATCACCCTGCTTCAATCCGTCTAATGTCACAAACGAGGTTGACACTTCGTCTGCAATCAAATACTTGATTTCGAGCCATCCAGCGTTGCACGTATCAGTCTAATAAGTTTCGCCGGAAAACCATGTTCGGAGACATGGTCTGTCACAGCTAATTTCTCTTTACTGATTCGTACGCTGCTTTCAGATCAATGAACAGATAGTGAGTCTGCAAGTTGTACTCCTGGAATTTATCAAGGATCATCCGCAGGCTAAGCATCTGATCCGTCGTTGATCAGCCCTCACGAAAACCTGCCTGGTATTCGCCGACGAAGGACTTCTCAAGCGGTCTCAGTATGTTAAACAGGATACGCGACAGGATTTTATACGCCAAGTTCAGAAGGGTGATCCCTCTATAGTTGACACACTCTAGTCTGTGCCCTTTCTTATAAATTGGGCATATGAGGCCATCCAACCAGCCTAATAGCCAATTCGAATAGTCATGTGGTACTAGAATAGCCCAGATAAACCCACCTAGCAATGTTGATGCTTTCCTCGTGCCTTAAGAAAGATAATGAAAACAACTCACAAGAAAAGGTCTAGAATAGCATTAAGTGACATTAACAGCAATATTGAACGACTTATCAATAAACGTGTTACCAACCGTTTTTGGTAGCAATGTTGTTATGTGTTGGAAAGGCCAGCTGATGGTTTGAAGAATGTTTATTTTTATTTTTTTTAAAACAAATCAAATGTTAATTCTAGTTATCTTAATGTCTAACTGTACAATAATCCTTTGTTTCCATATGTTTGTGTTTGATTATAATGTTTATTGTAGGCTTAGTAGCTTAAGGTGTCCTCATTTATTTTCATTAATCTATTTATTGAGATGCTTTATTTACATTTGAGCTTGAGCTTGAGCTTGATTGACTGCTCGTAGTTGCTACTCCATTATGACCAGATCAGCTGTTCTTGCACAGGGAACTAACAGATGTTTGCTTGGGAATAGCTCACATCTTCAAAGTACAAGTACTGGTGATCTCATTTGTTAGGGTCATACTGGCGCCTGCCACGTCAGAATTCAAGTCAATGTAGGGAAGGGGAAGGGAATGATGATGCAACCACTAGCCCACTGCAAGCCGAATATACCTCTGCATTTGGCACGAGTTCATGCGAAATTTGTTGGAATTTTTGGGTTAGGTTCGAGAGGCAGAGGTCCGGTCCGTCTTGGTTAACGAGCTGCCAATGTGGTAGATAGGAGAAAGCAACTGATGGAATTTCTAATTGGATGTTTGGAAACGCGCTTTATAGTTCATTTCCAATTCTAGCAGATCACTGTTATAATATTCAAGTTGAATGTATAGAAATTGAGATGCTTTATTTACATTTACATCAAAAATTTATTAACAAAAAATTAAAAAAAGGAAGACAAATGTTCGGCTAGGATTGTAAACACTTTGCATGTAGCCATCAGTCGGAATTTAAAATAGTAGTTTCACATGACACCTACTTGTTATTCACCCAAATTTGTTTAATGTGTAAGAAACTAGTTGTTGCTTCGAGAACTCATCTGTTATGAGACGCTTTTCTTATGGAGAATGGTTCCCAGAAGCTTCGAGGAGCTATGCAAAAATATAAAAGGGGACTTCCGAAAAAAAACGCGCTCTTCTATTTACAAGTTTGGTCCGGAGCAGTGAAGACCAGTCCAGTTTCGTACGTAAAAAAACGAACTGGAAAGTTCCGCGAACTAGTAGTTTAATTTGAAACTAGTTTTAGTTGAAAAGTGTTGAACAGCTACAACGTCACAAACAGCTTAAAAGTCTTAACATTAATAGTACACATGCGTTTTTCATCTCACTTTTAGGGGGATTGATATAAGGCTGAATACCTCCAAAGAAGCGCGTCGACTAACTGATAAAATGTCTCGAAGACGCCATTACGCTTAATCACATAATAAAGGTACAATTATATAAACGCGCTAAAAACACGATTTAAGCCACTGTGGAGTGTGGTGAACATTTTTTAGTCTTTAAATAAAACATAAAAAAATATTCATTTCATCGAAAATAGTATGGCCATCCGAACCACAACTGTCCGATTAGTCCGAAGTCCAAAAATCTTGTTTTTCGTTGCTGCAGTCCACTTTGTTATTGTCTGACTTTCCACCACATAAAACTAAATAGAAACACAAAAGGAATTATCTCCACAGGCCAACAGACTAAGTAAAATGGCTCTGAGGACCAGGGTGAAATAACAAAAGAGGCCTTGAGTACCCACCCCGGAAGCTGCAGTGGCTCTATACCAGCAGCTTGGGGCCTTGATGGCCCTCGTCTAGGATCTGAATTCCACTCCCGGGGTCTCAATTGTTCCAAATGAAGGTGCCAATGCCCAAACTAATAAGGTCACTCACAACCTAATTTCCCAGCCTTTTTGGAAGTGATGAAAAAATGTCCGTGTTTAAATTTTGATGGCATTCGTCATTGAACCTCAAAATAGATTAAGTTTGCTGTATACAGATGCGTTGTGCTCACTTTTTCAATAAAATAGTCCAAAAAAACTTTCATGATGATTTTCATGTAAAATAAAATAATTGCCTATATTACAAAGCAGCGGTGTCTATCTGATTTGGTATTGAGCACAAAATATCATGTTATTGTGGCTACCAAATGACAGTTGCCAGATTGGCAATATCTGCTTTTTGACAAAAAATACGGCCATAACCGAACCCCTACCTATTGTACAAATTTTCTGAAACCGCTTCTTCCTCCTTACATCTTTTTGAGAAAAGTATGTCGCTGATTTGTATTACAAACGATCATCATTAGTTTCGTTCGCGAGTCGCAAAAACCCAAGCTCATATCGCGTACCCTTGTTGTCCGATAAAGTCAAGCAGCTGCAAATAACCGCAGCCGCGCCCCGTCGGACATACCAGCCGCGAGCGCTGCTCCGAGCGCTGATACGAATTAAAACGTGTTTTCATACGCTGTTTACTTTTTATGGCATCCTAAACATCGGTGGCAGAAGCCGGTTGGTCGTTCGGTGGGAGATACTCCGCGATACGGTCGGTGCTGCTGAGATAATTGAGTGTAGTGGCATCCTAGGCACGTCACCAGGCACCCTTAACGCTGCCATTGCGTTGCATCGCCGAGGTCGTTGTAGCTGTCCGCTGTAGGGTGTGTTTGTGTTTTTAGAAGTGGGTGGCGTCGAGAGGAATCTCCCCGGAGTGGACTTTCCTTTTCACTTGGGGTATGCCGACTGGTTACGGCGCTGATGAAATTCAAAATTTATTACTTGATAGGTTTTCTCCTTGCGGAGGACAATCAGAAGCGGATGGAGAGCGTTGCGCGTCCTAACCTAATGGTAGCGAGCCGGGTGCGTGCTTCTTCCGTTTATGTAAATTGGCGTACCTATGCTGTTGGTGTGCCGCAGACGATTTGTGATAAATGATCAGATGATGGCCAAGATGTCGAACCGTTTGTACAGTGATTTTGGAAAGCGGCGAAGGTCAACCAGATACGGTAAGATGCGAATTGTTTAAGATGAGATTACTCGATTGAACTTACGAGCCGTTCCGTGAATCAATCATGAAGACGATGAGGGCCCAGCCAGATGTTGGATGAGCGTTTGATTAATAGTTGAGTCGTGACGTTGAATATCTTTTGCTGTTCTTTGCTGGATGGTGCTTCTCATGATTGTGGGCTTCATTGAGTTTTGAATGGAAGGCATTGCTTGATTTGATTAATGACAACCTTTCAAATCATCGTTATTGAATATGACACCAGATATAATCAATTTGCCCATCAGACAAATTTCACTAAACATTGAAATGATTTAGATCATTTGCCTTTCTCACACAGTGAGTGTCGCAGTAGGTAAATATGGACATTATCGCTGAGTGCATCAACTTCAGTCTCGTGACTTGCACAAAGCCCTCAAATTGTTGTAGGACTTCATTACCACATCATTTATTTGATAGATCCAGGAGAAATTATTGTCTTGGACCAATCATAGGATAGTATTCTTTTTGTTATTGGAGATATGGTTCCTGTCTGACAAGTTTTTGATTACAAGATCAGCGTTGTTGGAGCTCAATAGCCTCTCTACCTCAGTGAATAGACCAGATATGTTATTGTTATAAGAATTATTGTTGAACCATTTAATTGTTTTTCACTATTTTAATGAACTTTATGTCGAACTGAAGCAGATGTATTTGATTTGAGAATAAATGAACATTCGTTGTATAATATAAACAATCTACTGAAAAGTAACAATTTATTTTCTCTTTTTTTCCACAGGTGAGAATTAATGGAGGAAAATGTTCTTTATTTACAAATTATATGTATTATATGTAAAACAAGAACTCGAGCAGGGAGTAGCAGAACCACAGATATAGTTAAACATTCATCAAGTATAGTAAGGAAACTGTGTCAACAAATTCTACTCATCCCGAATTATGAAAAAATACACATAGCACCAATTTCTTTGGTTCTTTGGTTTCGGTATTAATGCAAAAACGGCTTCACTTTCCAACCGAGGATGTTTTCGGGTAGGAAACATTCTCAGCTCCCTAGCCTACAGCTACACAAGATAAATATTCATGCACTATGTTAAAAACTGGGCTAAGTTGGAATGTAGGGCTATTGAAGTAGAAGCAATCTATCAAAATCCGTTGAGAAACTATCGAATTTTCAGCTGCCAAACCTATCATTTTTTTGTGACGGTTATTCTTTATAATATCTGAAATGTATTTTCATATCCGTATCGAAAACAAAGGCGTAGTCCTATGTAAATACATTCTCAAAAAGATCAGTATCGTTTTTTTTTCATTAATATAAATGGAGAATATTTCTGATTGTATTCAACTATGCTGCAATTACGGTTCCCACGTGCTTCTTAAACGCACGGCAGGTCCCAGTAATGTAACTTGGATCCATTTCTCTCCAGATAGTGGGCAATCTTTGACTGCAGGTGACGTTTGGAACAGGCTTTGGCCTACATGACGGGTCATGCTAAATGATCCAGCAGAATACCCCCGGACATGGAAAAGCTTCCCCGAGAAGCTGGAAAAGCTTCCTCGGGAGGCTGGAAAAGCTTTTTCGGAAAGCTGGGAAAGCTTTCCAACAAATGTGGAAAAAATTACCTCACGAAGCTGGCAAAACTTTTCTTAAAGCTAAAGCTTCATCAGAAAGACGAAACACTTCCGCAAGCTGGAGAAAAACGAGAAAGGTGAAAAAGGTTTTGCAGGAAGATGGAAAAGCTTTCCCATGAAGCTGGAAAAACTTCCCATCACAGCTAAAAAAGCTTCTTCATGAAGCTTAAATAGTTTCCATAGGAAACTGAATAGTCTTTCATAGAAAGATTAAAAAGCTTTAACAGAAAACCAGCTTCCTGGGGATATTTTTATCCAGTTTTTTGAGGAAGCTATTTTCAGCATTTTGAGAAGAGCTTCCGCGTGAAGCTGGAAAAGCGTCCCCATGAGGGCTGGAAATGCTTCCCCAGGAACTCTAGAAAAACTTTTCCGTAAACCCAGAATAGGAAGAAGATAAGCCTAAGAAGGTATGAAAGCTTCCCCAGAAAGCTTTGCCTTAGAAGCTGGAAAAAAATTCATCAGAAAAATGGAAAAGCTTCCGCTGAAAAATCTAAGAAGCTGAGAAAGCTACACTAGGACACAGAGAAGCCTTAGAAGGTATCCTATGGAAGCTTTTACAGCTTCCTGTGGAACCTTTTCCAGCTTCTAGCCTTTCTAGCTTTCTGGGGAAGCTTTTCCGGCTCTCAGGCTTTCAGAAGCTTCTCCTGACTTTCGCAGCTTCCTGGGGAGGCTTCCGCAGCTTCTCTGGGAGGGGCTCATGGCTTCCTGGGGGGAAGCTTCCCCGCATGACTTCATGGGGAAGTTTTCGCAGCTTCATGGGGAAGCTTTCGAAGCTTTCTGGGGATGCTTTCGCAGCTTTCTGGGGCAGCTTTCGCGCTTCTTTCTGGGGGAAACTTTCAGCTTGGCTTTCTGGGGGAGCTTTTTCCAGCTTCCCCTGGGAAGCTTTCCCATCTTCCTGCGGGAGGCCTTTTCAGCTTCCAAGAGAAGCTTTTCAGCTTCCTAGGGAAGCTTTTTCAGCTTCCTGGGGGCTTTTCCAGCTCAGAAGCTTTCCAGCTTCCTGGGGAAGCTTTTCCAGCTTCCTGGGGAAGCTTTTGCAGCTTCCTGGGGAAGCTTTTGCAGCTTCCTGGGGAAGCTTTTGCAGCTTCCTGGGGAAGCTTTTGCAGCTTCCTGGGGAAGCTTTTGCAGCTTCCTGGGGAAGCTTTTGCAGCTTCCTGGGGAAGCTTTTCCCAGCTTTCTGGGGAAGCCTTTTCCAGCTTTCTGGGGAAGCTTTTCCCAGCTTCCTGGGGAAGCTTTTCCCGGCTTCCTGGGGAAGCTTTTCCCGGCTTCCTGGGGGCTTGCAGCTAGAGCTTTTGCAGCTTCCTGGGAAGCTTTTCTCAGCTTCCTGGGAAGCTTTTCCAGCTTCCTAGAGAAGCTTTTCCAGCTTCCTGGGGAAGCTTTTCCAGCTTCCTGGAGAAGCTTCTCCCAGCTTCCTGGGGAAGCTTTTCCAGCTTCCTGGGGAAGCGTATTTCAGCTTCCTGGGGAAGCTTTTTCCAGCCTTCTGTGAAGCTTTTTATTAATTCGTGGGGAAGCTTTTCCCAGCTTTCTGGGCAAGCTTTTCCTAGCTTTCGGGGGAAGCTTTTCTCAGCTTCCTGAGAAAGCTTTTTCCAGCTTCCTGAAGAGGCTTTTTCCAGCTTACAGGGGAAGTTTTTTTCAGCTTCCTGGGGAAACTTTTCCCAGCTTCCTGTGGAAACTTTCTCCTGGGGAAGCTTCCAGGCATGGGAGGCACCAGCCATAGAAACACCAGCTTACAGGGAAGCTTTTTTCCCAGCTTCCTGGGAAGCACCCTTCTGGGGCTCCCAGCTTCCTGGGAAGCTTTTCCAGCTTCCCTGGGAAGCACTTTTTCCAGCTTTCCTGGGGAAGCTTTTTCCAGCTTTCTGGGGAAGCTTTTCCTAGCTTTCTGGGGAAGCTTTTCCCAGTTTCCTGGGGAAGCTTTTCCAGCTTCCTAGAGGCTTTCCAGCTTCCTGGGAAGCTTTTTCCAACCTGGGCTTGCCAGCTTCCTGAAAAGCTTTTTCAGCTTCCTGGGGAAGCACCGGCTATAGAGCTTCCTGAGCACCAGCTTCCTGTCCTGGGGCTTCCCAGCTTCCTGGGAAGCTTTTCCAGCTTCTTTGGGGAAGCTTTTCCCGCTTCCTGGGGAAGCTTTTCCAGCTTCCTGGGAAGATTCACCAGCTTCTTGGGAAGCCTTTTTCCAGCTTCACCGAGGCTTCTTCCAGCTTCCTAGGTGAGAATTTTCCAGCTTCCTGGGGAAGCTGTCCAGCTTTCTTGGGAAGCTTTTCCCCAGCTTCCTGGAGAAAGCATTTTCCAGGCTTCCTGGGGCAGCTTTTCCCGGTTTCCTGGGGGAAGCTTTCAAAAGCCTCCTAAACTTTTCCAGCGTCCTGGGAAGCTTTTTGTAGCTTTCACGGCACATGTGGGGAAGCTTTTCCCAGCTTCTTGGAGTTTTCTCCTTCCTGGGAAGCTTTTCCAAGCTTTGGGTAAAGTGTCTCTCCCAAGCTTTCAGGGCTTCTCCCGTTTTCTGGGGCTTTTCCCAACCATGGTAAGCTTTCCTTGTCCAGGGCTTTTCTTGATTCTTTAGGCTTTCTCAGCTTCCTGAGGAAGCTTTTCCCAGCTTCCTGGGGAAGCTTTTCCCAGCTTCCTGGGGAAGCTTTTCCAGGCTTCCCTGAAATGATGCTTTTCCCGGTTTCCTGGGGAAGCTTTTCCAGACTTCATGGGGCACCAGCTTCCTGGGGAAGCTTTCCCCCGGCTTCCTGGGGAAGCTTTTAGCTTCCTAGAAGCTTTTCGGCTTCCTGGGCTTTCCTTTTCCCAGCTGCCTGGGGGAAGCTTTTCTACTCAAATTCCTGGGAAGTTTTTCTCCGCTTCCTGAGGAAGCTTTTTCCAGCTTTTGGGTAGAGGTATCTCCCCAGCTTTCGGGGAAGCTTCTCACGTTTTCCTGGAGAGCTTTTCCCAGCTTCCTAGGAAGCTTTTCATAGCATCCCGGGAAGCTTTTCTTAATTTCTTTGTGAAGCTTTTCTCAACTTCCTGGGAAAGCTTTTCCCGGCTTCTCGGGAAAGCTTTTCCCGGCTTCCTGGGGAAGCTTTTCCTTGCTTCCTGGGGAAGCTTTTCCCAGCTTCCTGGGGAAGCTTTTCCCGGCTTCCTGGGGAAGCTTTTCCCGGCTTCCTGGGGAAGCTTTTCCCAGCTTCACAGAGAGCTTTTCCAGGGGCTTCCTCAGAAGCTTTTCCCAGCTTCCTAGGAAGCTTTTCCCAGCT